>NW_028225180.1:68119248-68705526 GCF_052327205.1 Somniosus microcephalus
CCTGCCAGTACACTTCACACCTAATCTCAGCTGCCTTTTGTCTCCACAGGCCTATTACCATCTCGTCTGGCTTCGAATACCTTTTATTGTCTCTTTTTCTTCTTTTGTTCGATCGCAGTCTTGCCTTCGATCTATTTTCTTTTCTTTCCCGTTTTGAAGAAGGGTTTTGACCCGAAACGTCAACTCAAATTTCTCTCCACGGATGTTGCCTGACCTGATGAGTTTTTGCAGCATTTTCTGTTGTTACTTCGGATTTCCAGCATCTGCAGTATTTTGCTATCGTACGTAGTGGTGATATGATGTTCAACACCATGCTGCATGGCCGAGGAGGAGAAAACTCTCTGAGGAGCCGAGTGAAGTCATCCAGAGAAGGGAAAGCGCAGGCGATAGAGCATGCCATGGTGGTACCGTGGTAGCATGGAATCAAGTGTAAGGTGGCCGCGTTGATCAACCGGCGGTGCCAGACTTCAATGAGGAGGCCGTTGGCACACAGAAAATCTGCCCCTAGGATGGCCTGTGAGACTGTGGCCATGACGAATTCCCAATGGAAGTGCTGACCGCCGAAACAGACTTGGACCCGCTGCTTTTGGAAAGTTTGAATTGCTGCGCCATTAGCCGCCACGAGGGAAAAACCGTGGTTCCCAGCTTGTACATCGAGATTCAATGCAGGTAGGATGCTACACTGCGCCCCAGTGTCACAAAGGAAACATCAACCTGAAAGAGAATCGGTGATGTAAAGAAGTTTCCCCATAGATCCGACGGCCATAGACCCGGCCCTCCTTCGCCAGGAACGCTGCAGGAGCTTTGGGTTTTTTGGGGGGCGAAAAACTGCAGGGAGAGCGGCAACGTCGTGCTTTCGTGCCAAAACAGGCGTGGTAGGAGCACCAGCCCACTGCAGGAGGAGCTGGAACCGCGTCTGTGTGGGATGGGCGCCTCGTGGCCATGCAGCACTGATGGGTTACTGTGAAAATCTTATCTGCTTCAGCAGCAAGCTCGGCACAGTCTGTAATCTCGGATCTGGCTCGCACAGCCTGTACCTGCTCTGGCAGTTGGCAGAGGAATAGCTCCCGGAAGAGGAAGCATTCCAGTTTGGCTCCCAAGAGCGTGAGCATTTGGCTCATGAGCTCGGACGGTTTGGAGTCTCCGAGGCCAGGCATCGTGAGGAGCCGGCATGCGCATTCTGACTTCGAGAGCCCGAAGACCTGTAGCAACGACGCCTTTAACGTATCATACTTGCTGTCAGTAGGAGGACTACCGAGGAGGCTGATGGTCGTGAGGCAGTTGCGCTATCGAGGGCGGAGACCATGTAGTAATAACGGGTCTGATCCATGATGATGTCCCTGATGGTGAACTGGGCTTCAGCCTAGATAAACCAGGCATCTGGTTGTTGCTCCCAGAACTGTGGCAGTTTCAGAGTCACGGTGTTCGCATCCATGCTGAAGATCTTCCACGAAAACTGTTCACGAAAGTCGGGGTCACCAATGTAGGAACGTGGGTTCCTAACTAAAAGACTGAGTTCTACTCAGGTGATCAAACAAAATGAACTTTAATGAAACAAACAGGCTTGAACAATAAACTGCAGGATAACATCGAATGTAGGTCTGGTCTCTCTGGAGGCTCCACGAGGACTGCCCCTGCAGTCCTGTGTCTGACATCATGATGTCATCACGTTTTCCTGCCAGTGGGGTTCACGTGATGAACTGCGTGATGTCATCACGTTTTAACCGCGCTGTTAAAGCAACCACACTCTGTACAGTTAAACAGCATAAATAAAGATACAGACTCAGACTGTAGCTAACATGTTGTTAAAGGAATTATGTGCAAACGATTTGAGTCCTTTGGTGGCTCCGCCACAATATTTCTAAATAATAAATAAGCATTAAGGAAATAGTAAAACCACGAAGTTAATAAAGCAAAAACAAGACTAATTAGCTGGAAGTTACCTCAGGTCAAGACAAATCCAAATATGTAAATATAATCTAGCTCTCAATTGTCTTATATCTGGAACAAAATTGATACTAATAAATAAAAACTAGTAATGACAGAGCAGGTTGTGTGTTGGGACTGTAATGTGTGGGAGTTTGTGAACAGTGAGACTGTTCTGGATTATCTCGTCTGCAGTAAATGTCTCTGGCTTGACACTCAGGAGTAGAGTCTTTGATCTGGAGCATACCTGTTAGAGACACTCCGACACATAAGGGAGGGTGAGGAATTTCTAGATCATTTTATCCAAAGTGGAGTCACTCAGAGGAAAGCACAGGTGTAGGAATGGGAGAGTGTGACTGTTAGTCAGCAGGTTAAGGGGAACCATGTGAGAAAGGGAATGAAGTCCCGCAGACACTGGGACAATGTACTTGCTGCCTGTGAGGATAAGGATGCAGGCTGGGGAGTGGACCGCTAGAATGCTAATCATGGCACCGAAGACTAGCAGAATAGAAAGCTTGCAGTCATAGGTGATTCGATAATTAGGGAGATAGATAGAGCCCACTGCTGTCATGATCGAGAGTCCAGAAGGGTGTGTTGCCTACCTGATGCAAAGGTAAAAGATATCTCGGAGCAACTGGAGAGGAACTTGGGAAGGGAGGGGCAAGAGCCTGTTGTCGTGTTCTATGTTGGGACCAATGACATAGGGAAGAAAAGGTAGGAAGTCCTGCTCAGGGAAGATCAGAAGTTAGAAACTAAATTTAAAAACAGGACTTCACGGGTGGTAATCTCGGGATTACTACATGCGCCATGTACTAATTGGCATAGAGATAGATCAGATCAAGCAGATGTGAATGAATGGCTGGTGTGGAAATGAGGGGTTCCATATTATGGGAGACTTGTACCAGTATTGGCCCAGGAAGGAGCTGTACTGCTGGGATCAGATACACCTGAACAAGGGTGGGAAGTGTCCTAGTGGAAAAAAAATAGGGCTGTCGATAGGGTTTTAAACTTGTGAGACAGCGGGGAGGGTGGGGGTTGGAGGCAAGGAAGGGTCTGGTAAAAATAACATAAGTCTGAAGATGAAAGAAATAGATAAAAGTACTGGGGGCACAGATACACTAAATCACTAAAAGTGTGGACGTTGGTTCATGAGGCCATGATACGCAAACAAAGCATAGGCGTTTATTTCTCGAATTGAAAAGCAGAGGAAGTATGTTAATCATGTGTGGCCCCTTGGTTAGACCACACTTGGAGTACTGTGAACAGTTCGGGTCACCATATTATATAAAGATTTAGAGAAACTGGTGAAGATGCAAAAAAAGATATACTGGAATGACAACATAAGTTTGAAAATGAAAGAAATAAGAGATAAAAGTAAAGGCCAGACCAAGGTAAGGAACAAGGATAATATAAATGGTCAGGAAACAAACATAGTTACAAAACAGAAGCATAAAAGGACTGTTAAAAATAATGTAAAAGGAATAACTGTTAAAGTCGAATTAAATTGCCTGTACAGCAATGCGCACAGCACCCACAATAAAATGGGAGAGCTGGAGGCAATAATCCTAATGAGGAACCAGATGTAGTAGGGATAACTGAAACATGGCTAGATAAAGAACAGGACTGGCAACTTTTGCAGGTTATAACATAATGAGAAAATATAGGGAGAAGGGGTTTGGGTAGCTGTACTAATTAGAGTTAATGCAATGGCAGTAGAAAAAGGGACATTACAAACAGAAGGTTAGAAACAGGATCCAAATGGATTGAAATAAAAGATGAGAAGGGATCAATCACGCTAATAGGGGTATAGCACAGTCCACCAAATAGTGGATAGGAGATGGAAGAAGAAACATGTAAACAGTATGTAAAATGACAAAACGAAGTGGAACAGTAATCATGAGAATCATAGAATGGTTGCAGCACAGTAGGAGGCCATTTGGCCCATCGAGCCCATGCTAGCTCTCTGCAACAGCACTTCAGCTAGTCCCACTCCTCCCCCCTTTCTCCGTAGATCTGCAATTTTTTTTCCTTCAGTTTCTTATCCTACTCCCTTTTGAAAGCCATGATTGAATCTGCCTCCACCGCCAATTCCAGATCATAACCACTCGCTGTGTTAAAATGTTTATCCTCATGTCACCTTTGGACCTTCTGCCAATCAACTTAAATCTCTGTCCCCTGGTTCTCGACCCTTCTGCCAATGGGAACAGTTTCTCTCTATCTACTCTGTATATACCCCACATGATTATAAACACCTCTATTAAATCTCCTCTCAACCTTCTCGGCTCTAAGGAGAGCTTCTCCAGTCTATCCACATAACTGAAGTCCCTCATCCCTGGAATCATTCTTGTAAATCTTTGCTGCACCCTCTCTAAGGCCTTCACATCCTTCCTAAAGTGCGGTGCATTTGGACACAATAGTCCAGTTGAAGCCGAACCAGTGCTTTATAAAGATTCATCATAACTTCCTTGCTTTTGTACTCTATACCTCTATTTATAAAGCCCAGGATCCCCTTTGCTTTTTTAACCGCTTTCTCAACCTGCCCTGCCACCTTCAATGATTTGTGTACGTACACCTCCAGGTCTCTCTGTTCATGCACCACCTTTAGGATTGTACCCTTTAATTTATATTGCCTCTCCTCGTTCTTCCTACCAAAATGTATCACTTTGCACTTTTCTGCATTAAATTTCATCTGCCACGTTTCCGCCCATTCCACCAGCCTGTCTATGTCCTCTGGAAGTCTATCACTATCCTCCTCACTGTCACTATACTTCCAAGTTTTGTGTCATTGGAAAATTTTGTAATTCTGCCCCGTATTCCCAAGCCCAAGTTATTAATATATATCAAGAAAAGCAGTGGTCCTGGTACCGACACCTGGGGAACACCACTGTGTACCTTCCTCCAGTCTGAAAAACAACCATTCACCACTGCTCTCTGTCACTTATCCAATTTCGTATCCATGCTGCCACTGTCCCTTTCACTCTATGGGCTTCAACTTTGCTCGCAAGCCTATTATGTGGCACTTTATCAAACACAATTTTAACTATCCCCAAATAAACTGGCAAGAAGAGGCAGGAAAAGGGGTAGAGGGAATGATGTTTTTACAATGCGTGCAGGTATGCATTCTTCCCCAGTATGTAAAAATGCCCAACAAGAGAGGGAGCACTGCTGGGTCTAATAATGGGAAATGAACCAGAACAGATAAAAGAAGTAAACATAGTGGAACATCTAGGCAATAGCGATCATAACATACTAAATTTTAACATAAATTAAGTAGGACATAAGTAAAACAAAGACCAACGTAATACATTGGAAAACAGCTGAATTTAAGCGGATGAGACTGGATCTAGGGAAAATAAACTGGAAACATTTTACTGACAATCAAAGAAATAGAATATTTGAAATGGTAATCAATAGAGTCCAGGAGAAATATATCCTACTAAAAAACAAAAGCAAACTTGCCAGCAATGACACACCATGGATGAATAAAGAAATAGGGGCAAAATTGAAACTAAAGAAAAGGGCATACACTAACTTCACAGACAAGAAAAGAAAGGACAGCAAATGGGAATATGAAGAGTTTAGGAAAGAAGCAAAAAAAAGGAAGACAAAAAGAAATGATGAAATTAAATTATCAAGGAAAATAAATAGAAATAGTAAGGTGTCATGCACAGACAGAAATAACAAAAGAAAAATCAGGATAGGGACAGGGCCACTAAGAGATACACACAACCAACTCACAGTTAATGATGGCAAAATTAATTACTTTGCCTCGGTATTTACCAGGGAGACTAACATGGTGGACAAGACATTAGAATGAGAGATCAAAGAATATATAAAGACAGTTAATATTTAAAGGGGTGGGGAGATAATTTCTAATCTAATCAAACTTAGAAAGAAATTGATAGGGTAGATAGCGATAAACTTCATCCGTTGGTGGGGGAATCTCTGACAAGGGGACGTAACTTTAAAACCAGAGCAAGGCCAATCAGGAGAGAAGTTAGGAAACAGGCCATAAGTGAAAGGGAGGTAGAAGTGTAGAACTCTCTCCCAGAAAAAGCTATAGAAATCTTAGCATGCTTCAAATAATTATTTGTCTTTCGCTTAAAAGAGGCTATGTATGGTCCACCTCCCCTAAAATCTAAGCTGATTCTTACAATTACTTTGGACCATTCCCAAAGTGTCAATATTCAGACTTGACAATTAGCTTCAGAATTCTCCCTGACAATGGTAATCCCCAAGTAGTTACCGAGAGTCCTCCTAGATAAGGAATGGGCAGTGATAGAGAGAGGGAGGTTGAGAGAGGTCTGTAAGTGATAGAGAAAGGGAGCGATGGAGCCCTCCTAGAAAAGGAGACTGGATTTTCTCTTCTATCATTCCTTAACAGAACTAATGTGCTATCGAATCCATAAATACTCTTGCAATCGTTTTGCCAGCAGACCCTTGAGTTCTCCAATGCAATTTGATGCATCCCAAACGGCCCAGGTGGCTTATCTTTCCGGCCCACATTCTACTATCTAGCTCATTAACACGGCAGCAATGCTGATTCAATCACACGCCTGAGTCTGTCCCATTTGTCCAGCACCACACAAGTCACAAGTGATATTAACAAGGCTGACAAATAATGGGGCTGGAATTCAACGTCAAACGGGAGACAGTGAATCGGCCGCCCGTTATAGGCCCACCCGATATTCCTTTCCAGTGAGTTCATTGTTGCGGCACCTGAATTTCACCCCCAATGTGTAAGTGTTAGGATAAAATTTGGTTTAGGGGAAATAAAGGGTTAGGCCTCAATATTTAACCAGTATAATATTTCTGAAAGGTACCATTCAGTCTTGTCAGGCTGGAAAACAAATGCAAAGCACTGTCGGATACTTGGCTGTGTTAACCCTTTTAGGCTAACATAAGTGAGTTTAGCTGACCAAGGACATTCTGAAGATCTACTTATAATTACACTCTACTTATAATTACACTGAGTAAATGCTGAGAGGAGGCCTGCTCCTGGAAGAGATAAAAGTACAAAGGCACATTGACGAAGTCTCTGCATATAAGGCCTTGAAGATTGGTCACCTGGCTATATAATTCAATGAGGCTTTGTATCCACCCAACCATATCTCTGCTGAAGATACCTCCCTATATTGACAAGAGTAAGAGCTAGCCCAAGAATGCAGAAGTTAGCAGAAGTTAGAATGAAGTCTCTGCAGTACATAGGCTCTTACTGACGTATCCAGAGGCTACAGGAGTTCAAAGGGCAGGCCTAATAGTTGATTGATTAACCATGTAAACCAATGAAGTGATGTATCTGAAAAGTGGACCTAGTGATATGCCAATTCGACACTTAACCCTTTCCCCCTCAGGGCGGACTAAGTGATATACAATGTTGACACTCAGCTATGTACGAATGACAGACTTTGATTGGAGGTTCAAAACGGTCTTTATTCACAGGCCTGGGGAGAACCTTCTGAGACCCTTCTCAGATCCGACTCCACCGATGTCCTAGCAACGTTCACAATTATACAAAAATCAAACCCCTGCCCTAGGGGCAGGTGCAAAGCTTATCAGCATATACAGATTTATTGCCAAATGGCAATTATAAACCATGACATTTAATCCTTCCTGCCGCCTACAAATTCACAGGCCTGTTATCAGTTGGTCCCGTGGCCTTCTGTGACTGTGGTTTCATTTTAATCTATTCCTTTACAACCATCCATTTGTCTCTGGCCAGGTGGTTTGCTCTTTACATGTTTTCTTAAGATAACAGTCCTCGTTCAATCTCTGCAAAGCACAGATTCTGACCTTGTCTTGGGTTGCTCCTGCAAAGCAAGCACATTCTGATTAGTCCCACCATACTTTGATGTAATGGAACCCTGTTGTGAGTTTATGAACAAACGAATTCTTAGGGCAGCACGGTGGCATAGTGGTTAGCACTATTGCCTCACAGCGCCAGAGACCCGGGTTCGAATCTGGCCTCGGGTGACTGTCTGTGTGGAGTTTGCACATTCTCCCCGTGTTTGCGTGGGTGTGCTCCGGTTTCCTCCCACAGTCCAAAGATGTGCGGGTTAGGTTGATTGGCTATGATAAATTGACCCTTAGTGTTAGGGGGATTAAATACGTGGGGTTACGGGGATAGGGTGGGATATGTGATGGTATAGGTGTTACGGGGATCGGGTGGGATATGTGTCGGTGCAGGCTCGATGGGCCGAAATGGCCTCTATCTGCACTGTGGGGTTTCTGTGATTCTGTGATATCTGTATGTTATCTTGTTGCCTCGCCTGGCCGAGCAGACATCCTCCCCAATCTTCCCAAGAGTTGCTCTGCAGTTTAATTTCTCAGCATTTGAAGTCACTTAATCATGTTTTTAAAGCTTAGCTGGGTAAATGCAATATAAAGACCTATATATCGTTTAACTCAGGGTATGAATTAACTCATTACCTCCACCTTGTACATTGGTGCTACATTATACATATTCTAACATAAAAATTAAAGTATAATAGTAATTTGGTTACTTCAGAAGTATCAATATTCTCATGTACACACCCTCATTAGTAATAAGTGGGTGCTGTCTTATAAAATGTATAACTATGCTGTATTTTCACATTTTCTTTGAGAACGACATCTCCAGCTAAGAGTAGCTGAGATAGTTCTCCCGTGTGCACTTGTAATAAAACTATTGATCTGGGTAACACCTGAGTCTGTTAGTTCTGTTTTACCTTCCGGAGTTTTCTCGCTTACAGTAATTGGGCAGTGTCGGTGGATATTAAACCATAAACTTACACCTGGCACTCTGTCATCTATAGTGAAGGAAGCTAAGTGAGGATCCGTGCAGTTTATATTACCTTTATATTTTATTTTTGCTGGGACAAAGTCTGGTTTTATGATAAAAGAAGAAATGTTACAATACCAATGTTCTGCGTGATTAACATAATGTCTCCAAGGTCTTTCAGATTTTATATTGGTTCCTGGGACATGGGCATCACTGACAAGGCCAGCATTTATTGCCCATCCCTAGTTGCCCTTGAGAAGGCGGTGGTGAGCTGCCTTCTTGAACCGCTGCAGTCCATGTGGTGAAGGTACTCCCACAGTGCTGTTAGGTAGGGAGTTCCAGGATTTTGACCCAGTGACAATGAAGGATCGGCGATATACTTCTAAGTCAGGATGGTGTGTGACTTGGAGGGGAACTTGGAGGTGGTGGTGTTTCCATGCGCCTGCTGCCCTTGTCCTTCTAGGTGGAAGAGGTCGCGGGTTTGGGAGGTGCTGCCAAAGAAGCCTTGGTGAGTTGCTGCAGTGCATCTTGTAGATGGTACACACTGCATCCACGGTACGCTGGTGGTGGAGGGAGTGAATGTTTAAGGTGGTGGATGGGGTGCCAATCAAGCGGGCTGCTTTGTCCTGGATGGTGTCGAGCTTCTTGAGTGTTATTGGAGCTACACTCATCCAGGCAAGTGGAAAATATTCCATCACACTCCTGGCTTGACCCTGGTAGAGGATTGTCATATATATGGCAGTGAATAACGTATAGCATTCCCGACATTGGGAATGTATTTTTAAAATTTTAAATAAGGTTAGTCTGTATCAGAATATAATTCTTGATTCCATTTCAGAAACTCGATATATCTTCGGGCTGATGATTCAGAAATCATTGTCATGTTTAACTTTAAAATAGGCCATGACTCTAAGTTGCTTCAATGGATTTACTGCAATTCCCATTGTTAAGTTGTAGTAAATTCACAGGCTTGCAAAGTGGGATGAAATCTATGGTTGGAGTTCATTATTTAACAAACTGGCGAATTAGATCCAGGGGCCATTTTACCAAATTCTTCAGCTCTTCTCTGAATTTAGTCTGGGTCATGGCATAAATACAGGTGTTGGTGCAGCAGCTTAAAACCTGCAGCATATATGCGGTTTCCTGGAAGATATAAACTGGGTCAGACGTTCCGGCAGAATGATAATAGTTCGCAATTTGATAATGTAGGAATTGTACAACATACGCCAGCCATAGCAGTACGAAACTGCCAGATATGGTGATGAGCAAGATGACGGATTTCCTCCTGTTCTCCATCTCCAGGTCACTTTGGTTCGTTCTGTTGATGCTCACCCGGAGCCCCCGGCGGACCTGACTGGCCACTAAAATGTATCTGACGGTCAGAGCATTCAACAACAGAATCAACATGAACGGAAGGAAAGGGGTTAAAATGGTATCAATCCAGTCAAATGCTATCCATACCGGTAAGGTGTAATAGCTTGATTTCACTTGGCAGTCCCACTGAACATTATCAATGACATATATATGTTCATTGGCGAAGTAGCGAGGAAGCTGCCTACAACAACTCAGCACGCTGACTGTTGATATGACCACTGCCGCCACGCTTCCTGTGCAGTAATGCATTTTCAGCCTCTGACAACAAATGGCAAGGAACCGGTCAAAGGTGAAAGCGACGGTCAGCCACACAGAACTGTCCGTAGCCGCGTAGATCAGGACAGCGTGGACACTGCACACGGGTGTAATCTGCAGGAACGAACCGGGGAAATAGTAACGACTCAGGCGAAACAAAACCACCTCGGTGACAATGACCAGGAGATCCGCCACTGCCATGGCCACCAGGTAGCGTGTGATGCAGCGGGAGAGCCCGCACTTTCCCCGGGATAGGATCACAATCGCCAGTAGATTAACTGTAAGGATACAAATACCTGTGGTCGGTCATATGAAAAGTACAGAACAAAGCCACGATAAAATAAAGACGGATACATTTATTGTTTGTTTTCTCAGGATGGGGTAATTGTAGCTCGAGGCCATCGATGTTGCATGGAGCGCAGTGACTTGGAAATCGGAGGAGATGAACATAAGAACATAAGAAATAGAAGCAGGAGGAGGCCATTCGGCCCCTCGACCCTGCTCCGCCATTCAGTAAGATCATGGCTGAACTCCTTATCTCCACTTTCCTGCACTATCCCCATATCCCTTGATTCCCTTAATATTCAAAAATCTATCGACCTCTCTCTTGAATATACTCAATGACTGAGCCTCCACAGCCCTCTGGGGTAGAGAATTCCAAAGATTCACCACCCTCTGAGTGAAGACATTTCTACTCATCTCAGTCCTAAATGGCAGACCCCTTATTCTGAGACTGTGACTCCTGGTTCTAGACTCCCCAGCCAGGGGAAACATCCTCCCGGCATCTACCCTGTCAAGTCCTGTAAGAATTGTGTATCTTTCAATGAGATCACCTCTCATTCTTCTAAACTCTAGAGAATATAGGCCTAGTCTAATCAATCTCTTCTCATAGGACAATCCCCCCACCCCAGGATGGGCAGCGATCTAATATCGACCCTCATATACACTCACAAAAAGTTACAATCACCTGGGGATGAGATTTTCAGGGGATGAGATTTTCAGGGCAGACGGCAGGCTGTTGCAAGCATTTAACTGCTGCTCGCCTAGATTACAAATTTGTTGAACTGAACTGAACAATTTAACTGTAATAAAATTTCAACTCCTGAAGTTAGCTGGTCAACTTGCCGCCAATGGGTAAATCCGACGTTCCGGATTGGCCGAAAGTTTTAGAAACCAATCGATTTTCACTTCTGCTGACTTCATGAGGGTAGAGTTTCAACTCCAGTTTAACGCTATTTTGAGAATCTACCCCATGCTTAGCGGGTTCTTAGTCCACTAGCATAACTAGTAGGCTATTCAATTGGCAAATTTACTATTCAATCCACAAAGCAGGTCAGAGGCTGGGTATTCTGCGGCGAGTGTCTCACCTCCTGACTCCCCAAAGCCTTTCCACCATCTACAAGGCACAAGTAAGGAGTTAAATATTTGCATTGAAAAGATAAGAAAGATTCTGTTTGAAGATGTTGACGTTATGAAATATATTCCAGAGAAGCTATCATAATCCCAGGGAGAATAATTCGAATAATGAGTGATTTTACGACCAACTCTGGCTGGGTGTGGGGACATTGTCTAAATGCCAGAAACTCCTGGTACTTCTCAGCCGGAGATGGTTACAATTCACGGGGACCGTTAGTCTATTGGAAAGATCCAGCTACCGCGACAACTAGATCCTTACTTATTCATTGAAACAATAATAATAATTCAGTGAATTGGAGATGACTTCAAAAATGACAATCTTTTATTACAGCCTATGAAAAACAACAAGGGCAATCCCCGCTTGCTCCTTGGAGCAGGGAGAACTTCCACAATCATTTGAGAGATTATTTTTTGTAGGGACAGTCTGTGAAGAATTATTTATATCCAGCCGTTTTGTTTGTGATAAGATGAAACTGTTCAAATTTATTGATGACCTGACACCTGGACGCGGTGTAGATAGAGATTGCAATATCTAAATAAAAGTATAACCTGTCGCTTCTGCTGGAGACTGAAAGATTAGTACATTGCCAACGGATGTATTGGAGTATAGTTATGGTCTAGAGTTAGGAAGTACAAACGGGTAACACAGAATAGGCGGATATTTAACAAATGGAGGGGTGGGGAAATTATCCATTCATCAAACATAAGAACATAAGAAATAGGAGCAGGAGTAGGCCATTCGGCAGCTGGAGCCTGCCCCGCCATTCAATAAGATCATGGCTGATCTGATCTTGGCCTCAACGCCACTTTCCTTCCCGCTCCCCATAACCCTGGACTCCCCTGTAGATCAAATATCTGTCTATGTCCGCCTTGAATATATTCAATGGCACCGCCTCCACATCTCTCTGGGGTAGAGAATTCACGACCCTCTGCGAGAGGAAATTCCTCCTCATCTGCATTTTAAATGAGCGACCCCTTATTCTGAAACTATGCCCCCTAGTTCTAGATTCCCCCATGAGGGGAAACATCCCCTCAGCATCTACCCTGTCAAGCCCCTGGCAGATTCTTATATGTTTCAATAAGATCACCTCTCATTCTTCTAAACTCCAATGAGTGTAGGCCCAAACTGCTCAACCTTTCTTCATAAGACAACCTCTTCAACTCAGGAATCAACCTAGTGAATCTTCTCTGAACTGCCTCCAATGTAAGTATATCCCTCCTTAAATAAGACCAAAACTGTATGCAGTACTCCAGGTGTGCTCTCACCAACGCCCTGTACAGTTGTAGCAGGACTTCCCTACTTTTACACTCCATCCCCCTTGCAATAAAGGCCAACATTTTATTTGCCTTCCTAATTACTTGCTGTACTTGCATGCTAACTTTTTGTGTTTCATGTACGAGGAAACCCAGATCTCTCTGTACCGCAGCATTCTGTATTCTCTCTCCATTTAAATAATATTTTGCTTTTTTATTCTTCCAACCAAAGTGGATAACCTCACATCTTCCCACATTATACTCTATCTGCCAAATTCTTGCCCACTCACTTAACCTATCTCTTTGTGTAATCCTCACAACTTGCGCTCCCACCTATTTTTGTATTGTCAGCAAATTTGGCGACAGTACACTCGGTCCGTTCATCCAAATCATTAATATAGATTGTAAATAGTTGAGGCCCCACTAGATACAGTTTGTCAATCTGAAAATGACCCAAAAACCGCAACACAGGCAACACGGATTAATACGGTTGATAATTGGGTTTATACCAGGCACTTACCAGGCACACCGAGGGCCGCAAGAATTGGGTAATAAATGTCTTGAACTTTATAAATGACTGGATATTCCATTCACTGTGGGAAGAGCTGATCTATCCTCGGGCTGGTGATGCTCTAAGGAGATGCGTTGAAAGGAGTCCCAGTTATACTGGCGGTATCCCTCCCTGGTGACCTCATCATGTACCAGATCACCACCCCTTCATTACATCATTCAGTTCCCCGTCATGTGTTATTGTGTGGTAGGTGTAACCCAAAACGCTTCGAATATCAAAAGCCTGCCATTAATACACCATGTCTCCCGAAAGCAAAGTTCAATATGATTTCTCACACATTGCCGATTGTGTTACCAACAATGTGCCCGCCCGACAATTCATTTTTAAATCCCAAGGACTGGGGATATATACCCCGTCACCTAGGCTGAGATTTCACAGTGGGACTCTGCCGATTAAATACCTCTCTCGCTACATGTTGAAGTATCGTTCGCGCATGCGCGTGGTCTGCAGAGTTGGTGTTAGAATCATCGAATGGTTACAGCACAGTAGGAGACCATTCGGCCTGTCGAGCCCGTGCCGGCTCTCTGCAAGAGCACTTCAGCTAGTCTCATCCCCCGTCCCTAGCCCTGCAAATTGTTTTCCTTCAGGTACTTATCCTACTCCCCTTTGAAAGCCACGATTGAATTTGCCTCCACCACCCTTTCAGGCACCGCATTCCAGATCATAACCAAAAGTATTTCCTCATGTCGCCGTTGTTTCTTTTGCCAACCACCATAAATCTGTATCCTCTGGTTCTCGACCCTTCCACCAATGGGAACAGTTTCTCTCTATCTACTCTGTCTAGGCCCCTCATGATTTTGAATACCTTTATCACATCTCCTCTCAACCGTCACTGCTCTAAGAAGAACAACCCCAGCTTCTCTAGTCTATCCACATAACTGAAGCCCCTCAACCCTGGAACCATTCTTGTAAATCTGTTCTGCATCCTTCCTAAAGTGAGGTGCCCAGAATTGGGCACAATACTCCAGTTGTGGCCGAACCAGTGTTTTATAAATGTTAATCATAACTTCCTCGGTGTTGAACTATTCACTTTATATCTACTTTAACCGAATCTATTTAGATACGCTGTGTTAATACATGAGAGAAAGAGAGAGAGAGAGTTACAGACTCTAGCAATAATCTCGCTGTTCTAGATCGACGTGAGGCCTTGGGGCTGAAACTTGGAGTCCTGCCAATATAATGGTCACAAAAACAAGGACACTGCGAATTACGTGATGGCTAAAAATAAAAAAGCAAATTTGAGGTACGGAGTGATCTGGGGGTCCTTGTACATGAATCACAAAAAGTTAGAATGCAGATGCAGCAAGTAATTAGGAAGGCAAATGGAATGTTGCTCTTTATTGCAAAGGGAATGGATTATAAACGTAGGGAAGCCCTGTTACAACTGTACAGAGCGTTGGTGAGACCACACCTGGAGTACTGCGTACAGTTTTGGTCTCCTTATTTAAGGAAGGATATACTTGCATTGGAGGCAGTTCAGAGAAGGTTCACCAGGTTGATTCCGGAGATGAAGGGGTTGTCTTATGAAGAAAGGTTGAGCAGGTTGGGCTTATACTCATTGAAGTTTAGAAGAATGAGAGAGGATCTTATTCAAACATATAAGATTCTGAAGGGGCTTGACAGGGTAGAGAGGATGTTTCCCCTCGTGGGGGAATCTAGAACTAGGGGGCATAATTTCAGAATAAGGGGGCACCCTTTTAAATCGGAGATGAGGAGGAATTTCTTCTCTCAGAGGGTCGTGAATCTTTGGAATTCTCTTCCCCAGAGAGCTGTGGAGGCTGGGTCATTGAATATATTTAAAGGCAGATTTTTGAAAGGTAAAGGTTATGGAGAGCGGTGAGGGAACTGAAGTTGAGGTCAAGATCAGCTTAGCCATGCTCTTTTTGAATGGCGGACCAGGCTCGAGGGGCCACATGACCTAATCCTGCTCCTGCGTCTTACATTCTTATGTTCTATAGGCTTTCATATATGCCTATGTTGTAGAAATATGTAGACTCTGCATTAGGACAGAAACTATCGTATAAGGCAATGCCAGTTCCAGTTTTATAAGAATAAAGTGCATAAGGAACCAAGGAGACCTGAGGTTTTGAGAAGTAAGAACACCAGAAGGAGTGCATGACTACTTTGAAGAATGTGCTGTCTGCTGAAAATACTCCACTTGTAAATTGCTTTTTATGCTGGAGTGTCAGCTGTGGCTCAGTTGGTAGCACTCTCGCCTCTGAGTCAGAAAGGTTGTGGGTTCCACTCCAGAGACTTGAGCACAGAAATCTAGGCTGCCACTCCAGTGCAGTGCTGAGGGAGTGCTGCACTGTTGGAGGTGCCGTTTTTCGGATGAGATGATAACTCTCAGGTAGATATAAAAGATCCTCATGGCACTATTTCAAAGAGGAGCAGGGGAGTTATCCCCGATGTCCTGGCCAATATTTATTCCTCAATCAATTTAACAAAAACAGATTATCTGGTCATTATCACATTGATGTTTGTGGGAGCTTGATGTGTCCACATTGACTGCTGTGTTTCCCACATTACAATGGTGATTACATGAGCGGCTTGTTACTAAGTGACTCGCTGGTCCATTTCAGAGTGGCTTGTTACTGCAGCAAGAATTTAGGGAGCTAGGTAGCAGATTAAAGAGTAGGACCTCAAAGGTTGTAATCTCTGGATTACTCCCAGTGCCACATGCTAGTGACTATAGGAATAGGAGGATAGAGCAGATGAATGCATGGCTAAAGAGTTGGTGCAGGAGGGAGGGCTTTAGTTTCCTGGATCATTGGGCCTGCTTCTGGGGAAGGTGGGACTTGTCCAAGTCGGACGGATTGCACATGAACCAGAGCGGGACAAACATCCTTGCGGGGAAGTTTGCTAGCACTGTTCGGGGGGGTTTAATCTAAAATGGCAGGGGGTTGGGAACCTGAGCAGGGAGACAGAGGAAAGGAAAACAGGGATAAAAGCAAAAGATAGGAAGGAGAAAAACAAAAGTGGCAGTCAGAGAAATCAACGGTTTAAATCAAACGTGGCCACAGTACATAATAATTCTAATAGGTCTAAGAGCATTAAAAAAACAAGCCTGAAGGCTTTGTGTCTTAATGCAAGGAGCATTTGTAATAAGGTGGATGAATTGGCTGTGCAAATAGAGGTAAGCGAATATGATTTGGTTGGGATTACGGAAACGTGACTCAAGGATGGCCAAGACTGGGAACTCAACATCCAGGGGTATTCGATATTCAGGAAAGATAGGCAAAAAGGAAAGGGAAGTGGGGTAGCATTACTGATTAAAGAAGGGATTAATACAATTGTAATGAAGGATATTAGCTCTGATGATGTGGAATCTGTATGGGTAGAATTGAGAAATACTAAGTGGACAAAAACATTAGTGGGAGTGGTATATAGACCTCCAAACAGTAAGGCGGAGGTTGGGGATGGCATTGAAAGGGAAATTAAAGAAGCGTGCAATAAGAGCACAGCAGTCATCATGGGTGACTTTAATCTACATATAGATTGGGCAAACCAAATTAGTAACAATACTTTGGAGGAGGATATCCTGGAGTGTTTACGGGATGGTTTCCTGGACCAATATATCGAGGAACCAACCAGAGATCAGGCCATCTTAGACTCGGTATAATGTAACAAGAAAGGATTAATTAGCAATCTTGTTGTACGAGGCCCCTTGGGTCAGAGCGATCATAATATGATCGAATTCTTCATTAAGATGGAGAATGAAGCAGTTGACTCAGAGACAAGTGTCCTCAATTTAAATAAAGGAAACTACGATGGTCTGAGGAGTGAGTTGGGTAGGATTCATTGGGGAATGGCACTCAAAGGGTTGACGGTGGACAGGCAATGGCAAACATTCAAAGACCAAATGGATGAGCTACAGAATTTGTTCATCCCAGTTTGGCATAAAAATAAAACAAAAAAGGTGACTCAACCGTGGGTAACAAGGGAAATTAGGGATAGCATAAGACCCAAGGAGAGGACATATAAATTGGCAAGAAAAAGCAATCATCCTGAGGTTTGGGAGCAGTTTAGGAGTCAACAAAGGGATTAATTAAGAAAGGGAAAATAGAATATTAGAGTAAGCTAGCGGGGAACATAAAAACTGGCTGTAAAAGCTTTTATAGATATGTGAAGAGAAAAAGATTGGTGAAGTCAAGCGTAGGTCCCTTACAATCAGAATCAGGGGAATTTATAATGGGAAACAAGGAAATGGCGAACCAACTAAATACATACTTTGGTTCTGTCTTCAAAAAGGAGGACACAAATAACCTCCCAGAGATGCCGGGGAACATAGGGTCTGATGAAAGGGAGGAACTGAAAGAAATCAGTATTTGTAGGGAAATGGTGTTAGGAAAATTGATGGGACTGAAGGCCGAAAAATCCCCAGGGCCTGATGGTCTACATCCCAGGATATTAAGTAAGTGGCCCTAGAGATAGTAGATGCATTGCTGGTCATCTTCCAGAACTTGATAGACTCTGGAATGGAACCCATGGATTGGAGGGTAGCTAATGTTACCCCACTATTCAAAAAAGGTGGTAGAGAAAGAGCGGGGAATTATAGACCGATAAGCCTGACATCGGTAGTGGGGAAAATGCTAGCGTCCATTATAAAAGATGTAATAGCAGAGCACTTGGAAAGCAGTGACAGGATCGGCCCAAGTCAACATGGATTTACAAAAGGTAAATCATGCTTGACTAATCTACTGGAATTTTTTGAGGATGTAACTGGTAAAATAGATAAGGGAGAACCAGTGGATGTGGTGTATTTGGACTTTCAGAAGGCTTTCGATAAGGTCCCGCATAAGAGATTGGCGTGCAAAATTAAGGCACATGGGATTGGGGGCAAGGTATTGACTTGGATAGAGAACTGGTTGGCGGACAGAAAGCAAAGAGGTGGAATAAACGGATTGTTTTCCGAGTGGCAGGCAGTAATAGTGGGGTACCGCAAGGATCGGTGTTAGGACCCCAGCTGTTCACAATATATATTAATGATCTGGACGAGGGAATTGGATGTAATATCTCCAAATTTGCAGGCGACACAAAGCTGGGTGGGAGGGTATGCTGCGAGGAGGATGTCGTGAAACTCCAGTACGATTTGGACAGGTTAGGTGATTGGGCCGAAACATGGCAAATGCACTATAATGTGGATAAATGTGAGGTTATCCACTTTGGTGCCAAAAACAGGAAGGCACATTATTATTTGAATGGCAATAGATTGGGAGAAGGGGAAGTGCAAAGAGACCTTGGTGTTCTTGTGCACCAGTCGCTGAAGGTAAGCATGCAGGTGCAGCAGGCGGTTAAGAAGGCAATTGGTATGTTCGCCTTCGAAGCAAGAGGGTTCAAGTACAGGAACAAGGATGTCTTGCTACAGTTGTACAGGGCCTTGGTGAGACCGCACCTTGAGTATTGTGTGCAGTTTTGGTCGCCTTATCTGAGGAAGGACGTACTTGCCATGGAAGGAGTGCACCGAAGATTCATCAGGCTGATACCTGGGATGGCAGGAATGACGTATGAGGAGAGATTGTGTCGATTGGGCTTACGCTCACTGGAGCTTAGAAGATTGAGAGGGGATCTCATCGAAACCTGTAAAATTCTGTCAGGCCTGGACAGACTAGATGCTGGAAGGATGTTCCTGATGGTCGGGGAGTCCAGAACCAGGGGTCATAGACTGAGGATAAGGGGTAGGACATTTAGGACTGAAATGAGGAGGAATTTCTTCACCCAGAGAGTGGTGAACCTGTGGAACTCTCTGCCACAGAGGGCGGTGGAGGCCAGTTCATTAAGTATATTGAAGAAAGAGTTGGATATATTTCTTGAGGCTAAGGGGATCAAGAGATATGGGGAGAAGGCAGGGACAGGGTACTGAATTTGAATGATCAGCCATGATCTCATTGAATGGCGGAGCAGGCTCGAAGGGCCGAATGGCCTACTCCTGCTCCTATCTTCTATGTTTCTATGTTTCAGTAACAAACCGCTGTAAAAACGACAAGCGTAACACTCAGTAACAAACCGCTCTGAAATGGTCTAGCTAGTAAATCAGCAACAAACCGCTCTGAAATGGATTAACTAGTCATTCAGTAACAAATGGCACTGAAATGGACCAGCAAGTCACTCAGTAACAAACCGCTCTGAAATGGACTGAAGTCATTCAGTAACAAACCGCTCTGAAATGGACTAGCGAGTCACTCAGAAACAATCTGCTGTGAAACGGACCAGCGATTCAGTCAGAAACAAAGCGTTCTGAAATGGACTAGCGAATCACTCAGTAACAAACCACTCTGAAATGGACCAGCAAGTCACTCAGCAACAAATGCTCTGAAATGGACTAAGATGTCATTCAGTAACAAACCACTCTGAAATGGAGTAGCGAGTCACTCAGTAACAAATCGCTCTGAAATGGAGTAGCGGATCACTCTGTAACAAACCGCTCTGAAATGGACCAGCAAGTCACTCAATAACAAACTGCTCTGAAATGGACGAAGAAGTCATTCAGAAACAAACTGCTCTGAAATGGACTAGCGAGTCACTCAGTAACAAACAGCTCTGAATTGGACTAGCTAGTCACTCAGTAACAAACCACACTGAAATGGACTAGTGACTCATTCAGTAACAAACCGCTCTGAAATGGACCAGCTAGTCACTCAGTAACAAACCGCTCTGAAATTGTCTAGCAATCACTCAGTAACAAAACGCTGTGAATTGGACTAGCGAGTGACTCAGTAACAAACCGCTCTGAAGTGGACTAGCGAGTCACTAAGTAACAAACCGTTCAGAAATGGACCAGCAAGTCACTCAGAAACAAACTGCTGTGAAATGGACCAGCAAGTCCCTCAGTAACAAACCGCTGGGAAATGGATTGGCGAGTGACTCAGTAACAAACCGCTCTGAAATGGACTAGCGGTTCACTCAGTTACAAACCGCTATGAAATGGACCAGCAAGTCACTCAGAAACCGCTCCAAAATGGAATAGCTGGTCTCTCAGTAACAAACCGCTCTGAAATGGACTAGCGAGTGACTCAGTAACAAACCGCTCTGAAATGGACTAGCGGTTCACTCAGTTACAAACCGCTATGAAATGGACCAGCAAGTCACTCAGTAACAAACCGCTCCAAAATGGACTTGTGAGTCACTCAGTAACAAAAGGTTCTGACATGGATCAGCGAGTCACTCAGTAACAACTCACTCTGAAATGCACTTGCGAGTCACTCAGTAAGAAACTGGTCTGAAATTGACCAGCAAGTCACTCGGTAACAAACCGCACTGAAATGGACCAGCAAGTCACTCAGTAACAAACCGCTCTGAAATAGGCTAGCGTGTCACTCACTAACAAACAGTTCTGAAATGGACCAGCGAGTCACTCAATAACAACCCGCTCTTAAATGGACTATGTAGTCACTCAGTAACAAACTGCACTGAAATGGGCTAGCGAGTCACTCAGTAACTAATCGCTCTGATATGGTCTAGCGAGTCACCCCCCACTCTCGCGCCCTCCCCCCCACCCCCCGCTCCTGCCCACTCGCACTCCCCCTGTCATAAATCGCAACTTCTACAAGAAGTAAATCAGGAAGCACTACTGGACGGCCAGCTGAGGGCGCCATCCGAGGAGTATAAATACTCAGGCGTGGGCCCAACTTGGCCAGAGACAATCTGGAAACAGGAAGCTAGTGACTACTAACTAGACCTCCATGTTTTGTTAAAAGTCGATTATAGCCTTGCTATATGTACAACCAAGTGCGTAGTGAGTCTTTATTACGTCACCACCCACTCGCACTCCTCCCCCCCACCCCCCGCTATTCCTGCCCCTGCCTTCTAACCCACCCTTCCAACTGCCAATAGTTTGGCGATGATTCATGTGCTATTGTTCACTCCAACCTAAATGTATTCCATTTGTCCTCATCCCAATTTGTAGGAAACCTCGGAAACGTCGAGAGAAGAGAGATCCATGCGAGAGGCCTAGGCCGAGGCCTAGATCGAGGCCGAAGAAGATGCGGTCAGTTTGTGACGGGGGTGTGGGGGTGCACAGTGTGTGTACACTGGGGGCGGGAAGCGTGCACTGCAGGTGGGCGGTGGGGTTGCGGGAGTACATGGGGCCTGGCGGAGGCTCACTGCTGGGTACAGGATGGTTCCTTTCCCAGTGACCTCCACCCCTCACTGCGCTGGAACACCCTGAGAATGTGTGAACACTGAATCAAACAGCACAGGAGGAGGACATTTGGCCCATCATTTCCGTTCCGGCTCCTTGGTAGGGTATGCATCTTTATACTGAGCCCCCGGGTGTTCCAGCACTGTGCTCACTCTGTGTCTCTGTCTTTCTCTCACCCTGCCTGTCCCAGGAAGAAGGTACAGAAACAGTATGTCCGCTGTGAATTTGAGGGATGTGGGAAAATAGTCTCCAATCCTCAGTATTTGAAGGTAAGAAAGTTGCAGCACCTGCCCTGGAATGCTGGATGGCACCGTGTCGAGAAGTCCTTCTCCCCGGCCCACCTGTTCTCCCTGGCTCACTCGTGTGTGTCCCCCCCCGCCACCGGCATGGCCATCCCCCTTCCCACTCCCCCCCGGCGCAGCCATCGTTGCCACCCCCCCGTCACCATGCTCTCTAGAGTCGTACGTCTCTTTCACTGTCTCCCTCATTCTATTCCTCAGTTTGCTCTTCTCTTATTGCAGCGTCACATGAAGTACCATCACATGTTGCAGAGAACGTTCGCCTGCTCCTACCCCAGCTGTGGATGCATTTTCCGCTTCAAGACACAGATGGAAGAGCACGAGAAATTGCACAGTGGTGAGTCAGGCTTTGGTTACTCAGTCCATCGGTGGTAACTCCACTTGTCCATCTTTTCCCTACCGCGGAACCCCCCCCCACACCCCAATCACCCATTGCTGTCACACTCCCTCACTCTGACAGCCGTGGACTGTGTCGTTCCCTCGGTTCTGCCCCTCCAACAGTGCGGCGCTCCCTCAGTGCTGCCCCTCCGACAGTGCAGCGCTCCCTCAGTGCTGCCCCTCCGACAGTGCGGCGCTCCCTCAGTACTGCCCCTCCAACAGTGCTGCCCCCTCCGACAGTGCAGCAGACCCTCAATACTGCCCTTCCAACAGTGCAGTGCTCCCTCGGTGCTGCCCCCTCTGACAGTGCAGTGCTCCCTCAGTGCTGCACCCTCCGACAGTGCAGCAGTCCCTCAGTACTGTCCCTCCAACAGTGCAGCGCTCCCTCGGTGCTGCCCCCTCCAAAAGTGCAGTGCTCCCTCAGTGCTGCCCCTCCGACAATGCAGTGCTCCCTCAGTGCTGCACCCTCTGACAGTGCGGCACTCCCTCAGTACTGCCCCTCCGACAGTGGGACGCTCCCTCATTGCTGCCTCCTCCGACAGTGCAGCGCTCCCTTAGTGCTGCCCCCTCCGACAGTGCAGCGCTCCCTCATTGCTGCCCCTTCCAACAGTGCAGTGCTCCCTCATTGCTGCCCCCTCCAACAGTGCAGCACTCTCAGTACTGCCCCTCTGACAGTGCGATACTCCCTCTGTACTGCACTTGGAGTATCGGGTCTGTATTTCGTTATCCCCCAGTGGTCCTGGTCAATAATTATCCCTCAATCAACATCACGAAAACAGATTATTTGGTCATTATCACATTGCTGTTTGTGGTAGCTTGCTGTGCGCATATTGGCCGACGTGTTTCCTACATTACAACAGTGACTACACTTCAAAAAGTACTTCATTGGTTGTAAAGCGCTTTGGGACATCGTATGGTCATGAAAGGTGCTATATAAATGTAAGTTTTTTCTTTTTTCATTCTGCTGTGAGCTGCAGGCAAAGCTGACTGCCTGCCAAGGTGCCGCCTCCTTAGTCAAACATTCACACTAGGCTTTGTTTGCAGACCAGCGCAATTATATCTGTGAGTTCTACGGCCGATCTTTCAAGACTGACAAGAACCTGGTGGTACACAGACGGATTCATACTGGAGAGAAACCACTGCAGTGAGTATCAGGGGAATCTCTCCTGCCCGCGCTCGCCCTTTCACCCCCTCTCACCCTTTCACCCCCCTCTAGTCTGCTCCACCATTCAACATGGCTGATCTTCAACCTCCACTCCGCATTCCCGCCCAATCACCATATCCCTTGAATCCCCTTATGTCCAAAAAACTATCTATCTCAGCCTTGAAGATATGCAATGATTCTCTATCCACAGCCCTTTGGGGTTGTGAATTCCAAAGATTCGCAACCCTCTGAGTGAAGAAATTCCTCCTCATCTCAGTCAACTGGCCAACCCCTTATCCTGAGACTGCCCCCTAGTTCTGGACACTCCAGCCAGGGGAAACAACCTCTCGGCATCTACCCTGTCAATCCCCTTCAGAATCTTGTATGTTTCAATGAGATCACCTTTGTTGCACCGCCTCTAAGGCAAGTATATCCTTCCTTAGATAAGGAGACCAGAACTGTGCACAGTACTCCAGGTGTGGTCTCACCAAGGCCCTGCACAATTGTAGTAAGACTTCCTTACTCTTGCACTCCAACCCCTTTACAATAAAGGCCAACACGCCATTTGCCTTCCTAATTGCTTGCTAGCTTTCTGTGTTTCCTGTACAAGGACACCCAAATCCCAAATCTCTCTGCACACCAACATTTACTAGTTTCTCACCATTTAAAAAATATTTTGTTTTTCTACTGACCAAATTTAATAACCTCACATTTCCTCACAATTATACTCTATCTGCCACCTTACTGCCCACTCATTTAGTCTATCTATATCCCTTTGCAGATTCTGTGTTCTCCTCACATCTTACTTTCCCGCCCAGCTTTGTATCGTCAGCAAGCTTTGATACATTACACTCGGTCCCTTCATCTAAGTCAATATAGATTGTGAATAGCTGAGGCCCCAACACTGATCCTTGTGGCATCCCACTAGTTGCAGCCTGCCAACCTGAAAATGACCCGTTTATCCCTATTCGGTTTTCTGTCCGTTAACCAATCCTCTATCCATGCTAATACATTACCCCAACCCCATTAGCCCTTATCTTGCAATACATTTTATACGTATCCTTTTCGAATGCCTTTCGGAAATCCAAATATACTGCATCCACTGGTTCCCCTTTATCTACCCTGCTAGTTGCATCCTCAAACAGCTCTAATAAATTTGTTAAACATGATTTCCCTTTCATAAAACCATGTTGACTGCACAATCATTTATTATTTTCTAAATGCCTTGTTGCCACTTCCTTAATAATGGATTCTAGCATTTGCTTGACAACTGATGTCAGGCTAACTGGTCTGTAGTTCCCCGTTTTCTCTCTCCCTCCTTTCTTGAATAGCGGAGTTACATTTGGTACCTTCCAATCTGCTGGGACCGTTGGGAATTTTGGAAGACCACAACCAATGCATCCACTATCTCTTCAGCCACCTCTTTTCGAACCCTAAGATGTAGGTCGTCAGGTCCAGGGAATCTGTCGGCTTTTAGTCCCATTAGTTTCTCAAGTACTTTTTCTCTACTGATCTTAATTACTTTAAGTTCCTCACTCTTTTTAGCCCCTTAGTTCCCCACTATTTTTGGTATGTTTTTTGTGTCTTCTATTCTGAAGAGAGATACAAAATACAGGAAACTTTTTTTTATCCGGCACGGACGGGACCGACGTGGTGCCGATTCATCAAAAATTCCGGATAACCGAACGCTATAGTAAAAGATACGGAGAGCTGACAGCTCCGTATAAAGCAACAAACCCTGTTGCTTAGCAACAAGTTCAGAACAATGGCCACAAGTTGCAAGCGTCTCTGTAGCTTAGCAACAGCTGCAGCCACACCCTTGCACAGCACAGATGGAGGAACGCAAGTCAATATGAAGTAAAACCTACTCCTGAATTTTGCCGGTTAACCGAGATTTCCGGTTATTTAGGTGCCGGTAAATCGAAGGTTTCCTGTATGTGTTTAACGTCTCTGCCATTTCCTTATACCTCATTATAATTTCTCCTGTCTCAGCCTCTAAGGGACCAATGCTTACTTTTGCTACTCTCTTCCTTTTTACATAGTTGTAGAAGCTGTTACAATCTGTTTTTATATTTCTTGCTAGTTTACTCTCCTATATTTTCCCTTTTTATCATTTTTTTTGTCATCCTTTGCTGGTTTCTAAAGCTTCCCCAGTCCTCAGGCTTACTACCATTCTTCACAACATTTTAAGCCTCTTTTAATGTAATACTATCCTTAACTTTAGTTAGCCACAGATGGATCACTTTTCCCGTGGAGTTTTTATTTCTCAATGGAATGTATATTCTTTGAGAATTTTGGAATGTTTCTTTAAATGTTTGCCAGTGCTTATCTACCGTCATAGCTTTTAATCTAATTTCCCAATCAACCTTAGCTTACTCACCCCTCATACCTATGTAATTGGCTTTATTTAAGTTTAAGACTCTACTTTTGGACTTAGAATTTCACATTGGATTTGAGAGTGAAATACTTATCAGATTATGATCACTCTTCCCCGAAGGATCCTTTACTATGAGATTACTGTCTCATTACACAATATAAGATCTAAAATAGCTGGTTGGTTCCATGACATAATGTCTCAGAAACTGTTTCAAATGCATTCCATGAACTCGTCCTCCAGACTGCGTTTGCCCAATCTATATGAAGATGTGTGTGCCTATTTTTGTTCCTCCATTCCCAGGTGTCTGTGACTATTTTTGTCTCTTCATTCCCAAATGGGTGTGACAATTTTTGTCTCCCAAAATTATTGCATTACCTTTGTTACAAGCTCCAACTATTTGTTGATTAATACTCTGCTTAAAGGTATAGCTACTGTTATAGGGCTTATATCGTACTCCTACCAGTGTTTTCTGCAACTTGTTATTTCTTATCTTCACCCATACTGATTCTGCTTCCTGATCTTCCGAGCCGAGATCCTTTCTCACTACTGTCATTATGTCATCCTTTATAATCAGGGCTACCCCTTTTCCATTCTGCCTGTCTTTTCGAAACGTCAAGTACCCTAGACTATTTAGTTCCCAACCTTGGTCACCTTGCAGCCATGTCTCTGTAATGGCTATTAGATCAAAGCCATTTATCTTTATTTGTGCCACTAATTCGTCTATCTTGTAACGAATGCTTCGTGCATTCAGATAAAGGGCCTTTAATTTTAACTTTTTATCATTATTCCCTGCTTTCACCTTATTCTCTGCTGCAATGCGACCGTTAAACGCTCTGGCCCTTCCTGTCATACTCTGCTTATCTTTACCCAATTCACTCCCTGCTCTATTGCCTTAACTTTTCTCTTTAGATTTCTAAATTTCCCCTCGCCCGAACCCTCCCCCCTTTTGAGTTTAAAGCCCTATCTACAGCCCTAGATACTCAGTTCACCAGGACACTGGCCCCAGCCCGGTTTAAGTGGAGCCCGTCCCAATGGAACAGCTTCCTCTTTCCCCAGTACTGGTGCCAGTGCGCCATGAACTGAAACCCCTTCCTCCCACACCACTCTGAGCCACGCATTTAACTCTCTGATCTGTTTGTCCCTATGCCAATTTGCTCATGGCTCAGGTAACAATCCAGAGAGGTTCTGATTTTTAATTTGGATCCGAGCTCCTCAAACTCCCTCAGCAGAACCTCATTCCTTGTTCTGCCTATGTTGTTGGTTTCTACATGGACCACAACAAATGGATCCTCCCCCTCCAACTCCAAATTCTTCTCCAGCCATGAGGAGATATCCTTAACCCAGGCAACACAATCTTCAGAACTCCCGGTCGCGGCTGCAGAGAACAGTATCAATCCAAAAGCAAAATACTGTGCATGCTGGAAATCTGAAATAAAAACAGAAAATGCTGGAAATACTCAGCAGGCAGCATCCGTGGAGAGAGAAACAGAGTTAATGTTTCAGGTCGATGACCCTTTGTCAGAACTGGGAAAAGCTGGAGATGGAGCAGGTTTTTAAGCAAGTGCAGGTGCAGGGAAAGGGGGGAGGGGAGGAAAGAACAAAAGGGAAGGTCTGTGATAGGACATTAAGAGACATTAAGAGAGGGTGCAAGGCAAAAGGAAATGGTAATGGGACAAGTTAAGAAACAAAAGTTGGAACTAAATGAAGTGTAAAAAAAATATTATTTATATATAAAAAGAATTGGGGCAGAGGTTATGGTCTGAAATTGTTGAACTCTATGTTGAGTCCAGAGGGCTGTAAAGTGCCTGATCGAAAGATGAGATGCTGTTCCTTGAGCTTACGTTGAGCTTCATTGGAACAGTGCAAGAGGCTGAGGGTGGTGAGGTCTGAGTGGGAGTGGAGCAGAGAATTAAAGTGACAGGCGACCGGAAGCCCGGGGTCACCCTTACAGTATCTATCCCCCTGACTATACTGTCCCCTCCCACAACTACATTCCATTTCACTCCCCCCACTTAAATGGCCTCCTGCACCATGGTGCCTTGGTCAGCTTGCTCATCCACCCTGCAGGCCTTTCCCTCATCCACACAGGCAGCAACAACCTCATACCTGTTGGACAAAGGCTGAGGCTCTTCCAGCACTGTGCCTGGGGTCCCCTTACCTGCCTCGGTTGCAGTCACACCCTCCTGTCTCTGACCACTAACCAGACCTGTACCACTACCTAATCTAAGGGTTGTGACTGCCTCCTGGATCAAAGTGTCCAGGTAACTCTCCCCATCCCTGATGGCCCGCAATGTCTGCACCTCAAACTCCAGCTCAACAACTCTGAGCTGAAGTTCCTCAAGGTGCAGACGTGGGTGTCTGGGATCACAATGCTCTCCACAAACTCCCACATGCTGCAGTTGCAGCACACCGCCTGCACTGCCATCTGTACATGACCTTGTTCTATTGCATTAATTAAAGTTTATGTATTTAATTACTTAGCTTATAGTTTCTTTATTTTATCTAATTACTTGATCTAGTTTAAGTTATAGGTAGATTAAATTAAATATTTACCTGTAACACCCTCTCTCTCTCACCTCTCTCTCCAGGTGTGAGATCTGTGGGTTTACCTGCAGACAGAAAGCGTCGGTGAACTGGCACATGAAGAAACACGATGCCGAGTCCGGCTACCAGTTCTCCTGCGACATCTGCGGTAAGAAGTTTGAGAAGGAGGACAATGTGTCAGCCCACAAGAGCAAGAGCCACCCCGAGATGCTGCTGGCCTCTGTCACCAGTCTGGCAGTGCTGGAGGAGAGCGGAGCTTTCGGGGCAGGGCCGAGCTTCATCAATAATGAGGGCTTTGTGGAAGAGCGGCCTCTAACCGCGGATGGCAGCTTGGAGGTGTGGACCCATCTGGAGGAGGGCGGGCCGCTGGGTGAGGGCGGGCCGCTGGGGGAGGACGGGCCGCTGGGGGAGGACGGGCCGCTGGGGGAGGGCGGGCTGCTGGGGGAGGGCGGGCCGCTGGAGCAGGGCGGGCTGCTGGGGGAGGACGGGCCGCTGGGGGAGGGCGGGCCGCTGGAGGAGGGTCCTTAATGCTGCTTCCTCGAAACTGATTCCACGACAGACATTTAATGGTGGCCATAATCCCGAGAGCCAGAAGAAAGGCCCGCTCTTCCCTCTGGGGAGGGAGCCAGGGGCTGGAGGAGGGGAGGGAGCTGGGGGCTGGAGGATGGGAGGGAGCCGGGGGCTGGAGGAGAGGAGGGAGCCAGGGGCTGGAGAAAGGGAGGGAGCTGGGGGCTGGAGGAAGGGAGGGAGCCAGAGTCTGGAGATGGGGAGGGAGTCAGGGGGGTGGAGGAGGGGAGGGAGTCAGGGGGCTGGAGGAGGGCAGGAAGTCGGGGCTGGAGGAGGGGAGGGAATCAGGAGGCTGGAGGAGGGGAGGGAGCCGGGGGCTGGAGAAAGGGAGGGAGCCAGGGGCTGGAGGACGGGAGGGAGCGGGGGGCTGGAGAAAAGGAGGGAGCCAGGGGCTGGAGGAAGGGAGGGAGCCAGGGGTTGGAGAAAGGGAGGGAGCCGGGGGCTGAAGATGGGGAGGGAGAAAGGGAGGGAGCCAGGGGCTGGAGAAAGGGAGTGAGCCAGAGTCTGGAGATGGGGAGGGAGCTGGGGCTGGAGAAAGGGAGGGAGGAGGGTAGGGAGGCTGGGGCTGGAGAAAGGGAGGGAGCCGGGGGCTGGAGGAGGGGTGGGAGCCGGGGGGCTGGAGGAGGGGAGGGAGCCGGGGGCTGGAGGAGGGGAGGGAGCCGGGGGCTGGAGAAGGGGAGGGAGTCGGGGGCTGGGGGAGGGGAGGGAGCCGGGGGCTGGGGGAGGGGAGGGAGCCGGGGGCTGGAGGAGGGGAGGGAGCTGGGTGCTGGAGCAAGGGTCCCTGCTCTGATGGTGCTAGAGACTGGGAATATTATTGGGAAGATCGACACACACAGAAAGGGGAGGAGGCCCAGCTCCATTTGGTAAACATTCGCAGCTCAATCCCCCACCCACTCTTCCCTCCCTTCCCCGACCCCCACCGAACTGCTGGAGACGGGACCCCTGTTGTTGGGTCCAATGTTCTACCAGGTTTCCGGAGCTCGCCCTGCCCAGCCAACTGGGCAGGAATATCCCAGGCTGTGTCTAGCCTGGGTTGGGGAGGCAAGGGCCAGGTGGTGCAGGGAATGGAGATCCTGGTTTACAGATTGGGGAGTGCGTGGGGAGATGCTCCCCTCCCTTCCCCCACGCTCGATCTCTCCCCCCTTCCTCGCTCTCTTTCTCCCCCCTCCCTCGCTCTCTCTCCCCCCCTCCCTTGCTCTCTTTCTCCCCCTCCCTCGCTCTCTCTTCCCCCCTCCCTCGCTCTCTGTCCCACCCTCCCTCGCTCTCTCTCCCCCTCCCTCGCTCTCTCTCCCCCTCCCTCGCTCTCTCTCCCCCTCCCTCCCTCTCTCTCCCCCTCGCTCGCTCTCTATCCCCTCCTTCGCTCTCTCTCCCCCTCCCTCGCTCTCTCTACCCCTCCCTCGCTCTCTCTCCCCCTCCCTGGCTCTCTCTCCCCCTCCCTCGCTCTCTCTCCCCCTCCCTCGCTCTCTCTCCCCCTCCCTCACGCTCTCTCCCCCTCCCTCGCGCTCTCTACCCCTCCCTCGCGCTCTCTCCCCCTCCCTCGCGCTCTCTCCCCCTCCCTCGCGCTCTCTCCCCCTCCCTCGTGCTCTCCCCCTCCCTCGCGCTCTCTCCCCCTCCCTCGCGCTCTCTCCCCCTCCCTCGCGCTCTCTCCCCCTCCCTCGCGCTCTCTCCCCCTCCCTCACGCTAGCTCCCCCTCCCTCGCGCTCTCTCCCCCTCCCTCGCGCTCTCTCCCCCTCCCTCGCTCTCTCTCCCCCTCCCTCGCTCTCTCTCCCCCTCCCTCGCTCTCTCTCCCACTCCCTCGCTCTCTCTCCCCCTCCCTCGCTCTCTCTCCCCATCCCTCGCTCTCTCTCCCCCTCCCTCGCTCTCTCTCCCCCTCCCTCGCTCTCTCTCCCCCTCCCTCACTCTCTCTTCCCCTCCCTCGCTCTCTCTCCCCCTCCCTCGCTCGCTCTCCCCCTCCCTCGCTCGCTCTCCCCCCTCCCTCGCTCGCTCTCCCCCTCCCTCGCTCGCTCTCCCCCCCTCCCTCGCTCGCTCTCCCCCCCTCCCTCGCTCACTCTCCCCCCCTCCCTCGCTCGCTCTCCCCCCTCCCTCGCTCGATCTCCCCCTCCCTCGCTCGCTCTCCCCCTCCCTTGCTCGCTCTCCCCCCTCCCTCGCTCGCTCTCCCCCTCCCTCGCTCGCTCTCACTCCCCTCCCTCTGCGTCTTATCCTTCCTATAGCCAGATTCTTTTAATGAAAATGAGAAGAATGTAGCTTCTTTTTGAAGATTTTGGTCCTATTTTCAGGATTTGTAAATAGTTAGTGACATTTACCGGCAATTGTACAGTCATTAATGGTTCCTGAAACAACCGGTACTAGTGTTGGTTCGGGAACGCCAAGTGTCCACTTCCTGTTGTAACTGTTATTACCGTACTAAAATATTATATCACAGTAAAATCTTCATCATATACCTTCCTGCTAATGAAGCGTGTTTGCTCCTTCAAGTTGCTAACTATCATTTCATATCTGGGGGCTGCACTTGAACCCAGCCCCCATACACACGGGCTGCAGGGCTCCTCTCTGATGGGATACTGTGTGAATCCATGATTGTGTTTGTGTTTTGAGATTGGAACTTCAAGCTTTGTGATCCATGCACACATTAAGGTAGGGATGATGAGATGGCAAATCCCTGGCAATGCTCAGGAAAGATACCCAACCTACCCAGGCTAAGTGTATCATAGAAGGACAAAGCACAGAAGGTCATTCGATCCATTGTGTCTGTGCCATCTATCCAATTAATCCCACTCCCCTGCTCTTTCCCTATAGCCCTGTAAACCACCGGAAGCGGGTTGAGGCAAATAGTTTGGATGCTTTCAAAAAGGAAACTGGCTGAGTACATGAGAGAAAAGGGTATGCTGAAAGGCTGAGATGAGGGTAGATGGAATGGGATGAGTCTCGTGTGGCGTATAGACACCAGCACAGACTGTTTGGGCCGAATGGCCTGTTTCTGTGCTGCATATTCTACGTAATTCTATCAATGTTTTCCCTTCAAGTATTTATCCAATTCACTTTTGAAAACTATTTTTAATTCTGTTTCCACCACTCTTTCAGGCAGCGCATTCCAGATCACAACTTGCTGTGTATAACAGTTTTTCCTCATCTCCCCTCTGGTTCTTTTGCCAATCACCTCAAATCTGTGTTCTCTGGTTTACTGACCCTCCTGCCAGTGGAAACAGCTTCCCATTATTTACTCTATCAAAACCAATCATGATTTTAAACACCTCCATCAAATCCCCTCTTAACCTTCTCTGCTCCAAGGAGAACAGCTTCTCCAGTCTATCCACATAGCTGAAGTCCCTCATCCCTGTACAATTCCAGTAGATCTCTGCACCCTCTCCAAGGCCTTGTGTAGGGGTTCGCAATATTCCCCTATTTTCCCTGAAGATCGGAAATATTGGTCTACATCGTGGACGAAGAATTGGGTGATGTGAATTGTCTACAATGTTTTAAAACGTGCCCAGAGCCGCAAAAGGCTGCGTTCAGATGGACAGCACGTGGACAACACCGGAATCGTGGAGTTCTGTGGAAAATTTTGTACACCTTAATGACAGTACATTTTTTTATGAATAAAATTGTTCCATGGAGTTTGGTCAATCACAAAGATTTTAAAATGGCTGTCAGAGAAGGCATTGGCCAAGAACAATAGGGCTTGCATAAGCAGCCCGTGATCTCTGTAAGTGGGAGGATCACACAGTGGCAGATAGGTTCTGTCAATCAAAGGGGAGTTTCCCTCTCGGAAGCAGTCGATGTTGTTTATTAACATAAGGGATTACAACCACTTGAGACTAAACCGCAGAACAATCGACTTCTGTTTACATAGTAGTTTCAACCCATTCAAACCCCCTACACACAATGAGGCACATTGAAACTGTGGAAGGGACTTTTGATATGCAACAGTTTAGGAATGACTTGGTTTTGAATCACCCAATTCTGAACAATAGGGCAGTTGGATTCCCTTTTGTTTTAGCCCAGGTGAACTCCAGATGTGGGCAGGTACACTTTGGCCCCAGAGTGCAGACACATTAAATCACTCCAACCACTTTGAATCAGCCAATCACAGCCTTTCTTTTGTGTATTGGAACTTTTTGGGCGCGAGTTTGCACACAGTACCAAACAGGAGTTGGCAGGATATAAAAGATAGCTCCCTGCGAAGCTATCTCGCTGTTACTTCGCTGGACCACAGGTGAGCAGGTTTTCTGACTCCTCAGCAAGGCAACCTAGTCAGGAGTTAGGGGCGGGGAGGGGGAGATTTAGGGGCAATTGCTAAGATTGTTTAATCAACATTGTAGACATTTATCCCTCGTTTTTGCCGTCTGCCTTCCCTTGTTAAGCAATTTTACTGTAATTACTGTGTTCGTGTGGTATAGTTTAAAATTTGATTACAGTTTCTTTAGTTTAATAAGTTTGACTTTCTCACAACCAGACCAGTTGTCCGTTTAAACATATCATTAATTATAAGTCCTTCAGTCAGAACTGGAAGGTGGGGTAGCGATTCGAAACTGCTGTTTAAATTGGTTTACAGTATAACAGCAAAAGGCTGCCTGACCAGGTGAATTACCGTAAACCAGGTAAAAGGTTGAATTGGTCAGAGTGCAGGCAAAGGCTGCTGACATGGTAAATTACCGTAAACCACGGAAAAGATGCCCCCTTCAAATTGACGACCGCGGCAGGACTGGAGGCAGTTATTGATATAATGAGTGGTCTGGATCTGGAGAAATCAGCTGTTGCTGTTCTTGTTTTCAGTATGTGGCTAGCCCTGCAGATGTTAGTGGCAGCGTGTAGGCTGACCTATCATGGTATAGGTGGCTGGGTTAAGGAGGGTGAGATGAGGCTACAGGTGGAAAACGCACACCTCACCCAAGAAGCTAGTGAGGGCAAAAGCCACGTGAGGAACAAGATAGAGTTCCTAACGTGCCAGATTTACAGTTCAAAGAAGAACGAGATGAAACTGCGGGAAGAGAATGCCCGCCTCACCTCAGAGGTAACAGAGCAGGAGGAGAAGGTTAGGTAAGTGAAGGCAGCTTATAAGCTGGCCTGCGACCAAAGGTTTAGTGGAGTGGATCATACCCCCTTGTAACAGAAAGAGAGTTTGGGTATGGAGTTGAGGAGGACTAAGCTGCTTACACGGGGGAACAGGGAAGGAGAGTTCTGCGACCCCTGTAGAGCAGGTCCTGTAGCAGAAATCCGGGACAAGGGAAGCACACAAGGGATAGTTTTGGCCCCAAAACAAAGGCAGGTCCAGGTCCAAAATTCCCCATTTTAAGCCACCTGGGTAAGAGAACATGAGTTTGCTGACCAGACAAGTTCAAGTTTACAGCCTGTAAAGACAGGCACTGTGGCTTGTTTCCAGGGAAAAGTTGCCCAGCCCACAAATTGGGACACTTCCCCACCCCAGTGGGACCCTAGATTTGCCCAAAGTTCAAATTTGAAAAGGTTAGGTGGCTCAGAAACAGAGAAACAGCAGCCTGGGATTAGAAATCAGCAGGCTGCTGCCCATCCATTCACAGAAACTGATCGCGCAGCTGCGGTTCCCCAGCGGCTCTTCCTCAGTTTTCCGGCGCAACTGCGCGGCTGAGGGAAGAGGTTCCACAACACTGGGCTTGTGCAGACGCAGTCGCGAGCTTGGGAACCCCCAGCAGATCATCTTCAGTTTAGCCGCGTGCCTGAGGGAAAAGGTTCCCCAACACCGGGTTCGCACAGTTGCGGACCCGGAAACCCCAGCAGCTCTTGCTCAGTTTGAGGCCGAGCGCGCAGGCGCAATCGGCCGTTTAAAGATCCCCGCTTCCCAAACAATACGTGCAGGCGCAGCGGCCTGCTTGGAACCCTTTTTAGAGAAATTGAACACGCAGGCGCGGTTGCCCAGCCCTGTGAAGAGATCGTTTGCGCAGGTGCCTGCGGGACCACAGCGGCTCTTCCTCAGCTTTTTCACGCAGGCGCACCTGCTAGTTTAAAGACAGAGATTTCACAGCCTCTGCCGCGGTACTCCGGGGAGGAGATCTGCGCAGGGGCCTGTTTAAAGGGACCAGCTTCCCAGCCCGCTTCCAGAGTGGTCCCCTCCATGATGTGGGACCCTGGGGAGGCAGGGATAGCAATCACTCTTGCAGGAGACATAGGGAGAGAGTTGACACCAGGTTTTGGATTGGGAGAGAGAGATTTGTACCAGCAGGCTGCCAGGTATCTTATACAGTGCAGGCTGATGGCACCAGGGGGAGAAGGTTCCCAGCCAGCTAGGGCCACTACCCAGACACAGGGTCCGTCAGCCAAGGCTTCCCCCACAGAGACGCCCCTCAGAAGGTCTCAGCGGGCCCGCAAGCCCAAGAAAAGGTGGTCACCAGGGTACCTGCCACAGAGAGCAATCTCCCGAGCCCGGGAGGAAACTGAAAACAGAGGTCTCCAACCAGCAGCCATAAGTTGCAAGGGACCAGAAGCAGAAGGCAGTCCAGCTTCGCTGCAGCCAGCAGTAATATGCGACAGTGCCAGAGATTAGCTTGGCCGTCCGGAGACGGGCGGCATTTGTATTATAGCTATGTGTGTATTTAGCTTGCTTTAATGTGTAAATTGTAAGTTTAGAATTAACTGTTGTAAACTTAAACTTTAACTTAAACTACAAGTGTGCCAAATGTTTATATTTTTGGTCCGAGGTCGAGGGACCCGACCACGCCTCCACCTAAGGCAGCAGGTCAGTGAGAATTGGCTGCATGTCCTTTTAAGTTCTTTTGCAGGAGAGTGGAAGAAGAAGCAGCCCTGTTCGCCCAGCCCGAGCTGGGCATCGAATGAAGATATGGATACAGAATGTTGGGGATCACCTCGTCACTGGACGAATCCAGAGGGAAACCCCGCAGCGACATTCGGGAGAAACCGGACAGGGTCCAGAGGAACTTGCCTACTCCTCCTATGCGGAAGAGATGGCCCAAGCTGGGTGGGCACGGCCCCCAACCCAGCACTATCCTGACCGAAGTTCACTTGCGGGAGACCTCGCTGTTGAAGAGTCATGGTGGGGAAGCGCGGGCGCCTTGTCAGATAGGAACGTGTTCTCCGGGTGTGGGCGGTGATGGCCCGGGAAAAGATTGTAAAGGGGAGGGGGAGGCCCAAGAGTTGCGTGGGTGCATTTGGGGGAGGGAGGAACTCACCCAGGGGCCCACGGGTAAAGTTAGTGTAAGTGTGGCTGGGGAGGATGAATGGGTGGCCGGATCTGGGATCCAAGTATGAGTGTGGGGCCAGCGAGAGACGCCACACAGGCACCCATCATTTTCTGCAGCCAGTCAAGCGTAGATGGGAGGGGGAGGGACTGGGAGTCGCGATCCCATACTCCCCAGTCTCGATCTGTGCCAAGGTCAATTTAAACATGAGGGGTACCCCGCCTCCACAAAGGGACAAGGTAACGACTCGGGGCTGGTGGAGCAGGCTAGTCTGTAAATCCATTCTGCATCTTTTTAAAGTCCAAGACCATTCAAGGGGGGTGGAAGGAACATTTACTGCCTGAGCGGGAGGAGCAATACCCACTCGAATTTCGCGACCCATCATTGGTACGTGATGGTCGGGGTTTGTTTAAACATGTACTGTAGGCCCCTAAACAGCCAGGGGGAGATAGAGGAACAGATATGTAGGCAAATCTCAGAGAAGTGTGCAAATAATAGGGTAATTATAGTGGGGGATTTCAACTTCCCCAATATTAACTGGGATAGTCAGAGTGTGAAAGGCTTAGAGGGTGCAGAATTCTTAAAGTGCTCCCAGGAGAGCTTTTTGGGCCAGCACGTAGAAAGTCCTACAAGAGAGGGGGCGGTACTGGACCTAATTCTAGGGAATGTGGCCGGGCAAGTGGTAGAAGTGTTAGTAGGTGAGCACTTTGGTGACAATGACCATAATTCGGTGAGATTTAAGGTAGTCATGGAAAAGGACAAGGATGGACCGGAAATAAAGGTTCTAAATTGGGGGAAGGTCGATTTTAATTTGATATGGCAGGACCTGGTCAATGTGGACTGGGATCAGCTACTTGAAGGAAAATCCACATCGGAGCAATTGGTGTCTTTCAGAAAGGAAATTGAGAGAGTACAATGCCAACATGTTCCTGTAAAGGTCAAGGGTGGGACCAACAAACCCAGGGAACCTTGGATGTCAAGGGATATACGAGAATGGATTAGGATAAAAAGGGGGGCTTTTGGCAGATACAAAGGACAAAAGACAGAGGAAGCCCTAGAGGAGTATAAGAAGTGCAGGGGGATACTTAAAAAAGAAATTAGGAGAGCGAGGAGGGGCCATGAAATAACACTGGCGAGCAAAATAAAGGAAAATCCTAAGGTGTTTTATAAGTATATTAAGGGCAAGAGGATAACTAGGGAAAGAGTAGGGCCCATTAGGGACCAATGTGGCAAACTGTGTGTAGAGCCAGAGGATGTAGGGGATTTAAATGAATTTTTTGCATCTGTGTTCACTATGGAGAAGGACGATGTGGACGTAGAAATCGGGCAGCGGGACTGTGATATACTTGAACATATTAGCATCGAGAGGGAGGAGGTACTAGCGGTTTTAGCAGGATTATAAGTGGATAAATCCCCAGGCCCGGGCAAGATGTATCCCAGGCTACTATGTGAGGCAAAGGAGTAGATTGCAGGGGCTCTGACACAAACTTTCAGAACCTCTCTGGCCACAGGGGATGTGCCAGAGGACTGGAGAACAGCTAACGTAGCACCATTATTCAAGAAGGGTAGTAGGGATAAACCAGGGAATTACAGGCCAGTGAGCCTAACATCAGTGGTAGGGAAAATATTGGAAAAAATTCTGAGGGATAGAATTGGTCTCCATTTGGAGAGGCAGGGATTAATTAGGGATAGCCAGCATGGCTTTGTCAAGGGAAGATCATGTCTGACCAATTTTATTGAATTTTTCGAGGGGGTGACTAAGTGTGTGGATGAGGGTAGTGCAGTGGATGTGGCTTACATGGATTTCAGTAAGGCTTTTGATAAAGTCCCGCATAGGAGACTGGTCAGGAAGGTAAGAGCCCATGGGATCCAGGGTGCTTTGGCACATTTGATCCAAAACTGGCTTAGTGGCAGAAGGCAGAGGGTGATGGTGGAAGGTTGTTTTTGTGACTGGGAGGCTGTGTCCAGTGGGGTACCACAGGGATCGGTGCTGGGTCCCTTGCTGTTTGTGGTCTACATTAATGATTTGGATGTGAGTGTAAAAGGTATGATCAGTAAGTTCGCGGATGACACGAAAATTAGTGGGGTGGTAAATAGCGAGGCAGGAAGCCTCAAGCTACAGGACGATATAGATGGGTTGGTCAGATGGGCGGAACAGTGGGAAATGGAATTTAACCCTAAAAAGTGTGAGGTGATGCATTTTGGATGGACTAACAAGGCAAGGGAATACACAATGAATGGTAAGACCCTAGGAAAGACAGAGGATCAGAGGGACCTTGGTGTGCATGTACATAGATCCCTGAAGGCAGCAGAACAGGTGGATAAGGTGGTTAAAAAGGCATATGGGATACTTGCCTTCATTAGCTGAGGCATAGAATATAAGAGCAGGGAGGTTATGATGGAGCTGTACAAAACGCTTGTAAGGCCACAGCTGGAGTACTGTGTGCAGTTCTGGCTGCCACACTATAGGAAAGATGTGATTGCTTTGGAGAGGGTGCAGAGGAGATTTACCAGGATGTTACCTGGGCTGGAGCGCTATGAAGAAAGACTGGACAGACTGGGGTTGTTTTCCTTGGAGCAGAGGAGGCTGAGGGGGGACCTGATTGAGGTATACAAAATTATGAGGCGCATAGATAGGGTGGATAGAAAAGAACTTTTCCCCTTAGTAGAGGGGTCAATAACAAGGGGGCATAGATTCAAGGTAAGGGGCAGGAGGTTTAGAGGGGATTTGAGGAAAAACTTTTTCACCCAGAGGGTGGATGGAATCTGGAACTCACTGCCTGAAAGGGTGGTAGAGGCAGGAACCCTCACAACATTCAAGATGCATTTGGATGAGCACTTGAAATGCCATAGCATACAAGGCTACAGACCAAATGCTGGAAAATGGGATTGATTAGATAGGGCTTGATGGCCGGCTTGGACACGATGGGCCGAATGGCCTCTTTCTGTGCTGTATAACTCTATGACTATGACTCTATGACTCTATGTTGTTCAAGTTTTTTTGTATTTTGTGTTACAGCCCCAAGTTGAGCAGAGGCGTAGGATCCTCTCCATGCTTGGGATCATTTTGTGACAACTCCAAGTTGAGCAGAGGCATAGGACCCTCTCCATGCTTGGGATCATTTTGATTACATTGTATAACTAAGATTGCAGCATTTTGTAATAGGTTTTAATGTAACAAGTGATTGTAAATTTTGAGTGCATTGTATAATGTAACAAGTAATGCAGGGGTATGCGACCCCTTATTGTAAACTGATGTATCTGTAAGATGCCTACCATACCACGGTTTCTCTCGAATTTGAGGGGAATAGACAGGACGGTGATCAGTGGTAGGTAGTTATAGGTAAACTCAGGGGATGGTTGTTTGTCGGGGGGTCAGAAAATTTTGCTCACTCCTTCGAGTGGATACTTCAATCAAGTTGGGAGTATCAAAAGGGTGGAATGTAGGTGTTCACAAAATTCCCCTATTTTCCCTGAAGTTCGGAAATATTGGTCCACATCTTGGACGAAGAATTGGGTGATGTGAATTGTCTACAATGTTTTAAAACGTGCCCAGAACCGCAAAAGGCTGCATTGAGATGGACAGCACATGGACAACACCGGAATTGTGGAGTTCTGTGGAAAATTTCGCACACCTTAATGACAGTACATTTTTTTATTAATAAAATTGTTCCCTGGAGTTTAGTCAATCACAAAGATTTTAAAATGGCTGTCAGAGAAGGCATTGACCAAGAACAATAGAGCTTTGATAAGCAGCCCGTGATCTCTGTGTAAGTGGGAGAATCACACAGTGGCAGATAAGTTCTGTCAATCAAAGGGAGTTTCCCTCTCAGAAGCAATCGATGTTGTTTATTGACATAAGGGATTACAACCACTTGAGACTAAACCGCAGAACAATCGGCTTCTGTTTACATAGTAGTTTCAACCCATTCAAACCCCCTACACACACAATGAGGCACATTGAAACTGTGGAAAGGACTTTTGATATGCAACTGTTTAGGAATGACTGGGTTTTGAATCACCCAATTCTGTACAATAGGGCAGTTGGATTTCCTTTTGTTTTAGCCCAGGTGAACTCCGGATGTGGGCGGGTACACTTTGGCCCCAGAGTGCAGACACATTAAATCACTCCAACTACTTTGAATCAGCCAATCACAGCCTTTCTTTTGTGTATTGGAACTTTTGGGCGTGAGTTTGCACACAGACCTTTTCAGCACCATACAGGAGTTGGCAGGATATAAAAGATAGCTCCTGCAAAGCTATCTCACTCTTAATTCGTTGGACCACAGGTGAGCAGGTTTTCTGACTCCTCAGCAAGGCAACCTAGTCAGGAGTTAGGGGGTGGTGGTGATTTAGGGGAAATTGTTAAGATTGTTTAATCAACATTGTAGACATTTATCCCTCATTTTTGCCGTCTGCCTTCCCCTGTTAAGCAATTTTACTGTAATTACTGTGTTCGTGTGGTATAGTTTAAAATGTGATTACAGTTTCATTAATAAAGTTTGACTTTCTCACACCCAGACCAGTTGTCCGTTTTAATATATCATTAATTGTAAGTCCTTCCGTCAGAACTGGAAGGTGGGGTAGCGATTCGAAACCGCTGTTTAAATTGGTTTACAGTGTCGCAGGTGAATTACCGTAAACCAGGTAAAAGGTTGGAATTGGTCAGAGTGCAGGCAAAGGCTGCTGACAAGGTAAATTACCGTAAACCACGGAAAAGATGCCCCCTGTAAATTGGCGACCGCGGCAGGACTGGAGGCAGTTCTGGATATGATGAGTGGTCTGGATCTAGGGAAATCACAGAAACCCCACAGTGCAGATAGAGGCCATTTTGGCCCATCGAGCCTGCACCAACACATATCCCACCCGATCCCCGTAACCCCTACACCAACACATATCCCACCCTATCCCCACGTATTTCATCCCCCTAACACTAAGGGTCAATTTATCATAGCCTATCAACCTAACCCGCACATCTTTGGACTGTGGGAGGAAACCGGAGCACTCGGAGGAAACCCACACAAACACGGGGAGAATGTGCAAACTCCACACCGACAGTCACCTGAGGTCGGATTCGAACCCGGGTCTCTGGCGCTGTGAGCCAACAGTGCTAACCACTATGCCACCGTGCTGCAATGATCAGCTATTGCTTTTCTTGTTTTCAGTATGTGGGTAGCACTGCAGGTGTTAGCGGCAGTGTGTAGGCTGACCTATCATGGTATAGGTGGCTGGGTTAAGGAGGGTGAGATGAGGCTACAGGTGGAAAATGCACACCTCACCCAAGAAGCTAGCGAGGGCAAAAGCCATGCAAGGAACAAGATGGAGTTGCTAACGTGCCAGATTTACAGTTCAAAGAAGAACGAGATGAAACTGTGGGAAGAGAATGCCCGCCTCACCTCAGAGGTAACAGAGCAGGAGGAGAAGGTTAGGGAGGTAAAGGCAGCTTATAAGCTGGCCTGTGACCAAAGGTTTAGTGGAGCAGATCATACCCCTTGTAGCAGAAAGATAGAGAGTTTGGATATGGAGTTAAGGAAGGCTAAGCAGGGGAACATGGAAGGAGAGTTCTGGGACCCCTGTAGAGCAGGTCCAGTAGCAGAAATCCGGGACAAGGGAGGCAGGTTCAGGTCCAAAATTTCCCATTTAAAGCCACCCGGGTAAGAGAACATGAGTTTGCTGACCAGACAAGTTCAAGTTCACAGCCTGTAAAGACCGGCACTGTGGCTTGTTTCCAGGGAAATATTGTCCAGCCCACAAATTGTGACACTTCCCTACCCCAGTGGGACCCTAGTTTTGCCAAAAGTTCAAATTTGAAAAGGTTAGGTGGCTCAGAAACAGAGAAACAGCAGCCTGGGATTAGAAATCAGCAGGCTGCTGCCCATCCATTCACAGAAACTGCTTGCACAGGTGCGGTTCCCCAGCCCGTACCCCCAGCGGCTCTTCCTCAGTTTTCCGGTGCAGCTGTGTGGCTGAGGGAAGAGGTTCCCCAACACTGGGCTCGCGCAGGCATAGTTGCAAGCTTGGTACCCCCAGCAGATCAGCTTCAGTTTTCCCATGCAGGCGCAGTCGTGCGCCTGAGGAAAAAGGTTCCCCAATACCGGGTATGCGCAGGCACAGTCGCGGACCCGCAAACCCCAGCGGCTCTTGCTCAGTTTGAGGCTCAGCGCGCAGGTGCAGTCGGCCATTTAAAGATCCCGGCTTCCCAAACTATACGCGCAGGCGCAGCGGCCTGCTTGGAAGACTCAGCGGTTCTTCCAACCCTTTTTAGAGAAATCGAACGCGCAGGTGCATTTGCCTGTGAGAGTGTAGCAGTTCCCCAGCCCTGTGAAGAGATTGTTCACGCAGGCGCAGGTGCCTGCGGGCCCACAGTGGCTCTTCCCCAGCTTTTTCATGCAGGCGCACCTGCTTGTTTAAAGACAGAGATTTCACAGGCTCTGCCGTGGGACTCCGGGAAGTAGATCCGTGCAGGCGCAGTGGACTGTTTAAAGGGACCAGCTTCCCAGCCCGCTTCCAGAGTGGTCCCCCCCATGATGCGGGACCCTGGGGAGGCAGGGGTAGCAATCACTCTTGCAGGAGACATAGGGAGGGATCTGACACCAGGTTTTGGATCGGGAGAGGGAGATTTGTACCAGCAGGCTGCCAGGTATCTTAGACAGTGCAGGCTGTTGGCACCAGGGGCTGAAGGTTCCCAGCCAGCTAGGGCTGCAACCCAGGCACAAGGTCCATCAGCCAAGGCTTCCCCCACAGAGATGCCCTCAGAAGGTCTCAACAGGCCCGCAAGCCCAAGAAAAGGTGGTCACCAGGGTACCTGCCACAGAGAGCAATCTCCAGAGCCCGGGAGGAAACAGAAAACAGAGGTCCCCAACCAGCAGCCATAAGCTGCAAGGGACTTGAAGCAGAAGGCAGTCCAGCTTTGCTGCAGCCAGCAGTAATCTGCGACATTGCCAGAGATTAGCCTGGCCGTCCAGAGACGGGCGGCATTTGTATTATAAGCTATCTGTGTATATAGCTTGCTTTAGTGTGTAAATTGTAAGTTTAAAATTAACTGTTGTAGTTTAAGTTAAAGTTTAAGTTTAAAAGTGTGCCAAATGTTTATATTTTTGGTCCGAGGTCGAGGGACCCGATCATGCCTCCACCTAAGGCAGCAGGTCAGTGAGACCTGGCTGCATGTCCTTTTAAGCTCTTTTACAGGAGAGTGGAAGAAGAAGCAGCCCTGTTCGCCCAGCCCGAGCTGGGCATCGAATGAAGATATGGATACAGAATGTTGGGGATCACCTCGTCACTGGACGAATCCAGAGGGAAACCCCACAACAACCTTTGGGAGAAACCGGACAGGGTCCGGAGGAACTTGCCTACTCCTCCTACGTGGAAGAGATGGCCACTGCTGGGTGGGGCACGGCAACCAACCCAGCACAATCCTGACCGAAGTTCACTTGCGGGAGACCTCGCTGTTAAAGAGTCATGGTGGGGAAGCGCCGGCGCCTTGTCAGATAGGGACGCGTTCCCCAGGAGTGGGTGGTGATGGCCCGGGAAATGGTTGTAAATGGGAGGGGGAGGCCCAAGAGTTGTGTGGGTGCGTTCGGGGGAGGGAGGAACTCACCCGGGGGCCCATGGGTAAAGTTAGTGTAAGTGTGGCTGGGGAGGATGAATGGGTGGCCGGATCAGGGATCCAAGTTTGAGTGTGGGGCCAGCAAGAGCCACCACACAGGCACCCATCATTTTCTGCAGCCAGTCAAGGGTAGATGGGAGGGGGAGGGACTGGGAGTCGCGATCCCACACTCCCCAGTCTCGGTCTGTGCCAAGGTCAATTTAAACATGAGGGGTACCCCGCCTTCACAAAGGGACAAGGCAACGGCTCGGGTCTGGCGGAGCAGTCTGCTCTGTAAATCCATTCTGCATGTTTTAAAAGTCGAGACCATTCAAGGGGGGTGGATGGAACATTTCCTGCCGAAGTGGGAGGAGCAATACCCACACGAATTTTGCGACCCATCATTGGCACGTGATGGTCGGGGTTTGTTTAAGCATGTTGTTCAAGTTTTTTTGTATTTTGTTTTACAGCCCCAAGTTGAGCAGAGGCGTAGGATCCTCTCAGTGCTTGGGATCATTTTGATTACTTGTATAACTAAGATTGCAGCATTTTGTAATAGGTTATAATGTAACAAGTGATTGTAAATTTTTAGTGCATTGTATAATGTAACAAGTGATGCAGGGGTATGTGTCCCCTTATTGTAAACTGATGTATCTGTAAGATGCCTACCATACCACGGTTTCTCTCGAATTTGAGGGGACTAGACGGGACGGGGATCAGTGGTAGCTAACTATAGGTAAAGACAGGGGATGGTTGTTTGTCAGGGGGTCAGATAATTTTGCTCACTCCTTCGAGTGGATACTTCAATCAAGTTGGGAGTATCAAAAGGGTAGAATGTAGGGGTTCGCAAAATTCTCCTATTTTCCCTGAAGATCGGAAATATTGGTCGACATCGTGGACGAAGAATTGGGTGATGTGAATTGTCTACAATGTTTTAAAACGTGCCCAGAACCACAAAAGGCTGCATTGAGATGGACAGCACGTGGACAACACTGGAATCGTGGAGTTCTGTGGAAAGTTTCGCACACCTTAATGACAGTACATTTTTTTATTAATAAAATTGTTCCCTGCAGTTTGGTCAATCACAAAGATTTTAAAATGGCTGTCAGAGAAGACATTGGCCAAGAACAATAGGGCTTGGATAAGTGTGTACGTGAGAGGATCACACAGTGGCAGATAGGTTCTGTCAATCAAAGGGAGTTTCCCTTTCAGAAGCAATCGATGCTGTTTATTGACATAAGGGATTACAACCACTTGAGACTAATCCGCAGAGCAATCGACTTCTGTTTACACAGTAGTTTCAACCCATTCAAACCCCCTACACACACAATGAGGCACATTGAAACTGTGGAAAGGACGTTTGATATGCAAAAGTTTAGGAATGACTGGGTTTTGAATCACCCAATTCTGTACAATAGGGCAGTTGGATTTCCTTTTGTTTTAGCCCAGGTGAACTCCGGATGTGGGCGGGTACATTTTGGCCCCAGAGTGCAGACACATTAAATCAATCCAACCACTTTGAATCAGCTAATCACAGCCTTTCTTTTGTGTATTGGAACTTTTGGGCGCGAGTTTGCACACAGACCTTTTCAGCGCCAAACAGGAGTTGGCAGGATATAAATGATAGTTCCTGTGAAGCTATCTCGCTCTTACTTCGCTTGGCCACAGGTGAGCAGGTTTTCTGACTCCTCAGCAAGACAACCTAGTCAGGATTTGGGGGGGGGGGGTGGTGGTGATTTAGGGGAAATTGCTAAGATTGTTTTATCAACATTGTAGACATTTATCCCTCGTTTTTGCCATCTGCCTTCCCCTGTTAAGCAATTTTACTGTAATTACTGTGTTCGTGTGGTATAGTTTAAAATTTGATTACAGTTTCTTTAGTTTAATAAAGTTTGACTTTCTCACACCCAGACCAGTTGTCCGTTTTAATATATCATTAATTATAAGTCCCTCAGTCAGAACTGGAAGGTGGGGTAGCGATTCAAAACCGCTGTTTAAATTGGTTTACAGTTTAGCAGCAAAAGGCTGCCTGACCAGGTGAATGAACATAAACCAGGCAAAAGGTTGGAATTGGTCAGAGTGCAGCAAAGGCTGCTGACAAGGTAAATTACCGTAAACCACGGAAATGATGCCCCCCTACACTTGACATCCTTAAAGTGTGGTGCTCAGTACAGCCAGATGAGGCCTAACCAATGATTTATAAGTGTTTAGCATAACTTCCTTGCTTTTGTACTCTATTCCTCTATTAATAAAGCCAAGGATCACATATGCTTTTTTGAACAGCCTTCTCAACCTGTCTTGCCACCTTCAAAGATTTGTGTATATACACCCACAGGTGTCCCTGTTCCCGCACCACTTTTAAAATTGTAACATTTAGTTTATATTTCTTCATTCTTCCTACCAGAATGTATCACGTCACACTCCTGTTAAATTTCATCTGCCATATGCCTGCCCATTTCACCAGTCTATGTCATGAAAACTGTTAATAGCCTCACGGTTTACGACATGTTCAAGTTTTGTGTCATCTGCAAACTCTGAAATTGTGCCCTGTACACCCAAGTCCAGACCATTAATATACATCAAAAAGAGCAGTGGTCGAGTACCAACCCCTGGGGAACACCACTGTATACTTCTCTTCATAGAGGATGCAGTGCTTGTCTGGGCCCAAGGTTCTACATTAACAAACCCAAATAATCCAAAAGAATTCTGCCAACAGTCTTGAGGGAAGGGTAGCATCGTGGGCTGTGGTTGGTTTGTATCTGTTAACATTTTCCTGATTGCGGGTGATTGTCAGAATGGCCATCACAGGCAGACAGAAACCGAGTGGCAGCTCAGCATCTGCTGTCATGAGGCTCCTGTGGAAAGTCATTCACCCTTGGCTGAGATCAGGTTCAGAGCAAGTCTGGGGTAAAACCACGTAAAATCCCTTCGGTTATATAACCGATAGTAAGCACATGCTCTGCTTTAACTCTGTGCTATTAGTGAAAAAGAGTCGCTTGCAATGTGAGTAGGCACACTGGTTCAAGTTCAATTGTGCCATTGTTGGTTTGGTTGTATCTCTGAGATGAACCTAGCAACAACTTCTCAACCACTTCCTCCTTCACCAGGTGCCTCTTTCCTCTAGTCATTTTGGTGCATAAACTTCGATGTTTACACTAATAGGCCAATGGTGTTACATAAGAACATAAGAAATAGGACCAGGAGTAGACCAATCGGCTCCCCGAGCCTGCTCCACCATTCAATAAGATCATGGCTGATCTGATCCTAACCTCAAATCTACTATCACTCTACATCCCTCCCGAACCCATGTGATCTCCTGGGAGAGGCGAAAAACCAGATAAAAAACCCAATGGCCAATTTTGGAGAAAAAAATCTGGGAAATTCCTCTCCGACCCATCTAAGTGATCGAAACTCGTCCAGGAGATCACTGTCCCTATATTTTCTACAGTACTTACCTACTGTAAAATGTGATCTCCACCCCAGCCAGAAACAGGAATAGAACCATCTCCTGAAATCTAACACATAATTAGAACACAAGAAGTAGGAGAAGAACCAGGCTACACGGCCCCTGGGCCCGCTCCGTTACCCATAGGGCCATGACCGTTCCGAACATAGACTCATGTCCAATTTCCTGCCTGCTCCCCGTAACCCCTAATTCCCTTTACTTCTAAGAAACTGTCTATTTCTGTTTTAAATTTATTTAATGATGTAGCTTCCACAGCTTTCTGGGGCAGCAAATTCCACAGACCTACTACCCTCTGAGTGAAGAAGTTTCTCCTCAGCTCAGTTTTGAAAGAGCAGCCCCGTATTCTAAGATTATGCCCCTTCGTTCTAGTTTCACCCATCATTGGGAACATCCTCACCACATCCACCCGATCAATCCCCTTCACAATCTTATATGTTTCAATAAGATCGCCTTTCATTCTTCTGAACTCCAATGAGTAGAGTCCCAATCTACTCAAACTCTCCTCATATGTCCACCCCCTCATCCCCGGGATTAACCGAGTGAACCTTCGTTGTACTGACTCGAGCGCAAGTATGTCTTTTCTTAAGTATGGACACCAAAACTGTATGCAGTAATCCAGGTGCGGTCTCACCAATACATTGTACAACTGCAACAATACCTCCCTGTTTTTATATTCTATCCCCCTAGCAATAAAAGCCAACATTCCATTGGCCTTCTTGATCACTTGCTGCACCTGCATACTAACTTTTTGAGTTTCGTGCACCAGGACCCCCAGATTCCTTTGTACTACAGTACTTTTCAGTTTCTTGCCATTAAGATAATAACTTGCTCTATGATTTTCTCTGCCAAAGTGCATAACCTCACACTTTCCAGTATTGTATTCCATCTGCCAAATCTCTGCCCACTTACTTAGGCTGTCTATGTCCCTTTGCAGGTTTTTTATGTCCTCCTCACTCACCACTTTCCTTCCCATCTTTGTATCATCTGCAAACTTTGATATGTTACACTCGGTCCCCTCCTCCAAATCATTAATATAGATTGTAAAGAGTTGGGGACCCAGCACTGACCCCTGCGGAACACCACTAGTTACTGATTGCCAGTCTGAGGACGAACCATTTATCCCAACTCTCTGCTTTCTGTTAGATAGCCAATCCTCCACCCATGCCAGAATATTACCTCCAATCCCATGATTTTTTATCTTGAGCAATAATCTTTTGTGTGGCACCTTGTCAAATGCCTTTTGGAAGTCTTAATATGCTACATCCACTGGTTCCCCTCTATCCACCCTGTATGTTACTTCCTCAAAGAACTCAAGCAAATTTGTCAAACATGACTTCCCCTTCATAAAACCATGCTGACTTTGTCCTATTAAATTATGATTATCCAAATGTCCCGTTACTGTCTCCTTAATAATGGACTCTAAAAGCCCCCTGTTTGTCCAGTGTTGGGATATTCTTAGTGTCCTCTACCGTAAAGACTGACACAAAATAATTGTTCAGCGTTTTTGCCATCTCCATGTTTCCCACCATTAATTTCCCGGTAACATCCTCTAAGGGACCAACATTTACATTAGCCACCCTTTTTCTTTTTATATAACTATCGAAACTTTTGCTATCTATTTTTATATTTTTTGCTAATTTACTTTCATAATCTATCTTCCCTTTCTTAATCAATCTTTTAGTTATTTTTTGCTGTCTTTTAAAGACTTCCCAATCTTCTATCCTCCCACTAGATTTGGCTACCTTATATGCCCTTGTTTTTAGTCGGATATTGCTCATCGAGAGTCAAGACCAGAGCAGCATTGAGGTGAAGTGGGCAACAGGGTGGGTTAGATAATTGGGCCAGGACACACCAAGGTAAATTTCAAATAAGGTTTCGAAAGTTAAACAGCAAAACCTACATCATGTGGGAAGTAGAGAAGTAGAGTTGGAGCGCAGGAGCCTCTGGGCAGTGCAGCTGAGGAGCTAGGAAAGGCAAAGCTGACTCTGTGGCGCCACTGATGGTTAAAGTGGGTAATTACAGTATGACAGGTTTCTCCTTTATTAATGTAGATATGGGGGTTTATAACAGAAACACGCTGACAGAATGTAGATAAATCTGAAACATCTAATATATTTCTATTAATTATCCATTAGTTATACATAAGTTTTCAGAGTCTGAGGAGGGGGAGGGGCTGAGGAGAGGGTGGGGGAGGGAGGAGATGTGAGGAGATGTGAGGAGGGGGTGGAGAGGGAGGGGCTGAGAGGAGCGGATGGGGCTGCGAGGGAGGGACTGAGAGGAGAGGGAGGAACTGAGAGGAGAGGGAGGGGGAGGTGTAGAGGAGAGGGAGGGGCCGAGAGGAGAGAGAATGGCCGAGAGGTGTGGGTGGGGCTGAGAGGAGAGGATGGGGCAGAGAGGGGAGGATAGGGCAGAGAGGGAGGGCTGAGAGGAGAGGAAGGGGAGGAGAGGGAGGCAGAGAGGGAGAGGCTAAGAGGAGAGGGAGAGGCTAAGAGGAGAGGGAGAGGCTGAGAGGAGAGGGAGAGGCTGAGAAGAGAGGGAGGGGCCGAGGGGAGAGGGAATGGCCGAGGAGAGGGAGGGGGCGAGAGGAGAGGGAGGGGCTCAGAGCTGAGGGAGTGGCTCAGATGACAGGGGGGGGCTCAGAGGAGAGGGAGGGGCTGTGAGGAGGGGGGCTGTGAGGAGAGGGAGGGGCTGTGATGAGGGGGGCTGAGGGGAGCAGGAGGGGCTGAGGGGAGCAGGAGGGGCTCAGGGGAGCGGGAGGGGCTGAGGGGAGTGGGAGGGGCTGAGGAGTGGGCGGGGCTGAGGAGTGGGAGGGGCTGATGAGGAGGGGGGCTGAGAGGAGAGGGAGGGGGAGAAGAGGGAGGGGCTGAGGGGAGGAGGAGGAGAGGGAGGGGCTGAGAGGAGAGGGAGGAGCCGAGAGGAGAGGGAGGGTATCTTTGGAGGGGGAGGGGCTGATGAGGAGAGGGAGGGGCGGAGAGGAGAGGGAGTTGCTGATGAGGAGAGGTAGGGGCCGAGACGAGAGTGAGGGGGAGGAGAGGGAGGGGCTGAGAGGAGAGGGAGGGAATGTTTGGGGAGGGAGGTGCGGGGAGGGAGGGTTTTTTTGGACGGGGAGGGGCCGAGCGGAGAGTGAGGAGTGGGAGGGGCCGGGAGGAGAGGGAGGGGCCATGAGGAGAGGGAGGAGCCGAGAGGAGAGGGAGGGCCGAGGGGTGAGGGAGGCGCCGAGAGGATAGGAGTTGGCAGTGAGGAGAGGGAGGGTCCGTGAGGAGAGGGAGGGGCCGTGAGGAGAGGGGGGCCGTGGGGTGAGGGAGGGGCCATGGGTTGAGGGAGGGGCTGAGGGGTGAGGGAGGGGCTGAGGGGTGAGGGAGGGGCCGTGAGGAGAGGGAAGGGCTGAGAGGGGAGGCGGGGCAGTGAGGAGAGGGAATGGCCGAGAGGAGAGGGAGGGGCTGAGAGCAGAGGGAGGGGCTGAGAGGAGAGTGGAGGGGAAGAAGAGGGAGGGGCTGAGAGGAGAGGGAGGGGAGAAGAGGGAGGGGCTGAGAGGAGAGTGGAGGGGAAGAAGAGGGAGGGGCTGAGAGGAGAGGGAGGGGAGAAGAGGGAGGGGCTGAGAGGAGAGGGAGGGGGAGAAGAGGGAGGTGCTGAGAGGAGAGTGAGGGGCTTAGAGGAGAGAGAGGAGCCGAGAGGAGGGGGAGGGTATCTTTGGAGTGGGAGGGGCTGAGAGGAGAGGGAGGATATTTTTGGAGGAGGGGCTGAGAGGAGAGGGAGGGGCTGACAGGAGAGGGAGGGGATGTTTGGAGAGGGAGGTGCAGATGAGGAGAGGTAGGGGCCGAGATGAGAAGGAGGGGGAGGAGAGGGAGGGGCTGAGAGGAGAGGGAGTGGCTGAGAGCAGAGCGAGGGGATGTATGGAGAGGGAGGTGCAGAGAGGGAGGGTATCTTTGGACGGGGAGGGGCTGCGAGGAGAGGGAGGATCTGTGAGGAGAGGGAGTGGCTGTGAGGAGAGGGAGGTGCTGCAAGGAGAGGGAGGGGCTGCACGGAGTAGGAGAGGCTGCGCAGAGAGGAGGGGCTGTGCAGAGTGGGAGGGACTGTGCAGAGTGGGAAGGGCTGTGCAGAGTGGGAGGGGCTGCATGGAGTGGGAGGGGCTGCGTGGAGTGGGACGGGCTGAAGAGGAGGGGAGGGGGTGTGGCTGAGGGGAGAGGGAGGTACCGAGTGGAGAGGGAATGGCCGAGAGGAGCGGGAGGGTGTTGAGAGGAGAGGGAGGGTCTGTGAGTAGAGGGAGGGGCCGAGAGGAGAGGGCGGGGCCATGAGCAGAGGGAGGTGCCGAGGGGATCGGGAGGATCGAGGGGAGAGGGAGGGGCCGAGGGGAGAGGGAGGAGCCAAGAGCAGAGGGAGTGGCCAAGAGAGGGAGGGGATGAGAGGGAGGGTCTGCGAGAAGAGGGAGGGGCTGAGAGGAGAGGGTGGGGCCGAGAGGAGAGGGAGGGGCTATGAGCAGAGTGAGGGGCCGAGAGGCGTGGGAGGGGCCGAGGGGAGAGGGAGGGGCTGAGGGGAGAGGGAGGGGCCGAAGGGTGACTGAGGGGCCAAGAGCAGAGGGAGGGGCTGTGAGGAAGGGGGCTGAGAGTGGAGGCAGGGGCTGAGAGGCGAGGGAGGGGCTGATGAAAGGGTGGGGCCTCGTGGAGAGGGAGGGGCCGAGAGGAGAGGAAGGTGCTGATGAGAGGGGGGTGCTGATGAGAGGGAGGGGCCGAGTGGAGAGGGAGGGGTCGAGAGGAGATGGAGGGGCCATGAGCAGAGGGAGGGGCCGAGGGGAGAGGGAGGGGCCGAGGGAAGAGGGAGGGGCCGAGGAGAGGCAGGGGCCCTGAGGAGTTGGAGGGGCCATGAGGAGAGGAGAGGGAGGGGCCTGTGAGGAAAAATGTTGTAGGGGCTGAGATACAGGGTCTATGAGGTAAGGGAGAGCGAGTGGCTGGGAGGAGAGGGGATTTTGCGAGGAGAGGGAGGGGCTGAGGAGAGGGAGGGGCCGAGAGCAGAGACAGGGGCCGAGAGGAGAGGGAGAGGCTGTGAGGAGAGGGAGGGGCCGAGGAGAGGGAGCGGCTGAGAGGCGAGGTAGGGGTGGAGAGGAGAGGGAGGCGCAGTGAGGAGAGGGAGGGGCAGTGAGGAGAATGAGTGGCTGAGAGGGGAGGCGGGGCAGTGAGGAGATGGAGGGGCCGAGAGGGAGGGGCTGATGAGGAGGGGGAGGGACTGAGAGGAGAGGGATGGGCTGAGAGGAGAGGGAGAGGGAGAAGAGGGAGGGGCTGAGAGGCGAGGGAGGGGGAGAAGAGGGAGGGGCTGAGGGGAGGGAGGGGGAGAAAAGGGAGGGGCTGAGAGGAGAGGGAGGGGGAAAAGAGGGAGGGGCTGAGAGGAGAGGGAGGGGGAGGAGAGGGAGGGGCTGTGAGGAGAGGGAGGGGGTGTGGCTGAGGGGAGATGCAGGGGCAGAAGAGGAGGGGGAGGGGGTGTGGCTGAGGGGAGAGGGAGGTATCGAGTGGAGAGGGAGGGGGATGAGAGGATAGGGAGGGCAGGAGAGCAGAGGGAGGAGCCGTGAGCAGAGGGAGGGGCCATGCGCAGCGGGAGGGGCCGAGAGTAGAGTGAGGGGCCGAGGGGAGAGGGGGGGGCGAGTGGAGAGGGAGGGGCTGAGGGGAGAGGGAGGGGCCAAGGGGAGAGAGAGTGGCCGAGTGGAGAGGGAGGGGCCGAGAGGTCAGTAAGGGGCTGAGAGGAGAGGGAGGGGCTGAGGGGAGAGGTAGGAGCCGACTGGAGATGGAGGGGCCAAGGGGAGAGGGAGGTGTGTGAGGGGCTGAGAGGTGAGGAAGGGGCCGAGAGGGGCGGCAGCGGCTGAGAGGAGCGGGAGGGGCCATGATGAGGGGGAGGGGCCAGAGGAGAGGAAGGGGCCGAGTGAAGAGGATGGGGCTCAGAGTGGAGGGAGGGGCTGTGGAGAGGGAGCGGCTGAGAGCAGAGGGAGGAGGAGAAGAGGGAGGGGCTGAGGGGAGGGAGGGGGAGAAAGGGAGGGTCTGAGACGAGAGGGAGGGGGAGAAGTGGGAGGAGCCAAGAGGAGAGGGAGGTGGAGGAGAGGGAGGAGCCAAGAGGAGAGGGAGTGGCCAAGAGAGGGAGGGGATGAGAGGGAGGGTCTGTGAGAAGAGGGAGGGTCTGAGAGGAGAGGGTGGGGCCGAGAGGAGAGGGAGGGGCTGAGGAGAGGGAGGGGCTATGAGCAGAGGGAGGGGCCGAGAGGAGTGGGAGGGGCCGAGGGGAGAGGGAGGGGCTGAGGGGAGAGGGAGGGGCTGAGGGGAGAGGGAGGTGCTGAGGGGTGACTGAGGGGCCGCGAGGAGAGGAGGGGCTGTGAGGAGGGGGGCTGAGAGGGGAGGCAGGGGCTGAGAGGAGAGGGAGGGGCTGAGAGGAGTGGGAGGGTCTTTGAGGAGGGGGGCTGGGAGGGGAGGCAGGGGCTGAGAGGAGAGGGAGGGGCTGATGAAAGGGAGGGCTACGTGGAGAGAGAGGGGCCGAGAGGAGTGGGAGGTGCTGATGAGAGGGAGGTGCTGATGAGAGGGAGGGGCCGAGTGGAGAGGGAGGGGCCGAGAGGAGAGTGAGGGGCCATGAGCAGAGGGAGGGGCCAGGAGCAGAGGGAGGGGCCAATGGGATTGGGAGGGGCCGAGGGGAGAGGGAGGGGCCCTGAGGAGAGGGAGGGGCCGTGAGGAGAGGAGTGGGAGGGGCCTGTGAGGAAAAATGTTGCTGGGGCTGAGATACAGGATCTATGAGGTGAGGGAGAGGGAGGGGCTGGGAGGAGAGGGGGTTTTGGGAGGAGAGGGAGGGGCTGAGGAGACGGAGGGGCCGAGAGCAGAGGGAGGGGCCGAGAGGAGAGGGAGAGGCCGTGAGGAGAGGGAGGGTCCGATGAGAGGGAGTGGTGGAGAGGAGAGGGAGGGGCAGAGAGGAGAGGGAGGTGCAGTGAGGAGAGGGAGAGGCAGTGAGGAGAATGAGAGGCTGAGAGGGGATGGGGCAGTGAGGAGAGGGAGGGGCTGAGAGGGAGAGGCTGATGAGGTGGGGGAGGGACTGAGAGGAGAGGGACGGGCTGAGAGGAGAGGGAGGGGGAGAAGAGGGAGGGGCTGAGAGGTGAGGGAGGGGGAGAAGAGGGAGGGGCTGAGAGGCGAGGGAGGGGGAGAAAAGGGAGGGGCTGAGAGGAGAGGGAGGGGGAGAAGAGGGAGGGGCTGAGAGGTGAGGGAGGGGGAGGAGAGAGAGGGGCTGTGAGGAGAGGGAGGGGCTGAGGAGAGAGAGTGGCTGTGAGGAGAGGGAGGGGCTGTGAGGAGTGGGCGGGGCTGCAAGGAGAGGGAGAGGGTGTGGCTGAGGGGAGATGGAGGTGCGGAAGAGGAGGGGAGGGGGTGTGGCTATGGGGAGAGGGAGGTATCGAGAGGAGAGGGAGGGGGATGAGAGGATAGGGAGGGTCTGAGAGAAGAGGGTGGGGCCGAGAGGTGGGGCCAAGGGGAGAGGGAGGAGCTGAGAGGAGATGGAGGGGCCGAGAGGAGAGGGAGTGGCTGAGGGGAGAGGGAGGGGCCGAGGGGTGAGTAAGGGGCTGAGAGGAGAGGGATGGGCTGAGGGGAGAGGGAGGGGCTGAGGGGTGGGAGGGGCCAAGGGGAGAGGGAGGGGTTGAGGGGTGAGTGAGGGGCTGAGAGGAGAGGGAGGGTCTGTGAGGAGCGATGCTGAGAGTGGAGGAAGAGGCCGAGAGGGGAGGCAGTGGCTGAGAGGAGCGGGAGGGGCGATGATGAGGGGGAGGGGCTGAGAGGAGGGTATGGGGCCGAGAGGAGAGGGAGGAGCCGAGAGGGAGGATCCGAGAGGAGAGGGAGAAGCTGAGGGGAGAGGGATCGTCCGAGAACAGAGGGAGGAGCCAAGAGCAGAGGGAGGGGCTGTTAGATCCGTGTATCTTAATGTTGTGTCCTTCAATAATCAGACAACGGCTGCAGGGAATGATTCAACAGGTGTTTACTGAATGAGGGTTACTCTAGAACTAATTGTACAGATCACTACTCCGGGATTATATACAGGTGTGGTCACTGCCGGTACTACAGTATACAGGAGCTGTAAAAAGTAGTTCTCCCCTTAAAGGTACATACATTACAATTCCTCCCCTTTTAGATTAACAGTACCATAACACTCATTTAACAATTAAATATCAAACTAATTGCAATTAACACTTTTAACATGCAACATCAGCTGAAAATAGTCTATTTATAAATTCAGTCGTAGGGGAGGCTTCCTGATCATTTCTGGATAGCGCCTTTCCCGAGTGTCTTGCTCTTGGTGCGGAGGCGATTCTGGCCCCCTGTCGTTGGTTGGTTCATCAGCTTCCGATGCTACTGTTTCTGGGGTAGATGCTACCTGTACGTCGGGTTCATCACTAGGTACGTATGGGTGAGGCATGGGGTTGACTTGTTCCTGTGACTCTAGGATCTGGTCAGCATGGCGTCTCACGATGCTCTCCCCAACGTCCACTGTGTACCTTAGTGGGCCCTGCCGTGTGCATATCGTTCCTGGCTGCCATTTTTCTGTTCGGTAGTCGCGGGCCAAGACTGGTTGCCCTACATTGAAGCTCCTTGTTGGCTTCTCATGGATATGCCGGAATTGCTTACTCTCAACATCTCTTCATACGTTTGGTCTGAGCAAATCCAGGCAAGATCTTAAACTTCGGTTGAAGAACATCATGGCTGGGGCCTGGTTGGTGACTGCATGTGTCGCATTCCGATAGGCAAACAGGAAATTGTCCACCTTGTGCTGCAGCGGAATGTTGTCATTGTACATAGCCTTTATTGCCTTCTTAAAGGTTTGTAAAACCTCTCAGCCAATCCATTTGTGGCTGGATGATACGGGGCGGATGTGTAATGCCTTACCCCATTCCTTTTCATAAATCTTCGAAACTCTTCGGACACAAACTGTGGTCCGTTATCAGAGCAAATCTGCTCTGGCAAGCCGTTCCTGGCAAAAATGGTCCGTAGGACTGCAATAGTTTTCTCCGTGGTGGTGGAGGACATTTTGATCACCTCAGGCCATTTCAAGTGCGCATCCACAGCTATTAAAAACATTGAGTCCATGAATGGACCAGCAAAATCAATATGCACCCATTGCCATGGAGATGAGGGCCACTCCAATGGTTGTAGAGGGGCATGTGGTGGTGCATTTTGGACCTTCTGGCATCCTGAGCAGCTCTTTGTCAGGTTCTCAATTTGCTGATCGATCCCCGGCCACCACACATAAGCCCTAGCAAGGCTTTTCATTTTCACCCCTCCCAGATGAGCTTCGTGAAGCTCATTGAGCACTCTCTCCCTTAACTTGGGTGGAATTACCACTCGGGATCCACACATCAAGGTCCCCTGGCATACTGACAGCTGTTCTCTTCTGGATGAGAATGCTGGCAACAGTGAGTCGCGATGTGCTGGCCATCCCTTCAATGTCAAATCATATACCCGAGACAGTGTCGGGGCATTTCGGGTCTCCTTCTCTATACCAGCGTTAGTTACTGGCAAGCATTCATTTATAGTCGAATGAAATATTTTGACAGGATCCACTGCTGGTGCTTCCTCTGCAGTAGGCAGTGGCAGGCGTGAAAGCCCATCAGCGTTTCCATGCTGTTTCGTGCCCTTATACTTGATTTCATATTGGTGCGCCCCTAGAAAAAGGGACCATATTTGTAGCCGTTGTGCAGTCATCACCGGAACGCCCTTCTTTGGATTAAAGATGGAGACAAGTGATTGGTGGTCAGTCAGCAAGGTGAACTTCTGCCCGTGCAGATAGTGATTGAACTTTTTCACTCCCCACACTAGGCTGAGGGCCTCCCTATCAATCTGGGCGTAGTTACGCTTGGCTGAGGTTAGTGATCGTGACGCAAATGCTATTGGCCTCTCTGAGCCGGCCGAGAATTTGTGCGACAGCACCGCTCCAATGCCGTAGGGTGATGCATCACATGCCAACCGAATTGTTAATGCCGGGTTGTAATGAGCCAATACCTCTTTCGATGTGATTAGTGTTTTGCTCTTCTGGAAAGCTCGTCCACATTCGTCACTCCACTTCCATGGCACCCCAGTTTGCAGTAGGGTGTTCAGTGGGTGTAGTACTGTAGACAAATTTGGCAAGAACTTATGGTAGTAGTTTACCAGCCCGAGGAACGACCTCAGTTGTGAAACAATTTCCGGTGCTGGAGCCTTGACTACTGCCTCAATCTTCTCTGGGGACTTATGTAACCCCTCTTTATCAATAACGTGGCCACAATACGAGATCTGTTTTCTAAAAAACTCGCATTTGGGGCGGTTATCTCAGAGCCCATATTCCTGCAATCTAGTGAGCACCTGCTCCAGGTTGGCAAGGTGATCACTCTCATTTTTGCCCGTGACCAGGATGTTGTCCAAATAACACTGGGTCCCTGGGATCCCTTGCAGGACTTGTTCCATTGCCCTCTGCCAAATAACCGGAGCTGATGCTACCCTGAATACCAGCCGGTTGTCTTGGGTGTTGATTGTGAGGTATTTTTTTGATGCTTCTTCTACCTCCATTTGCAGATAGACCTGGGCCAGATCATTCTTAGTGAAGTGTTTCCCTCCAGATAGCGAGGCGAAAATGTCTTCAATCCGCAGAAGTGGATATTGTACGGTGTGAAGGACCGGGTTCACTGTTACCTTAAAGTCCCCACAGATGTGAACCTTCCTTGGCTCCCCAGGCATGCTGCTCAACGACCTTTTCATCACAGGGACGATGGGTGTAGCCCACTCACTCCAGTCTACCTTGGACAGTACACCTGAACATTCCAGACTCTCCAGCTCTGCTTCGACGGCTGGGCGTCTGGCCTTAAAAAATTTTGGGCTTGCGTTTTCTTCAATTTTAATCATCGCTGTCATGCCTTTTAGTGTTCCGAGTCCTTGCTGGAACATTTCTTTCACGTCAGTTAGGATCTTTGACGTCGTGGTGTGATGTCGTCATCCTTTTTGTCAGCCACAGTCAGTGCCTGTATGGAATGCCAATCTAGCTGTATCTTTTGCATCCATTCACGTCCTAGTAGTGGTGGTCCTCCATTTGGCAATACATATAGGTCCATTTTTGGTGTTTCCTTGCCGTTATGTATAACGTTCACCCTTATTTTTCCTTTAGGGTAGACTTTATTGCCCCGTGTATGTCTTCAAGACAATCTTTGTATCTCTCAAGGGTATATGTGAGAATAGCCGCTTGTAGTCCCTTCGGTTTATGACTGTTAGGGCTGATCCTGTGTCCAATTCCATTTTCACTTGGACTCCTGCTATCTTGAGCGTGACCCAGATAGTTTGGTGATCCTCCATTTTGATCACATTATGTAGTTTCAGACAACCCAGCTCCTTGCTTCCAGAGTCTGTATCACTCTTCTGTTCGTCTGAACTACTCTCCGTCACCTTATGTACCTTCTTGTACTTCTCCTGTGGAGATTTCTTGCTGCTGGTTTTCTTTCCCGACCTGCAGACTCTTGCTATGTGTCCTACTTTTCCACACTGTCTGCACACTTGAACCAGCAATCATTATGGTCGTGTGTTGTTCTGCCCGCAGTGATAGCACTTCAATGTTCCGTATGACATTTCATTTGTGTCTTATTCTTGCGGTCTCCGTTGTATCTCTGCAGCGCCCTGTGCTGCTGCTTCATGTGATACTGCAATGCTGAAAGCCTTGTCCAGTGTAGATCCTTTTCTGATAGAAGCCGTTTCTGGGGTCCTTCACTTTGAAGCCCACACACAAACTTGTCCCTTAAAGTATCTGCTAGTCCCATTCCAAACTGGTAGTGTTTCCATAGCTTGCACAGTTCTGTTAAATACTCAGCATTACTTTCATCTTTATGCTGGTTCCTTTTGTGAAACTTAAATCTTTCTGCTATCAGCAGCGGTGTGGGGTTTAAGTGGTCCTGTAGGATTGACACTATGTTTTTAAAATCCTTTTCTACTGGCTTCTCTGGGGTTACTAGGTTTCATAGTAAGCCATATGTTTTTGCGCCCATTGAATTCAACAATACCAGCGCTTTCTTGTCATCTGGCACTTCATTCGCCTTGCAGTATACTTCTATTCGTTCGACATATGGCGTCCAATCTTTGACTTCATTGCCGAACCCTATGATACTGCCACTCTTTGGCATTTTTGGGTGTGGTTAGACTGGCTTAAAATGGCGTCCCCGCGCTTTCCTTTCTTCTCCGCTGTGGCTTAAAATGGCGTCTCCCGCGCTTTCCTTTCTTCCCCGCTGCAGCTTAAAATGGTGTCTCCCGCGCTGCTGCCAATGCTGCTCTCGGCAGTCGTCGTGGCAAATGGCAGCACCTCATGTTTTCCTGCATGCCTCTCTCCCCCGTTGATGCTGCTCGGCCCTTGAACACTGGCTGCGCTCTGCTATCTCTCATCTCTCTCCCCCATTGACGCTGCTTGGCCCTTGAACACTGGCTGCGCTCTGCTCTCTCTCTTCTCTCTCCCCCATTGATGCCGCTCGGTCCTGCACCCTTTGCGCTCTGCCCTCTCTCTCTCCCACATCGACGCTGCTCAGCCTTTTTCTGTGCTGCTCGGTCGGGCTCTAGCCCTTCGCTGTCTGGGAAGGGTCTGCGCAGTACCTGTTGCCAGCCCGTTTTGCTGGACCACCGTGACTGGAAAGCCAAGCCTGGCTCTCGACAGCCTCCCCTGCGATGCTCAAATCTCCGCTGGATGACTGGGCGGTTGCCCGTGGTCGACGCCCATGTTTCTGCACTCGACCTTCTTCCACTGTTCTCCAGGAGCGAATCCCTGGGAGGTGATGCAGAGTTGCACGTAGGTTCGAACTTGCTCGTCGCCACAGTTATGTCCGTGTATCTTAATGTTGTGTCCTTCAATAATAAGACAACGACTGCAGGGAATGATTCAACAGGTGCTTACTGAATGAGGGTTACTCTGGAACAAACTGTACAGATCACTACTAAGGGTTTTTATACAGGTGTGGTCACTGCCAGTACTACAGTATACAGGAGCTGTAAAAAGTAGTTCTCCCCTTAAAGGTACATACATTGCAGGGGCCATGAGCAGAGGGAGGGGCCAAGAGGAGAGGGAGGGGCCGAGGGGAGAGGGAGGGGCCGAGTGGAGAGGGAGGGGCTGAGAAGAGAGGGAGGGGCCGAGAGCAGAGGGAGGAGCCGAGAGCAGAGGGAGGGGCCATGAGCAGAGGGAGGGGCCGAGAGGAGAGGGAGGGGCCGAGGGGAGAGGGAGGGGCCAATTGTAAAGGGAGGGGCAGGGTGGAGAGGGAGGGACTGAGGGGAGAGGGAGGGGTCGAGGGGAGAGGGAGGGGCCGAGGGGAGAGTGAGGGGCCGAGGGGAGAGGGAGGGGCCAAGGGGAGAGGGAGGGGTTGAGGGTTGAGTGAGGGGCTGAGAGGCGAGGGTGGGTATGTGAGGAGGGGGGCTGAGAGGGGAGGAAGGGGCCGAGAGGGGAGGCAGCGGCCGAGAGGAGAGGGAGGGGCCAAGATGAGGGGGAGGGGCCGAGGGGAGAGGGAGGGGCCGAGGGAAGAGGATGGGGCCAAGGGGAGAGTGAGGGGTTGAGGGGTGAGTGAGGGGCTGAGAACCGAGGGAGGGTCTGTGAGGAGGGGGGCTGAGAGGGGAGAAAGGGGCCGAGAGGGGAGGCTGCAGCTGAGAGGAGAGAGAGGGGCCATGATGAGGGGGGGGGTGTTGAGAGGAGAGGGAGGGCCCGAGGGAAGTGGATGGGGCTCAGAGTAGAGGGAGGGGCTGTGGAGAGGGAGCGGCTGTGAGGAGAGGGCGGGGCCATGAGGAGAGGGAGGGGTCGTGAGGAGAGGGAGGGCTTTGAGGAGAGGGGGGCTTTGATGAGAGGGAGGGGCCGAGAGGAGAGGGAGGGGCTGTGAGGAGAGGGAGGGGCTGTGAGGAGAGGGAGGGGCTGAGAGGAGAATGGGGGCTGAGAGGGGAGGGAGGGGCTGTGTGGAGAGCGGGGGGCCGAGGGAAGAGGAGAGGGAGGGGGAGGAGAGGGAGGGTATCTTTGGAGGAGGAGGGGCCGAGAGGAGAGGGTGGGACCGAGAGGAGAGGGAGGGGGAGTGAGGAGAGGGAGGGGCTGAGAGGAGAGGGATGGGCAGTGAGGAGAGGAGAGGGAGGGGCAATGAGAGGGAGGGGCAGTGAGGAGAGGGAGGGGCAGTGAGGAGAGGGAGGGGCTGAGAGGGGAGACAGGGTCAGTGAGGAGAGGGAGGGTCTGAGAGGAGCGGGAGGGGCTGAGATGGGAGACAGGGTCGGTGAGGAGAGGGAGGGGCTGAGAGGAGAGGGAGGGGCTGAGAGGAGAGAGAGGGGCTGAGAGGAGAGGGATGGGCAGTGAGGAGAGGAGAGGGAGGGGCGGTGAGGAGAGGAGAGGGAGGGGCAGTGAGGAGAGGAGAGGGAGGGGCAGTGAGGAGAGGGAGGGGCAGAGAGGGTGGTGCAGTTAGGAGAGGGAGGGGCAGTGAGGAGAGGGAGGGGCTGAGAGGGGAGACAGGGGCAGTGAGGAGAGGGAGGGGCTGTGAGGAGTGGGGGCAGTGAGGAGAGGGAGGTTCTGTGAGGAGAGGGAGGTTCTGTGAGGAGAGGGAGGTTCTGTGAGGAGAGGGATGTTCTGTGAGGAGAGGGAGGGGCTGAGAGGGGAGACGGGGCAGTGAGGATAGGGAGGGGCTGAGAGGAGAGGGAGGGGCTGAGAGGAGAGGGGTGTATATGAGGAGAGGGAGGTGCTGTGAGGAGTGGGGGCAGTGAGGAGAGGGAGGTTCTGTGAGGAGAGGGATGTTCTGTGAGGAGAGGGAGGTGCTGTGAGGAGAGGGAGGGGTTGTGAGGGGAGGGAGGGGCCGTGAGGAGAGGGAGGGGCTGTGAGGAGAGGGAAAAATCTGAAGAAAAATATTTTTTATCTGAAAAATAACGTCAGGGGAGCAGTGATGCCTGGGGAATTGCAGCGAAGTGTTTAATTTATTATGTAACTAAGTCAAATGTTTAATTACTTAATCAGATCTGTGCGGATAAAATGAAAATTTACCAAATGGGGATGCTAACTTAAAGTTACTGCATTTCATTAAATTAAAATCTGATATTGTAGGAACGTGGGTTCCTAACTAAAAGACTGAGTTCTATTCAGGTGATCAAACAAAATGAACTTTAATGAAACAAACAGGCTTGAACAATAAACTGCAGTATAACATCGAATGTAAGTCTGGTCTCTCTGGAGGCTCCACGAGGACTGCCCCTGCATTCCTGTGTCTGACGTCATGATGTCATCACGTTTTCCCGCCAGTGGGGGACACGTGATGAATGGCCTGACATCATCACGTTTTAACCACGCTGTTAAAGCAACCACACTCTATACAGTTAAACAGCATAAATAAAGATACAGACTCAGGCTGTAGCTAACATGTTGTTAAAGGAATTATGTACAAACGATCTGAGTCTTTTGGGGGCTCCACCACATGCGCCCCCCCCCCCCAGAATCGTTTTTAACAGCAAAAGTGAGATGTCGAGGAGGCCTGACAAGTCTGTCCGAGCGACTTCGGTAACCTGGCAGAGGAAGCTGATGGACGGTGGTCGAGCAGGCGGGCGGTTGCGGTTGAGTGGGCGCGGTGAGTGTGGTCGAGTTGGCTGGCGGCTGTGGTTGATCTGGCATGGCGGCTGCGGGCGGTCGGCCATGTTTCGGCAGTTGAGCAACGGCTACTGGGCGGTCCAGGTCCAGGTGAGCCGGCTTCAACCGGTCTACCGAAATGTGATCCGGCTTTCCTCCGATGTCGACTGAAAAGGATTTGTCTCCTGATTTAATGACGCGGAAAGGACCAGTGTAAGGGGGCTTGAGCGGATCCCGGTCAGCATCGTGCCGGATAAAAGCATACTCGGCATTCTTCAGCTCCGCTGGCATGTGGGAACTCTGTAAGCCGTGATTTGATGTAGGCACCGGAGCGAAGCATCTGGCCGCTTCCTGGTGGCTGACGAGTTGCTGGGAGGCGGACCATGGCTCTGTGGAAAATGGAGGCAATCCCCTGGTAATCAGAGAGCCTGGCCATAAACGAGTTCAGCTGAGGATGATTGCAGGTCTTCTTTGGGCACTGTACGAAGACCCAAAAGGACCCATTGGAGTCTGTCCACCCATCCTGCACCTTGAAGACTGGCCCGAAGGGCGGCTTTAAGCGACCTGTGGAATTGCTCGCAAAGGCCGTTTGCCTGTGGATGATAGGTGGTGGTGCGATGAAGTTTGGTGCTGAGCCTCTGAGCTCAGCGTTCCAGAGCTCTGAGGAAAATTGTGGCCCACGGTCGGAAGAGATGTCCGCCGGTACCCCGAAACGGGCAACCCAACAGTAGAGGAAAGCTCTAGCAACATCTGCCAAAGTGGTGGAAACCAAAGGAATTGCCTCTGGCCACCTAGTGGTGCAGTCTACAATGGTGAGGAGATGTGTATAACCATGAGAAGGCGGAAGTGGCCCCACAAGGTCCACATGCACGTGGTTGAAACGACACTCTGGAACGGCGAACGTAGCCACTGGAGCTTTAACATGACGCTGGACCTTGGCCTTCTGGCAGACCACGCAGGTGTTGGCCCAGTCACGGACATCGAGGTGCATACCTTTCCAGATGAACTTCGCCGACATTAGCCATTGTGAAGCCTTCATACCAGGGTGCAACCCATGTATGGCATCAAACACCTTCCGGCGCCATGCGACTGGCACGATGGGTCAGGGAACGCCCCTAGAGACGTCGCAAAGGAGTGTGGCACCAGCGGCCTGGAAACTGACGTCGGTCACTTGGAAACTAGAGGGGACGGTTCTGTATGATTGGACATCTGGGTCCGAGGCCTGATCCGCAGCCATGAGGGCGTAGTCAATCCCCAGGTGAACCGCATGGACCGTCGCATGGGAGAGGCAATCCGCCACCAGGTTGTCCTTACCAGACACATGTTGAATGTCCATGGTAAATTCAGAAATAAACGTCAGGTGACGTTGTTGACGAGTGGACCACAGTTCGGCGGTCTTGTCCATGGCGAACGTTAGAGGTTTGTGGTCGACAAAAGCCCTTCCAATAACAACCGGAAATGACGAATGGCTAGGAAAAGGGCCAGTAGTTCCCGATCGAAGGTGCTGTATTTTATTTCATTTTTCCGTAGTTGATGGCTGAAAAACACCAGCAGTTGCCACATACCATTCATCCACTGCTCCTGCACTGCGCTGATGGCGTAGTCTGACGCATCTGTGGTAAGGGCAATGGTGGCACCTGGAAGTGGCTGCGCCAGCATGGTTGCGTTGGCCAAAGCGCTCTTGGTGTTGACGAATGCCTGGTCCATCTTGGCCATCCAGCTGATTGGATCCTTACTGGACTTGCCCTTGAGGGCCCCGTACACAGGTTGCATTAGCTGAGCTGCCTTAGGGACGAATCAATAATAAAAGTTGACCATCCCCAGGAACTCTTGCAGGGCCTTGATGGTTGGCGGGCATGGGAAAGAGGTAACAGCTTCCACCTATGTCAGCAAGGGGACGGCGCCATCTGATGTTATGCGGTGTCCCAAGAAATCAATCCGCTGCAGGCCGAACTGGCACTTGGCCGGGTTGATGATTAAACCATGCTGGCTGAGGCTTGTAAAGAGGGTACGCAAATGGGAGATGTGCTCTTCCTTGCTAGCACTGGCGATGAGAATGTCATTAAGGTAGACGAAGATGAAGTTTATGCCTCGGAGCACGGAGTCCATTAAGCGCTGGAAAGCCTGTGCCGTGTTGTTCAAGCCAAACGGCATCCGCAGGAACTCAAAGAGTCCAAAAGGGGTGATGACAGCGGTTTTCAGGACATCTTGCAGGTGCATGGGAACCTGGTGATAGCCCCGGACGAGGTCGACTTTAGAAAAGATAGAATTTCCTGCCAAATGGGCCGAGAAATGCTGAAAATGCGGGATCGGGTACCGATCAGGAGTAGTGGTGTCGTTCAAGCATTGGTAGTCACCGCATGGCTGCCAGCCGTCACCCTGTTTTGGAACAATGTGGAGAGGCGAAGACCAGGGACTCTTCGACTGGCGAATAACCCCAAGCCGCTCCATCATGTCGAACTTTGCTTTCACAGCCGCGAGCTTACCGGGATCAAGCCTTCTAGCCCGTGAATAAACCGGGGAGCCAGTAGTGGTGATCCCACCACCAAACACATCTTCCCCTCCCCTCCCCTTTCAGCATTCCGTAGGGACCGCTCCCTCCGAGACATCCTAGTCCACTCCTCTATCACCCCAAACAGCCCTTCCCAGGCCTGGCACCTTCCCGTGCAAGCGCAGGAGATGTAACACCTGCCCCTATACCTCCTCCCTTCCCTCTATCCAGGGCCGCAAACACCCCTCCCCGGTGAAACAGCGATTTACTTGTACTTCTTGCAATCTAGTATACTGTATTCGCTGCTCACGATGTGGTCTCCTCTATGTTGGGGAGACCAAACGCAGATTGGGTTAGCGCTTTGCGGAACACCTCCATTCAGTCTGTAAGGGTGACCCCGAGCTTCTGGCCGCCTGTCATTTTAATTCACCGCTCCATTCCCACTCGGACCTCACCGTCCTTGGCCTCTTGTATTGTTCCACGGAAGCTCAATGTAAACTCGAGGAACAGCAACTCATCTTCCGATTAGGCACTTTGCAGCCTTCCGGACTCAATATCGAGTTCAACAATTTCAGATCATAACCTCGGCCGCTATTTCTTATTTACTTATAATTTTTTCCACCCCTTTGCTTTGGGTGCTTCTTCGCCCCCCCTCCTTTCCGTTTCTTTCTCTCTCTCACCTGGCAGCTGTCTCTTACCTGCCAGTACACTTCACACCTAATCTCAGCTGCCTTTTGTCTCCACGGGCCTATTACCATCTCGTCTGGCTTTGAATACCTTTTATTGTCTCTTTTTCTTCTTTTGTTCGATCGCAGCCTTGCCTTCGATCTATTTTCTTTTCTTTCCCGTTTTGAAGAAGGGTTTGACCCGAAACATCAACTCAAATTTCTCTCCACGGATGTTGCCTGACCTGCTGAGTTTTTCCAGCATTTTCTGTTGTTACTTCGGATTTCCAGCATCTGCAGTATTTTGCTATCGTACGTAGTGGTGATATGATGTTCAACACCATGCTGCATGGCCGAGGGGGAGAAAACTCTCCGAGGAGCTGAGTGAAGTCATCCAGAGAAGGGGAAGCGCAGGCGATAGAGCGTGCCACGGTGGCACCATGGTAGTATGGAATCAAGTGGAAGGTGGCCGCGTTGATCAACCGGCGGTGCCAGACTTCGATGAGGAGGCCGTTGGCACACAGAAAATCTGCCCCTAGGATGGCCTGTGAGACTGTGGCCATGACGAATTCCCAATGGAAGCGCAGACCGCCGAAACAGACTTGGACCCGCTGCTTTCGGAAAGTTCGAATTGCTGTGCCATTAGCCGCCACGAGGGAAAAACCGTGGTTCCCAGCTTGTACATCGAGATTCGATGCAGGTAGGATGCTACACTGCTCCCCAGTGTCACAAAGGAAACGTTGACCCGAAAGAGAATCGGTGATGTAAAGAAGTTTCTGCTTAGATCCGACGGCCATTGACCCGGTCCTCCTTCGCTAGGAACGCTGCAGGAGCTTTGGTTTTTTTGGGGGGTGAAAAACTGCAGGGAGAGCGGCAGCGTCATGCTTTTGCGCCAAAACAGGCGTGGTAGGAGCACCAGCCCACTGCAGGAGGAGCTGGACCCGCGTCTGTGTGGGATGGGCGCCTCATGGCCATGCAGCACTGATGGGTTACTGTGAAAATCTTATCTGCTTCGGCAGCAAGCTCGGCACAGTCTGTAATCTCGGATCTGGCTAGCACAGCCTGTACCTGCTCTGGCAGTTGGCAGCGGAATAGCTCCCGGAAGAGGAAGCATTCCGGTTTGGCACCCAAGAGCGTGAGCATTTGTCTCATGGGCTTGGACGGTTTGGAGTCTCCGAGGCCAGGCATCGTGAGGAGCCGTCGTGCGCGTTCTGACTTCGAGAGCCCGAAGACCTGTAGCAACCACGCCTTTAACATATCATACTTGCTGTCAGTAGGAGGACTACCGAGGAGGCTGATGATCATGAGGCAGTTGTGCTATCGAGGGCGGAGACCATGTAATAATAATGGGTCTGATCCACGACGATGTTCCTGATGGCGAACTGGGCTTCTGCCTAGATAAACCAGGCATCTGGTTGTTGCTCCCAGAACTGTGGCAGTTTCAGAGTCACGGCGTTTGCATCCATGCTGAAGATCTTCCGCGAAAACTGTTCACGAAAGTCGGGGTCACCAATGTAGGAACGTGGGTTCCTAACTAAAAGACTGAGTTCTACTCAGGTGATCAAACAAAATGAACTTTAATGAAACAAACAGGCTTGAACAATAAACTGCAGGATAACATCGAATGTAGGTCTGGTCTCTCTGGAGGCTCCACGAGGACTGCCCCTGCAGTTCTGTGTCTGACGTCATGACGTCATCACGTTTTCCCGCCAGTGGGGTTCACGTGATGAACTGCGTGATGTCATCACGTTTTAACCACGCTGTTAAAGCAACCACGCTCTGTACAGTTAAACAGCATAAATAAAGATACAGACTCAGACTGTAGCTAACATGTTGTTAAAGGAATTATGTGCAAACGATCTGAGTCCTTTGGTGGCTCCGCCACAATATTTCTAAATAATAAATAAGCATTAAGGAAATAGTAAAAGCACGAAGTTAATAAAGCAAAAACAAGACTAATTAGCTGGAAGTTACCTCAGATCAAGACAAATCCAAATATGTAAATGTAGTCTAGCTCTCAATTGTCTTATATCTAGAACAAAATTGATACTAATAAATAAAAACTAGTAATGACAGAGCAGGTTGTGTGTTGGGACTGTAATGTGTGGGAGTTTGTGAACAGTGAGACTGTTCCGGATTATCTCGTCTGCAGTAAATGTCTCTGGCTTGACACTCAGGAGTAGAGTATTTGATCTGGAGCATACCTGTTAGAGACACTCCGACACATAAGGGTGAGGAATTTCTAGTTCGTTTTATCCAAAGTGGAGTCACTCAGAGGAAAGCACAGGTGTAGGAATGGGAGAGTGTGACTGTTAGTCAGCAGGTTAAGGGGAACCATGTGAGAAAGGGAATGAAGTCCCGCAGACACTGGTACAATGTACTTGCTGCCTGTGAGGATAAGGATGCAGGCTGGGGAGTGGACCGCTAGAATGCTAATCATGGCACTGTGGCGACACGCCACCACTGGACATAATCCGCTCATGGCGGCACAGACAGTCTAAGCAGAAGCCCCCAGCCGGGGGCCCTTTCCTCCAGCAACTTGTTTCCCGCAGGGACAGGCTGCCGGGAGCACTTCCTGTCTGGGAAGTATTTAAGTGGATGCGCGGGCATTTCTAGTTCCTGTTTGTCATGTGGTTGGAATAAAGCAGTTGTGTTTTCAATAGCTCTGGTCTCGACTCCCATGTTTGCCGCGGTATCTCAACACTGGTGACCCCGACGCTCAGGACGAATCCTAAGCTAGCATGGCGGATACAAACGCAGTCACGGTTAAATTACCAGACTTTTGGGAGAACCTCGCCGAAGCCTGGTTCATTCAAGCTGAGTCCAGATTCCGGCTGAAAGACATTACAGTCGACGCCACGAAGTACGACTACCTCGTCGCCTCGCTCACCTACGCTACAGTCCCCAAGGTTTGGGCAGCGCTGCAGAATCCACCAACAGAGGGCCAGTACGAACATCTGAAGGCTGCGCTACTTAAAAAATTTAAAACGTCCTCTTACCAGCGCCACTGCCAACTCCTGGACCTCCCCGGCCTTGGTGATGCTTCACCATCAGACCTGCTTTCCCACATGCTGTCCCTCTCAGACGACAAAAACCCCGGCGCCCTTTTGCGCACGCTTTTCATTCGGCAGCTCCCCGCCAGCATCCGCCCGCTCATTGTGGAGTCTGACTCCACGGACCTGAATGATATAGCCGAAAAGGCCGACCGGCTGCTCTCTGCACAGGCCGCTCGCGACGTCGCGCCCGACCTCACGGCAACGACCAGGCGGTCTGCCCGGGCCGCTAGGCCCGACCGCCCTACCACTCCGGGTCACTGCTACTACCACACCCGTTTTGGCGCTAGGGCTCAATGCTGCACGCCACCGTGTACCTTCAAACCCCCCCCCGCACCGGCCCCCGCGATGGCCGCGGGGCAGAAGGAGCCCCTACTGTACGTCACTGACGACAGAACCAACCGCCGATTTCTGTGCGACACAGGGGCCCAGCACAGCATCACCCCCGCCTCCGCCCTCGAGACCCAACGCGGCACACGGGGTATCACACTGGCTGCAGCCAACGGCTCTGAAATCCGCACATATGGCACCCGCATGGTCACGCTCGACCTCGCGGGCCGCCGCTACCGCTGGGAGTTCCTCACAGCCAAGGTCCTCTGCCCACTCATCGGCGCCGACTTCCTACGCGTCCACGGCCTCCTTGTCGACATTCCGAGGCACCGCCTCGTCGACATCAACCCTATGGCCCCCATCCCCGGCGCCTTTACCCCGGCCCGTTCGCCCGGCCTGACGACCTACTGCCTCGCCAGAGCCACGGACGACTACTCGGCACTCCTAGCTGAGTTTCCCGCCCTCACTAACCCGACCTTTTCGGCCAAAGCTGCCAAGCACGGGGTGGAACACTATATCCCCACCACCGGCCCCCCAGTTTCTGCCCACGCCCGCAGACTCAACCCGGCCAAGCTGGAAATCGCGCGGGCCGAGTTCACCACCATGGAACAACTCGGCATCATCCGCCGCTCCAGCAGCCCTTGGGCCTCGCCCTTCCACATCGCCCCCAAGCCCAGCGGAGGCTGGCGCCCTTGCGGGGACTACCGCCGCCTCAACGACGCCACCACCCCCAATCGATACCCGGTGCCACACATCCAGGACTTCTCGGCCCGACTGGCCGGACGAACCGTCTTTTCCAAAGTCGACCTGGTGCGCGGTTACCACCAAGTCCCCGTACACCCCGCGGACATCCCCAAAACGGCCGTCATCACCCCATTCGGCCTGTTCGAGTTCCTGAGGATGCCCTTCGGCCTCAAGAATGCAGCACAGGCTTTCCAGCGCCTTATGGACTCAGTCCTCCGGGACCTGAACTTCCTATTCGTCTATCTAGATGACATTCTCGTGGCCAGCTCCTCCAAACAGGAACACCTCGAACACCTTCGCATCCTGTTCGGGCGCCTAGCCCAACACGGGCTCATCCTCAGCCCGGCGAAGTGCCAATTCGGCCTAACCGAGATCGATTTTCTCGGTCACCACATCACCCCTGCTGGGGCCGTCCCCCTGCCCAACAAGGTGCAGGCCGTCCAGCAATTCCCCCGCCCCACAACCATCAAGGGCCTCCAGGAGTTCCTCGGGATGGTGAACTTCTACAACAGGTTCATCCCCAGAGCCGCAGCCCTCATGAAGCCCCTATACGACTCCCTCCGAGGAAAATCCGGCAAGATGGACGTAGCCTGGACCACTGACACGGCAGCTGCCTTCGACGCCACCAAAAACGCGCTCGCCGACGCCACTCTGCTCGCGCACCTGAGGGCCGATGCCCGGGTCGCGCTCACCACTGACGCCTCCGACCATGCGGTCGGGGCCGTGTTCGAGCAGTGGGTCAATGGCGCGTGGCAGCCACTTGCCTTCTACAGCCGCCAACTGCGCCCCCCGGAGGTCAAATACTCCACTTTCGACCGCGAGCTTCTCGCATTCCACCTGTCGGTCCGCCATTTCAGGTTCCTCCTGGAAGGCCGCCCCTTCACCGCGTATGTGGACCACAAGCCACTCACATACACAATGGCCAAGCACACCGAACCCTGGTCCGCTAGGCAGCAACGCCAGCTCGCGGCCGTCTCCGAGTTTACTACGGACATTCAGCACGTCTCCAGTAGAGACAACATGGTCGCCGACTGCCTTTCCTGTCCCGCCGTCTGTGCGAATCACCTCGCGGTCGACTACGCACAACTAGCAGCGGCCCAGCACATGGACCCAGACCTCCTCTCGGCGGCTACCAGCCTGCCAGGGCTACGCCTAGCCAATGTCGCGCACGGGCCCGACGCCACGGCAGTCACGTGCGACGTCTCACTCGGCCAACCCAGGCTGGTCATCCCTGAGAGCTGGCGCCGCCGCGTTTTCGACGCGCTCCATGGGCTCTCTCACCCGGGTTCCCGCGCATCCATCAAACTCCTCTCCAAGCGTTTCATCTGGCGCGGCCTCAGCAGAGATGTTCGGACTTGGGCCACCTCCTGCCTCGCCTGCCAATGGGCTAAGTTACAGCTGCACACCAAAGCACCCCTGGGAGACTTCGAGGTAGACAGCCGCCGCTTCGACCACGTACACGTCGACATCGTCGGTCCCCTGCCGCCATCGCAAGGCCAAACTTATCTCCTCATGATGGTCGACCGCTACACACGCTGGCCTGAGGCAGTGCCGCTGACCTCCACCACCACAGCCGACATTGCCAGGGCGTTCGCTAACACCTGGGTTGCGAGGTTCGGCGTACCAGCCGACATAAGCTCCGACAGAGGCGCCCAGTTCACCTCCGAACTCTGGACGGCCACAGCACGCAACCTCGGGGTGACGCTCCACCGCACCACGGCTTACCACCCGCAGGCCAACGGACTTTGTGAACGCTTCCACAGGTCACTCAAGGCCTCACTCCGCGCCGGCCTGCAGGACAGTACCTGGACTGACCGCCTACCGTGGGTGCTACTCGGCCTACGCACCGCGGTCAAGGAAGACCTCCAGTCCTCGGCAGCGGAGTTAGTCTACGGACAACCGCTGTGCGTCCCAGGCGAATTCCTTCCGGAGCCTACCAAGCCTTGGTCGGCCGAACAGCAGCGGCTCGACTCTTTCTCTTCCGCTCAGCAGTTCGCCCCACTTCCGGTCAACCGACACGGCGAACTCGCACCTCACGTCCCGCCAAATTTAAAGCAGGCGCGCTTCGTCTTCGTGCGACATGACGCGCACCGCGGGCCCCTGCGACCCCCGTACGACGGTCCGTACGAGGTACTACAAACCGGGGACAAGGTCTTCAAGCTGCGACTCGGCGACAGGGTTGAGACAGTCTCCATCGACCGGCTCAAACCAGCACACACAGAACCAGGGGAACAGGTCCCCGTGGCCCAGCCTCCAACTAGAGGCCGTCCCCCCGGCAAGCCAGCACAGCCGGCGGCGAACTGCCCGATCCAACCAACCAGACCGGCGACCACTCAGAGCCGCTGCGGCAGAACCATTAGACCACCGTCACGACTCGTCCACTCCTCCTAAGCGGATTCTGGGGGGAGCTCTGTGGCGACACGCCACCACTGGACATAGTCCGCGCACAGCGGCACAGACAGTCTAAGCAGAAGCCCCCAGCCGGGGGCCCTTTCCTCCAGCAACTTGTTTCCCACAGGGACAGGCTGCCGGGAGCACTTCCTGTCTGGGAAGTATTTAAGTGGATGCGCGGGCTTTTCTAGTTCCTGTTTGTCATGCGGTTGGAATAAAGCAGTTGTGTTTTCAATGGCTCTGGTCTCGACTCCCACGTTTGCCGCGGTATCTCAACAGCACCGTAGATGAGCAGAATAGAAAGCTTGCAGTCATAGGCGATTCGATAATTAGGGAGATAGATAGAGCCCTCTGCTGTCATGACCGAGAATCCAGAAGGGTGTGTTGCCTACCTGATGCAAAGGTAAAAGATATCTCGGAGCAACTGGAGAGGAACTTGGGAAGGGAGGGGCAAGAGCCTGTTGTCATGTTCCATGTTGGGACCAATGACATAGGGAAGAAAAGGTAGGAAGTCCTGCTCAGGGAAGATCAGAAGTTAGAAACTAAATTTAAAAACAAGACTTCACGGGTGGTAATCTCAGGATTACTACATGCGCCATGTGCTAATTGGCATAGAGATAGATCAGATCAGGCAGATGTGGATGAATGGCTGGTGTGGAAAGGAGGGGTTCCATATTATGGGAGACTGGTACCAGTATTGGCCCAGGAAGGAGCTGTACTGCTGGGATCAGATACACCTGAACAAGGGTGGGAAGTGTCCTAGTGGAAAAAAAATAGGGCTGTCGATAGGGTTTTAAACTTGTGAAACAGCGGGGAGGGTGGGGGTTGGAGGCAGGGAAGGGTCTGGTAAAAACAACATAAGTCTGAAGATGAAAGAAATAGATAAAAGTACTGGGGGCACAGATACACTAAATCACTAAAAGTGGGGACGTTGGTTCATGAGGCCATGATACGCAAACAAAGCATAGGCGTTTATTTCTCGAATTGAAAAGCAGAGGAAGTATGTTAATCATGTGTGGCTCCTTGGTTAGACCACACTTGGAGTACTGTGAACAGTTCGGGTCACCATATTATATAAAGATTTAGAGAAACTGGTGAAGATGCAAAAAAATATATACTGGAATGACAACATAAGTTTGAAAATGAAAGAAATAAGAGATAAAAGTAAAGGCCAGACCAAGGTAAGGAACAAGGATAATATAAATGGTCAGGAAACAAATATAGTTACAAAACAGAAGCATAACAGGACTGTTAAAGTCGAATTAAATTGCCTGTACAGCAATGCGCACAGCACCCACAATAAAATGGGAGAACTGGAGGCAATAATCCTAATGAGGAACCAGATGTAGTAGGGATAACTGAAACATGGCTAGATAAAGAACAGGACTGGCAACTTTTGCAGGTTATAACATAATGAGAAAATATTGGGAGAAGGGGTTTGGGTAGCTGTACTAATTAGAGTTAATGCAATGGCAGTAGAAAAAGGGACATTACAAACAGAAGGTTAGAAACAGGATCCAAATGGGTTGAAATAAAAGATGAGAAGGGATCAATCATGCTAATAGGGGTATACCACAGTCCACCAAATAGTGGATAGGAGATGGAAGAAGAAACATGTAAACAATATGTAAAATGACAAAACGAAGTGGAATAGTAACCATGAGAATCATAGAATGGTTGCAGCACAGTAGGAGGTCATTTGGCCCATCGAGCCCATGCTAGCTCTCTGCAACAGCAGTTCAGCTATTCCCACTCCTCCGCCCTTTCTCCGTAGATCTGCAATTTTTTTTCCTTCAGGTTCTTATCCTACTCCCTTTTGAAAGCCATGATTGAATCTGCCTCCACCGCCCATTCCAGATCATAACCACTCGCTGTGTTAAAATGTTTATCCTCATGTCACCTTTGGACCTTCTGCCAATCAACTTAAATCTGTGTCCTCTGGTTCTCGAACCTTCTGCCAATGGGAACAGTTTCTCTCTATCTACTCTGTATAAACCCCACATGATTTTAAACACCTCTATTAAATCTCCTCTCAACCTTCTCGGCTCTAAGGAGAGCTTCTCCAGTCTATCCACATAACTGAAGTCCCTCATCCCTGGAATCATTCTTGTAAATCTTTGCTGCACCCTCTCTAAGGCCTTCACATCCTTCCTAAAGTGCGGTGCATTTGGACGCAATACTCCAGTTGAGGCCGAACCAGTGCTTTATAAAGATTCATCATAACTTCCTTGCTTTTGTACTCTATACCTCTATTTATAAAGCCCAGGATCCCCTTTGCTTTTTTAACTGCTTTCTCAACCTGCCCTGCCACCTTCAATGATTTGTGTACGTACACCTCCAGGTCTCTCTGTTCATGCAACCCCTTTAGGATTGTACCCTTAAGTTTATATTGCCTCTCCTCGTTCTTCCTACCAAAATGTATCACTTTGCACTTTTCTGCATTAAATTTCATCTGCCACGTGTCCGCCCATTCCACCAGCCTGTCTATGTCCTCTGGAAGTCTATCACTATCCTCCTCACTGTCACTATACTTCCAAGTTTTGTGTCATTGGCAAATTTTGTAATTGTGCCCTGTATTCCCAAGTCCAAGTTATTAATATATATCAAGAAAAGCAGTGGTCCTGGTACCGACACCTGGGAAACACCTCTGTGTACCTTCCTCCAGTCTGAAAAACAACCATTCACCACTGCTCTCTGTCACTTATCCAATTTCGTATCCATGCTGCCACTGTCCCTTTTATTCTATGGGCTTCAACTTTGCTGGCAAGCCTATTATGTGGCACTTTATCAAACACAATTTTAACTATCCCCAAATAAACTGGCAAGAAGAGGTAGGAAAAGGGGTAGAGGGAATGTTGTTTTTACAATGAGTGCAGGTATCCATTCTTCCCCAGTATGTAAAAATGCCCAACAAGAGAGGGAGCACTGCTGGGTCTAATAATGGGAAATGAACCAGAACAGATAAAAGAAGTAAACATAGTGGAACATCTAGGCAATAGCGATCATAACATACTAAATTTTAACATAAATTAAGTAGGACATAAGTAAAACAAAGACCAACATAATACATTGGAAAACAGCTGAATTTAAGCAGATGAGACTGGATCTAGGGAAAATAAACTGGAAACATTTTACTGACAATCAAAGAAATAGAATATTTGAAATGGTAATCAATAGAGTCCAGGAGAAATATATCCTACTAAAAAACAAAAGCAAACTTGCCAGCAATGACACACCATGGATGAATAAAGAAATAGAGGCAAAATTGAAACTAAAGAAAAGGGCATACACTAACTACACAGACAACAAAAGAAAGGACAGCAAATGGGAATATGAAGAGTTTTGGAAAGAAGCAAAAAAAAGGAAGACAAAAAGAAATGATGAAATTAAATTATCAAGGAAAATAAATAGAAATAATAACGTGTCATGCACAGACAGAAATAACAAAAGAAAAATCAGGATAGGGATAGGGCCACTAAGAGATACACACAACCAATTCACAGTAAATGATGGCAAAATTAATTACTTTGCCTCGGTATTTACCAGGGAGACTAACATGGTGGACAAGACATTAGAATGAGAGATCAAAGAATATATAAAGACAGTTAATATTTAAAGGGGTGGGGAGATAATTTCTAAACTAATCAAACTTAGAAAGAAATTGATAGGGTAGATAGCGATAAACTTCATCCGCTGGTGGGGGAATCTCTGACAAGGGGACACAACTTTAAAATCAGAGCAAGGCCAATCAGGAGAGAAGTTAGGAAACAGGCCATAAGTGAAAGGGAGGTAGAAGTGTAGAACTCTCTCCCAGAAAAAGCTATAGAAATCTTAGCATGCTTCAAATAATTATTTGTCTTTCGCTTAAAAGAGGCTATGTATGGTCCACCTCCCCTAAAATCTAAGCTGACTCTGACAATTACTTTGGACCATTCCCAAAGTGTCAATATTCAGACTTGACAATTAGCTTCAGAATTCTCCCTGACAATGGTAATCCCCAAGTAGTTACCGAGAGTCCTCCTAGATAAGGAATGGGCAGTGATAGAGACAGGGAGGTTGAGAGAGGTCTGTAAGTGATAGAGAAAGGGAGCGATGGAGCCCTCCTAGAAAAGGAGACTGGATTTTCTCTTCTATCATTCCTTAACAGAACTAATGTGCTATCGAATCCATAAATACTCTTGCAATCGTTTTGCCAGCAGACCCTTGAGTTCTCCAATGCAATTTGATGCATCCCAAACGGCCCAGGTGGCTTATCTTTCCGGCCCACATTCTACTATCTAGCTCATTAACACGGCAGCAATGCTGATTCAATCACACGCCTGAGTCTGTCCCATTTGTCCAGCACCACACAAGTCACAAGTGATATTAACAAGGCTGACAAACAATGGGGCTGGAATTCAATGTCAAACGGGAGGCAGTGAATCGGCCGCCCGTTATAGGCCCGCCCGATATTCCTTTCCAGTGAGATCGTTGCTGCGGCACCTGAATTTCACCCCCAATGTGTAAGTGTTAGGATAAAATTTGGTTTAGGGGAAATAAAGGGGTAGGCCTCAATATTTAACCAGTATAATATGTCTGAAAAGTACCATCCAGTCTTGTCAGGCTGGAAAACAAACGCAAAGCACTGTAGGATACTTGGCTGTGTTAACTTTCTTAGACTAACATAAGTGAGTTTAGCTGACCAAGGACATTCTGGAGATCTACTTATAATTACACTCTACTTATAATTACACTGAGTAAATGCTGAGAGGAGGCCTGCTCCTGGAAGAGATAAAAGTACAAAGGCACATTGACGAAGTCTCTGCAGATAAGGCCTTGAAGATTGGTCACCTGGCTATATAATTCAATGGGGCTTTGTATCCACCCAACCATATCTCTGCTGAAGATACCTCCCTATATTGACAAGAGTAAGAGCTAGCCCAAGAATGCAGAAGTTAGCAGAAGTTAGAATGAAGTCTCTGCAGTACATAGGCTCTTACTGACGTATCCAGAGGCTAAAGGAGATCAAAGGGCAGGCCTAATAGTTGATTGATTAACCATGTAAACCAATGAAGTGATGTATCTGAAAAGTGGACCTGGTGATATGCCAAGTCGACACTTAACCCTTTCCCCCTCAGGGCGGACTAAGTGATATACAAAGTCAACACTCAGCTATGTACGGATGACAGACTTTGATTGGAGGTTCAAAACGGTCTTTATTCACAGGCCTGGGGAGAACCTTCTGAGACCCTTCTCAGATCCGACTCCACCGATTTCCTAGCAACGTTCACAATTATACAAAAATCAAACCCCTGCCCTAGGGGCAGGTGCAAAGCTTATCAGCATATACAGATTTATTGCTAAATGGCAATTATAAACCATGACATTTAATCCTTCCTGCCGCCTACAAATTCACAGGCCTGTTATCAGTTGGTCCCGTGGCCTTCTGTGACTGTGGTCTCATTTTAATCTATTCCTTTACAACCATCCATTTGTCTCTGGCCAGGTGGTTTGCTCTTTACATGTTTTCTTAAGATAACAGTCCTCGTTCAATCTCTGCAAAGCACAGCTTCTGACCTTGTCTTGGGTTGCTCCTGCAAAGCAAGCACATTCTGATTAGTCCCACCATACTTTGATGTAATGGAACCCTGTTGTGAGTTTATGAACAAACGAATTCTTAGGGCAGCACGGTGGCATAGTGGTTAGCACTGTTGCCTCACAGCGCCAGAGACCCGGGTTCGAATCCGGCCTCGGGTGACTGTCTGTGTGGAGTTTGCACATTCTCCCCGTGTTTGCGTGGGTTTCCTCCGGGTGCTCCGGTTTCCTCCCACAGTCCAAAGATGTGCGGGTTAGGTTGATTGGCTATGATAAATTGACCCTTAGTGTTAGTGGGATTAAATACATGGGGTTACGGGGATAGGGTGGGATATGTGATGGTGTAGGGGTTACGGGGATCGGGTGGGATATGTGTCGGTGCAGGCTCGATGGGCCGAAATGGCCTCTATCTGCACTGTGGGGTTTCTGTAATTCTGTGATATCTGTATGTTATCTTGTTGCCTCGCCTGGCCGAGCAGACATCCTCCCCAATCTTCCCAAGAGTTGCTCTGCAGTTTAATTTCTCAGCATTTGAAGCCACTTAATCATGTTTTTAAAGCTTAGCTGGGTAAATGCAATATACAGACCTATATATCGTTTAACTCAGGGTATGAATTAACTCATTACCTCCACCTTGTACATTGGTGCTACATTATACATATTCTAACATAAAAATTAAAGTATAATAGTAATTTGGTTACTTCAGAAGTATCAATATTCTCATGTACACACCCTCATTAGTAATAAGTCTTATAAAATGTATAACTATGCTGTATTTTCACATTTTCTTTGAGAACGACATCTTCAGCTAAGAGTAGCTGAGATAGTTCTCCCGTGTGCACTTGTAATAAAACTATTGATCTGGGTAACACCTGAGTCTGTTAGTTCTGTTTTACCTTCCAGAGTTTTCTCGCTTACAGTAATTGGGCAGTGTCGGTGGATATTAAACCATAAACTTACACCTGGCACTCTGTCATCTATAGTGAAGGAAGCTAAGTGAGGATCCGTGCAGTTTATATTACCTTTATATTTTATTTTTGCTGGGACAAAGTCTGGTTTTATGATAAAAGAAGAAATGTTACAATACCAATGTTCTGCGTGATTAACATAATGTCTCCAAGGTCTTTCAGATTTTATATTGGTTCCTGGGACATGGGCGTCACTGACAAGGCCAGCATTTATTGCCCATCCCTAGTTGCCCTTGAGAAGGCGGTGGTGAGCTGCCTTCTTGAACCGCTGCAGCCCATGTGGTGAAGGTACTCCCACAGTGCTGTTAGGTAGGGAGTTCCAGGATTTTGACCCAGTGACAATGAAGGATCGGCGATATACTTCTAAGTCAGGATGGTGTGTGACTTGGAGGGGAACTTGGAGGTGGTGGTGTTTCCATGCGCCTGCTGCCCTTGTCCTTCTAGGTGGAAGAGGTCGCGGGTTTGGGAGGTGCTGCCAAAGAAGCCTTGGTGAGTTGCTGCAGTGCATCTTGTAGATGGTACACACTGCATCCACAGTACGCTGGTGGTGGAGGGAGTGAATGTTTAAGGTGGTGGATGGGGTGCCAATCAAGCGGGCTGCTTTGTCCTGGATGGTGTCGAGCTTCTTGAGTGTTGTTGGAGCTACACTCATCCAGGCAAGTGGAAAATATTCCATCACACTCCTGGCTTGACCCTGGTAGAGGATTGTCATATATATGGCAGTGAATAACGTATAGCATTCCCGACATTGGGAATGTATTTTTAAAATTTTAAATATGGTTAGTCTGTATCAGAATATAATTCTTGATTCCATTTCAGAAACTCGATATATCTTCGGGCTGATGATTCAGAAATCATTGTCATGTTTAACTTTAAAATAGGCCATGACTCTAAGTTGCTTCAATGGATTTACTGCAATTCCCATTGTTAAGTTGTAGTAAATTCACAGGCTTGCAAAGTGGGATGAAATCTGCGGTTGGAGTTCATTATTTAACAAACTGGCGAATTAGATCCAGGGGCCATTTTACCAAATTCTTCAGCTCTTCTCTGAATTTAGTCTGGGTCATGGCATAAATACAGGTGTTGGTGCAGCAGCTTAAAACCTGCAGCATATATGCGGTTTCCTGGAAGATATAAACTGGGTCAGATGTTCCGGCGGAATGATAATAGTTCGCAATTTGATAGTGTAGGAATTGTACAACATAGCAGTACGAAACTGCCAGATATGGTGATGAGCAAGATGATGGATTTCCTCCTGTTCTCCATCTCCAGGTCACTTTGGTTCATTCTGTTGATGCTCACCCGGAGCCCCCGGCAGACCTGACTGGCCACTAAAATGTACCTGACCGTCAGAGCATTCAACAACAGAATCAACATGAACGGAAGGAAAGGGGTTAAAATGGTGTCAATCCAGTCAAATGCTATCCATACCGGTAAGGTGTAATAGCTTGATTTCACTTGGCAGTCCCACTGCACATTATCAATTACATATATATGTTCATTTGCGAAGTAGCGAGGAAGCTGCCTACAACAGCTCAGCACGCTGACCGTTGATATGACCGCCACCGCCACGCTTCCTGTGCAGTAATGCATTTTCAGCCTCTGACAACAAATGGCAAGGAACCGGTCAAAGGTGAAAGCGACGGTCAGCCACACAGAACTGTCCGTAGCCGCGTAGATCAGGACAGCGTGGACACTGCACACGGGTGTAATCTGCAGGAACGAACCAGGGAAATAGTAACGACTCAGGCGAAACAAAACCACCTCGGTGACAATGACCAGGAGATCTGCCACTGCCATGGCCACCAGGTAGCGTGTGATGCAGCGGGAGAGCCCGCACTTTCCCCGGGATAGGATCACAATCGCCAGTAGATTAACTGTAAGGATACAAATACCTGTGGTCGGTCATATGAAAAGTACAGAACAAAGCCACGATAAAATAAAGACGGATACATTTATTGTTTGTTTTCTCAGGATGGGGGTAATTGTAGCTCGAGGCCATCGATGTTGCATGGAGCGCAGTGACTTGGAAATCGGAGGAGATGAACATAAGAACATAAGAAATAGAAGCAGGAGGAGGCCATTCGGCCCCTCGACCCTGCTCCGCCATTCAGTAAGATCATGGCTGAACTCCTTATCTCCACTTTCCTGCACTATCCCCATATCCCTTGATTCCCTTAATATTCAAAAATCTATCGACCTCTCTCTTGAATATACTCAATGACTGAGCCTCCACAGCCCTCTGGGGTAGAGAATTCTAAAGATTCACCACCCTCTGAGTGAAGACATTTCTACTCATCTCAGTCCAAAATGGCAGACCCCTTATTCTGAGACTGTGACTCCTGGTTCTAGACTCCCCAGCCAGGGGAAACATCCTCCCGGCATCTACCCTGTCAAGTCCTGTAAGAATTGTGTATCTTTCAAAGAGATCACCTCTCATTCTTCTAAACTCTAGAGAATATAGGCCTAGTCTAATCAATCTCTCCTCATAGGACAATCCCCCCACCCCAGGATGGGCAGCGATCTAATATCGCCCCTCTTATACACTCGCAAAAAGTTACAATCGCCTGGGGATGAGATTTTCAGGGGATGAGATTTTCAGGGCAGACGGCAGGCTGTTGCAGGCATTTAACTGCTGCTCGCCTAGATTACAAATTTATTGAACTGAACTGAACAATTTAACTGTAATAAAATTTCAACTCCTGAAGTTAGCTGGTCAACTTGCCGCCAATGGGTAAATCCGACGTTCCGGATTGGCCGAAAGTTTTAGAAACCAATCGATTTTCACTTCTGCTGACTTCATGAGGGTAGAGTTTCAACTCCAGTTTAACGCTATTTTGAGAATCTACCCCATGCTTAGCGGGTTCTTAGTCCACTAGCATAACTAGTAGGCTATTCAATTGGCAAATTTACTATTCAATCCACAAAGCAGGTCAGAGGCTGGGTATTCTGTGGCGAGTGTCTCACCTCCTGACTCCCCAAAGCCTTTCCACCATCTACAAGGCACAAGTAAGGAGTTAAATATTTGCATTGAAAAGATAAGAAAGATTTTGTTTGAAGATGTTGACGTTATGAAATATATTCCAGAGAAGCTATCATAATCCCAGGGAGAATAATTCGAATAATGAGTGATTTTACGACCAACTCTGGCTGGGCGTGGAGACATTGTCTAAATGCCAGAAACTCCTGGTACTTCTCAGCCGGAGATGGTTACAATTCACGGGGACCGTTAGTCTATTGGAAAGATCCTTACTTATTCATTGAAACAATAATAATAATTCAGTGAATTGGAGATGACTTCAATAATGACAATCTTTTATTACAGCCTATGAAAAACAGCAAGGGCAATCCCCGTTTGCTCCTTGGAGCAGGGAGAACTTCCACAATCATTTGAGAGATTATTTTTTGTAAGGACAGTCTGTGAAGAATTATTTATATCCAGCCGTTTTGTTTGTGATAAGATGAAACTGTTCAAATTTATTGATGACCTGACACCTGGACACGGTGTAGATAGAGATTGCAATATCTAAATAAAAGTATAACCTGTCGCTTCTGCTGGAGACTGAAAGATTAGTACATTGCCAACGGATGTATTGGAGTATAGTTATGGTCTAGAGTTAGGAAGTACAAACGGGTAACACAGAATAGGCGGCTATTTAACAAATGGAGGGGTGGGGAAATTATCCATTCATCAAACATAAGAACATAAGAAATAGGAGCAGGAGTAGGCCATTCAGCAGCTGGAGCCTGCCCCGCCATTCAATAAGATCATGGCTGATCTGATCTTGGCCTCAACTCCACTTTCCTGCCCGCTCCCCATAACCCTGGACTCCCCTGTAGATCAAATATCTGTCTATGTCCGCCTTGAATATATTCAATGGCACTGCCTCCACAGCTCTCTGGGGTAGAGAATTCACGACCCTCTGCGAGAAGAAATTCCTCCTCATCTCCATTTTAAATGGGCGACCCCTTATTCTGAAACTATGCCCCCTAGTTCTAGATTCCCCCATGAGGGGAAACATCCCCTCAGCATCTACCCTGTCAAGCCCCTGGCATATGTTTCAATAAGATCACCTCTCATTCTTCTAAACTCCAATGAGTGTAGGCCCAAACTGCTCAACCTTTCTTCATAAGACAACCTCTTCAACTCAGGAATCAACCTGGTGAACCTTCTCTGAACTGCCTCCAATGTAAGTATATCCCTCCTTAAATATGACCAAAACTGTACGCAGTGCTCCAGGTGTGGTCTCACCAACGCCCTGTACAGTTGTAGCAGGACTTCCCTACTTTTATACTCCATCCCCCTTGCAATAAAGGCCAACATTCCATTTGCCTTCCTAATTACTTGCTGTACTTGCATGCTAACTTTATGTGTTTCATGTACGAGGAAACCCAGATCTCTCTGTACCGCAGCATTCTGGAGTCTCTCTCCATTTAAATAATATTTTGCTTTTTTATTCTTCCAACCAAAGTGGATAACCTCACATCTTCCCACATTATACTCTATCTGCCAAATTCTTGCCCACTCACTTAACCTATCTCTTTGTGTAGTCCTCACAACTTGCGCTCCCACCTATTTTTGTATTGTCAGCAAATTTGGCGACAGTACACTCGGTCCGTTCATCCAAATCATTAATATAGATTGTAAATAGTTGAGGCCCCACTAGATACAGTTTGCCAATCTGAAAATGACCCAAAAACAGCAACACAGGCAACACAGATTAATACGGTTGACAATTGGATTTATACCAGGCACTTACCAGGCACACCGAGGGCCGCAAGAATTGGGTAATAAATGTCTTGAACTTTATAAATTACTGGATATTCCATTCTCTGTGGGAAGAGCTGATCTATCCTCGGGCTGGTGATGCTCTGAGGAGATGCGTTGAAAGGAGTCCCAGTTATACTGGCGGTATCCCTCCCTGGTGACCTCATCATGTACCAGATCACCACCCCTTCATTACATCATTCAGTTCCCCTTCATGTGTTATTGTGTGGTAGGTGTAACCCGAAACGCTTCGAATATCAAAAGCCTGCCATTAATACACCATGTCTCCCGAAAGCAAAGTTCAATATGATCTCTCACACATTGCCAATTGTGTTACCGACAATGTGCCCGCCCGACAATTCATTTTTAAATCCCAAGGACTGGGGATATATACCCCGTCACCGAGGCTGAGATTTCACAGTGGGACTCTGCCAATTAAATACCTCTCTCGCTACATGTTGAAGTATCGTTTGCGCATGCGCGGGGTCTGCAGAGTTGGTGTTAGAATCATCGAATGGTTACAGCACAGTAGGAGACCATTCGGCCCATCGAGCCCGTGCCGGCTCTCTGCAAGAGCACTTCAGCTAGTCTCATTCCCCCGTCCCTAGCCCTGTAAATTGATTTCCTTCAGGTACTTACCCTACTCCCCTTTGAAAGCCACGATTGAATCTGCCTCCACCACCCTTTCAGACACCGCATTCCAGATCATAACCAAAAGTATTTCCTCATGTCGCCTTTGTTTCTTTTGCCAACCACCTTAAATCTGTATCCTCTGGTTCTTGACCCTTCCACCAATGGGAACAGTTTCTCTCTATCTACTCTGTCTAGACCCCTCATTATTTTGAATACCTTTATCACATCTCCTCTCAACCGTCACTGCTCTAAGGAGAACAACCCCAGCTTCTCTAGTCTATCCACATAACTGAAGCCCCTCAACCCTGGAACCATTCTTGTAAATCTGTTCTGCATCCTTCCTAAAGTGAGGTGCCCAGAATTGGGCACAATACTCCAGTTGTGGCTGAACCAGTGTTTTATAAATGTTAATCATAACTTCCTCGGTGTTGAACTATTCACTTTATATCTACTGTAACCGAATCTATTTAGATACGCTGTGTTAATACATGAGAGAAAGAGAGAGAGAGTTACAGATTCTAGCAATAATCTCGCTGTTCTAGATCGACGTGAGGCCTTGGGGCTGACACTTGGAGTCCTGCCAATATAATGGTCACAAAAACAAGGACACTGCGAATTACGTGATGGCTAAAAATAAAAAAGCAAATTTGAGGTACAGAGTGATCTGGGGGTCCTTGTACATGAATCACAAAAAGTTAGCATGCAGATGCAGCAAGTAATTAGGAAGGCAAATGGAATGTTGCCCTTTATTGCAAAGGGAATGGGGTATAAAAGTAGGGAAGCCCTGTTACAACTGTACAGAGTGTTGGTGAGACCACACCTGGAGTACTGCGTACAGTTTTGGTCTCCTTATTTAAGGAAGGATATACTTGCATTGGAGGCAGTTCAGGGAAGGTTCACGAGGTTGATTCCGGAGAAGGGGTTGTCTTATGAAGAAAGGTTGAGCAGGTTGGGCCTATACTCATTGAAGTTTAGAAGAATGAGAGAGGATCTTATTCAAACATATAAGATTCTGAAGGGGCTTGACAGGGTAGAGAGGATGTTTCCCCTCGTGGGGGAATCTAGAACTAGGGGGCATAATTTCAGAATAAGGGGGCACCCTTTTAAATCGGAGATGAGGAGGAATTTCTTCTCTCAGAGGGTCGTGAATCTTTGGAATTATCTACCCAAGAGAGCTGTGGAGGCCGGGTCATTGAATATATTTAAAGGCAGATTTTTGAAAGGTAAGGGTTATGGAGAGCGGTGAGGGAACTGAAGTTGAGGTCAAGATCAGCTTAGCCATGCTCTTATTGAATGGCGGACCAGGCTCGAGGGGCCACACGAACTAATCCTGCTCCTGCGTCTTACATTCTTATGTTCTATAGGCTTTCATATATGCCTATGTTGTAGAAATATGTAGACTCTGCATTAGGACAGAAACTATCGTATAAGGCAATGCCAGTTCCAGTTTTATAAGAATAAAGTGCATAAGGAACCAAGGAGACCTGAGGTTTTGAGAAGTAAGAACACCAGAAGGAATGCATGACTACTTTGAAGAATGTGCTTTCTGCTGAAAATACTCCGCCTGTAAATTGCTTTTTATGCTGGAGTGTCAGCTGTGGCTCAGTTGGTAGCACGCTCGCCTCTGAGTCAGAAAGGTTGTGGGTTCCACTCCAGAGACTTGAGCACAGAAATCTAGGCTGCCACTCCAGTGCAGTGCTGAGGGAGTGCTGCATTGTTGGAGGTGCCGTTTTTCAGATGAGACGATAACTCTCAGGTAGATATAAAAGATCCACATGGCACTATTTCAAAGAGGAGCAGGGGAGTTATCCCCGGTGTCCTGGCCAATATTTATTCCTCAATCAATTTAACAAAAACAGATTATCTGGTCATTATCACATTGATGTTTGTGGGAGCTTGATGTGTCCACATTGACTGGTGTGTTTCCCACATTACAATGGTGATTACATGAGCGGCTTGTTACTAAGTGACTCGCTGGTCCATTTCAGAGTGGCTTGTTACTGCAGCAAGAATTTAGGGAGCTTGGTAGCAGATTAAAGAGTAAGACCTCAAAGGTTGTAATCTCTGGATTACTCCCGGTGCCACATGCTAGTGAGTATAGGAATAGGAGGATAGAGCAGATGAATGTATGGCTAAAGAGTTGGTGCAGGAGGGAGGGCTTTAGTTTCCTGGATCATTGGGCCTGCATCTGGGGAAGGTGGGACTTGTACAAGTCGGACGGATTGCACCTGAACCAAAGCGGGACAAATATCCTTGCGGGGAAGTTTGCTAGCACTGTTCAGGGGGGTTTAAACTAAAATGGCAGGGGGTTGGGAACCTGAGCAGGGAGACAGAGGAAAGGCAAACAGGGATAAAAGCAAAAGATAGGAAGGAGAAAAACAAAAGTGGCAGTCAGAGAAATCAATGGTTTAAATCAAACGTGGCCACAGTACATAATAATTCTAATAGGTTTAAGAGCATTAAAAAAACAAGCCTGAAGGCTTTGTGTCTTAATGCAAGGAGCATTTGTAATAAGGTGGATGAATTGGCTGCGCAAATAGAGGTAAACGAATATGATTTGGTTGGGATTACGGAAACGTGGCTCAACGATGGCCAAGACTGGGAACTCAACATCCAGGGGTATTCGATATTCTGGAAAGATAGGCAAAAAGGAAAGGGAAGTGGGGTAGCATTACTGATTAAAGAAGGGATTAATACAATTGTAATGAAGGATATTAGCTCTGATGATGTGGAATCTGTATGGATAGAATTGAGAAAATCTAAGGGGACAAAAACATTAGTGGGAGTGGTATATAGACCTCCAAACAGTAAGGCAGAGGTTGGGGATGGCATTAAAAGGGAAATTAAAGAAGCGTGCAACAAGAGCACAGCAGTCATCATGGGTGACTTTAATCTACATATAGATTGGGCCAACCAAATTAGTAACAATACTTTGGAGGAGGATCTCCTGGAGTGTTTACGGGATGGTTTCCTGGACCAATATATCGAGGAACCAACCAGAAATCAGGCCATCTTAGACTGGGTATAATGTAACGAGAAAGGATTAATTAGCAATCTTGTTGTACGAGGCCCCTTGGGTCAGAGCGATCATAATATGATCGAACTCTTCATTAAGATGGAGAATGAAGTAGTTGACTCAGAGACAAGTGTCCTCAATTTAAATAAAGGAAACTACGATGGTCTGAGGAGCGAGTTGGGTAGGATTCATTGGGGAATGGCACTCAAAGGGTTGACGGTGGACAGGCAATGGCAAACATTCAAAGACCAAATGCATGAGCTACAGAATTTGTTCATCCCAGTTTGGCATAAAAATAAAACAAAAAAGGTGACTCAACCGTGGGTAACAAGGGAAATTAGGGATAGCATAAGATCCAAGGAGAGGACATATAAATTGGCTAGAAAAAGCAATCATCCTGAGGTTTGGGAGCAGTTTAGGAGTCAACAAAGGGATTAATTAAGAAAGGGAAAATAGAATATCAGAGTAAGCTAGCGGGGAACATAAAAACTGGCTGTAAAAGCTTTTATAGATATGTGAAGAGAAAAAGATTGGTGAAGTCAAGCGTAGGTCCCTTACAGTCAGAATCAGGGGAATTTATAATGGGAAACAAGGAAATGGCGATCCAACTAAATACATACTTTGGTTCTGTCTTCAAAAAGGAGGACGCAAATAACCTCCCAGAGATGCTGGGGAACATAGGGTCTGATGAAAGGGAGGAACTGAAAGAAATCAGTATTTGTAGGGAAATGGTGTTAGGAAAATTGATGGGACTGAAGGCCGAAAAATCCCCAGGGCCTGATGGTCTACATCCCAGGATATTAAGGAAGTGGCCCTAGAGATAGTAGATGCATTGCTGGTCATCTTCCAGAACTCGATAGACTCTGGAACGGTACCCATGGATTGGAGGGTAGCTAATGTTACCCCACTATTCAAAAAAGTTGGTAGAGAAAGAGCGGGGAATTATAGACCGGTAAGCCTGACATCGGTAGTGGGGAAAATGCTAGAGTCCATTATAAAAGATGTAATAGCAGAGCACTTGGAAAGCAGTGACAGGATCGGACCAAGTCAACATGGATTTACAAAAGGTAAATCATGCTTGACTAATCTACTGGAATTTTTTGACGATGTAACTGGTAAAATAGATAAGGGAGAACCAGTGGATGTGGTGTATTTGGACTTTCAGAAGGCTTTCGATAAGATCCTGCATAAGAGATTGGCGTGCAAAATTAAAGCACATGGGATTGGGGGCAAGGTATTGACTTGGATAGAGAACTGGTTGGCGGACAGAAAGCAAAGAGGTGGAATAAACGGGTTGTTTTCCGAGTGGCAGGCAGTGATAGTGGGGTACCGCAAGGATCGGTCCTAGGACCCCAGCTGTTCACAATATATATTAATGATCTGGACGAGGGAATTGGATGTAATATCTCCAAATTTGCAGAGGACACAAAGCTGGTGGGAGGGTAAGGTGTGAGGAGGATGTCATGAAACTCCAGTACGATTTGGACAGGTTGGGTGATTGGGCAGAAACATGGCAAATGCACTATAATGTGGATAAATGTGAGGTTATCCACTTTGATGGCAAAAACAGGAAGGCAGATTATTATTTGAAAGACAATAGATTGGGAGAAGGGGAAGTGCAAAGAGACCTGGGTGTCCTTGTGCACCAGTTGCTGAAGGTAAGCATGCAGGTGCAGCAGGCGGTTAAGAAGGCAAATGGCATGTTGGCCTTCGTAGCAAGAGGGTTCGAGTACAGGAACAAGGATGTCTTGCTACATTTGTACAGGGCCTTGGTGAGACCACACCTTGAGTATTGGGTGCAGTTTTGGTCACCTTACCTGAGGAAGGACGTTCTTGCCATGGAGGGAGTGCAGCGAAGCTTCACCAGGCTGATACCTGGGATGGCAGGAATGACATATGAGGAGAGATTGTGTCGATTGGGCTTATACTCACTGGAGTTTAGAAGATTGAGAGGGGATCTCATCGAAACCTATAAAATTCTGTTAGGTCTGGACAGACTCGATGCAGGAAGGATGTTTCTGATGGCCGGGGAGTCCAGAACCTGGGGTGATAGTCTAAGGATAAGGGGTAAGCCATTTAGGACTGAAATGAGGAGGAATTTCTTCACCCAGAGAGTGGTGAACCTGTGGAATTCTCTGCCACAGAGGGCGGTGGAGGCCAGTTCATTAAATATATTCAAGATAGAGTGGGATATATTTCTTGAGGCTAAAGGGATCAAGGGATATGGGGAGAAGGCAGGGACAGGGTACTGAATTTGGATGATCAGCCATTATCTCATTGAATGGCGGAGCAGGCTCGAAGGGCCGAATGGCCTACTCCTGCTCCTATCTTCTACGTTTCCTATCTGCTATGTCTCGCTAGTCCATTTCAGAGAGTTTTATTTGCTGAGTGACTCGGTAGTCCATTTCAGAGCGGTTTGTTACTGAGTGACTCGCTAGTCCATTTCAGTGTGGCTTGTTACTGAGTGTCGCGCTGGTCCATTTCAGTGTGGCTTGTTACTGAGTGTCTCGCTGGTCCATTTCAGTGTGGCTTGTTACTGAGTGTCTCGCTGGCCATTTCATAGCGTTTTTTTACTGAGTGACTGGCTAGTCCATTTTAGAGTGTTTTGTTACTGAGTGTCTCGCTGGCCATTTCATAGTGTTTTTTTACTGAGTGACTGGCTAGTCCATTTCAGAGTGTTTTGTTACTGAGTGGCTCGCTGGTCCATTTCAACGTGGTTTGTTACTGAGTGACTCGCTAGTCCATTTCAGAGCAGTTTGTTACTGAGTGTCTCGCTAGCACATTTCAGAGCGTTTTTTTACTGAGTGACTCGCTGGTCCATTTCAGAGAAGTTTGTTACTGAGTGACTCGTTGGTTCATTTAAGAGCAATTTGTTACTGAGTGTCTTGCCAGTCCATTTCAGAGCGGTTTGTTACTGAGTGTCTCGCTGGCCATTTCATAGCGTTCTTTAAAGAGTGGCTCACTAGTCCATTTCAGAGCGGTTTGTTATTGAATGTCTCGTGAGTTACATTTCAGAGCAGTTTCTTACCGAGTGACTCGCTTGGCCATTTCACTGCAGTTTGTTACTGAGTGTCTCGCTAGTCCATTTCAGAGAGTTTTTTTTACTGAGTGGCTCGCTAGTCCATTTCAGAGCGGTTTCTTACTGAGTGTCACGCTAGTCCATTTCAGAAACAAATCACTCTGAAATGGACCAGCAAGTCTCTCAGTAACAAACCGCTCAGAAATGGACTAGCTAGTCACTCAGTAACAAACCACTCTGAAATGGACTAAGAAGGCATTCAGTAACAAACCGCTCTGAAATGGACTAGCGTGTCAATCAGTAACAAACAGCTCTGCAATGGACTAGCGAGTCACTCAGTAACAAACCGTGCTGAAATGGATCAGCGAGTCACTCAGTAACAAATCGCTCTGAAATGGACCAGCGAATCACTCAGTAACAAATGCTCTGAAATGGACCAGTGAGTCACTCAGTAAGAAACCGCTCTGAATTGGACTAGCGGATCACTCAGTAACAAACCGCTCTGAAATCCACCAGTGAGTCACTTAGTAACAAACCACTCTGAAATGGACTATGTAGTCACTCAGTAACAAACCGCTCTGAAAATGACCAGCGAGTCAATCACTAACAAACCGCGCTGAAATGGACTACCGAGTCACTCAGTAACAAACCCCTCTGAAATGGACTAGCGAGTCACTCAGTAACAAACCGCTCTGAAATGGAGTAGTGAGCCATTCAGGGTGGGATAGGTGTCGGTGCAGGCTAGATGGGCCGAAATGGCCTCTATCTGTACTGTGTGATTTCTGTGAAACCACTCTGAAATGGACTAGTGAGCCATTCAGTAACAAACCGCTCTGAAATGGAGTAGCGAGACAGTCACAAGCCATTGTGAAAACTGTTATGTATTGTGTGTACTTCTCCCACCTGTGGTGGCGCTGTCACAGCAGATAAATGGTTGGGTGTTCTCGGATAAGTTTAGCTCTCTTTGTTCGGACCTTTCCAGAACTTCCTTTCCTTCCAATAAAGCACTTCATGTTTGAATCTCTGAGTTCTGAGTCCCAAGATGTGTCTAGGTATAAAGGTACCGACACAACAAAAACGACAAGCGAGTCACTCAGTAAAAAACCACTCTGAAATGGACCAGCAAGTCACTCAGTAACAACCCCCTCTGAAATGGACTAGCGAGTCACTCAGTAACAAACCACTATGAAATGGACTGGCGGGTCACTGAAGAACAAACCGCTGTGAAATGGACTAGCAATTCACTGTAACAAAATGCTCTGAAATGGACTAGCGAGACACTCAGTAAAAAACCGCTCCAAAATGGACCAGCGAGTCAATCAGTAACAAACTGCTCTAAAATGGCCAGCGAGACAATCAGTAACAAACCGCACTGAAATGGACCAGCGAGTCACTCAGTAACAAACCGCACTGAAATGGACCAGCGAGTCTCTCAGTAACATGCTGCTCCGAAATGGACTAAGGAGTCACTCAGCAACAAACTGGCCTGAAATCGACCAGCAAGTCACTTAGTGACAAACCGCACTGAAATGGACCAGCGAGTCACTCAGTAACAAACCGCTCTGAAATGCACATGCGAGTCACTCAGTAACAAACAGGACTGAAATCGACCAGCAAGTCACTGAGTAACAACCCGCAATGAAATGGACCAGCGTGTCATTCAGTAACAAACCGCTCTGAAATGGACCCTCAAGTCATTCAGTAACAAACCGCTCTGAAATGGACTAGCGAGTCACTCAGTAACAAACCGCTCTGAAATGGACCAGAAGGTCACTCAGTAACAATCCGCTCAGAAATGGACTAGCTAGTCACTCAGTACAAAATCGCTCTGAAATGGACTAGCTAGTCACTCAGTAACAAACCGCTCTGAAATGGACTAGCTAGTCACTCAGTAACAAACAGTTCTGAAATGGACTAGCTAGTCACTCAGTAACAAACTGCTCTGAAATGGACTAGCGAGTCACTCAGTAACAAAACGCTCTGAAATGGACTAGCGAGTCACTCAGTAACAAACCGTTCTGAAATGGATCAGAGTTACTCAGTAATATTCTGCTCTGAAATGGACCAACAAGTCATTTAGTAACAAACCGATCTGAAATGCACCAGCCAGTATCTCAGTAAGAAAGCGCTCTGAAATGGACTAGCGAATCACTCAGTAGCAAACCGCTTTGCAATGGACTAGCGAGTGACTCAGTAACAAATCGCACTGAAATGGACTAGCGAGTCACTCAGTAATAAACCGCTCTGAAATGGACGAGCGAGTCACTCAGTAACAAACCGCTCTGAAATGGACCAGCCAGTCACTTAGTAACAAAGCGCTCTGAAATGGACTAGCGAGTCATTCAGTAACAAACCGCTCTGAAATGGACTAGCGAGTGACTCAGTAACAAACCACTCTGGAATGGACCAGCTAGTAAATCAGTAACAAACCGTTCTGAACTGGACTAATGAGTGACTCAGTAACAACCCACTCTGAAATGGACTAGCGAATCACTCAGTAACAAACCGTTCTAAAATGGACTTGCGAGTCACTCAGTAACAAATGGCTCTGAAATGGAGCAGCGAGTCACTCAGTAACAAATGCTCTGAAATGGACTAGCGAGTCACTAAGTTAAAACCGCTCTGAATTCGATTCGCAGACCACTCAGTAACAAACTGCTCTGAAATGGACCAGCGAGGCACTTAGAGACAAATCACTCTGAAATGGACTATGTAGTCAGTCAGTAACAAACCGCTCTGAAAGAGACCAGCGATTCACTCAGTAACAAGCCGCTCTGAAATGGACCAGCCAGTCACTCAGTAACAAACTGCTCTGAAATGGACTAAGAAGTCACTCAGTAACAAACCGCTCTGAATTGGACCAGAAAGTCACTCAGTAGCAAACCGCTCCGAAATGGACTAGCTAGTCACTCAGTAAAAAAACGCTCTGAAATGGACTAGCGAGTCCCTCAGTAACAAGCCATTCTGAAATGGACCAGCCAGTCACTCAGTAAAAAAGCGCTCTGAAATGGACGAGCGAATCATTCAGTAACAAACCGCTCTGAAATGGACTAGCGAGTAACTCAGTAACAAACCGCTCTGAAATCCACCATCGAGTCACTCAGTAACAAACCACTCTGAAAGGGACCAGCAAGTCACTCAGTAAGAAACCGCACCGTAATAGACTAGCTAGTCACTCAGTAACAAACCGCTCTGAAATGGACCAGAAGGTCACTCAGTAACAATCCGCTCAGAAATGGACTAGCTAGTCACTCAGTACAAAATCACTCTGAAATGGACTAGCTAGTCACTCAGTAACAAACCGCTCTGAAATGGACTAGCGAGTCACTCAGTCACAAACCGCTCTGAAATGGACTAGCGAGTCACTCAGTAACAAAACGCTCTGAAATGGATCAGAGTTACTCAGTAACATTCTGCTCTGAAATGGACCAACAAGTGATTTAGTAACAAACCGATCTGAAATGCACCAGCCAGTATCTCAGTCAGAAAGCGCTCTGAAATGGACTAGCGAATCACTCAGTAGCAAACCGCTTTGCAATGGACTAGCGAGTGACTCAGTAACAAATCGCTCTGAAATGGACTAGCGAGTCACTCAGTAACAAACCGCTCTGAAATGGACTAGCGAGTCACTCAGTAACAAACCGCTCTGAAATGGACTAGCGTGTGACTCAGTAACAAACCGTTCTGAAATGTATCAGAGAGTCACTCAGTAACATTCTGCTCTGAAACGGACGAGCTATTCACTCAGTAACAAACCGCTCTGAAATGGACTAAGAAGTCATTCAGTAAAAACCAGCTCTGAAATAGACTAGCGAGTCACTCAGTTGCATACGGCTCTGAAATGGTCTAGCGAGTGACTCAGTAACAAACCGCTCTGAAATGCACATGCGAGTCACTCATTAACAAACAGGACTGAAATCGACCGGCAAGTCACTGAGTAACAACCCGCAATGAAATGGACCAGCGAGTCATTCTGTAACAAACCGCTCTGAAATGGACCCTCAAGTCATTCAGTGACAAACCGCTCTGAAATGTACTGGCGAGTCACTCAGTAACAAACAGCTCTGAAATGGACTAGCGAGTCACTCTTGTAACAAACCGTTTTGAAGTGGAGCAGCAAGTCACTCAGTAACATACTGTTCTGAAATGGATCGGAGAGTCACTCACTAACATTATGCTCTGAAATCGACCAGCAAGTCACTTAGTAACAAACCGCACTGAAATGTACCTGCGAGTCACTCAGTAACAAACCGCTCTGAAATGGACCAGAAGGTCACTCAGTAACAATCCACTCAGAAATGGACTAGCTAGTCACTCAGTAAAAAATCGGTATGAAATGGACTAGCTAGTCACTCAGGAACAAAGCGCTCTGAAATGGACTAGCGAGTCACTCAGTAACAAACCGTTCTGACATGGATCAGCGAATCACTCAGTAACATGCGGCTCTGAAATGGTCTAGCGAGTGACTCAGTAACAAACCACTATGAAATGCACATGCGAGTCACTCAGTAACAAACAGGACTGAAATCGACCGGCAAGTCACTCAGTAACAACCCGCACTGAAATGGACCAGCGAGTCATTCAGTGACAAACCGCTCTGAAATGTACGAGCGAGTCACTCACTAACATACTGCTCCGAAATGGACCAGCAAGTCACTCAGTAACACACCGCTCTGAAATGGACCAGCCAATCACTCAGTAAGAAAGCGCTCTGAAATGGACTAGCGAATCATTCAGTAACAAACCACTCTGAAATGGCCTAGCGAGTCACTCAGTAACAAACCACTCTGAAATGGACTAGCGTGTCACTCAGTAACAAATGCACTCAAATGGACCAGCGAGTCACTCAGTAACAAAGCGCTCTGAAATGGACTAGCGGATCACTCAGTAACAAACCACTCTGAAATGGTCTAAGAAGTCATTCAGTAACAAATTGCTCTGAAATAGACTCGCTAGTCACTCAGTAACAAACCGCTCTGAAATGTACTAGCTAGTCACTCAGTAACAAACCGCTCTGAAATGGACTAGATAGTCAGTCAGTTACAAACCGTTCTGAAATGGACTAGCGAGTAACTCAGTAACAAACCGGACTGAAATGGACCTGCGGGTCACTCAGTAACAAACTGCTCTGAAATGGACCAGCAAGTCACGCAGTAATAATCCGCTCAGAAATGGACTAGCTAGTCATTCAGCAACAGACCGCTCTGAAATGGACTAAGGAGTCATTCAGTAACAAATCGCTCTGAAATGGAGTAGCTAGTCACTCAGTAACAAACCGCTCTGCAACGGACTAAGAAGTCATTCAGTAACAAAGCGCTCTGAAATGGTCTCGCTAATCACTCAGTAACAAACCGCTCTGAAATGGACCAGCCAGTCACTAAGTAACAAAGCGCTCTGAAATAGACTAGCGAATCACTCAGTAAAAAACGACTCTGAAATGGACTAGCGAGTGACTCAGTAACAAAACGCTCTAAAATGGACTAGCTAGTCACTCAGTAAGAAACCGCACTGAAATGGACTAGCGAGTCACTCAGTAACATACGGCTCTGAAATGGTCTAGCGAGTGACTCAGTAACAAGCCACTCTGAAATGCACATGCGATGAACTCAGTAACAAACAGGACTGAAATCGACCGGCAAGTCACTCAGTAACAACCCGCACAGAAATGGACCAGCGAGTCATTCAGTAACAACCGCTCTGAAATGGACCCTCAAGTCATTCAGTGACAAACCGCTCTGAAATTAACCAGCGAGTCACTCAGTAACATACTGCTCCGAAATGGACCAGCAAGTCACTCAGTAACACATCGCTCTGAAATGGCCCAGCCAATCACTGAGTAAGAAAGCGCTCTGAAATGGACTAGCGAATCACTCAGTAACAAACCGCTCTGAAATGGACTAGCGAGTCACTCAGTAACAAACCGCTCTGAAATGGACCAGCAAGTCACGCAGTAATAATCCGCTCAGAAATGGACTAGCTAGTCACTCAGTAACAAACCGCTCTGAAATGGACTAAGGAGTCATTCAGTAACAAATCGCTCTGAAATGGACTAGCTAGTCACTCAGTAACAAACCGATCTGAAATGGACTAACAAGTCATTCATTAACAAATCGCTCTGAAATGGTCTAGCTACTCACTCAGTAACAAACCGCTCTGAAATGGACTAGCGAGTCACTCAGTAAGAAACAGTTCTGAAATGGACTAGCTCGTCACTCAGTAACAAACCACTCTGAAATGGATTAGCGAGTCACCAAGTAACAAAATGCTCTGAAATGGACTAGCTACTCACTCAGTAACAAACCGATCTGAAATGGACTAGCGAGTCACTCAGCAACAAACCATTCTGAAATGGATCAGAGAGTCACTCAGTAACATTATGCTCTGAAATGGACCAACAAGTCACTCAGTAAGAAACGGCTCTGAAATGGACTAGTCAGTCACTCAATAACAAACCGCTCTGAAATGTACTAGCGAGTCACTCAGTAATAAACCGGTCTGAAATCGACCAGCAAGTCACTTAGTAACAAACCGCACTGAAATGGACCTGCGAGTCACTCAGTAACAAACCGCTCTGAAATGGACCAGAAGGTCACTCAGTAACAATCTGCTCAGAAATGGACTAGCTAGTCACTCAGTAACAAACAGTTCTGAAATGGACTATCTAGTCACTCAGTAACAAACAGCTCTGAAATGGATTGGCGAGTCACTCAGTAACAAAACGCTCTGAAATGGACTAGCGAGTCACTCAGTAACAAACCATTCTGAAATGGATCAGAGAGTTACTCAGTAACATTCTGCTCTGAAATGGACCAACAAGTCATTTAGTAACAAACCGATCTGAAATGCACTAGCCAGCAACTCAGTAAGAAAGCGCTCTGAAATGGACTAGTGAATCACACAGTAGCAAACCGCTTTGAAATGGACTAGCGAGTGACTCAGTAACAAATCGCTCTGAAATGGACTAGCGAGTCACTCAGTAACAAACCACTCTGAAATGGACTAGCGAGTCACTCTGTAAGATACCATTCTTAAACGGACCTGCGAGTCACTCAGTAACAAACCACTCTGAATTGGACCTGCAAGTCACTCAGTAACAAACTGCTCTGAAATGGACTAGCGAGTCACTCAGTAACAAACCGCTCTGAAATGGACTAGCGAGTGACTCAGTAACAAACCGTTCGGAAATGGATCAGAGAGTCACTCAGTAACATTCTGCTCTGAAATGGACGAGCTAGTCACTCAGTAACAAACCGCTCTGAAATGGACTAAGAAGTCATTCAGTAAAAACCAGCTCTGAAATAGACTAGCGAGTGTGGTGTATGTGCCTTTAAGAGCAATTATGGTGTATGTGCCTTTTAGAGCCCCAGGTGTGCGTAATGCCGGTAATTGCCACTTGGGCTATATAAGCCTGTGTATTATGTATATCCTTTAGAAACCCCCCCCAGACTTGCTTAGTAAATACCTATGAACCAACTCCTGTCTTCAGTGTCTTTATCTACACACGGACACTACAGCGAGTCACTCAGTAACAAACCGCTCTGAAATGCACATGCGAGTCACTCAGTAACAAACAGGACTGAAATCGACCGGCAAGTCACTGAGTAACAACCCGCAATGAAATGGACCAGTGTGTCATTCAGTAACAAACCGCTCTGAAATGGACCCTCAAGTCATACAGTAACAAACCGCTCTGAAATGTACTAGCGAGTCACTCAGTAATAAACCGGTCTGAAATCCACCAGCAAGTCACTTAGTAACAAACCGCACTGAAATGGACCTGCGAGTCACTCAGTAACAAACCGCACTGAAATGTACCAGAAGGTCACTCAGTAACAATCCGCTCAGAAATGGACGAGCTAGTCACTCAGTAAAAAATCGCTCTGAAATGGACTAGCTAGTCACTCAGTAACAAACTGCTCTGAAATGGACTAGCGAGTCACTCAGTAACAAACCGCTCTGAAATGGACTAGCGAGTTACTCAGTAACAAACCGTTCTGAAATGGATCAGAATTACTCAGTAACATTCTGCTCTGAAATGGACCAACAAGTCATTTAGTAACAAACCGATCTGAAATGCACTAGCCAGTAACTCAGTAAGAAAGCGCTCTGAAATGGACTAGCGAATCACTCAGTAGCAAACCGCTTTGCAATGGACTAGCGAGTGACTCAGTAACAAATCGCTCTGAAATGGACTAGCGAGTCACTCAGTAGCAAACCACTCTGAAATGGACTAGTGAGTCACTCAGTAACAAACTGCTCTGAAATGGACTAGCGAGTGACTCAGTAACAAACCATTCTGAAATGGACTAGCGAGTCACTCAGTAACAAACCGCTCTGAAATGGACTAGCGTGTGACTCAGTAACAAACCATTCTGAAATGTATCAGAGAGTCACTCAGTAACATTCTGCTCTGAAATGGACGAGCTATTCACTCAGTAACAAATCCTCTCTGAAATGGACTAAGAAGTCATTCAGTAAAAACCAGCTCTGAAATAGACTAGCGAGTCACTCAGTAACATACGGCTCTGAAATGGTCTAGCAAGTGACTCAGTAACAAACCGCTCTGAAATGCACATGCGAGTCACTCAGTAACAAAGAGGACTGAAATCAACCGGCAAGTCACTGAGTAACAACCCGCAATTAAATGGACCAGCGAGTCATTCAGTAACAAATCGCTCTGAAATGGACCCTCAAGTCATTCAGTGACAAACCACTCTGAAATGTACTAGCGAGTCACTCAGTAACAAACAGCTCTGAAATGGACTAGCTAGTCACTCAGTAACAAAGCGCTCTTAAATGGACTAGCGAGTCACTCTTGTAACAAACCGTTTTGAAATGGAGCAGCAAGTCACTCAGTAACATACTGTTCTGAAATGGATCGGAGAGTCACTCACTAACATTATGCTCTGAAATCGACCAGCAAGTCACTTAGTAACCCATCGCTCTGAAATGGACCAGACGACTGTGTGGCTGTTAATGGTTCCAACACCATCATCAAGTTTGCGGATGGCACCACGGTAGTAGGCCAGATCACCAACAACGATGAGTCAGCCTACAGGGAGGAGGTCCAGCATCTCGTGAAGTGGTGCGCCGATAACAACCTGGCCCTTAACATCAAGAAAACCAAAGAAATCATTGTGGACTTCAGGAAGTCCAAAGGCGGAAGTCACACCCCCATCCACATCAATGGGGCTGTGGTGGAAAGGGTGGACACCTTTAAGTTCCTCAGAGTCCACATCACGGAAGACGTCTCCTGGTCCCTCAACACCTCCTCTCTGGTGAAGAAGCCCCAGCAGCGCCTATATTTCCTAAGGAGGCTGAAGGGATGTAACCTGTCACCCCTGATCCTCTCCAACTTTTACCGCTGCACTATAGAGAGCATCCTGACAAACTGTATCAAAGTATGGTATGGCAGCTGTAGCTACTATGACCGGAAAGCCCTGCAGTGGGTAGTCAAAACTGCCCAATGCATTGCCGGCACCCGGCTACCGACCATAGAGCACATATACCAGAAACGCTGTCTACGGAGGTCACGGTCCATCATCAAAGACCCTACCCACACCAGCCACAGTCTGTTCACCCTCCTCCCATCTGGGAGACGCTACAGATGCATTCACACCCGTACGACCAGATTTAGGAACAGCTTCTTTCCCAGGGCTGTCATCCTACTGAACTCCACAAATAAACTCTAAAGCCTGCACATCTGCCAATGCAATTTATCATGGTTATGTTTATGTTAATATACTACAAGCCAAAGGTATGTTGAATGTTTAAATGTCATAATCCAAATGTACACTCTCGGGGGCTGCAAGCCTACATTTCGTTGTACTGCACATGTGCACTAACAATGACAATAAAAGTTGATTTGATTTTTTTTGATTTGATCACTCAGTAAGAAAGCGCTCTGAAATGGACTAGCGAATCACTCAGTAACAAACTGCTCTGAAATGGACTAGCGTGTCACTCAGTAACAAATGCACTCAAATGGACCAGCGAGTCACTCAGCAACAAACCGCTCTGAAATGGACTAGCGAGTCACTCAGTAACATCCCGCTCTGAAATGGACTAGCGAGTCACTGAGTAACAAACCACTCTGAAATGGACTAGCGTGTCACTCAGTAACAAATGCACTCAAATGGACCAGCGAGTCACTCAGCAACAAACCGCTCTGAAATGGATCAGAGAGTCACTCAGTAACATTCTGCTCTGAAATGGACCAGCAAGTCACTCAGTAAGAAAGCGCTCTGAAATGGACTAGCGAGTCACTCTGAAACATGCCGCTCTTAAACAGACCAACGAGTCACTCAGTAACAAACCACTCTGAAATGGACCTGCAAGTCACTCAGTAACAAACCACTCTGAAATGGACTAGCTATTCACTCAGTAACAAACCGCTCTGAAATGGAGTAGCGAGTCACTCAGTAACAAAACGGTCTGAAATGGACTAGCGAGTCACTCAGTAACAAACAGCTCTGAAATGGACTAGCTAGTCACTCAGTAACAAACCGCTCTGAAATGGACTAGCGAGTCACTCAGTAACAAACAGCTCTGAAATGGACTAGCTAGTCACTCAGTAACAAACCGCTCTGAAATGGACTAGCGAGTCACTCAGTAACAAAACGCTCTGAAATGGGCTAGCTAGTCAATCAGTAAGAAACCGCTCTGAAATGGACTAGCCAGTCACTCATAAGAACGCGCTCTGAAATGGACTAGCGAATCACTCAGTAACAAACCACTCTGAAATGGACCTGCAAGTCACTCAGTAACAAACCGCTCTGAAATGGACTAGCTATTCACTCAGTAACAAACCGCTCTGAAATGGAGTAGCGAGTCACTCAGTAACAAAACGGTCTGAAATGGACTAGCGAGTCACTCAGTAACAAACAGCTCTGAAATGGACTAGCGAGTCACTCAGTAACAAACAGCTCTGAAATGGACTAGCTAGTCACTCAGTAACAAACCGCTCTGAAATGGACTAGCGAGTCACTCAGTAACAAAACGCTCTGAAATGGGCTAGCTAGTCAATCAGTAAGAAACCGCTCTGAAATGGACTAGCCAGTCACTCATAAGAACGCGCTCTGAAATGGACTAGCGAATCACTCAGTAGCAAACCGCTTTGAAATGGACTAGCGAGTGACTCAGTAACAACCCGCTCTGGAATGGACTAGCGAATCAATCAGTAACAAACCGCTCGAAAATGGACTAGCTAGTCACTCAGTGAAAAACCGCTCTGAAATAGACTAACAAGTCATTCCGTAACAAATCACTCTGAAATGGACTAGCGAGTCACTCAGTAACAAATTGCTTTGAAATGGACAAGCAAGTCCCTGAGTAACAAACCGCTCTGAAATGGGCTAGCTAGTCAATCAGTAAGAAACCGCTCTGAAATGGACTAGCCAGTCACTCATAAGAACGCGCTCTGAAATGGACTAGCGAATCACTCAGTAGCAAACCGCTTTGAAATGGACTAGCGAGTGACTCAGTAACAACCCGCTCTGGAATGGACTAGCGAGTCAATCAGTAACAAACCGCTCGAAAATGGACTAGCTAGTCACTCAGTGAAAAACCGCTCTGAAATAGACTAACAAGTCATTCCGTAACAAATCACTCTGAAATGGACTAGCGAGTCACTCAGTAACAAATTGCTTTGAAATGGACAAGCAAGTCCCTGAGTAACAAACCGCTCTGAAATGGACTAGATAGTCACTCAGTAACAAACCGCTCTGAAATGGACCAGCGAGTCACTCAGTTACAAAACGCTCTGAAATGGACTAGCGGATCACTCAGTAACACACTGCTCTGAAATGGACTAAGAAGTCATTCAGTAACAAACTGCTCTGAAATGGACTAGCGAGTCACTCAGTAACAAACAGCTTTGAAATGGATTACCTAGTCACTCAGTAACAATCCGCTCTGAAAAGGACCAGTGTGTCACTCAGCAACAAGCAGCTCTGAAATGGACCAGCAAGTCACTCAGTAACAAACCGCACTGAATTGGATGAGCGAGTCACTCAGTAACAAACCGGTCTAAAATGGACTAGCGAGGCACTCAGTAACAAAATGCTCTGAAATGGGCTAGCTAGTCACTCAGTAACAACCCGCTCTGAAAAGGATTGCGAGTCACTCAGTAACAGACCGTTCTGAAATGGATCAGAGTGTCACTCAGTAACATTCTGCTCTGAAAGAAACTCAGTAACAAACCGCTCTGAAATAGAGTAACGAGTCACTAAGTAACAAAGCGCTCTGAAATGGACTAGCGAGTCACTCAGTAACAAACTGCTCTGAAATGGATCAGTGAGTCACTCTGTAACATACCGCTCTTAAATGGACCAGCGAGTCACTCAGTAACAAACCACTCTGAAATGGACCTGCAACTCACTCAGTAACAAACCACTCCAAAATGGACCAGCTAGTCACTCAGTAACAAACCGCTCTGAAATGGACTAAGAACTCATTAAGTAACAAACCGCTCTGAAATGTACTAGCGAGTGACTCAGTAACAAACCACTCTGAAATGGACTAGCGAGACACTCAGTAACAAACAGTTCTGAAATGGGTGAGCTAGTCACTCAGTAAGAAACCGCTCTGAAATGGACTAGCGAGTCACCAAGTAACAAAATGCTCTGAAATGGACTAGTGAGTCACTCAGTAACAAACCGCTCTGAATTGGACTAGCGTGTCACTCAGTCACAAATGCACTCAAATGGACCAGCGAGTCACTCAGTAACAAACCACTCTTAAATGGACCAGCGAGTCACTCAGTAACAAACCGCTCTGAAATGGACTAGCGTGTCACTCAGTAACAAACCACTCTGAAATGGACTAGTGAGTCACTCAGTAACAAACCGCTCTGAAATGGACTAGCGAGTCACTGAGTAACAAACCATTCTGAAATGGATCAGAGAGTCACTCAGTAACATTCTGCTCTGAAATGGACCAACAAGTCACTTAGTAACAAACCAATCTGAAATGCACTAGCCAGTAACTCAGTAAGAAAGTGCTCTGAAATGGAGTAGTTATCACTCAGTAACAAACCACTCTGAAATGGACTAGCGAGTCACTCAGTAACAAACCGCTCTGAAATGCCACAGCGAGTCACTCTGTAACATACCACTCTTAAACGGACCAGCGAGTCACTCAGTAACAAACCACTCTGAAATGGACCTGCAAGTCACTCAGTAACAAATCGCACTGAATTGGACGAGCGAGTCACTCAGTAACAAACCGCTCTGAAATGGACTAGCGAGTCACTCAGTAACAGACCATTCTGAAATGGATCAGAGAGTCACTCAGTAACATTCTGCTCTGAAAGAAACTCAGTAAGAAACCGCTCTGAAATGGACTAGCCAGTCACTCATAAGAAAGCGCTCTGAAATGGAGTAGCAAATCACTTAGTAGCAAACCGCTTTGAAATGGACTAGCGAATGGCTCAGTAACAACCCGCTCTGGAATGGACCAGTGAGTCAATCAGTAACAAACCGCTCGAAAATGGACTAGCTAGTCACTCAGTGAAAAACCGCTCTGAGATAGACTAACAAGTCATTCCGTAACAAATCGCTCTGAAATGGACTAGCGGATCACTCAGTAACACACTGCTCTGAAATGGACTAAAAGTCATTCAGTAACAAACTGCTCTGAAATGGACTAGCGAGTCACTCAGTAACAAACAGCTCTGAAATAGAGTAGCGAGTCACTAAGAAACAAACCACTCTGAAATGGACTAGCGAGTCACTCAGTAACAAACCGCTCTGAAATTGATCAGTGAGTCACACTGTAACATACCGCTCTTAAATTGATCAGCGAGTCACTCAGTAACAAACCGCTCTGAAATGGAACTGCAAGTCACTCAGTAACAAACCGCTCCGAAATGGACTAAGAACTCATTAAGTAACAAGCCGCTCTGAAATGTACTAGCGAGTGACTCAGTAACAAACCGCTCTGAAATGGACTAGTGAGACACTCAGTAACTAACAGTTCTGAAATGAACTAGCTAGTCACTCAGTAACAAACAGCTCTGAAATCGACTAGCGAGTCACCAAATTATAAAATGCTCTGAAATGGACTAACTAGTCACTCAGTAAAAAACCGCTCTGAAATGCACATGCGAGTCACTGAGTAACAAGTTGTTCTGAAATGGATCAGAGAGTCACTCAGTAACATAATGCTCTGAAATGGACCAACAAGTCACTCAGTGAGAAACCGCTCTGAAATGGACTAGCGAGTCACTCAGTGAGAAACCGCTCTGAAATGGACCAACAAGTCACGCAGTGAGAAACCGCTCTGAAATGGACTAGCGAGTCACTCTGAAACATGCCGCTCTTAAACAGACCAACGAGTCACTCAGTAACAAACCACTCTGAAATGGACCAGCAAGTCACTCAGTAACAAACCGCTCTGAAATGGACTAGCTATTCACTCAGTAACAAACCGCTCTGAAATGGAGTAGCGAGTCACTCAGTAACAAAACGGTCTGAAATGGACTAGCGAGTCATTCAGTAACAAACAGCTCTGAAATGGACTAGCTAGTCACTCAGTAACAAACCGCTCTGAAATGGACTAGCGAGTCACTCAGTAACAAAACGCTCTGAAATGGGCTAGCTAGTCAATCAGTAAGAAACCGCTCTGAAATGGACTAGCCAGTCACTCATAAGAACGCGCTCTGAAATGGACTAGCGAATCACTCAGTAGCAAACCGCTTTGAAATGGACTAGCGAGTGACTCAGTAACAACCCGCTCTGGAATGGACTAGCGAGTCAATCAGTAACAAACCGCTCGAAAATGGACTAGCTAGTCACTCAGTGAAAAACCGCTCTGAAATAGACTAACAAGTCATTCCGTAACAAATCACTCTGAAATGGACTAGCGAGTCACTCAGTAACAAATTGCTTTGAAATGGACAAGCAAGTCCCTGAGTAACAAACCGCTCTGAAATGGACTAGATAGTCACTCAGTAACAAACCGCTCTGAAATGGACCAGCGAGTCACTCAGTTACAAAGCGCTCTGAAATGGACTAGCGGATCACTCAGTAACACACTGCTCTGAAATGGACTAAGAAGTCATTCAGTAACAAACTGCTCTGAAATGGACTAGCGAGTCACTCAGTAACAAACAGCTCTGAAATGGAATACCTAGTCACTCAGTAACAATCCGCTCTGAAAAGGACCAGTGTGTCACTCAGCAACAAACAGCTCTCAAATGGACCAGCAAGTCACTCAGTAACAAACCGCACTGAATTGGATGAGCGAGTCACTCAGTAACAAACCGCTCTGAAATGGACTAGCGAGGCACTCAGTAACAAAATGCTCTGAAATGGGCTAGCTAGTCACTCAGTAACAACCCGCTCTGAAATGGATTGCGAGTCACTCAGTAACAGACCGTTCTGAAATGGATCAGAGTGTCACTCAGTAACATTCTGCTCTGAAAGAAACTCAGTAACAAACCGCTCTGAAATAGAGTAACGAGTCACTAAGTAACAAACCGCTCTGAAATGGACTAGTGAGTCACTCAGTAACAAACTGCTCTGAAATGGATCAGCGAGTCACTCTGTAACATACCGCTCTTAAATGGACCAGCGAGTCACTCAGTAACAAACCACTCTGAAATGGACCTGCAACTCACTCAGTAACAAACCGCTCCAAAATGGACCAGCTAGTCACTCAGTAACAAACCGCTCTGAAATGGACTAAGAACTCATTAAGTAACAAACCGCTCAGAAATGTACTAGCGAGTGACTCAGTAACAAACCGCTCTGAAATGGACTAGCGAGACACTCAGTAACAAACAGTTCTGAAATGGACTAGCGAGTCACTCAGTAACAAACCGCTCTGAAATGGACTCGCGATTCACTCAGTAACAAACAGCTCTGAAATCGACTAGCGAGTCACCAAATTATAAAACGCTCTGAAATGGACTAGCTAGTCACTCAGTAAAAAACCGCTCTGAAATGCACATGCGAGTCACTGAGTAACAAATCATTCTGAAATGGATAAGAGAGTCACTCAGTAACATAATGCTCTGAAATGGACCAACAAGTCACTCAGTGAGAAACCGCTCTGAAATGGACTAGCGAGTCACTCTGAAACATGCCGCTCTTAAACAGACCAACGAGTCACTCAGTAACAAACCACTCTGAAATGGACCTGCAAGTCACTCAGTAACAAACCGCTCTGAAATGGACTAGCGAGTCACTCAGTAACAAACAGCTCTGAAATGGACTAGCTAGTCACTCAGTAACAAACCGCTCTGAAATGGACTAGCGAGTCACTCAGTAACAAAACGCTCTGAAATGGGCTAGCTAGTCAATCAGTAAGGAACCGCTCTGAAATGGACTAGCCAGTCACTCATAAGAACGCGCTCTGAAATGGACTAGCGAATCACTCAGTAGCAAACCGCTTTGAAATGGACTAGCGAGTGACTCAGTAACAACCCACTCTGGAATGGACTAGCGAGTCAATCAGTAACAAACCGCTCGAAAATGGACTAGCTAGTCACTCAGTGAAAAACCGCTCTGAAATAGACTAACAAGTCATTCCGTAACAAATCACTCTGAAATGGACTAGCGAGTCACTCAGTAACAAATTGCTTTGAAATGGACAAGCAAGTCCCTGAGTAACAAACCGCTCTGAAATGGACTAGATAGTCACTCAGTAACAAACCGCTCTGAAATGGACCAGCGAGTCACTCAGTTACAAAGCGCTCTGAAATGGACTAGTGGATCACTCAGTAACACACTGCTCTGAAATGGACTAAGAAGTCATTCAGTAACAAACTGCTCTGAAATGGAATACCTAGTCACTCAGTAACAATCCACTCTGAAAAGGACCAGTGTGTCACTCAGCAACAAACAGCTCTCAAATGGACCAGCAAGTCACTCAGTAACAAACCGCACTGAATTGGATGAGCGAGTCACTCAGTAACAAACCGCTCTGAAATGGACTAGCGAGGCACTCAGTAACAAAATGCTCTGAAATGGGCTAGCTAGTCACTCAGTAACAACCCGCTCTGAAATGGATTGCGAGTCACTCAGTAACAGACCGTTCTGAAATGGATCAGAGTGTCACTCAGTAACATTCTGCTCTGAAAGAAACTCAGTAACAAACCGCTCTGAAATCGAGTAACGAGTCACTAAGTACCAAACCGCTCTGAAATGGACTAGCGAGTCACTCAGTAACAAACTGCTCTGAAATGGATCAGCGAGTCACTCTGTAACATACCGCTCTTAAATGGACCAGCGAGTCACTCAGTAACAAACCACTCTGAAATGGACCTGCAACTCACTCAGTAACAAACCGCTCCAAAATGGACCAGCTAGTCACTCAGTAACAAACCGCTCTGAAATGGACTAAGAACTCATTAAGTAACAAACCGCTCAGAAATGTACTAGCGAGTGACTCAGTAACAAACCGCTCTGAAATGGACTAGCTAGTCACTCAGTAACAAACCGCTCTGAAATGGACTAGCGAGTCACCAAGTAACAAAACGCTCTGAAATGGACTAGCGAGTCACTCAGTAACAAACCGCTCTGAAATGGACTAGCGTGTCACTCAGTAACAAATGCACTCAAATGGACCAGCGAGTCACTCAGTAACAAACCACTCGTAAATGGACCAGCGAGTCACTCAGTAACAAACCGCTCTGAAATGGACTAGCGTGTCACTCAGTAACAAACTGCTCTGAAATGGACTAGCGAGTCACTCAGTAACAAACCGCTCTGAAATGGACTAGCGAGTCACTCAGTAACAAACCATTCTGAAATGGATCAGAGAGTCACTCAGTAACATTCTGCTCTGAAATGGACCAACAAGTCACTTAGTAACAAACCAATCTGAAATGCACTTGCCAGTAACTCAGTAAGAAAGTGCTCTGAAATGGAGTAGCGAATCACTCAGTAACAAACCGCTCTGAAATGGACTAGCGAGTCACTCAGTAACAAACCGCTCTGAAATGCCACAGCGAGTCACTCTGTAACATACCACTCTTAAACGGACCAGCGAGTCACTCAGTAACAAACCACTCTGAAATGGACCTGCAAGTCACTCAGTAACAAACCGCACTGAATTGGACGAGCGAGTCACTCAGTAACAAACCGCTCTGAAATGGACTAGCGAGTCACTCAGTAACAGACCATTCTGAAATGGATCAGAGAGTCACTCAGTAACATTCTGCTCTGAAGGAAACTCAGTAAGAAACCGCTCTGAAATGGATTAGCCAGTCACTCATAAGAAAGCGCTCTGAAATGGAGTAGCGAATCACTTAGTAGCAAACCGCTTTGAAATGGACTAGCGAATGACTCAGTAACAACCCGCTCTGGAATGGACCAGCGAGTCAATCAGTAACAAACCGCTCGAAAATGGACTAGCTAGTCACTCAGTGAAAAACCGCTCTGAGATAGACTAACAAGTCATTCCGTAACAAATCGCTCTGAAATGGACTAGCGGATCACTCAGTAACACACTGCTCTGAAATGGACTAAAAGTCATTCAGTAACAAACTGCTCTGAAATGGACTAGCGAGTCACTCAGTAACAAACAGCTCTGAAATAGAGTAGCGAGTCACTAAGAAACAAACCACTCTGAAATGGACTAGCGAGTCACTCAGTAACAAACCGCTCTGAAATTGATCAGTGAGTCACACTGTAACATACCGCTCTTAAATTGATCAGCGAGTCACTCAGTAACAAATCGCTCTGAAATGGAACTGCAAGTCACTCAGTAACAAACCGCTCCGAAATGGACTAGCGAGTCACTCAGTAACAAACCGCTCTGAAATGGACTAAGAACTCATTAAGTAACAAGCCGCTCTGAAATGTACTAGCGAGTGACTCAGTAACAAACCGCTCTGAAATGGACTAGTGAGACACTCAGTAACTAACAGTTCTGAAATGAACTAGCTAGTCACTCAGTAACAAACAGCTCTGAAATCGACTAGCGAGTCACCAAATTATAAAACGCTCTGAAATGGATTAACTAGTCACTCAGTAAAAAACCGCTCTGAAATGCACATGTGAGTCACTGAGTAACAAGTTGTTCTGAAATGGATCAGAGAGTCACTCAGTAACATAATGCTCTGAAATGGACCAACAAGTCACTCAGTGAGAAACCGCTCTGAAATGGACTAGCGAGTCACTCAGTGAGAAACCGCTCTGAAATGGACCAACAAGTCACTCAGTGAGAAACCGCTCTGAAATGGACTAGCGAGTCACTCTGAAACATGCCGCTCTTAAACAGACCAACGAGTCACTCAGTAACAAACCACTCTGAAATGGACCTGCAAGTCACTCAGTAACAAACCGCTCTGAAATGGACTAGCTATTCACTCAGTAACAAACCGCTCTGAAATGGAGTAGCGAGTCACTCAGTAACAAAACGGTCTGAAATGGACTAGCGAGTCACTCAGTAACAAACAGCTCTGAAATGGACTAGCTAGTCACTCAGTAACAAACTGCTCTGAAATGGACTAGCGAGTCACTCAGTAACAAAACGCTCTGAAATGGACTAGCCAGTCACTCATAAGAACGCGCTCTGAAATGGACTAGCGAATCACTCAGTAGCAAACCGCTTTGAAATGGACTAGCGAGTGACTCATTAACAACCCGCTCTGGAATGGACTAGCGAGTCAATCAGTAACAAACCGCTCGAAAATGGACTAGCTAGTCACTCAGTGAAAAACCGCTCTGAAATAGACTAACAAGTCATTCCGTAACAAATCACTCTGAAATGGACTAGCGAGTCACTCAGTAACAAATTGCTTTGAAATGGACAAGCAAGTCCCTGAGTAACAAACCGCTCTGAAATGGACTAGATAGTCACTCAGTAACAAACCGCTCTGAAATGGACCAGCGAGTCACTCAGTTACAAAGCGCTCTGAAATGGACTAGCGGATCACTCAGTAACACACTGCTCTGAAATGGACTAAGAAGTCATTCAGTAACAAACTGCTCTGAAATGGACTAGCGAGTCACTCAGTAACAAACAGCTCTGAAATGGAATACCTAGTCACTCAGTAACAATCCGCTCTGAAAAGGACCAGTGTGTCACTCAGCAACAAACAGCTCTCAAATGGACCAGCAAGTCACTCAGTAACAAACCGCACTGAATTGGATGAGCGAGTCACTCAGTAACAAACCGCTCTGAAATGGACTAGCGAGGCACTCAGTAACAAAATGCTCTGAAATGGGCTAGCTAGTCACTCAATAACAACCCGCTCTGAAATGGATTGCGAGTCACTCAGTAACAGACCGTTCTGAAATGGATCAGAGTGTCACACAGTAACATTCTGCTCTGAAAGAAACTCAGTAACAAACCGCTCTGAAATAGAGTAACGAGTCACTAAGTAACAAACTGCTCTGAAATGGACTAGCGAGTCACTCAGTAACAAACTGCTCTGAAATGGATCACCGAGTCACTCTGTAACATACCGCTCTTAAATGGACCAGCGAGTCACTCAGTAACAAACAACTCTGAAATGGACCTGCAACTCACTCAGTAACAAACCGCTCCAAAATGGACCAGCTAGTCACTCAGTAACAAACCGCTCTGAAATGGACTAAGAACTCATTAAGTAACAAACCGCTCAGAAATGTACTAGCGAGTGACTCAGTAACAAACCGCTCTGAAATGGACTAGCGAGACACTCAGTAACAAACAGTTCTGAAATGGACTAGCTAGTCACTCATTAACAAACCGCTCTGAAATGGACTAGCGAGTCACCAAGTAACAAAACGCTCTGAAATGGACTAGCGAGTCACTCAGTAACAAACCGCTCTGAAATGGACCAGCGTGTCACTCAGTAACAAATGCACTCAAATGGACCAGCGAGTCACTCAGTAACAAACCACTCGTAAATGGACCAGCGAGTCACTCAGTAACAAACCGCTCTGAAATGGACTAGCGTGTCACTCAGTAACAAACCGCTCTGAAATGGACTAGCGAGTCACTCAGTAACAAACCGCTCTGAAATGGACTAGCGAGTCACTCAGTAACAAACCATTCTGAAATGGATCAGAGAGTCACTCAGTAACATTCTGCTCTGAAATGGACCAACAAGTCACTTAGTAACAAACCAATCTGAAATGCACTTGCCAGTAACTCAGTAAGAAAGTGCTCTGAAATGGAGTAGCGAGTCACTCAGTAACAAACCGCTCTGAAATGCCACAGCGAGTCACTCTGTAACATACCACTCTTAAACGGACCAGCGAGTCACTCAGTAACAAACCACTCTGAAATGGACCTGCAAGTCACTCAGTAACAAACTGCACTGAATTGGACGAGCGAGTCACTCAGTAACAAACCGCTCTGAAATGGACTAGCCAGTCACTCAGTAACAAACCGCTCTGAAATGGACTAGCGAGTCACTCAGTAACAGACCATTCTGAAATGGATCAGAGAGTCACTCAGTAACATTCTGCTCTGAAAGAAACTCAGTAAGAAACCGCTCTGAAATGGACTAGCCAGTCACTCATAAGAAAGCGCTCTGAAATGGAGTAGCGAATCACTTAGTAGCAAACCGCTTTGAAATGGACTAGCGAATGACTCAGTAACAACCCGCTCTGGAATGGACTAGCGAGTCAATCAGTAACAAACCGCTCGAAAATGGACTAGCTAGTCACTCAGTGAAAAACCGCTCTGAGATAGACTAACAAGTCATTCCATAACAAATCGCTCTGAAATGGACTAGCGGATCACTCAGTAACACACTGCTCTGAAATGGACTAAAAGTCATTCAGTAACAAATTGCTCTGAAAAGGACTAGCGAGTCACTCAGTAACAAACAGCTCTGAAATAGAGTAGCGAGTCACTAAGAAACAAACCACTCTGAAATGGACTAGCGAGTCACTCAGTAACAAACCGCTCTGAAATTGATCAGTGAGTTACACTGTAACATACCGCTCTTAAATTGACCAGCGAGTCACTCAGTAACAAATGAATCTGAAATGGAACTGCAAGTCACTCAGTAACAAACCGCTCCGAAATGGACTAGCTAGTCACTCAGTAACAAACCGCTCTGAAATGGACTAAGAACTCATTAAGTAACAAGCCGCTCTGAAATGTACTAGCGAGTGACTCAGTAACAAACCGCTCTGAAATGGACTAGTGAGACACTCAGTAACTAACAGTTCTGAAATGAACTAGCTAGTCACTCAGTAACAAACAGCTCTGAAATCGATTAGCGAGTCACCAAATTAAAAAATGCTCTGAAATGGACTAGCTAGTCACTCAGTAAAAAACCGCTCTGAAATGCACATGCGAGTCACATAGTAACAAATCGTTCTGAAATGGATCAGAGAGTCACTCAGTAACATAATGCTCTGAAATGGACCAACAAGTCACTCAGTGAGAAACCGCTCTGAAATGGACTAGCCAGTCACTCAGTAACAAACCGCTCTGAAATGGACTAGCGAGTCACTCAGTCACAAACCAGTCTGAAATCGACCAGCAAGTCACTTAGCAACAAACCGCACTGAAATCGACCTGTGAGTCACTCAGTAACAAACCGCTCTGAAATGGACCAGAAGGTCACTCAGTAACAATCCGCTCAGAAATGGACTAGCTAGTCACTCAGTAACAAACCGCTCTGAAATGGACTAAGAAGTCATTCAGTAACAAACAGTTCTGAAATGGACTAGCTAGTCACTCAGTAACAAACCGATCTCAAATGCATTAGCCAGTAACTCAGTAAGCAAGCGCTCTGAAATGGACAAATGAATCACTCAGTAGCAAACCGCTTTGAAATGGACCAGCGAGTGACTCAGTAACAAATCGCTCTGAAATGGACTAGTGAGTCACTCAGTAACAAACCGCTCTGAAATGGACTAGTGAGTCACTCAGTAACAAACCGCTCTGAAATGGCTCAGCGAGACACTCTGTAACATACCGCTCTTAAACGGACCAGCGAGTCACTCAGTAACAAACCACCCTGAAATGGACCTGCAAGTCACTCTAACAAATCGCTCTGAAATGGATTAGCTCGTCACTCATTAACAAACCGCTCTGAAATGGACTAAGAACTCATTCAGTAACAAATAGCTCTTAAATGGATTAGCTACTCACTCAGTAACAAACCGCTCTGAAATGGACTAGCGAGTCACTCAGTAACAAGCCACTCTGAAATGGACCAGCGAGTCGTGCAGTAACAATCCACTCTGAAATGAACTAGCGAGTCACTCCGTAACAAAATGCTCTGAAATGGACTAGCGTGTCACCAAGTAACAAAACGCTCTGAAATGGACTAGCGAGTCACTCAGTAACAAACCACTCTGAAATGGACTAGCGTGTCACTCAGTAACAAATGCACTCAAATGGACCAGCGAGTCACTCAGTAACAAACCACTCTTAAATGGACCAGCGAGTCACTCAGTAATAAACCGCTCTGAAATGGACTAGCGAGTCACTCAGTAACAAACCGCTCTGAAATGGACTGGCGAGTCACTCTGTAACAAACCATTCTGAAATGGATCAGAGAGTCACTCAGTAACATTCTGCTATGAAATGGACCAACAAGTCACTTAGTAACAAACCGATCTGAAATGCACTAGCCAGTAACTCAGTAAGAAAGCGCTCTGAAATGGACTAGCGAATCACTCAGTAACAAACCGCTCTGAAATGGACTAGCGAGTCACTCAGTAACAAACCGCTCTGAAATGCCACAGCGAGTCACTCTGTAACATACCGCTCTTAAACGGACCAGCGAGTCACTCAGTAACAAACCACTCTGAAATGGACCTGCAATTCACTCAGTAACAAACCGCTCTTAATGGACTAGCTAGTCACGCAGTAACAAACCGCACTGAAATGTACTAGCGAGTCACTCAGTAACAAACCAGTCTGAAATGGACTAGCGAGTCACTCAGTAACAAAACGCTCTGAAATGGGTTAGCTAGTCACTCTGTAACAACCCGCTCTGAAATGGATTGTGAGTCACTCAGTAACAAACCATTCTGAAATGGATCAGAGAGTCACTCAGTAACATTCTGCTCTGAAAGATACTCAGTAAGAAACCGCTCTGAAATGGACTAGCCAGTCACTCATAAGAAAGCGCTCTGAAATGGACTAGCGAATCACTCAGTAGCAAACCGCTTTGAAAAGGACTAGCGAGTGACTCAGTAACAACCTGCTCTGGAATGGACTAGCGAGTCAATCAGTAACAAACCGCTCAAAAATGGACTAGCTGGTCACTCACTGAAAAACCGCTCTGAAATAGACTAACAAGCCATTCCGTGACAAATCGCTCTGAAATGGACTAGCGAGTCACTCAGTAAAAAACTGCTGAGAAATGGAGCAGCGAGTCAGTCAGAAAAAAACCGCTCTGAAATGGACGAGCGGATCACTCAGTAACACACTGCTCTGAAATGGGCTAAAAGTCATTCAGTAACAAACTGCTCTGAAATGGACTAGCGAGTCACTCAGTAACAAACAGCTCTGAAATGGACTACCTACTCAGTCAGTAACAATCCGCTCTGAAATGGACCAACAAGTCACTCAGTAACAAACCGCTCTGAAATAGAGTAGCGAGTCACTAAGTAACAAACCGCTCTGAAATGGACTAGCGAGTCACTCAGCAACAAACCGTTCTGAAATGGATCAGAGAGTCACTCAGTAACAAACCGATCTCAAATATACTAGCCAGTAACTCAGTAAGCAAGCGCTCGGAAATGGACAAACGAATCACTCATTAGCAAACCGCTTTGCAATGGACCAGCGAGTCACTCAGTAACAAACCACCCTGAAATGGACCTGCAAGTCACTCGAACAAATCGCTCTGAAATGGATTTGCTAGTCACTCATTAACAAACCGCTCTGAAATGGACTAAGAACTCATTAAGTAACAAATCGCTCTGAAATGGACTAGCGAGTGACACAGTAACAAACCGCTCTGAAATGGACCAGCGAGTCACTCAGTAACAAACCGCTCTGAAATGGACTAAGTCATTCAGTAACAAATCGCTCTGAAATGGATTAGCTACTCACTTAGTAACAAACCCCTCTGAACTGGACTAGCGAGTCACTCAGTAACAAGCTGCTCTGAAATTGACCAGCGAGTCATGCAGTAACAATCCACTCTGAAATGAACTAGCGAGTCACTCCATAACAAAACGCTCTGAAATGGGCTAGCGTGTCACCAAGTAACAAAACGCTCTGAAATGGACTAGCGAGTCACTCAGTAACAAACCGCTCTGAAATGGACTAGCGTGTCACTCAGTAACAAATGCACTCAAATGGACCAGCGAGTCACTCAGTAACAAACCACTCTTAAATGGACCAGTGAGTCACTCAGTAATAAACCGCTCTGAAATGGACTAGCGTGTCACTCAGTAACAAACCGCTCTGAAATGGACTAGCGAGTCACTCAGTAACAAACCGCTCTGAAATGGACTAGCGAGTCACTCTGTAACAAACCATTCTGAAATGGATCAGAGAGTCACTCAGTAACATTCTGCTATGAAATGGACCAACAAGTCACTTAGTAACAAACCGATCTGAAATGCACTAGCCAGTAACTCAGTAAGAAAGCGCTCTGAAATGGACTAGCGAATCACTCAGTAACAAACCGCTCTGAAATGGACCTGCAATTCACTCAGTAAAAAACCGCTCTTAATGGACCAGCGAGTCACTCAGTAACAAACCGGTCTGAAATGGACTAGCGAGTCACTCAGTAACAAAATGCTCTGAAATGGGTTAGCTAGTCACTCAGTAACAAAACGCTCTGAAATGGACTAGCGAGTCACTCAGTATCAAAATGCTCTGAAATGGGTTAGCTTGTCACTCTGTAACAACCCGCTCTGAAATGGATTGTGAGTCACTCAGTAACAAACCGTTCTGAAATGGATCAGAGAGTCACTCATTAACATTCTGCTCTGAAAGAAACTCAGTAAGAAACCGCTCTGAAATGGACTAGCGAGTGACTCAGTAACAACCCGCTCTGGAATGGACTAGCGAGTCAATCAGTAACAAACCGCTCGAAAATGGTCTAGCTAGTCACTCAGTGAAAAACCGCTCTGAAATAGACTAACAAGTCATTCCGTGACAAATCGCTCTGAAATGGACTAGTGAGTCACTCAGTAAAAAACTGCTGAGAAATGGAGCAGCGAGTCAGTCAGAAACAAACCGCTCTGAAATGGACTAGCGGATCACTCAGTAACACACTGCTCTGAAATGGGCTAAAAGTCATTCAGTAACAAACAGCTCTGAAATGGACTACCTAGTCACTCAGTAACAATCTGCTCTGAAATGGACCAACAAGTCACTCAGTAACAAACCGCTCTGAAATAGAGTAGCGAGTCACTAAGTAACAAACCGCTCTGAAATGGACTAGCGAGTCAATCAGTAACAAACCGCTCTGAAATGGATCAGTGAGTCACACTGTAACATACCGCTCTTAAATGGACCAGCGAGTCACTCAGTAACAAACCGCTCCGAAATGGACTAGCTAGTCACTCAGTAACAAACCGCTCTGAAATGGACTAAGAACTCATTAAGTAACAAACCGCTCTGAAATGTACTAGCGAGTGACTCAGTAACAAACCGCTCTGAAATGGACTAGCTAGACACTCAGTAACAAACAGTTCTGAAATGGACTAGCTAGTCACTCAGTAACAAACAGCTCTGAAATGGACTAGCGAGTCACCAAGTAACAAAACGCTCTGAAATGGACTAGCTAGTCACTCAGTAACAAACCGCTCTGAAATGGACTAGCGAGTCACTGAGTAACAAATCGTTCTGAAATGGATCAGAGAATCAATCAGTAACATAATGCTCTGAAATGGACCAACAAGGCACTCAGTGAGAAACCGCTCTGAAATGGACTAGCGAGTCACTCAGTCACAAACCGGTCTGAAATCGACCAGCAAGTCACTTAGCAACAAACCGCACTGAAATCGACCTGTGAATCACTCAGTAACAAACCGCTCTGAAATGGACCAGAAGGTCACTCAGTAACAATCCGCTCAGAAATGGACTAGCTAGTCACTCAGTAACAAGCCGCTCTGAAATGGACTAAGAAGTCATTCAGTAACAAACAGTTCTGAAATGGACTAGCGAGTTACTCAGTAACAAAATTCTCCGAAATGGACTAGCGAGTCAGTCAGCAACAAACCGTTCTGAAATGGATCAGAGAGTCACTCAGTAACAAACCGATCTCAAATGCACTAGCCAGTAACTCAGTAAGCAAGCGCTCTGAAATGGACAAACGAATCACTCAGTAGCAAACCACTTTGAAATGGACCAGCGAGTGACTCAGTAACAAACCGCTCTGAAATGGACTAACGAGTCAATCAGTAACAAACCGCTCTGAAATGGCTCAGCGAGTCACTCTGTAACATACCGCTCTTAAACGGACCAGCGAGTCACTCAGTAACAAACCACCCTGAAGTGGACCTGCAAGTCACTCTAACAAATCGCTCTGAAATGGATTTGCTAGTCACTCATTAACAAACCGCTCTGAAATGGACTAAGAACTCATTAAGTAACAAACCGCTCTGAAATGGACTAGCGAGTGACACAGTAACAAACCGCTCTGAAATGGACCAGCGAGTCACTCAGTAACAAACCGCTCCGAAATGGACTAAGTCATTCAGTAACAAATCGCTCTGAAATGGATTAGCTACTCACTTAGTAACAAACCCCTCTGAAATGGACTAGCGAGTCACTCAGTAACAAGCCGCTCTGAAATGGACCAGCGAGTCATGCAGTAACAATCCACTCTGAAATGAACTAGCGAGTCACTCCATAACAAAACGCTCTGAAATGGGCTAGCGTGTCACCAAGTAACAAAACGCTCTGAAATGGACTAGCGAGTCACTCAGTAACAAACCGCTCTGAAATGGACTAGCGTGTCACTCAGTAACAAATGCACTCAAATGGACCAGCGAGTCACTCAGTAACAAACCACTCTTAAATGGACCAGTGAGTCACTCAGTAATAAACCGCTCTGAAATGTACTAGCATGTCACTCAGTAACAAACCGCTCTGAAATGGACTAGCGAGTCACTCAGTAACAAACCGCTCTGAAATGGACTAGCGAGTCACTCTGTAACAAACCATTCTGAAATGGATCAGAGAGTCACTCAGTAACATTCTGCTATGAAATGGACCAACAAGTCACTTAGTAACAAACCGATCTGAAATGCACTAGCCAGTAACTCAGTAAGAAAGCGCTCTGAAATGGACTAGCGAATCACTCAGTAACAAACTGCTCTGAAATGGAGTAGCGAGTCACTCAGTAACAAACCGCTCTGAAATGGACCTGCAATTCACTCAGTAAAAAACCGCTCTTAATGGACCAGCGAGTCACTCAGTAACAAACCGGTCTGAAATGGACTAGCGAGTCACTCCGTAACAAAACGCTCTGAAATGGGTTAGCTAGTCACTCAGTAACAAAACGCTCTGAAATGGACTAGCGAGTCACTCAATAACAAAACGCTCTGAAATGGGTGAGCTTGTCACTCTGTAACAACCCGCTCTGAAAAGGATTGTGAGTCACTCAGTAACAAACCGTTCTGAAATGGATCAGAGAGTCATGCAGTAACATTCTGCTCTGAAAGAAACTCAGTAAGAAACCGCTCTGAAATGGACTAGCCAGTCACTCATAAGAAAGCGCTCTGATATGGACTAGCAAATCACTCAGTAGCAAACCGCTTTGAAATGGACCAGCGAGTGACTCAGTAACAACCCGCCCTGGAATGGACTAGCGAGTCAATCAGTAACAAACCGCTCGAAAATGGTCTAGCTAGTCACTCAGTGAAAAACCGCTCTGAAATAGGCTAACAAGTCATTCCATGACAAATCGCTCTGAAATGGACTAGTGAGTCACTCAGTAAAAAACTGCTGAGAAATGGAGCAGCGAGTCAGTCAGAAACAAACCGCTCTGAAATGGACTAGCGGATCACTCAGTAACACACTGCTCTGAAATGGGCTAAAAGTCATTCAGTAACAAACAGCTCTGAAATGGACTACCTAGTCACTCAGTAACAATCTGCTCTGAAATGGACCAACAAGTCACTTAGTAACAAACTGCTCTGAAATAGACTAGCGAGTCACTAAGTAACAAACCGCTCTGAAATGGACTAGCGAGTCACTCAGTAACAAACCGCTCTGAAATGGATCAGTGAGTCACACTGTAACATACCGCTCTTAAATGGACCAGCGAGTCACTCAGTAACAAACCACTCTGAAATGGACCTGCAGGTCACTCAGTAACAAACCGCTCCGAAATGGACTAGCTAGTCACTCAGTAACAAACCGCTCTGAAATGGACTAAGAACTTATTAAGTAACAAACCGCTCTGAAATGTACTAGCAAGTGACTCAGTAACAAACCGCTCTGAAATGGACTAGCTAGACACTCAGTAACAAACAGTTCTGAAATGGACTAGCTAGTCACTCAGTAACAAACCGCTCTGAAATGGACTAGCGAGTCACTGAGTAACAAATCGTTCTGAAATGGATCAGAGAGTCAATCAGTAACATAATGCTCTGAAATGGACCAACAAGGCACTCAGTGATAAACCTCTCTGAAATGGACTAGCCAGTCACTCAGTAACAAACCGCTCTGAAATGGACTAGTGAGTCACTCAGTCACAAACCGGTCTGAAATCGACCAGCAGATCACTTAGCAACAAACCGCACTGAAATCGACCTGTGAATCACTCAGTAACAAACCGCTCTGAAATGGACCAGAAGGTCACTCAGTAACAATCCGCTCAGAAATGGACTAGCTAGTCACTCAGTAACAAACTGCTCTGAAATGGACTAAGAAGTCATTCAGTAACAAACAGTTCTGAAATGAACTAGCGAGTTACTCAGTAACAAAATTCTCCGAAATGGACTAGCGAGTCAGTCAGCAACAAACTGTTCTGAAATGGATCAGAGAGTCACTCAGTAACAAACCGATCTTTAATGCACTAGCCAGTAACTCAGTAAGCAAGTGCTCTGAAATGGACAAATGAATCACTCATTAGCAAACCGCTTTGAAATGGACCAGCGAGTGACTCAGTAACAAATCGCTTTGAAATGGACTAGTGAGTCACTCAGTAACAAACCGCTCTGAAATGGACTAACGAGTCACTCAGTAACAAACCGCTCTGAAATGGCTCAGCGAGTCACTCTGTAACATACCGCTCTTAAACGGACCAGCGAGTCACTCAGTAACAAACCACTCTGAAATGGACCTGCAAGTCACTCTAACAAATCGCTCTGAAATGGATTAGCTAGTCACTCATTAACAAACCGCTCTGAAATGGACTAGCGAGTCACTCAGTAGCAAACCGCTCTGAAATGGACTAAGTCATTCAGTAACAAATCGCTCTGAAATGGATTAGCTACTCACTCAGTAACAAACCCCTCTGAAATGGACTAGCGAGTCACTCAGTAACAAGCCGCTCTGAAATGGACCAGCGAGTCATGCAGTAACAATCCACTCTGAAATGAACTAGCGAGTCACTCCATAACAAAACGCTCTGAAATGGGCTAGCGTGTCACCAAGTAACAAAACGCTCTGAAATGGACTAGCGAGTCACTCAGTAACAAACCGCTCTGAAATGGACTAGCGTGTCACTCAGTAACAAATGCACACAAATGGACCAGCGAGTCACTCAGTAACAAACCACTCTTAAATGGACCAGTGAGTCACTCAGTAATAAACCGCTCTGAAATGGACTAGCGTGTCACTCAGTAACAAACCGCTCTGAAATGGACTAGCGAGTCACTCAGTAACAAACCGCTCTGAAATGGACTAGCGAGTCACTCTGTAACAAACCATTCTGAAATGGATCAGAGAGTCACTCAGTAACATTCTGCTATGAAATGGACCAACAAGTCACTTAGTAACAAACCGATCTGAAATGCACTAGCCAGTAACTCAGTAAGAAAGCGCTCTGAAATGGACTAGCGAATCACTCAGTAACAAACCGCTCTGAAATGGACTAGCGAGTCACTCAGTAACAAACCGCTCTGAAATGGACCTGCAATTCACTCAGTAAAAAACCGCTCTTAATGGACCAGCGAGTCACTCAGTAACAAAACACTCTGAAATGGACTAGCGAGTCACTCAGTAACAAAACGCTCTGAAATGGGTTAGCTTGTCACTCAGTAACAACCCGCTCTGAAATGGATTGTGAGTCACTCAGTAACAAACCGTTCGGAAATGGATCAGAGAGTCACTCAGTAACATTCTGCTCTGAAAGAAACTCAGTAAGAAACCGCTCTGAAATGGACTAGTGAGTGACTCAGTAACAACCCGCCCTGGAATGGACTAGCGAGTCAATCAGTAACAAACCGCTCGAAAATGGTCTAGCTAGTCACTCAGTGAAAAACCGCTCTGAAATAGACTAACAAGTCATTCCGTGACAAATCGCTCTGAAATGGACTCGTGAGTCACTCAGTAAAAAACTGCTGAGAAATGGAGCAGCGAGTCAGTCAGAAACAAACCGCTCTGAAATGGACTAGCGGATCACTCAGTAACACACTGCTCTGAAATGGGCTAAAAGTCATTCAGTAACAAACAGCTCTGAAATGGACTACCTAGTCACTCAGTAACAATCTGCTCTGAAATGGACCAACAAGTCACTCAGTAACAAACCGCTCTGAAATAGAGTAGCGAGTCACTAAGTAACAAACCGCTCTGAAATGGACTAGCGAGTCAATCAGTAACAAACCGCTCTGAAATGGATCAGTGAGTCACACTGTAACATACCGCTCTTAAATGGACCAGCGAGTCACTCAGTAACAAACCACTCTGAAATGGACCTGCAGGTCACTCAGTAACAAACCGCTCCGAAATGGACTAGCTAGTCACTCAGTAACAAACCGCTCTGAAATGGACTAAGAACTTATTAAGTAACAAACCGCTCTGAAATGTACTAGCAAGTGACTCAGTAACAAACCGCTCTGAAATGGACTAGCTAGACGCTCAGTAACAAACAGTTCTGAAATGGACTAGCTCGTCACTCAGTAACAAACCGCTCTGAAATGGACTAGCGAGTCACCAAGTAACAAAACGCTCTGAAATGGACTAGCTAGTCACTCAGTAACAAACCGCTCTGAAATGGACTAGCGAGTCACTGAGTAACAAATCGTTCTGAAATGGATCAGAGAGTCAATCAGTAACATAATGCTCTGAAATGGACCAACAAGGCACTCAGTGATAAACCTCTCTGAAATGGACGAGCCAGTCACTCAGTCACAAACCGCTCTGAAATCGACCAGCAGATCACTTAGCAACAAACCGCACTGAAATCGACCTGCGAATCACTCAGTAACAAACCGCTCTGAAATGGACCAGAAGGTCACTCAGTAACAATCCGCTCAGAAATGGACTAGCTAGTCACTCAGTAACAAACCGCTCTGAAATGGACTAAGAAGTCATTCAGTAACAAACAGTTCTGAAATGGACTAGCGAGTTACTCAGTAACAAAATTCTCCGAAATGGACTAGCGAGTCAGTCAGCAACAAACCGTTCTGAAATGGATCAGAGAGTCACTCGGTAACAAACCGATCTCAAATGCACTAGCCAGTAACTCAGTAAGCAAGTGCTCTGAAATGAACAAATGAATCACTCAGTAGCAAACCGCTTTGAAATGGACCAGCGAGTGACTCAGTAACAAATCGCTCTGAAATGGACTAGTGAGTCACTCAGTAACAAACCGCTCTGAAATGGCTCAGCGAGTCACTCTGTAACATACCGCTCTTAAACGGACCAGCGAGTCACTCAGTAACAAACCACTCTGAAATGGACCTGCAAGTCACTCTAACAAATCGCTCTGATATGGATTAGCTCGTCACTCATTAACAAACCGCTCTGAAATGGACTAAGAACTCATTAAGTAACAAACCGCTCTGAAATGGACTAGCGAGTGACACAGTAAAAAACCGCTCTGAAATGGACTAGCGAGTCATGCAGTAACAATCCACTCTGAAATGAACTAGCGAGTCACTCCATAACAAAACGCTCTGAAATGGGCTAGCGTGTCACCAAGTAACAAAACGCTCTGAAATGGACTAGCGAGTCACTCAGTAACAACCGCTCTGAAATGGACTAGCATGTCACTCAGTAACAAATGCACTCAAATGGACCAGCGAGTCACTCAGTAACAAACCACTCTTAAATGGACCAGTGAGTCACTCAGTAATAAACCGCTCTGAAATGGACTAGCGTGTCACTCAGTAACAAACCGCTCTGAAATGGACTAGCGAGTCACTCAGTAACAAACCGCTCTGAAATGGACTAGCGAGACACTCTGTAACAAACCATTCTGAAATGGATCAGAGAGTCACTCAGTAACATTCTGCTATGAAATGGACCAACAAGTCACTTAGTAACAAACCGATCTGAAATGCACTAGCCAGTAACTCAGTAAGAAAGCGCTCTGAAATGGACTAGCGAATCACTCAGTAACAAACCGCTCTGAAATGGACTAGCGAGTCACTCAGTAACAAACCGCTCTGAAATGGACCTGCAATTCACTCAGTAAAAAACCGCTCTTAATGGACCAGCGAGTCACTCAGTAACAAACCGGTCTGAAATGGACGAGCGAGTCACTCAGTAACAAAATGCTCTGTAATGGGTTAGCTAGTCACCCAGTAACAAAACGCTCTGAAATGGACTAGCAAGTCAATCAGTAACAAACCGTTCTGAAATGGATCAGAGAGTCACTCAGTAACATTCTGCTCTGAAAGAAACTCAGTAAGAAACCGCTCTGAAATGGACTAGCCAGTCACTCATAAGAAAGCGCTCTGATATGGATTAGCGAATCACTCAGTAGCAAACCGCTTTGAAATGGACTAGCGAGTGACTCAGTAACAACCCGCTCTGGAATGGACTAGCGAGTCACTCAGTAACAAACCGCTCTGAAATGGATCAGTGAGTCACTCTGTAACAAACCACTCTGAAATGGACCTGCAAGTCACTCAGTAACAAACCGCTCCGAAATGGACTAACTAGTCACTCAGTAACAAACCTCTCTGAAATGGACTAAGAACTCATTAAGTAACAAGCCGCTCTGAAATGTACTAGCGAGTGACTCAGTAACAAACCGCTCTGAAATGGACTAGCTAGTCACTCAGTAACAAACCGCTCTGAAATGGACGAGCGAGGCACTCAGTAACAAATTGTTCTGAAATGGATCAGAGTCACTCAGTAACATAATGCTCTGAAATGGACCAACAAGTCACTCAGTGAGAAACCGCTCTGAAATGGACTAGCGAGTCACTCAGTAACAAACCGCTCTGAAATGGACTAAGAACTCATTAAGTAACAAGCCGCTCTGAAATGTACTAGCGAGTGACTCAGTAACAAACCGCTCTGAAATGGACTAGCGAGACACTCAGTAACAAACAGTTCTCAAATGGACTAGCTAGTCACTCAGTAACAAACCGCTCTGAAATGGACTAGCGAGTCACCAAGTAACAAAACGCTCTGAAATGGACTAGCTAGTCACTCAGTAACAAACCGCTCTGAAATGGACTAGCGAGTCACTGAGTAACAAATCGTTCTGAAATGGATCAGAGAGTCAAGCAGTAAAATAATGCTATGAAATGGACCAACAAGTCACTCAGTGAGAATCCACTCTGAAATGGACTAGCCAGTCACTCAGTAACAAACCGCACTGAAATGGACTAGCGAGTCACTCAGTCACAAACCGGTCTGAAATCGACCAGCAAGTCACTTAGCAACAAACCGCACTGAAATCGACCTGCGAGTCACTCAGTAACAAACCGCTCTGAAATGGACTTGCGAGCTACTCAGTAACAATATGCTCCGAAATGGACTAGCGAGTCAGTCAGCAACAAACCGTTCTGAAATGGATCAGAGAGTTACTCAGTAACAAACCGATCTCAAATGCACTAGCCAGTAACTCAGTAAGCAAGCGCTCTGAAATGGACAAACGAATCACTCAGTAGCAAACCGCTTTGAAATGGACCAGCGAGTGACTCAGTAACAAATCGCTCTGAAATGGACTAGTGAGTCACTCAGTAACAAACCGCTCTGAAATGGACTAGCGAGTCACTCAGTAACAAACCGCTCTGAAATGGCGCAGCGAGTCACTCTGTAACATACCGCTCTTAAACGGACCAGCGAGTCACTCAGTAACAAACCACTCTGAAATGGACCTGCAAGTCACTCTAACAAACTGCTCTGAAATGGATAAGCTAGTCACTCAGTAACAAATCGCTCTGAAATGTACTAGCTACTCACTCAGTAACAAACCGCTCTGAAGTGGACTAGCGAGTCACTCAGTAACAAGCCGCTCTGAAATGGACCAGCGAGTCATGCAGTAACAATCCACTCTGAAATGAACTAGCGAGTCACTCCGTAACAAACCGCTCTGAAATGGACTAGCGTTTCACCAAGTAACAAAACGCTCTGAAATGGACTAGCGAGTCACTCAGTAACAAACCGCTCTGAAATGGACTAGCGTGTCACTCAGTAACAAATGCACTCAAATGGACCAGCGAGTCACTCAGTAACAAACCACTCTTAAATGGACCAGCGAGTCACTCAGTAACAAACCGCTCTGAAATGGACTGGCGTGTCACTCAGTAACAAACCGCTCTGAAATGGACTAGTGAGTCACTCAGTAACAAACCGCTCTGAAATGGACTAACGAGTCTCTCAGTAACAAACCATTCTGAAATGGATCAGAGAGTCACTCAGTAACATTCTGCTATGAAATGGACCAACAAGTCACTTAGTAACAAACCGATCTGAAATGCACTAGCCAGTAACTCAGTAAGAAAGCGCTCTGAAATGGACTAGCGAATCACTCAGTAACAAACCGCTCTGAAGTGGACTAGTGAGTCACTCAGTAACAAACTGCTCTGAAATGCCACAACGAGTCACTCTGTAACATACAGCTCTTAAACGGACCAGCGAGTCACTCAGTAACAAACCACTCTCAAATGGACCTGCAATTCGCTCAGTAACAAACCGCTCTGAAATGGACTAGATAGTCACGCAGTAACAAACCGCACTGAAATGTATTAGCGAGTCACTCAGTCACAAACCGGTCTGAAATGGACTAGCGAGTGACTCAGTAGCAAACCGCTTTGAAATGGACTAGCGAGTGACTCATTAACAACCCGCTCTGGAATGGACTAGCGAGTCAATCAGTAACAAACCGCTCGAAAATGGACTAGCTAGTCACTCAGTGAAAAACCGCTCTGAAATAGACTAACAAGTCATTCCGTAACAAATCGCTCTGAAATGGACTAGCGAGTCACTCAGTAAAAAACTGCTGTGAAATGGAGCAGCGAGTCAGTCAGAAACAAACCGCTCTGAAATGGACGAGCGGATCACTCAGTAACAAACTGCTCTGAAATGGACTAGCGAGTCACTCAGTAACAAACAGCTCTGAAATGGGCTACCTAGTCACTCAGTAACAATCCGCTCTGAAATGGACCAACAAGTCACTCAGTAACAAACCGCTCTGAAATAGAGTAGCGAGTCACTAAGTAACAAACCGCTCTGAAATGGACCTGCATGTCACTCAGTAACAAACCGCTCCGAAATGAACTAGCTAGTCACTCAGTAACCAACTGCTCTGAAATGGACTAAGAACTCATTAAGTAACAGGCCGCTCTGAAATGTACTAGCGGGTGACTCAGTAACAAACAGTTCTGAAATGGACTAGCTAGTCACTCAGTAACAAACCGCTCTGAAATGGACTAGCGAGTCACTCAGTAACAAATCGTTCTGAAATGGATCAGAGTCACTCAGTAACATAATGCTCTGAAATGGACCAACAATTCACTCAGTGAGAAACCGCTCTGAAATGGACTAGCCAGTCACTCAGTAACAAACCGCTCTGAAATGGACAAGCGAGTCACTCAGTCACAAACCGGTCTGAAATCGACCAGCAAGTCACTTAGCAACAACCGCACTGAAATCGACCTGGGAGTCACTCAGTAACAAACCGCTCTGAAATGGACCAGAATGTCACTCAGTAACAATCCGCTCAGAAATGGACTAGCTAGTCACTCAGTAACAAACCGCTCTGAAATGGACTACGAAGTCATTCAGTAACAAACAGTTCTGAAATGGACTAGCTAGTCACTCAGTAACAAACCGCTCTGAAATGGACTAGCGAGTTACTCAGTAACAAAACGCTCTGAAAAATCCTAGTGAGTCAGTCAGCAACAAACCGTTCTGAAATGGATCAGAGAGTCACTCAGTAACAAACCGATCTCAAATGCACTAGCCAGTAACTCAGTAAGCAAGCGCTCTGAAATGGACTGGCGAATCACTCAGTAGCAAACCGCTTTGAAATGGACCAGCGAGTGAATCAGTAACAAATCGCTCTGAAATGGACTAGCGAGTCACTCAGTAACAAACCGCTCTGAAATGGACTAGCGAGTCACTCAGTAACAAACTGCTCTGAAATGGCTCAGCGAGCCACTCTGTAACATATCGCTCTTAATCGGACCAGCGAGTCACTCAGTAACAAACCACTCTGAAATGGACCTGCAAGTCACTCTAACAAACCGCTCCGAAATGGATTAGCTAGTCACTCAGTAAACCAACCACTCTGAAATGGACTCAGAACTCATTAGGTAACAAACCGCTCTGAAATGGACTAGCGAGTGACACAGTAACAAACCGCTCTGAATTGGACTAGCGAGTCACTCAATAACAAACCGCTCTGAAATGGACCAGCAAGTCACTCAGTAACAAACCTCTCTGAAATGGACTAAGTCATTCAGTAACAAATCGCTCTGAAATGGACTAGCTACTCACTCAGTAACAAACCGCTCTGAAATGGACTAGCGAGTCACTCAGTAAAAAGTCGATCTGAAATGGACCAGCGAGTCATGCAGTAACAATCCACACTGAAATGAACTAGCGAGTCACTCCGTAACAAACCGCTCTGTAATGGACCTGCGAGTCACTCAGTAACAAACCGCTCTGTAATGGACTAGTGAATCACTCAGTAAAAAACCCTTTGAAATGGACTAGCGAGTCACTAAGTTATAAAATGCTCTGAAATGGACTGGCGAGCCACTCAATAACAAACCGCTCTGAAATAGACCAGCGAGTCATGCAGTAAAAATCCACTCTGAAATGGACTAGCGAGTCACTCAGTGACAAACCGCTCTCAAATGGACCAGCGAGTCGCTCAGTAACAAACGGCTCTGTAATGCACAAGTGAGTCACTCAGTAACAAAACTATCTGAAATGGACTAGCGATAAACTCAGTAACATCCCGCTCTGAAATGGACTAGCTAGTCACTCAGTAACAAACCGCTCTGAAATGGACTAGCGAGTCACTCAGTAACAAAACGCTCAGAAATTGGCTAGCTAGTCACTCTGTAACAACCCGCTCTGAAATGGATTGCGAGTCACTCAGTAACAAACCGTTCTGAAATGGATCAGAGAGTCACTCAGTAACATTCTGCTCTGAAAGAAACTCAGTAAGAAACCGCTCTGAAATGGACTAGCCAGTCACTCATAAGAAAGCGCTCTGAAATGGACTAGCGAATCACTCAGTAGCAAACCGCTTTGAAATGGACTAGCGAGTGACTCAGTAACAATCCGCTCTGGAATGGACTAGCGAGTCAATCAGTAACAAACCGCTCGAAAATGGACTAGCTAGTCACTCAGTGAAAAACCGCTCTGAAATAGACTAACAAGTCATTCCGTAACAAACTGCTCTGAAATGGACTAGCGAGTCACTCAGTAACAAACAGCTCTGAAATGGACTGCCTAGTCACTCAGGAACAATCCGCTCTGAAATGGACCAACAAGTCACTCAGTAATAAACCGCTCTGAAATAGAGTAGCGAGTCACTCAGTAACAAACCGCTCTGAAGTGGATCAGTGAGTCACTCTGTAACATACCGCTCTTAAATGGACCAGCGAGTCACTCAGTAACAAACCACTCTGAAATGGACTAGGGAGACACTCAGTAACAAACAGTTCTGAAATGGACTAGCTAGTCACTCAGTAACAAACAATGCTGACATAGAAATCGGGCAAGGGGACTGTGACATACTTGAACATATTAGCATCGAGGGGGAGGAGGTGCTAGCGGTTTTAGCGGGCCAAAAAGTGGATAAATCCCCAGGCCCGGACGAGATGTTTCCCAGGCTGCTGTGGGAGGCAAGGGAGGAGATTGCAGGGGCTCTGACACTAATTTTCAGAACCTCTCTGGCCACAGGGGATGTACCAGAGGACTGGAGAACAGCTAACATAGTACCATTATTCAAGAAGGGTAGCAGGGATAAACCAGGGAATTACAGGCCAGTGAGTCTAACATCTGTGGTGGGGAAATTATTGGAAAAAATTCTGAGGGAAAAAATTAATCTCCACTTGGAGAGGCAAGGATTAATCGGGGATAGTCAGCATGGCTTTGTCAAGGGTAAATCATGTCTAACAAATCTGATCGAATTTTTCGAGGGGGTGACTAGTGGGGTGGATGAGGGAAATGCTGTGGATGTGGTTTACATGGACTTCAGTAAAGCTTTTGACAAAGTCCCGCATAGGAGACTGGTCAAGAAGGTAAGAGCCCATGGGATCCAGGGTGCCTTGGCGCGTTGGATCCTAAACTGGCTGAGTGGCAGGAGGCAGAGGGTGATGGTCGAAGGTTGCTTTTGTGACTGGAAGCCTGTGTCCAGTGGGGTACCTCAGGGATCGGTGCTGGGTCCCTTATTGTTTGTGATCTACATAAATGATTTGGATGAGAATGTAAAAGGTATGATCAGTAAGTTCGCAGATGACACGAAAATTGGTGGGGTGGTAAATTGCGAGGAGGAAAGCCTCTGGCTACAGGACGATATAAACGGGTTGGTCAGATGGGTGGAAAAGTGGCAAATGTAATTTAACCCTGAAAAGTGCGAGGTGATGCATTTTGGACGGACAAATAAGGCAAGGGAATACACAATGAGTGGTAGGACCCTAGGAAGTACAGAGGGTCAGAGGGACCTTGGTGTACATGTACATAGATCCCTGAAGGCAGCGGAGCAGGTAGATAAGGTGGTTAAAAAGGCATATGGGATACTTGCCTTCATTAGCCGAGGCATAGAATATAAGAGCAGGGAGGTTATGATGGAGCTGTACAAAACGCTGGTGAGGCCACAGCTGGAGTACTGTGTGCAGTTCTGGTCGCCTCACTATAGGAAGGATGTGATTGCTTTGGAGAGGGTGCAGAGAAGATTCACCAGGATGTTACCTGGGATGGAGTGCCTCAGCTATGAAGAGAGGCTGGACAGGCTGGAGTTGTTTTCCTTGGAGCAGTCAAGGCTGAGGGGGGACCTGATTGAGGTGTACAAAATAATGAGGGGCATAGATAGGGTAGATAAAGAGGAACTTTTCCCCTTAGTGGGGGGGTCAATAACAAGGGGGCATAGATTCAGGGTAAGGGGCAGGAGATTTAGAGGGGATTTGAAGAGGAACTTTTTCACCCAGAGGGTGGTTGGAATGTGGAACTCAATGCCTGAAAGGGTGGTGGAGGCAGGAACCCTCACAACATTCAAGAAGCATTTGGATGAGCACTTGAAATGCCATTGCATACAAGGCTATGGACCAAATGCTGGAAAATGGGATTAGACTGGACAGGGATGGATGGGCGGCGCAGACACGATGGGCCGAAGGGCCTCTTTCTGTGCTGTAAAACTCTATGACTCTATGACTCTAAACTGCTCTGAAATGGACTAGCGAGTCACCAAGTAACAAAACGCTCTGAAATGGACTAACTAGTCACTCAGTAAAAAACCGCTCTGAAATGGACTAGCGAGTCACTCAGTAACAAATCGTTCTGAAATGGATCAGAGAGTCAGTCAGTAACATAATGCTCTGAAATGGACCAACAAGTAACTCAGTAACAAACCGCTCTGAAATGGACTAGCGAGTCACTCAGTCACAAACCGGTCCGAAATCGACCAGCAAGTCACTTAGCAACAAATCGCACTGAAATCGACCTGCGCGTCACTCAGTAACAAACCGCTCTGAAATGGACCAGAAGGTCACTCAGTAACAATCCGCTCAGAAATGGACTAGCTAGTCACTCAGTAACAAACCGCTCTGAAATGGACTAGCGAGTTACTCAGTAACAAAACGCTCTGAAATGGACTAGCGAGTCAGTCAGCAACAAACCGTTCTGAAATGGATCAGAGAGTCACTCAGTAACAAACCGATCTCAAATGAACTAGCCAGTAACTCAGTAAGCAAGCGCTCTGAAATGGACTAGCGAATCACACAGTAGCAAACCGCTTTGAAATGGACCAGCGAGTGAATCAGTAACAAATCGCTCTGAAATGGACTAGCGAGTCACTCAGTAACAAACCGCTCTGAAATGGCTCAGCGAGCCACTCTGTAACATATCGCTCTTAATCGGACCAGCGAGTCACTCAGTAACAAACCACTCTGAAATGGACCTGCAAATCACTCTAACAAACCGCTCCGAAATGGATTAGCTAGTCACTCAGTAAACCAACCACTCTGAAATGGACTCAGAACTCATTAGGTAACAAACCGCTCTGAAATGGACTAGCGAGTGACACAGTAACAAACCGCTCTGAAATGGACTAGCGAGTCACTCAATAACAAACCGGTCTGAATTCGTCCAGCAAGTCACTTAGTAACAAACCGCACTGAATTGGACCAGCGAGTCACTCAGTAACAAACCGCTCTGAAATGGACCAGCAAGTCACTCAGTAACAAACCTCTCTGAAATGGACTAAGTCATTCAGTAACAAATCGCTCTGAAATGGACTAGCTACTCACTCAGTAACAAACCGCTCTGAAATGGACTAGCGAGTCACTCAGTAAAAAGTCGATCTGAGATGGACCAGCGAGTCATGCAGTAACAATCCACACTGAAATGAACTAGCGAGTCACTCCGTAACAAACCGCTCTGAAATGGACCAGCGAGTCACTCAGTAACAAACCGCTCTGTAATGGACTAGTGAATCACTCAGTAAAAAACCCTTTGAAATGGACTAGCGAGTCACTAAGTTATAAAATGCTCTGAAATGGACTGGCGAGACACTCAGGAACAAACCGCTCCGAAATGGACTAGCGAGCCACTCATTAAAAAAATGCTCTCAAAAGGACTAGCGAGTCACTCAATAACAAACCGCTCTGAAATAGACCAGCGAGTCACGCAGTAAAAATCCACTCTGAAATGGACTAGCGAGTCACTCAGTGACAAACCGCTCTTAAATGGACCAGCGAGTCGCTCAGTAACAAACGGCTCTGTAATGCACAAGCGAGTCACTCAGTAACAAAACTATCTGAAATGGAATAGCGATAAACTCAGTAACATCCCGCTCTGAAATGGACTAGCTAGTCACTCAGTAACAAACCACTCTCAAATGGACCAGCGTGTCACTCAGTAACAAAACGCTCAGAATGGGCTAGCTAGTCACTCTGTAACAACCCGCTCTGAAATGGATTGCGAGTCACTCAGTAACAAACCGTTCTGAAATGGATCAGAGAGTCACTCAGTAACATTCTGCTCTGAAAGAAACTCAGTAAGAAAGCGCTCTGAAATGGACTAGCCAGTCACTCATAAGAAAGCGCTCTGAAATGGACTAGCGAATCACTCAGTAGTAAACCGCTTTGAAATGGACTAGTGAGTGACTCAGTAACAACCCGCTCTGGAATGGACTAGTGAGTCATTCAGTAACAAACCGCTCGAAAATGGACTAGCTAGTCACTCAGTGAAAAACGCTCTGAAATAGACTAACAAGTCATTCCGTAACAAATCGCTATGAAATGGACTAGCGAGTCACTCAGTAAAAAACTGCTGAGAAATGGAGCAGCGAGTCAGTCAGAAACAAACCGCTCTGAAATGGACTAGCGGATCACTCAGTAACACACTGCTCTGAAATGGACTAAAAGTCATTCAGTAACAAACACCTCTGAAATGGACTAGCGAGTCACTCAGCAACAAACCGCTCTGATATGGACTGCCTCGTCACTCAGGAACAATCCGCTCTGAAATGGACCAACAAGTCACTCAGTAAGAAACTGCTCTGAAATAGAGTAGCGAGTCACTAAGTAACAAACCGCTCTGAAATGGATCAGTGAGTCACTCAGTAACAAACCACTCTGAAATGGACTAGGGAGACACTCAGTAACAAACAGTTCTGAAATGGACTAGCTAGTCACCAAGTAACAAAACGCTCTGAAATGGACTAGCTAGTCACTCAGTAAAAAACCGCTCTGAAATGGATGAGCGAGTCACTCAGTAACAAATCGTTCTGAAATGGATCAGAGAGTCACTCAGTAACATAATGCTCTGAAATGGACCAACAAGTCACTCAGTGAGAAACTGCTCTGAAATGGACCAGCCAGTCACTCAGTAACAAACCGCTCTGAAATGGACTAGCGAGTCACTCAGTAACAAATCGTTCTGAAATGGACCAGAGAGTCACTCAGTAACATAATGCTCTGAAATGGACCAACAAGTCACTCAGTGAGAAACCGCTCTGAAATGGACCATCCAGTCACTCAGTAACAAACCGCTCTGAAATGGACTAGCGAGTCACTCAGTCACAAACCGGTCCGAAATCGACCAGCAAGTCACTTAGCAACAAACCGCACTGAAATTGACCTGCGAGTCGCTCAGTAACAAACCGCTCTGAAATGGTCCAGAAGGTCACTCAGTAACAATCCGCTCAGAAATGGACTAGCTAGTCACTCAATAACAAACCGCTCTGAAATGAACTAAGAAGTCATTCAGTAACAAACAGTTCTGAAATGGACTAGCTAGTCACTCAGTAACAAACCGTTCTGAAATGGACTAGCGAGTTACTCAGTAACAAAACGCTCTGAAATGGACTAGCGAATCAGTCAGCAACAAACCGTTCTGAAATGGATCAGAGAGTCACTCAGTAACAAACCGATCTCAAATGCACTAGCCAGTAACTCAGTAAGCAAGCGCTCTGAAATGGACTAGCGAATCATTCAGTAGCAAACCGCTTTGAAATGGACCAGCGAGTGACTCAGTAACAAATCGCTCTGAAATGGACTAGCGAGTCACTCAGTAACAAACCGCTCTGAAATGGACTAGCGAGTCACTCAGTAACAAACTGCTTTGAAATGGCTCAGCGAGTCACTCTGTAACATACCGCTCTTAAACGAACCAGCGAGTCACTCAGTAACAAACCACTCTGAAATGGACCTGCAAGTCACTCTAACAAACCGCTCTGAAATGGACTAGCGAGTCACTCAGTAACAAACCGCTCTGAAATGGACTAGCGAGTCACTCAGTAACAAACTGCTTTGAAATGGCTCAGCGAGTCACTCTGTAACATACCGCTCTTAAACGAACCAGCGAGTCACTCAGTAACAAACCACTCTGAAATGGACCTGCAAGTCACTCTAACAAACCGCTCTGAAATGGATTAGCTAGTCACTCAGTAACAAACCGCTCTGAAATGGACTAAGAACTCATTAAGTAACAAACCGCTCTGAAATGGACTAGCGAGTGACACAGTAACAAACTGCTCTGAAATGGACTAGCGAGTCACTCAATAACAAACCGGTCTGAATTTGACCAGCAAGTCACTCAGTAACAAACCGCACTGAATTGGACCAGTGAGTCACTCAGTAACAAACCGCTCTGAAATGGACCACTGAGTCACTCAGTAACAAACCGCTCTGAAATGGACCAGTGAGTCACTCAGTAACAAACCGCTCTGAAATGGACTAAGTCATTCAGTAACAAATCGCTCTGAAATGGACTAGCTACTCACTCAGTAACAAACCGCTCTGAAATGGACTAGCGAGTCACTCAGTAACAAGCCGCTCTGAAATGGACCAGCGAGTCATGCAGTAACAATCCACACTGAAATGAACTAGCGAGTCACTCCGTATCAAACCTGTGGTGTATGTAACCTGTTCCACCTTAAGAGAACTACCTTAAGAGATGTACTACTTTCTCTTGGCTGCTGTATACTGTAATACTGTAATCTGACCACACCGGTATATAAGTGTTGTGCAAGGATTTGCTGGGCAGTACAGCCCTGACCTTCGAATAGTAAAGACCTGTTAAAAGTTATTCTTGTTGTCTATGTCCAGTGATTGATCCTAAACCTAACTGGGACATACAGACTCAACAGTGGCGACGAGTCCGATCTTACCCTGCGGCAAATTTACATCCAAGGCAGCTTCATCCTCAAAACGGGCATCGAGAAGAGGCATCCGCCCTCATCATCCTGCTGAGCACCATCGCACGGGAGGCTTCGAGAACCCGGTTTAAAAAGAAAAAGAATTCTGACCACGAAGCCCTCCATCAGCGACAGGCAGTGTTCATCCCTTCTACTATGGTGGTGGGTAAGCCGATCAGCGACACGAGCAGAAATTCGGCCGCGTTGACTGTGGAGTAGGGGAGGGAAAATAGAGGAATAAGGGCGGAGAGCTCGACCACGGCCGGTAGAAAGGGCCGGGCTCCAATCAAGGCCGAGAGGCGCAGCGACTGGGGCAGCTTAAGGCTCGAGAGCCGCTGAGAACTCAAACGCAGCCGGTGTACAGGACCGGGCTGCGAGCGGGGCTGCGAGGCAAAACAGCATCGGGGAGTTGAGAAGCTTAAGGCACGAGAGCCGCGGAGAATTCAAACGCAACCGGTGTAAAGGACCGGGCTGCAAGCGGGGCTGCAAGGCAAAGCAGCGTCAGGGAGTGAGAACCGCTGGGGCGGCGAGAACGGCAGCAGCAAGGCAATCGCCATTGCAGCCAGCGGGGGAAGAAGGCAAACACGGGAATCCGCCATTGTAGTCGGCGGGGGAAGAAGACAAGCACGGGAAAGACCGCCAAGCGCGGGAAGCCACCATTTTAGTAGGCGGGGGAAGAAGACAAGCGCGGGAAGCCGCCATTTAAAAAAAAAAAAAAAATTTTAAACTTGCAAGGATGCCTAAACATGGGAGCATTAATACCTTTGATAGTGATGTCGAAGATTGGACCACGTATGTAGAATGCATGGAAGTTTATTGTAAAGCAAATAAGGTACCAGATGATGAGAAAGCATTAACCTTATTAAGCTCAATGGGGGCGAAGACATACGGGCTATTGAAGCACCTTCTATCACCAATTAAACCGGTGGATCAGACCTTCGCGAATATTGTTACTGTCCTGAAAAATCATTTAAACCCCACGCCGCTGATGATAGCAGAACGATTTAAATTTTACAGAAGAACGCAGTTGAAAGACGAAAGCAACGCTGAATTTTTAATTGAACTACGTAAGCTATCGAAGTACTGTCAGTTTGGGACAGGGCTAGCAGATGCGCTGAGAGATAAATTTGTGTGTGGATTGTTAAAAGAAGGAACACAAAAGCGACTGCTTGAAGAGAATGATCTTACGCTTGATAAAGCTGTCACTATTGCAGCATCGCAAGAAGCCGCAGCAAGAGGCACTGTGGAAATGCAGCTATGGTCACTGGAACTCTGTACCAATCAAATGGTCTTGAGTACAGTAAAATGTTATCGTTGTGGAAAGACAACACACAATCAGAACCAGTGCTGGTTCAAAAATCAGGAATGCAGAAAATGTGGCAGGCTTGGTCACATAGCTAAAGTATGCCGGTCAGGAAAGAAGACCAGCAACAAAAAGTCACCGCAGGAAAAGTAGAAAAAGGTACACAAGGTGATAGAGAACAGTTCGAACGAACAGAAGTCAGATTCAGATGCCAGCAGTAATGAACTGGGTAGTCTAAGAGTACACAATGTTGGTAAGGAAGCAGACCTCCAAACAATTTGGGTCACACTTCAGATAGCAGGAGTCCAAGTGAAGATGGAATTGGACACTGGATCGGCATTGACGGTCATGAATAAGAAAGATTACAAAAGGTTATTCCCACATATAAGTCCAAAGATGTGCAGGTTAGGCTGATTTGGCTATGATAAATTAACCCTTATTGTTAGGGGATTAAATACGTGGGGTTATGGGGATGGGGTGGGATATGTGTCGGTGCAGGCTTGATGGGCCGAAATGGCCTCTATCTGCACTGTAGATTCTGTGATTCTGTGATTCTGTGATATTCCCCTACGGGATACGGAGATTGTATTGAAAACATACACGGGGCAAAGAGTACACCCCATCGGGAAGATAGAGGTAAAGGTGGTCCACAAGGGCAAAGAAAGCCGAGGAATGGACTTATATGTGCTACCTGAGGGAGGTCCACCACTACTGGGACGGGAGTGGATTAGGAAAATAAATATGGACTGGCATTCCTTAAAAGCACTAACGGTAGATTCCAGTACAAAAGTTGTCAAACCTAAATGATTGTCCAAAATATTGGATGATGCTAAAGAGGTGTTCCAACAAGGACTGGGAACACTGAGAGGAATTATGGCAAACATCAAGATTGAAGAACATGCAAACCCGAAATTTTTCAAAGCCAGACCTTATGCAATACGACCTACTGTGGAAGCTGAGCTGGAAGGGCTAGAATGTTCAGGAGTACTGTCTAAGGTAGACTGGAGTGAGTGGGCCACGCCCATTGTCCCAGTCATGAAGCGTTCATCGAGCAACAAGCCGGGTGAACCAGGGAAGGTTCGCATCTGTGGTGATTTCAAGATCACTGTTAATCCGGTGCTTCACACGGTGCAGTATCCGCTTCCACGGATTGAGGATATCTTCGCTTCATTGTCTGGCGGGAAACACTTCACCAAGATAGACCTGGTGCAGGCGTACTTACAGATGGAAGTTGAGGAAGAGTCACGACAGTATCTCATGATCAACACGCATAGAGGCTTGTACCGGTATAATAGACTGGTTTTTGGAGTGGCATCGGCTCCAGCAATTTGGCAGAGGGCCATGGAGCAGGTATTACAGGGAATTCCAGGTACACAATGTTACCTGGACGATATTCTGATTACAGGAGATGATGACGAGGAACACCTTGCAAACTTGGAACTGGTGCTCACCAGATTGAAAGAATATGGTCTTCGAGTTAATCACCAGAAATGTGAATTCCTTCAGAAGCGGATCTCGTACTGTGGTCATGTCATTGACCAGGAGGGGCTTCATAAGTCTCCTGACAAGATTGAAGCTGTTGTGAAGGCTCCCGCTCTGGATAATGTATCCCAATTGAGGTCGTTTCTAGGGTTGATTAACTATTACCATAAGTTTCTGCCAAATTTATCCACGGTGCTGCACCCACTGAATGCTCTTTTGCAGAAGGGAGTACCATGGAAGTGGAGCGAGGACTGCAAGAAGGCCTTTTGCGAAAGCAAGGCATTGATCACCTCAGAGGAAGTGTTGGCTCACTTCAACCCAACGCTGCCTATTCGTTTGGCTTGTGATGCTTCTCCATATGGTATTGGGGCAGTACTCTCACACAAGTTGCCAAATGGCCAGGAGAGGCCAGTTGCATTCGCATCCAGATCATTGACCTCCGCCGAGCGCAATTATGCTCAGATAGATCGGGAGGCTCTCAGCCTTGTGTGGGGAGTAAAGAAGTTTAATCATTACCTGCAGGGCCAAAAGTTTACGCTTCTGACAGACCACCAGCCGTTGGTATCCATTTTTAACCCTAAGAAGGGTGTTTCGGTGATAACAGCACAGAGACTCCAGAGATGGTCCCTTTTCCTAGGGGCACATCAATATCAGATAGAATTCAAAGGTACAAAGCAGCATGGTAATGCTGATGGGCTGTCGCGCCTGCCACTACCTACAGAGGAGGAGGCACCGACGGTTGACCCTGTTGAGTTATTTCACTCGACCATCATCGAATGTTTACCAGTCACCAATGCAAGTATTGAAAGAGAAACCAGGAATGACCCGACACTGTCCAGGGTCTACGAAGTGACAGTGAAGGGATGGCCAGCACATGGTGATCCACTGTTACCGGCATTCTCAGCAAGACGAGAACAGCTGTCCGTCTGTCAAGGAACATTGATGTATGGAACAAGGGTGATTATTCCTCCTAAGTTAAGAGAGAGAGTTCTAAAGGAACTGCATGAAGGTCATCTGGGGGGAGTCAAGATGAAAAACCTTGCTAGGGCTTATGTGTGGTGGCCAGGTATCGACCAACAGATAGAGGAGCTGACGAAAAGCTGCTCAGGGTGCCAAAAAGTGCAAAATGCACCTCCGATTGCACCGCTGCATCCATGGGAATGGCCTTCAGCCCCATGGCAACGTGTAAATATTGACTTTGCTGGTCCTTTCATGGACTCCATGTTTTTAATTGCGGTGGATGCACATTCTAAATGGCCAGAAGTGATTAAGATGACTACCACTACCTCGGAAAAGACGATCGCGGTGTTAAGAACGATATTTGCGAGAAATGGATTGCCAGAACAAATATGTTCAGACAACGGACCGCAGTTCGTGTCAGAAGAATTCCAGGGATTCATGAAGAAGAATGGGGTGAAACATTATACCTCTGCCCCATATCATCCGGCTACAAACGGATTGGCCGAGAGATTTGTACAAACGTTTAAAAAAGCAATAAAGGCCATGAGCGAAGATCAGATTCCACTACAACACAAAGCGGATAAATTCCTACTGGCATATCGAAACGCCACTCATGCAGTGACAAACCAAAGTCCTGCCATGATGTTCTACAACAGGTTGCGGTCCAGGTTGGACTTGTAAAAACCAAATGTGCGGAGGGAAGTTGAAAACAAACAGTTCCGCCATATAAATAACAAGACCATTCGGAGTTTTGAAATAGGACAACCAGTGTTAGCCCGGGACTATAAAAACGAGAAATGGCAATCTGGAACAATTCGGGCCAGCCAAGGACCCCTGATATACATGGTAGATATTGGTGAAAATGTAATACAGCGTCATGCTGACCAACTGGTAGAATCGAGAACAAGGGTCGAACCCATGGTTATGGCAGAGACAACCGTGAAAGAAGTTAGTGAACCTGAAGCATCTACCTCAGAAGTGAATGTACCTGATGATGATGTCCAATCCATAAGAGACCAACTAGATGAGTCACCCCAGCAACGAGAATCAGAGACCCCTGAAAGGCGTTATCCAACTCGAATCAGGAGGCCTCCTCAGAGACTGAATCTTTGAACTGTTTTGCATGAAGTTGTATATATATATGTTATTATGTTATGTTAAATGGGGATATAACTGTTAAGCTAAAAAGGGAGGATTGTGGTGTATGTAACCTGTTCCACCTTAAGAGAACTACCTTAAGAGATGTACTACTTTCTCTTGGCTGCTGTATACTGTAATACTGTAATACCGGTGTTGTGCAAGGATTTGCTGGGCAGTTCAGCCCTCACCTTCGCATAGTAAAGACCTGTTAAAAGTTATTCTTGTTGTCTGTGTCCAGTGATTGATCCTAAACCTTGCTGGGACATACAGACTCAACAAAACCGCTCTGAAATGGACTAGCGAGTCACTCAGTAACAAACCGCTCTGTAATGGACTAGTGAATCACTCAGTAAAAAACTCTTTGAAATGGACTAGCGAGTCACTAAGTTATAAAATGCTCTGAAATGGACTGGCAAGACACTCAGGAACAAACCGCACCGAAATGGACTAGCGAGCCACTCAGTAAAAAAATGCTCTCAAAAGGACTAGCGAGCCACTCAATAACAAACCGCTCTGAAATAGACCAGCGAGTCACGCAGTAAAAATCCACTCTGAAATGGACTAGCGAGTCACTCAGTGACAAACCGCACTCAAATGGACCAGCGAGTCACTCAGTAACAAAGCTATCTGAAATGGACTAGCGATAAACTCAGTAACAACCCGCTCTGAATTGGACGAGCGAGTCACTCAGTAACAAACCGCTCTCAAATGGACCAGCGAGTCACTCAGTAGCAAACCACTCTGTAATGGACTAGCGAGTCACTCAGTAACAACCAGTTCTGAAGTGGACCACCAAGTCACTCAGTAACAAACTGCTCTGAAATGGACTAGCGAGCCACTCAGTAAAAAAATGCTCTGAAATGGACTAGCGAGCCACTCAGTAACAATCCGCTCTGAAATGAACTAGCGAGTTACTCAGTAACAAATCGCTCTGAAATGGACCAGCGAGTCATTCAGTAACAAACCGCTCTTTAATGGACCAGTGAATCACTCAGTAAAAAACTCTGAAATGGACTAGCGAGTCACTAAATTACAAAATGCTCTGAAATGGACTGGCGAGACACTCAGTAACAAACTGGTCTGAAATGGACTAGCAAACCATTCAGTAACAAACTGCTCTGAAATGGACTAGCGAGACACTCAGTAACAAACGCTCTGAAATGGGCTAGTTAGACACTCTGTAACAAACCGCTCTGAAATGGACTAGCGAGACACTCAGTAACAAACGCTCTGAAATTGGCTAGTGAGACAATCTGTAACAAACCGCTCTGAAATGGACTAGCAAGCTATTCAGTAACAAACCGCTCTGAAATGTTGTAGTGAGTCACTCAGGAACAAACCGCTCTGCAATGGACTAGCGAGTCACTCAGTAACAAATGGCTCTCTAATGGACTAGCGAGTCACCCAGTAAAAAAAAACTCTCTGAAATGGACTAGCGAGACACTCAGTAACAAACCGCTCTGAAAAGGACTAACGAACCACTCAGCAAAAAAATGCTCTGAAAATGATCAGCGAGACACTCAACAACAAACCGCTCTGAAATAGACCAGCGAGTCATGCGGTAAAAATCCGCTCTGAACTGGACCAGCGAGTCACTCAGTAAAATCCACTCTGAAATGGACTAGCGAGTCACTCAGTAACAACCCACTCTGAAATGGACTAGCGAGTAACAAACAGCTCTGAAATGGACTTGCGAGACACTCATTAACAAACGGCTCTGAAATGTACTCGTGGGAATCAATAACAAACTGCTCCGAAATGGACTAGCGAGCCACTCAGCAACAAGCTGCTCTGAAATGGACCAGCGAGTCATGCAGTAACAATCCGCTCTGAAATGAACTAGCGAGTCACTCCATAACGAACCGCTCTGAAATGGTCCAGCGAGTCACTGAGTAACAAACCGCTCTGTAATGGACTGGTGAATCACTCAGTAAAAAACTCTGAAATGGACTTGCGAGTCACTAAGTTATAAAATGCTCCGAAATGGACTGGCGAGACCCTCAGGAACAAACCGCTCCGAAATGGACTAGCGAGCCACTCAGTAAAAAAATGCTCTCAAAAGGACTAGCGAGCCACTCAATTACAAACCACTCTCAAATAGACCAGCGAGTCACGCAGTAAAAATCCACTCTGAAATGGACTAGCGAGTCACTCAGTGACAAACCGCTCTCAAATGGACCAGCGAGTCACTCAGTAACAAACAACTCTGAAGTGGACCAGCGAGTCACTCAGTAACAACCCGCTGTGAAATGGACCAGCGAGTCACGCAGTAACAATCCGCTCTGAAATGAACTAGCGAGTCACTCAGTAACAAATCGCCCTGAAATGGGCTAGTGAATCACTCAGTAAAAAACTCTCTGAAATGGACTAGCGAGTCACTAAGTTACAAAATGCTCTGAAATGGACTGGCGAGACACTCTTTAACAAACGCCTCTGAAATGTACTCGTGGGAATCAATAACAAACTGCACTGAAATGGACAGCGAGACATTCTGTCACAAACTGCTCAGACATGGGCCAGCGAGTCACTCAGTAACAACCCTCTCTGAAATGGACTAGCGAGTAACTCGGTAACAAACTGCTCTGTAATGGACTAGCGAGACACTCAGTAACAAACCGCCCTGAAATGGACTAGCGAGCCATTCAGTAACAAACCGCTTTGAAGTGGACCAGCGAGTCACTCAGGAACAACCCACTCTGTAATGGACTAGCGAGTCACTCCGTTACAAACCTCTCCGAAATGGACTAACGAGCCACTCAGTAAAAAAACACTCTGAAAAGGACTAGCGAGAAACTCAATAACAAATCACTCTGAAATAGACCAGCGAGTCACGCAGTAAAAATCCACTCTGAAATGAACTAGCGAGTTACTCAGTAACAAATCACTCTGAAATGGACCAGCGAGTCATTCAGTAACAAACCGCTCTTTAATGGACCAGTGAATCACTCAGTAAAAAACTCTCTGAAATGGACCAGCCAGTCACTAAATTACAAAATGCTCTGAAATGGACTGGCGAGACACTCAGTAACAAACCAGTCTGAAATGGACTAGCAAGCCATTCAGTAACAAACCGCTCTGAAATGGACTAGCGAGACACTCAGTAACAAACGCTCTGAAATGGGCTAGTTAGACACTCTGTAACAAATTGCTCTGAAATGGACTAGCGAGACACTCAGTAACAAACGTTCTGAAATTGGCTAGTGAGACACTCTGTAACAAACCGCTCTGAAATGGACTAGCGAGCCATCAAAGGCAGCAAGCGATCTCGGTGGGACCTCTAAGAAACTGTCGAAGTTTCGACTGTTCAATAAGACTCTGTGAAACAAAGTGATCGTCAAAGGCAGACTTTATTTACCTACTTGCTAGCAAGGGGAGCTTCACGTAGGCAATGGCTATCGTGACTTCTCCGAATACATGGACAAAAACACCTCTTTTTATACACAAAGATCAAAACCTTTTATCACATGGTATGGTATTGAGACACAATTAATAACATTAAGAAAGAGATGAGTAAGGAATGTTTAAGGTCAACAAGAAGATGACTAAAGGGTCAGCAGAGCCTCGGTGTCTTAAGATAAGGTTAGCCAATAGATAATCAAAAGTCATGATGCAGGAATACCTTTAGATAAAGTTAATTAATTTTATACAATGGAGACGGTTTGTCTCTCACTTTGGTTCTGGACATTCATATGAATGTTTACAGTACATGTCCTTCGGTTATCATTAATTTGTTCTGCTAAGCTTATCTTGTTTATGGAACTGTCTAGCCTGCAAGCTACAAAGGAGTCGCATCCTCTTCCTTAAACCTCTTCCTAATATGGGCCTGCCTGTTTCCCCCTTATTTTGTACTGTGTGAAGGCATTTTGGCCTGTTGAAACAGTTCCAGACTCCATTTTAATATAAGAGAGTATGTGTGCTTATTTTATACTAATTTTATGTGGATATATATTTCTATGCTGATGCACTTCTACATTCCCCCATTTTGTCCTACCTAGGACAATATAGCCCACATTAATTCTTTCAGTCCCTTTTGTCGGTCCTCGTGCCAAATTTAAATTTTGGCCTAAGGATACCGACTTCATTTCCATTTTGACCATCCCCGGGGTAATACCTGTATTGATGGCTGACCTTATCTAAGATCGTCTCTCCTCTCTTCTCTATCCTAATTGTTAAAATCGTATTTTGTCCAACCGTATCATCTCTTCACGAAAGGGATTGTCCTGATCTCCCTCCATAAGCGGAAAGCATCGCCAGCCCATAGCGACTTACTGGTTTTATTAAACACCTTGGTCCATTCTAGTAAAAACGTTCCCTGCTTGGTCAGACCAGGAATAGGTGGTTGCCACGTGACTGTTTGATTGCAGGAACTCTCTCCTATTCTCTGTCCAACCTTCCTCCCTACCTTGACCTCCTTTTTAAGGCATAACGACCCTTGCGGTCTGCCAACTCCTGAGGTGTTAGTTAAGGAGAGGAAGGTGTCGCTCGAGTATGGTTATAATTGGGTTGATACCATCCCTGGAAGGTGGTCAGATTATAACCTGCTGATCTCCACTGAAATCATATCCATGGTTCTGTCTGGGTTGCCTGAACTATTTCGCCTTATGATCCATTCTGCTGTTTCGGAAATATTAAAGGGAATAGATCTTAGTGGGATTCCTCCTGTGGTGTGAATGGGTATATAGGCACAGACCCAGCAACTAGATCATCCACTATCCTTAGCATGCTCGTAAGCCATATACAGAAAAGTGTTAACATGTAATTCTCGTTTCTTTCGGGGTTCTTCAATATATCTCTGACAGTTTACGTATACCATCTCAATGAGCACATACAGCGTAAACAATAATTTCATCGTCTCAAGTCTTTTTTTTTTATAAATGTCCCCGTCTGGTGCTTTCTTGCAATGGGATGCGTGTATCCAGGTCGGTCTTTCCTTGATTTTAACAGCTGTGTTCGTTGTCAGGAGTACTTGGTATGGCCCTTCAAAGCGTGGTTGTAGTCCGTTCTTTCTTTTGAAGACCTTTACGTATACGTTATCTCCTGGTTCCAAGTTATGGCACCTTCCTTCCACTGGTTCTGTTTGCGCCTCTTTTACCTGCTGGTGAAAGCTGGAAATACATCTAGTTAATGCAATACAATAGTTTAACATGTTCTCATCCATTTTATGGATGTCCATTTGCTTAACCGTAAGTGGCGCTGAAAATGGCAGTCTTAGGGGTCGTCCCATAACAATCTCATGTGGCGATAGTCCGGTTGTCCTGTTAGTTGCTGCTCGCATTATCATCAATGCTAGGGGTAATAGTTCGACCCATTTAAGTCCAGTTTCATTGCAAAGTTTAGAAAGTTTATTCTTCAGCATACCATTATATTTTTCTACCAGTCCCGCTGACTGTGGATGATAGCTGCAGTAGAAGTCCATTGTCACTTGAAAGTTGTGCAGGTATACCAAATCGTGGTACAATTTCTTTTAACAAACATTTTGCAACAGTAACTGCATCATTTTTTTTTACATGGAAAGGCTTCAATCCATCGTGAAAACACATCTACAATAACTAATACATACTTAAATCCTAAACATACCGGTAATACAATAAAATCCATCTGTAAATGTACAAAGGGTCCTGTTGGATTTGGGTGGGAGGCAGCCTGTACCTTTTCCGTTTTACCTGGGTTCACTGTTTGGCAGGTAATGCATTGTTCACTAATTTGTTTTGTAATTGTCACTGCCTGGTGAATACCAAGTTTGTGTGATATAGTCTGCCATCCCCCCTTTGCCTGCATGTGAACATGTGGACACATCAGGCAATCCATGGGAGTATTGACTTGGAAGCCACCATGCGGCCGTCATGGTAGACCCATACTCCTTCAGGTGTTTTAAAACAAGAATCATTCACCCAAGCTAACACTTCGTCCGGACTGGCCTGTAATTGATAGGCCAAAACGTCATCAATTGTGGGTGGGGGATTGTCTGGATCTTGATTTCTAAGAACATATGCAGACACTTGTGACCCTGTATCAGATAGAGCAGCAGCCTTAGCTGCTCGATCCGCCCTATCATTGCCCAAAGAAGCCTGGTCTTGATTGCCTGTATATGCTTTGCATTTAATAACAGCAATTTTTGTAGGACACTGGACAGCCTTTAAAAGGTTATCAATTTGTTCAGCATTTTTAACTGTAGATCCTGATGAAGTCAGGAATCCTCTAAGTTTCCAAATTTGACCATAATTATGAGTGACTCCAAATGCATACCGAGAGTCAATATAAATATTCACTGATTTTCCTGTAGCTAAAATACATGCTCTTGTAATGGCAAACAGTTCTGCTTGTTGTGCTGAAAAGAAAGATGGTAGTCAGCATACTTGGATAATTGAATGATCATCGGAAATGGCATATGCACTTTTTTTGCAAGCCCTTTTCATCTCTGAGGGCTGATCCATCCACATAAAATATAAAATCGCTATTGTCCAGAGGAGTTTCTACAATGTCTATACGAGGCTTAGTGATAAGCTGAGTCACTGATTCACAATGCCTCTTGGGTAGGTGATGCAATTAGCAGGTCGTCTACTTACTGTATGAGGGTTAACCCATTGGTTAAGACAATGTTCTGTAAATCATGTTTGAGGCACTGCGATAAGAGAGTTGAGCTTTCTGTATAGCCTTGTGGCAGCCTGGTCCATGTGTATTGGGTTCCTTTGAACGTGAAGGCAAACAGGAACTGGGAATCTTGGTGAATAGGAATGCTGAAGAAGGCTGAGCAGAGATCAATGACCGTATAATACCTTGAATTAGGAGGTATACTGGTCAGAATGGTGGCTGGGTTTGGGACCACCGGGTAGGCAGGGAGAACAGACTCGTTAACTGCTCTTAGGTCTTGAACCAACCTTGACTTATTCTCCACTCCTGTTGAACTGCAGCTTTTGATAGGCGTAGGACCATCTGTCCTAGATCAGAAGATTTGAATTCATACGCCACTGCTAGTGTACAGTGTGGCTTAGAGTCTTTTATCCTGAATAATTCCCATGCTGTTTGGGTCAACAAGATTGGTGACGCTATTCCTTCTTGCCCAATTAAAATTCTTCGGATTTTAAGTGAATATTTCTGATGCAGAAAGGGCTTGTAATTAATTGCCACTTCTAGATCTTCTCCCGTTTTGTCATAATAGGCTATACAATGCAATTTATCATGCCAATGTCCCAAATTAAACTGCTTCTGGTATTCTGATACTGATCTTGTGGCATACTGCAATGCTCCCACAGCCATCAGTAATTGTTTACTGAGGTTGTCATCATGATTAGTTCAACAATACAAAATAGGAGAATTGTGGACCTGCAATGGGTACATCCCACATCTGTCAGTTGGAACATATACCTTCAGTCCTTTTTCCATACATGATATCACTGCTTTCATTTTACACAACAAATCTCTTCCTAATAAGTTGATGGGAACGTCGTCAGATAATAAGAATGCATGCTGTTCATGAAAGTCTTTCATCTGTACATCCAATGGAATCGGCCATACCATAGTCTGGGTTGTTCCTGAAAGTCCTACACACTTGACACTCTGATTGGTACAAGGTGCTCCTACTGCATATTGTTTAGTCAAGACCGAATTAGTTGCTCCAGTGTCTACCAAAAAATGGAACTTGTGTTCCATTCATATTTAAATTTATAAATGGCTCTTCTTTAGAATTTAATGATACTGCAGGCAATTGTACCACAGCCTGTTGTTCCTGGGCAATGTCTGGGGTGGGCTCTAAGTAACGTCATGCTGAACAATTTGGATTTTGTCCAAACTCTTCGTTTGGGCCACTTTGATTTCCCCAGGGATTGCTAGTTGTCCAATTAGTCTGTGGACGAGTGTTAACCTGGGCTTGGGTATTTCTGTTTCCGGATAAATTTTGTGGACCCTGCCAACCCTGATTTGTTTAACTTTTTGTTGTTTATTCTGTTCCTGATTAATCTCATCCCTCTTTTTTATTATGTTTACTAACTTCTATACTTCGTTCGCGTCGCCTCTCTGCTTCCTTTTTCCAATCTGAGAAGGCTGACCAATTTACTTCTTTTTTTTTTCCTTTTCTCTGTGGGTCTCTAGTTATGAGGCAATTCTCTAGACATGTTATTCTGTCTAAATTAAAGGTTCCGTCTATAGGGAATGGTTATTTGTCATTCTTGGTCCAATTAGACCATTTAGGTAAATCATTTATGGATGATCGGCCACAATTTTGAAAAATATGGAAAGCTGGGGTTCCCCTTTCGGGGACCTTGCTTTGTGCAGCTCCCATCCTAGTTAGTTTTCAATTTCCACTAGCTGCACTTGTTCTGGGTCGCAAGTTTTACCCTCAACCCTCTTACGACCCCTACAGGCTGACCAAAGTGCTGAGAGCGATGAACAATAACATACAATAATAACAATCAAGAAAATACTAAGGAATAACTTGAAGGTCCAAACAGGTACACAAAACAACTCAGACATAAAATAACGTAAGTACAGTTATGCAGGCTTTCTACAAAAGCTAAATTACAATCCGACAGTTTTCTCGATCTGCGTGGTACGCTCTACAGATCGAGGCCTTATTTTACAAGCTTTTAACAACTAATGACTGAGTATCACGATCCTAAGTGCCTTTATGCCTCTCCGCCCACTTCAGGGTCCTGACCTTCGCGTGGGGGATTTCCCCTCTTAACAACCGGTCTAAGGCTGCACGTTTGAGACAGGCACTTCCTTGTCCTAGTCGATCAACTCAGTCACTAACAGTTTTCCTTTAAATCTTTACAAATTTTACATATGCATATAAGCGTTATTTTACAAAACAGTTGTGTTTTATTTCTGAATCCTTATTCTATACTTATCCTTACTCTAACTGCCTATCTATCCTTCGGGATTACTAGGTAGTCCCTTCACAGATTACGTCACTGTGCACTCTCTGCCTATCCTTCGAGCTAGTCTCTTCACAGGCCCTCTGGTACCCTTATTTCTTTCTTTCTGTGTCTATCCTTCAGGCTAATCCCTTCACAGTACACTCACATATATTCCGGAACTCAACCTGGTCGCGACCTTTCTGTTGTCTCCCTTTGTCCGATAGTTTTGAAACCCGAACCGGCAGTATCCTCCTCCTTTTAATGTCAAAAAGAAGCCAAAGGTTACAACAAGTTAACTCAAGTTCCAAACACACATGAGTCTTAACCGATCGCAGTGCTCCCGTCGGAAGTGACAGGCTACACCTACTATGTATCTAAAGAGAAATCCTTTTCTGTGAGAAAACCTCACTTATAGCCATTCAGGATTTGTCGTTAGCAAAGTATGGTGTCCTCATCCGTGACTTAGCAAAAGGCAGCAAGCGATCTCGGTGGGACCTCCAAGAAACTGTCGAAGTTTTGACTGTTCAATAAGACTCTGTGAAACAAAGTGATCGTCAAAGGCAGACTTTATTTAATTACTTGCTAGCAAGGGGAGCTTCACGTAGGCAAAGGCTATCGTGACTTCTCTGAATACATGCACAAAAACACCTCTTTTTATACACAAAGATCAAAACCTTTTATCACATGGTATGGTATTGAGACACAATTAATAACATTAAGAAAGAGATGAGTAAGGAATGTTTAAGGTCAACAAGAAGATGACTAAAGGGTCAGCAGAGCCTCGATGTCTTAAGATAAGGTTAGCCAATAGATAATCAAAAGTCATGATGCAGGAATACCTTTAGATAAAGTTAATTAATTTTATACAATGGAGACGGTTTGTCTCTCACTTTGGTTCTGGACATTCATATGAATGTTTACAGTACATGTCCTTCAGTTATCATTAATTTGTTCTGCTAAGCTTATCTTGTTTATGGAACTGTCTAGCCTGCAAGCTACAAAGGAGTCACATCCTCTTCCTTAAACCGCTTCCTAATATGGGTCTGCCTGTTTCCCCCTTATTTTGTAAAGTGTGAAGCCATTTTGGCCTGTTGAAACAGTTCCAGACTCCATTTTAATATAAGAGAGTATGTGTGCTAATTTTATACTAATTTTATGTGGATATATATTTCTATGCTGATGCACTTCTACACAAACCGCTCTGAAATGGTGTAGCGAGTCACTCAGGAACAAACCGCTCTGAAATGGACTAGCAATAAACTCGGTAACAACCCGCTCTGAAATGTTCTAGCGAGTCACTCAGTAAAACAACGCTATGAAATGAACTCGCGAGACAGTCAGTAACAAACTGCACTGAAATGGACTAGCGAGTCACTCAGTTACAAACTGCTCTGAAATCGACTGCCGAGACACTCAGTAAAAAACCGCTCTGAAATGTACTAGCGAGCCATTCAGTTACAAACGGCTCAGAAATGGTGTAGCGAGTCATTCAGTAACAAACCCCTCTGAAATAGACTAGCGAGACACTCAGTAACAAACGCTCTGAAATGGACTAGTCAGACACTCAGTAACAAACCGCTCTGAAATGGACTTGCGAGCCAGTCAATAAATAAATGCTCTGAAATGGAGCAGCGAGTCACTCAATCACAAACTGCTCTGAAAGAGATTAGTGAGACAAACCACTCTGAAATGGAATAGAGAGTCACTCTGTAAAAAAAAATCTGAAATGGACTAGCGAGTCAATAAGTTACAAACCGCTCTCAAGTGGACTAGTGTGCCACTCAGCAACAAACTGCTCTGAAATGGACCAGCGAGTCACTCAGTAACAATCCGCTCTGATATGGACTAGCGAGTCATTCCATAACAAACAGCTCTGAAAGGGACCAGCGAGTCAATCAGTAACAAACCGCTCTGTAATGGACTAGAGAGTAACTCGGTAACAAACTGCTCTGTAATGGACTAGCGAGACACTCAGTAACAAACTGCTCTGTAATGGACTAGCGAGTAACTCAGTAAAAAAACTCTCTGAAATGGACTAGCGAGACACTCAGTAGAAAACTCTCTGAAATTGACTAGCGAGTCAGTCAGTAACAAACAGCTCTGAAATGGACCAGCGAACCACTCAGTAAAAAAGCGCTCTGAAATGGACCAGCCAGTCACTCAGTAACAAACTGCTCTGAAATGGACTAGCGAGACACTCAATAACAAAACACTCTGAACTGGACCAGCGAGTCACTCAGTAACAAACAGCTCTGAAATGGACCAGCGAGTCACTCAGTAAAAAACACTCTGAAATGTACTAGCGAGTCACTCAGTAACAAACCGCTCTGAAATGGACTAGCGAGCCCTTCAGTAACTAACTGCTCTGAAATGGAGTAGCGAGTCACTCAGAAACAAACCGCTCTGAAATGTACTAGTGAGACACTCAGCATCAAACTGCTCTGAAATGACTAGCAAGTCATTCAGTAACAAACGGCTCTGAAATGGACCAGCAAGTCACTCAATAACAAACGGCTCTGAAATGTACTAGCGTGCCACTCAGTAACAAGGATGGACTAGCGAGTCACTCAGTAACAAACCGCTCAGAGGAAGAGGATGGGAAAAAAACGCTCTGAAATGGATTAGCGAGCCCTTCAGTAACAAACCGCTCTGAAATGGACCAGCGAGTCTCTCAGCAACAAAGCGGTCTGAAATGGACAACCGATTCACTCAGTATAAAAATACGCTGAAATGCACTAGCGAGACACTCAGTAAAAAAACGCTCTGAAATGGACAAATGAGGCACGGGAAAAAAACGCTCTGAAATGGATTAGCGAGCCCTTCAGTAACAAACTGCTCTGAAATGGACTAGCGAGTCACTCAGTAACAAACCGCTCTGTAATGGACTAGCGAGCCACTCAGTAAAAGAACTCTCTGAAATGGACCAGCGAGTCACTCAGTAACAAACCGCTCTGAAATCGACTAGCGAGACACTCAATAACAAACCGCTCCGACATGGACTAGCGAGTCACTCAGTAAAAAACACTCTGAAATGGACTAGCGAGACACTCAGTAAAAAAACTCTCTGAAATTGACTAGCGAGTCAGTCAGTAACAAACAGCTCTGAAATGGACCAGCGAGTCACTCAGTAACAAACCGCTCTGAAAAGGACTAATGAACCACTCAGCAAAAAAATGCTCTGAAAATGATCAGCGAGACACTCAATAACAAACCGCTCTGAAATAGACCAGCGAGTCATGCAGTAAAAATCCGCTCTGAACTGGACCAGCGAGTCACTCAGTAAAATCCGCTCTGAAATGGACTAGTGAGTCACTCAGTAACAACCCACTCTGAAATGGACTAGCGAGTAACAAACAGCTCTGAAATGGACTTGCGAGACACTCATTAACAAACGGCTCTGAAATGTACTCGTGGGAATCAATAACAAACTGCTCCGAAATGGACTAGCGAGCCACTCAGTAAAAAAACGCTCTGAAATGGACTAGCGAGCCACTCAGCAACAAGTTGCTCTGAAATGGACCAGCGAGTCATGCAGTAACAATCCGCTCTGAAATGAACTAGCGAGTCACTCCATAACGAACCGCTCTGAAATGGTCCAGCAAGTCACTCAGTAACAAACCGCTCTGTAATGGACTGGTGAATCACTCAGTAAAAAACTCTCTGAAATGGACTAGCGAGTCACTAAGTTATAAAATGCTCCGAAATGGACTGGCGAGACCCTCAGGAACAAACCGCTCCAAAATGGACTAGCGAGCCACTCAGTAAAAAAATGCTCTCAAAAGGACTAGCGAGCCACTCAATTACAAACCGCTCTCAAATGGACCAGCGAGTCACTCAGTAACAAACGGCTCTGAAGTGGACCAGCGAGTCACTCAGTAACAACCCGCTGTGAAATGGACCAGCGAGTCACGCAGTAACAATCCGCTCTGAAATGGACTAGCGAGTCACTCAGTAACAAATCGCTCTGAAATGGGCTAGTGAATCACTCAGTAAAAAACTCTCTGAAATGGACTAGCGAGTCACTAAGTTACAAAATGCTCTGAAATGGACTGACGAGACACTCATTAACAAACGCCTCTGAAATGTACTCGTGGGAATCAATAACAAACTGCTCTGAAATGGACAGCGAGACATTCTGTAACAAACTGCTCAGACATGGACCAGCGAGTCACTCAGTAACAACCCGCTCTCAAATGGACCAGCAAGTCACTCAGTAACAAACGGCTGTGTAATGGACTAGCGAGTCACTCAGTAAAAAAACCAGCTGAAATGGACTAGCAATAAACTCAGTAACAACCCGCTCTGAAATGGACTAGCGAGTCACTCTAACAAACCGCTTTGAAATGATCTAGTGAGTCACTCAGTAAAAAACGTGCTGAAATGGACATGCGAGACACTCAATAACAAACCGCTCTGAAATAGAACAGCGAGTCACTCAGTAACAACCCACTCTGAAATGGACTAGCAAGTAACAAACAGCTCTGAATTGGACTAGCGAGACAATCAATAACAAACCACTCTGTAATGTTCAAGCGAGTCACTCAGTAAAAAAATGCCCTGAAATGTACTCGCAAGACAGTCAGTAACAAACTGCACTGAAATGGACAGCGAGACACTCTGTAACAAACCACTCTGAAATGGACCAGCAAGTCACGCAGTAAAAATATGCTCTGAAATGGACTAGCTAGTCACTCAGTAACAAACCGCTCTCAAATGGACCAGCGAGTCACTCAGTAACAAACCGCTCTGTAATGGACTAACGAGTAACAAACAGCTCTGAAATGGACTAGCGAGACACTCAATAACAAACCGCTCTGAAATGTTCAAGCGAGTCACTCAGTAAAACAACGCTATGAAATGAACTCGCGAGACAGTCAGTAACAAACTGCACTGAAATGGACCAGCGAGTCACTCAGTTACAAACTGCTCTGAAATCGACTGCCGAGACACTCAGTAAAAAACCGCTCTGAAATGTACTAGCGAGCCATTCAGTTACAAACGGCTCAGAAATGGTGTAGCGAGTCATTCAGTAACAAACCCCTCTGAAATAGACTAGCGAGACACTCAGTAACAAACGCTCTGAAATGGACTAGTCAGACACTCAGTAACAAACCGCTCTGAAATGGACTAGCGAGCCATTCAGTAACAAACCGCTCTGAAGTGGACTTGCGAGCCACTCAATAAATAAATGCTCTGAAATGGAGCAGCGAGTCACTCAATCACAAACTGCTCTGAAAGAGATTAGTGAGACAAACCACTCTGAAATTGACTAGCAAGTCAGTCTGTAAAAAAATATCTGAAATGGACTAGCGAGTCAATAAGTTACAAACCGCTCTCAAGTGGACTAGTGTGCCACTCAGCAACAAACTGCTCTGAAATGGACCAGCGAGTCACTCAGTAACAATCCGCTCTGGTATGGACTAGCGAGTCATTCCATAACAAACAGCTCTGAAAGGGACCAGCGAGTCAATCAGTAACAAATCGCTCTGTAATGGACTAGAGAGTAACTCGGTAACAAACTGCTCTGTAATGGACTAGCGAGACACTCAGTAACAAACTGCTCTGTAATGGACTAGCGAGTAACTCAGTAAAAAAACTCTCTGAAATGGACTAGCGAGACACTCAGTAAAAAAACTCTCTGAAATTGACTAGCGAGTCAGTCAGTAACAAACAGCTCTGAAATGGACCAGCGAACCACTCAGTAAAAAAGCGCTCTGAAATGGACCAGCGAGTCACTAAATAACAACCTGCTCTGAAATGGACTAGCGAGCCACTCAGTAAAATAACGCACTGAAATGGAACAGCGAGTCACTCAGTAACAAACAGCTCTGAAATGGACCAGCGAGTCACTCAGTAAAAAACACTCTGAAATGTACTAGCGAGTCACTCAGTAACAAACCGCTCTGAAATGGACTAGCGAGCCCTTCAGTAACTAACTGCTCTGAAATGGAGTAGCGAGTCACTCAGAAACAAACCGCTCTGAAATGTACTAGTGAGACACTCAGCATCAAACTGCTCTGAAATGACTAGCAAGTCATTCAGTAACAAACGGCTCTGAAATGGACCAGCAAGTCACTCAATAACAAACGGCTCTGAAATGTACTAGCGTGCCACTCAGTAACAAACCGCTCTGAAATGGACCAGCGAGTCTCTCAGCAACAAAGCGGTCTGAAATGGATAACCGATTCACTCAGTATAAAAATACGCTGAAATGGACTAGCGAGACACTCAGTAAAAAAACGCTCTGAAATGGACAAATGAGGCACGGGAAAAAAACGCTCTGAAATGGATTAGCGAGCCCTTCAGTAACAAACTGCTCTGAAATGGACTAGCGAGTCACTCAGTAACAAACCGCTCTGTAATGGACTAGCGAGTCACTCAGTAAAAGAACTCTCTGAAATGGACTTGCGAGACACTCAGTAACAACCCGCTCTGAAATGGACCAGCGAGTCACTCAGTAACAAACTGCTCTGAAATCGACTAGCGAGACACTCAATAACAAACCGCTCCGAAATGGACTTGCGAGTCACTCAGTAAAAAACACTCTGAAATGGACTAGCGAGACACTCAGTAAAAAAACTCTCTGAAATTGACTAGCGAGTCAGTCAGTAACAAACAGCTCCGAAATGGACCAGCGAACCACTCAGTAAAAAAGCGCTCTGAAATGGACCAGCGAGTCACTCAGTAACAAACCGCTCTGAAAAGGACTAACGAACCACTCAGCAAAAAAATGCTCTGAAAATGATCAGCGAGACACTCAATAACAAACCGCTCTGAAATAGACCAGCGAGTCATGCGGTAAAATCCGCTCTGAAATGGACTAGCGAGTCACTCAGTAACAACCCACTCTGAAATGGACTAGCGAGTAACAAACAGCTCTGAAATGGACTTGCGAGACACTCATTAACAAACGGCTTTGAAATGTACTCATGGGAATCAATAACAAACTGCTCCGAAATGGACTAGCAAGCCACTCAGTAAAAAAACGCTCTGAAATGGACTAGCGAGCCACTCAGCAACAAGCTGCTCTGAAATGGACCAGCGAGTCATGCAGTAACAATCTGCTCTGAAATGAACTAGCGAGTCACTCCATAACGAACCGCTCTGAAATGGTCCAGCGAGTCACTCAGTAACAAACTGCTCTGTAATGGACTGGTGAATCACTCAGTAAAAAACTCTCTGAAATGGACTAGCGAGTCACTAAGTTACAAAATGCTCTGAAATGGACTGACGAGACACTCATTAACAAACGCCTCTGAAATGTACTCGTGGGAATCAATAACAAACTGCTCTGAAATGGACAGCGAGACATTCTGTAACAAACTGCTCAGACATGGACCAGCGAGTCACTCAGTAACAACCCGCTCTCAAATGGACCAGCAAGTCACTCAGTAACAAACGGCTGTGTAATGGACTAGCGAGTCACTCAGTAAAAAACCCAGCTGAAATGGACTAGCAATAAACTCAGTAACAACCCGCTCTGAAATGGACTAGCGAGTCACTCTAACAAACCGCTTTGAAATGATCTAGCGAGTCACTCAGTAAAAAACGTGCTGAAATGGACATGCGAGACACTCAATAACAAACCGCTCTGAAATAGAACAGCGAGTCACTCAGTAACAACCCACTCTGAAATGGACTAGCAAGTAACAAACAGCTCTGAATTGGACTAGCGAGACAATCAATAACAAACCACTCTGTAATGTTCTAGCGAGTCACTCAGTAAAAAAATGCCCTGAAATGTACTCGCAAGACAGTCAGTAACAAACTGCACTGAAATGGACAGCGAGACACTCTGTAACAAACCACTCTGAAATGGACCAGCAAGTCACGCAGTAAAAATATGCTCTGAAATGGACTAGCTAGTCACTCAGTAACAAACCGCTCTCAAATGGACCAGCGAGTCACTCAGTAACAAACCGCTCTGTAATGGACTAACGAGTAACAAACAGCTCTGAAATGGACTAGCGAGACACTCAATAACAAACCGCTCTGAAATGTTCAAGCGAGTCACTCAGTAAAACAACGCTATGAAATGAACTCGCGAGACAGTCAGTAACAAACTGCACTGAAATGGACCAGCGAGTCACTCAGTTACAAACTGCTCTGAAATCGACTGCCGAGACACTCAGTAAAAAACCGCTCTGAAATGTACTAGCGAGCCATTCAGTTACAAACGGCTCAGAAATGGTGTAGCGAGTCATTCAGTAACAAACCCCTCTGAAATAGACTAGCGAGACACTCAGTAACAAACGCTCTGAAATGGACTAGTCAGACACTCAGTAACAAACCGCTCTGAAATGGACTAGCGAGCCATTCAGTAACAAACCGCTCTGAAGTGGACTTGCGAGCCACTCAATAAATAAATGCTCTGAAATGGAGCAGCGAGTCACTCAATCACAAACTGCTCTGAAAGAGATTAGTGAGACAAACCACTCTGAAATGGACTAGCGAGTCAGTCTGTAAAAAAATATCTGAAATGGACTAGCGAGTCAATAAGTTACAAACCGCTCTCAAGTGGACTAGTGTGCCACTCAGCAACAAACTGCTCTGAAATGGACCAGCGAGTCACTCAGTAACAATCCGCTCTGGTATGGACTAGCGAGTCATTCCATAACAAACAGCTCTGAAAGGGACCAGCGAGTCAATCAGTAACAAATCGCTCTGTAATGGACTAGAGAGTAACTCGGTAATAAACTGCTCTGTAATGGACTAGCGAGACACTCAGTAACAAACTGCTCTGTAATGGACTAGCGAGTAACTCAGAAAAAAAACTCTCTGAAATGGACTAGCGAGACACTCAGTAAAAAAACTTTCTGAAATTGACTAGCGAGTCAGTCAGTAACAAACAGCTCTGAAATGGACCAGCGAACCACTCAGTAAAAAAGCGCTCTGAAATGGACCAGCGAGTCACTCAGTAACAAACTGCTCTGAAATGGACTAGCGAGACACTCAATAACAAAACACTCTGAACTGGACTAGCGAGTCACTAAATAACAACCTGCTCTGAAATGGACTAGCGAGCCACTCAGTAAAATAACGCACTGAAATGGAACAGCGAGTCACTCAGTAACAAACAGCTCTGAAATGGACCAGCGAGTCACTCAGTAAAAAACACTCTGAAATGTACTAGCGAGTCACTCAGTAACAAACCGCTCTGAAATGGACTAGCGAGCCCTTCAGTAACTAACTGCTCTGAAATGGAGTAGCGAGTCACTCAGAAACAAACCGCTCTGAAATGTACTAGTGAGACACTCAGCATCAAACTGCTCTGAAATGACTAGCAAGTCATTCAGTAACAAACGGCTCTGAAATGGACCAGCAAGTCACTCAATAACAAACGGCTCTGAAATGTACTAGCGTGCCACTCAGTAACAAACCGCTCTGAAATGGACCAGCGAGTCTCTCAGCAACAAAGCGGTCTGAAATGGATAACCGATTCACTCAGTATAAAAATACGCTGAAATGGACTAGCGAGACACTCAGTAAAAAAACGCTCTGAAATGGACAAATGAGGCACGGGAAAAAAACGCTCTGAAATGGATTAGCGAGCCCTTCAGTAACAAACTGCTCTGAAATGGACTAGCGAGTCACTCAGTAACAAACCGCTCTGTAATGGACTAGCGAGTCACTCAGTAAAAGAACTCTCTGAAATGGACTTGCGAGACACTCAGTAACAACCCGCTCTGAAATGGACCAGCGAGTCACTCAGTAACAAACTGCTCTGAAATCGACTAGCGAGACACTCAATAACAAACCGCTCCGAAATGGACTAGCGAGTCACTCAGTAAAAAACACTCTGAAATGGACTAGCGAGACACTCAGTAAAAAAACTCTCTGAAATTGACTAGCGAGTCAGTCAGTAACAAACAGCTCCGAAATGGACCAGCGAACCACTCAGTAAAAAAGCGCTCTGAAATGGACCAGCGAGTCACTCAGTAACAAACCGCTCTGAAAAGGACTAACGAACCACTCAGCAAAAAAATGCTCTGAAAATGATCAGCGAGACACTCAATAACAAACCGCTCTGAAATAGACCAGCGAGTCATGCGGTAAAATCCGCTCTGAAATGGACTAGCGAGTCACTCAGTAACAACCCACTCTGAAATGGACTAGCGAGTAACAAACAGCTCTGAAATGGACTTGCGAGACACTCATTAACAAACGGCTTTGAAATGTACTCATGGGAATCAATAACAAACTGCTCCGAAATGGACTAGCAAGCCACTCAGTAAAAAAACGCTCTGAAATGGACTAGCGAGCCACTCAGCAACAAGCTGCTCTGAAATGGACCAGCGAGTCATGCAGTAACAATCTGCTCTGAAATGAACTAGCGAGTCACTCCATAACGAACCGCTCTGAAATGGTCCAGCGAGTCACTCAGTAACAAACTGCTCTGTAATGGACTGGTGAATCACTCAGTAAAAAACTCTCTGAAATGGACTAGCGAGTCACTAAGTTATAAAATGCTCCGAAATGGACTGGCGAGACCCTCAGGAACAAACCGCTCCGAAATGGGCTAGTGAGCCACTCAGTAAAAAAATGCTCTCAAAAGGACTAGCGAGCCACTCAATTACAAACCACTCTGAAATAGACCAGCGAGTCACGCAGTAAAAATCCACTCTGAAATGGACTAGCGAGTCACTCAGTGACAAACCGCTCTCAAATGGACCAGCGAGTCACTCAGTAACAAACGGCTCTGAAGTGGACCAGCGAGTCACTCAGTAACAACCCGCTGTGAAATGGACCAGCGAGTCATTCAGTAACAAACCGCTCTGAAATGGTGTAGCGAGTCACTCAGGAACAAACCGCTCTGTAATGGACTAGCGAGTCACTCAGTAACAAATGGCTCTCTAATGGACTAGCGAGTCACCCAGTAAAAAAACTCTCTGAAATGGACTAGCGAGACATTCAGTAACAACCCTCTCTGAAATGGACTAGCGAGTCACTCAGTAACAAACCGCTCCAAAAAGGACTAACGAGCCACTCAGTAAAAAAACACTCTGAAAAGGACTAGCGAGAAACTCAATAACAAACCACTCTGAAATAGACCAGCGAGTCACGCAGTAAAAATCCGCTCTGAAATGAACTAGCGAGTTACTCAGTAACAAATCGCTCTGAAATGGACCAGCGAGTCATTCAGTAACAAACCGCTCTTTAATGGACCAGTGAATCACTCAGTAAAAAACTCTCTGAAATGGACCAGCGAGTCACTAAATTACAAAATGCTCTGAAATGGACTGGCGAGACACTCAGTAACAAACCAGTCTGAAATGGACTAGCAAGCCATTCAGTAACAAACCGCTCTGAAATGGACTAGCAAGACACTCAGTAACAAAAGCTCTGAAATGGGCTAGTTCGACACTCTGTAACAAACCGCTCTGAAATGGACTAGCGAGGCACTCAGTAACGAACGTTCTGAAATTGGCTAGTGAGACACTCTGTAACAAACCGCTCTGAAATGGACTAGTGAGCCATTCAGTAACAAACCGCTCTGAAATGGTGTAGCGAGTCACTCAGGAACAAACCGCTCTGTAATGGACTAGCGAGTCACTCAGTAACAAATGGCTCTCTAATGGACTAGCGAGTCACCCAGTAAAAAAACTCTCTGAAATGGACTAGCGAGACACTCAGTAACAACCCTCTCTGAAATGGACTAGCGAGTCACTCAGTAACAAACTGCTCCGAAAAGGACTAACGATCCACTCAGTAACAACGCACTCTGAAATGGACTAGCGAGTAACAAACAGCTCTGAAATGGACTTGCGAGACACTCATTAACAAACTGCTCTGAAATTTAGTCGCGGGAATCAATAACAAACCGCTCCGAAATGGACTAGCGAGCCACTCAGTAAAAAAATGCTCTGAAATGGACTAACGAGCCACTCAGTAACAAGCCGCTCTGAAATGGACCAGCGAGTCACTCCGTAACAAACCGCTCTGAAATGGACCAGCGAGTCACTCAGTAACAAACCGCTCTGTAATGGACTGGTGAATCACTCAGTAAAAAACTCTCTGAAATGGACTAGCGAGTCACTAAGTTATAAAATGCTCTGAAATGGACTGGCGAGACACTCAGGAACAAACCGCTCCAAAATGGACTAGCGAGCCACTCAGTAAAAAAATGCTCTCAAAAGGACTAGCGAGCCACTCAATTACAAACTACTCTGAAATAGACCAGCGAGTCATGCAGTAAAAATCCACTCTGAAATGGACTAGCGAGTCACTCAGTGACAAACCGCTCTCAAATGGACCAGCGAGTTACTCAGTAACAAACGGCTCTGTAACGGACAAGCGAGTCACTCAGTAAAAAAACTATCTTAAATGGACTGGCGATAAACTCAGTAACAACCCGCTCTGAAATAGACTAGTGAGTCACTCAGTAACAAACCACTCTCAAATGGACCAGCGAGTCACTCAGTAACAAACCACTCTGTAATGGACTAGCGAGTCACTCAGTAACAAACCACTGTGTAATGGACCAGCGAGTCATTCAGTAACAAACCGCTCTGAAATGGACCAGCGAGTCATTCAGTAACAAACCGCTCTGTAATGGTCTAGTGAATCAATCAGTAAAAAACTCTCTGAAATGGACTAGCGAGTCACTAAGTTACAAAATGCTCTGAAATGGACTGGCGAGACACTCATTAACAAATGCCTCTGAAATGTACTCGTGGGAATCAATAACAAACTGCTCTGAAATGGACAGCGAGACATTCTGTAACAAACTGCTCAGACATGGACCAGCGAGTCACTCAGTAACAACCCGCTCTGAAATGGACTAGCGAGCCACTCAGTAAAAAAACGCTCTGAAATGGAACAGCGAGTCACTCAGTAACAAACTGCTTTGTAATTGACTAGCGAGTAACTCGGTAACAAACACTCTGAAATTGACAATGAGACACTCAGTAACAAACCGCCCTGAAATGGACTAGTGAGCCATTCTGTAACAAACCGCTCTGAAGTGGACCAGCGAGTCACTCAGGAACAAACTACTCTGTAATGGACTAGCGAGTCACTCAGTAAAAAACACTCTGAAATGGACTAGCGAGACACTCAGTAAAAAAACTCTCTGAAATTGACTAGCGAGTCAGTCAATAACAAACAGCTCCGAAATGGACCAGCGAACCACTCAGTAAAAAAGCGCTCTGAAAATGATCAGCGAGACACTCAATAACAAACCGCTCTGAAATAGACCAGCGAGTCATGCGGTAAAATCCGCTCTGAAATGGACTAGCGAGTCACTCAGTAACAACCCACTCTGAAATGGACTAGCGAGTAACAAACAGCTCTGAAATGGACTTGCGAGACACTCATTAACAAACGGCTTTGAAATGTACTCATGGGAATCAATAACAAACTGCTCCGAAATGGGCTAGCGAGCCACTCAGTAAAAAAATGCTCTCAAAAGGACTAGCGAGCCACTCAATTACAAACCACTCTGAAATAGACCAGCGAGTCACGCAGTAAAAATCCACTCTGAAATGGACTAGCGAGACATTCAGTAACAACCCTCTCTGAAATGGACTAGTGAGTCACTCAGTAACAAACCGCTCCAAAAAGGACTAACGAGCCACTCAGTAAAAAAACACTCTGCAAAGGACTAGCGAGAAACTCAATAACAAACCATTCTGAAATAGACCAGCGAGTCACGCAGTAAAAATCCGCTCTGAAATGAACTAGCGAGTTACTCAGTAACAAATCGCTCTGAAATGGACCAGCGAGTCATTCAGTAACAAACCGCTCTTTAATGGACCAGTGAATCACTCAGTAAAAAACTCTCTGAAATGGACCAGCGAGTCACTAAATTACAAAATGCTCTGAAATGGACTGGCGAGACACTCAGTAACAAACCAGTCTGAAATGGACTAGCAAGCCATTCAGTAACAAACTGCTCTGAAATGGACTAGCGAGACACTCAGTAACAAAAGCTCTGAAATGGGCTAGTTAGACACTCTGTAACAAACCGCTCTGAAATGGACTAGCGAGACACTCAGTAATGAACGTTCTGAAATTGGCTAGTGAGACACTCTGTAACAAACCGCTCTGAAATGGACTAGTGAGCCATTCAGTAACAAACCGCTCTGAAATGGTGTAGCGAGTCACTCAGGAACAAACCGCTCTGTAATGGACTAGCGAGTCACTCAGTAACAAATGGCTCTCTAATGGACTAGCGAGTCACCCAGTAAAAAAACTCTCTGAAATGGACTAGCGAGACACTCAGTAACAACCCTCTCTGAAATGGACTAGCGAGTCACTCAGTAACAAACTGCTCCGAAAAGGACTAACGATCCACTCAGTAACAACGCACTCTGAAATGGACTAGCGAGTAACAAACAGCTCTGAAATGGACTTGCGAGACACTCATTAACAAACTGCTCTGAAATTTAGTCGCGGGAATCAATAACAAACCGCTCCGAAATGGACTAGCGAGCCACTCAGTAAAAAAACGCTCTGAAATGGACTAACGAGCCACTCAGTAACAAGCCGCTCTGAAATGGACCAGCGAGTCACTCCGTAACAAACCGCTCTGAAATGGACCAGCGAGTCACTCAGTAACAAACCGCTCTGTAATGGACTGGTGAATCACTCAGTAAAAAACTCTCTGAAATGGACTAGCGAGTCACTAAGTTATAAAATGCTCTGAAATGGACTGGCGAGACACTCAGGAACAAACCGCTCCAAAATGGACTAGCGAGCCACTCAGTAAAAAAATGCTCTCAAAAGGACTAGCGAGCCACTCAATTACAAACTACTCTGAAATAGACCAGCGAGTCATGCAGTAAAAATCCACTCTGAAATGGACTAGCGAGTCACTCAGTGACAAACCGCTCTCAAATGGACCAGCGAGTTACTCAGTAACAAACGGCTCTGTAACGGACAAGCGAGTCACTCAGTAAAAAAACTATCTTAAATGGACTGGCGATAAACTCAGTAACAACCCGCTCTGAAATAGACTAGCGAGTCACTCAGTAACAAACCACTCTCAAATGGACCAGCGAGTCACTCAGTAACAAACCACTCTGTAATGGACTAGCGAGTCACTCAGTAACAAACCACTGTGAAATGGACCAGCGAGTCATTCAGTAACAAACCGCTCTGAAATGGACCAGTGAGTCATTCAGTAACAAACCGCTCTGTAATGGTCTAGTGAATCAATCAGTAAAAAACTCTCTGAAATGGACTAACGAGACACTCAGTTACAAACGGCTCAGAAGTGGTGTAGCGAGTCATTCAGTAACAAACCCCTCTGAAATAGACTAGCGAGACACTCAGTAACAAACGCTCTGAAATGGACTAGTCAGACACTCAGTAACAAACCGCTCTGAAATGGACTAGCGAGCCATTCAGTAACAAACCACTCTGAAATGGACCAGCGAGTCACGCAGTAAAAAAACTCTCTGAAATGGACTAGCGAGACACTCAGTAACAACCCGCTCTGAAGTGGACTTGCGAGCCAGTCAATAAATAAATGCTCTGAAAAGGAGCAGCGAGTCACTCAATCACAAACTGCTCTGAAAGAGATTAGTGAGACAAACCACTCAGAAATGGACTAGCGAGTCACTCTGTGAAAAAAAATCTGAAATGGACTAGCGAGTCAATAAGTTACAAACCGCTCTCAAGTGGACTAGTGTGCCACTCAGCAACAAACTGCTCTGAAATGGACCAGCGAGTCACTCAGTAACAATCCGCTCTGATATGGACTAGCGAGTCATTCCATAACAAACAGCTCTGAAAGGGACCAGCGAGTCAATCAGTAACAAACCGCTCTGTAATGGACTAGAGAGTAACTCAGTAACAAACTGCTCTGTAATGGACTAGCGAGTAACTCAGTAAAAAAACTCTCTGAAATGGACTAGCGAGACACTCAGTAAAAAAACTCTCTGAAATTGACTAGCGAGTCAGTCAGTAACAAACAGCTCTGAAATGGACCAGCGAACCGCTCAGTAAAAAAGCGCTCTGAAATGGACCAGCGAGTCACTCAGTAACAAACTGCTCTGAAATGGACTAGCGAGACACTCAATAACAAAACACTCTGAACTGGACTAGCGAGTCACTAAATAACAACCTGCTCTGAAATGGACCAGCGAGCCACTCAGCAAAATAACGCACTGAAATGGAACAGCGAGTCACTCAGTAACAAACAGCTCTGAAATGGACTAGCGAGACACTCAATAACAAAACACTCTGAACTGGACTAGCGAGTCACTAAATAACAACCTGCTCTGAAATGGACTAGCGAGCCACTCAGTAAAATAACGCACTGAAATGGAACAGCGAGTCACTCAGTAACAAACAGCTCTGAAATGGACCAGCGAGTCACTCAGTAAAAAACACTCTGAAATGTACTAGCGAGTCACTCAGTAACAAACAGCTCTGAAATGGACTAGCGAGCCCTTCAGTAACTAACTGCTCTGAAATGGAGTAGCGAGTCACTCAGAAACAAACCGCTCTGAAATGTACTAGTGAGACACTCAGCATCAAACTGCTCTGAAATGACTAGCAAGTCATTCAGTAACAAACGGCTCTGAAATGGACCAGCAAGTCACTCAATAACAAACGGCTCTGAAATGTACTAGCGTGCCACTCAGTAACAAACCGCTCTGAAATGGACCAGCGAGTCTCTCAGCAACAAAGCGGTCTGAAATGGATAACCGATTCACTCAGTATAAAAATACGCTGAAATGGACTAGCGAGACACTCAGTAAAAAAACGCTCTGAAATGGACAAATGAGGCACGGGAAAAAAACGCTCTGAAATGGATTAGCGAGCCCTTCAGTAACAAACTGCTCTGAAATGGACTAGCGAGTCACTCAGTAACAAACCGCTCTGTAATGGACTAGCGAGTCACTCAGTAAAAGAACTCTCTGAAATGGACTTGCGAGACACTCAGTAACAACCCGCTCTGAAATGGACCAGCGAGTCACTCAGTAACAAACTGCTCTGAAATCGACTAGCGAGACACTCAATAACAAACCGCTCCAAAATGGACTAGCGAGTCACTCAGTAAAAAACACTCTGAAATGGACTAGCGAGACACTCAGTAAAAAAACTCTCTGAAATTGACTAGCGAGTCAGTCAGTAACAAACAGCTCCGAAATGGACCAGCGAACCACTCAGTAAAAAAGCGCTCTGAAATGGACCAGCGAGTCACTCAGTAACAAACCGCTCTGAAAAGGACTAACGAACCACTCAGCAAAAAAATGCTCTGAAAATGATCAGCGAGACACTCAATAACAAACCGCTCTGAAATAGACCAGCGAGTCATGCGGTAAAATCCGCTCTGAAATGGACTAGCGAGTCACTCAGTAACAACCCACTCTGAAATGGACTAGCGAGTAACAAACAGCTCTGAAATGGACTTGCGAGACACTCATTAACAAACGGCTTTGAAATGTACTCATGGGAATCAATAACAAACTGCTCCGAAATGGACTAGCAAGCCACTCAGTAAAAAAACGCTCTGAAATGGACTAGCGAGCCACTCAGCAACAAGCTGCTCTGAAATGGACCAGCGAGTCATGCAGTAACAATCCGCTCTGAAATGAACTAGCGAGTCACTCCATAACGAACCGCTCTGAAATGGTCCAGCGAGTCACTCAGTAACAAACTGCTCTGTAATGGACTGGTGAATCATTCAGTAAAAAACTCTCTGAAATGGACTAGCGAGTCACTAAGTTATAAAATGCTCCGAAATGGACTGGCGAGACCCTCAGGAACAAACCGTTCCGAAATGGGCTAGCGAGCCACTCAGTAAAAAAATGCTCTCAAAAGGACTAGCGAGCCACTCAATTACAAACCACTCTGAAATAGACCAGCGAGTCACGCAGTAAAAATCCACTCTGAAATGGACTAGCGAGTCACTCAGTGACAAACCGCTCTCAAATGGACCAGCGAGTCACTCAGTAACAAACGGCTCTGAAGTGGACCAGCGAGTCACTCAGTAACAACCCGCTGTGAAATGGACCAGCGAGTCATTCAGTAACAAACCGCTCTGAAATGGTGTAGCGAGTCACTCAGGAACAAACCGCTCTGTAATGGACTAGCGAGTCACTCAGTAACAAATGGCTCTCTAATGGACTAGCGAGTCACCCAGTAAAAAAACTCTCTGAAATGGACTAGCGAGACATTCAGTAACAACCCTCTCTGAAATGGACTAGCGAGTCACTCAGTAACAAACCGCTCCAAAAAGGACTAACGAGCCACTCAGTAAAAAAACACTCTGAAAAGGACTAGCGAGAAACTCAATAACAAACCACTCTGAAATAGACCAGCGAGTCACGCAGTAAAAATCCGCTCTGAAATGAACTAGCGAGTTACTCAGTAACAAATTGCTCTGAAATGGACCAGCGAGTCATTCAGTAACAAACCGCTCTTTAATGGACCAGTGAATCACTCAGTAAAAAACTCTCTGAAATGGACCAGCGAGTCACTAAATTACAAAATGCTCTGAAATGGACTGGCGAGACACTCAGTAACAAACCAGTCTGAAATGGACTAGCAAGCCATTCAGTAACAAACCGCTCTGAAATGGACTAGCGAGACACTCAGTAACAAAAGCTCTGAAATGGGCTAGTTAGACACTCTGTAACAAACCGCTCTGAAATGGACTAGCGAGACACTCAGTAACGAACGTTCTGAAATTGGCTAGTGAGACACTCTGTAACAAACCGCTCTGAAATGGACTAGTGAGCCATTCAGTAACAAACCACTCTGAAATGGTGTAGCGAGTCACTCAGGAACAAACCGCTCTGTAATGGACTAGCGAGTCACTCAGTAACAAATGGCTCTCTAATGGACTAGCGAGTCACCCAGTAAAGAAACTCTCTGAAATGGACTAGCGAGACACTCAGTAACAACCCTCTCTGAAATGGACTAGCGAGTCACTCAGTAACAAACTGCTCCGAAAAGGACTAACGATCCACTCAGTAACAACGCACTCTGAAATGGACTAGCGAGTAACAAACAGCTCTGAAATGGACTTGCGAGACACTCATTAACAAACTGCTCTGAAATTTAGTCGCGGGAATCAATAACAAACCGCTCCGAAATGGACTAGCGAGCCACTCAGTAAAAAAACGCTCTGAAATGGACTAACGAGCCACTCAGTAACAAGCCGCTCTGAAATGGACCAGCGAGTCACTCCGTAACAAACCGCTCTGAAATGGACCAGCGAGTCACTCAGTAACAAACCGCTCTGTAATGGACTGGTGAATCACTCAGTAAAAAACTCTCTGAAATGGACTAGCGAGTCACTAAGTTATAAAATGCTCTGAAATGGACTGGCGAGACACTCAGGAACAAACCGCTCCAAAATGGACTAGCGAGCCACTCAGTAAAAAAATGCTCTCAAAAGGACTAGCGAGCCACTCAATTACAAACTACTCTGAAATAGACCAGCGAGTCATGCAGTAAAAATCCACTCTGAAATGGACTAGTGTGCCACTCAGCAACAAACTGCTCTGAAATGGACCAGCGAGTCACTCAGTAACAATCCGCTCTGATATGGACTAGCGAGTCATTCCATAACAAACAGCTCTGAAAGGGACCAGCGAGTCAATCAGTAACAAACCGCTCTGTAATGGACTAGAGAGTAACTCAGTAACAAACTGCTCTGTAATGGACTAGCGAGTAACTCAGTAAAAAAACTCTCTGAAATGGACTAGCGAGACACTCAGTAAAAAAACTCTCTGAAATTGACTAGCGAGTCAGTCAGTAACAAACAGCTCTGAAATGGACCAGCGAACCACTCAGTAAAAAAGCGCTCTGAAATGGACCAGCGAGTCACTCAGTAACAAACTGCTCTGAAATAGACTAGCGAGACACTCAATAACAAAACACTCTGAACTGGACTAGCGAGTCACTAAATAACAACCTGCTCTGAAATGGACTAGCGAGCCACTCAGCAAAATAATGCACTGAAATGGAACAGCGAGTCACTCAGTAACAAACAGCTCTGAAATGGACCAGCGAGTCACTCAGTAAAAAACACTCTGAAATGTACTAGCGAGTCACTCAGTAACAAACCGCTCTGAAATGGACTAGTGAGCCCTTCAGTAACTAACTGCTCTGAAATGGAGTAGCGAGTCACTCAGAAACAAACCGCTCTGAAATGTACTAGTGAGACACTCAGCATCAAACTGCTCTGAAATGACTAGCAAGTCATTCAGTAACAAACGGCTCTGAAATGGACCAGCAAGTCACTCAATAACAAACGGCTCTGAAATGTACTAGCGTGCCACTCAGTAACAAACCACTCTGAAATGGACCAGCGAGTCTCTCAGCAACAAAGCGGTCTGAAATGGACAACCGATTCACTCAGTATAAAAATACGTTGAAATGGACTAGCGAGACACTCAGTAAAAAAACGCTCTGAAATGGACAAATGAGGCACGGGAAAAAAATGCTCTGAAATGAATTAGCGAGCCCTTCAGTAACAAACTGCTCTGAAATGGACTAGCGAGTCACTCAGTAAAAAACCGCTCTGTAATGGACTAGCGAGTCACTCAGTAAAAGAACTCTCTGAAATGGGCTTGCGAGACACTCAGTAACAACCCGCTCTGAAATGGACCAGCGAGTCACTCAGTAACAAACCGCTCTGAAATCGACTAGCGAGACACTCAATAACAAACTGCTCCAAAATGGACCAGCGAGTCACTCAATAACAAACCGCTCCGAAATGGACTAGCGAGTCACTCAGTAAAAAACACTCTGAAATGGACTAGCGAGACACTCCGTAAAAAAACTCTCTGAAATTGACTAGCGAGTCAGTCAGTAACAAACAGCTCCGAAATGGACCAGCGAACCACTCAGTAAAAAAGCGCTCTGAAATGGACCAGCGAGTCACTCAGTAACAAACTGCTCTGAATTGGACTAGCGAGACACTCAATAACAAAACATTCTGAACTGGACTAGCGAGTCACTAAGTAACAACCTGCTCTGAAATGGACTAGCAAGCCACTCAGTAAAATAACGCACTGAAATGGAACAGCGAGTCACTCAGTAACAAACAGCTCTGAAATGGACCAGCGAGTCACTCCGTAAAAAACACTCTGAAATGTACTAGCGAGTCACTCAGTAACAAACCGCTCTGAAATGGACTAGTGAGCCCTTCAGTAACTAACTGCTCTGAAATGGAGTAGCGAGTCACTCAGTAACAAACCGCTCTGAAATGGACAAATGAGGCACGGGTAAAAACCGCTCTGAAATGGGTAAGTGAGCCCTTCAGTAACAAACTGCTCTGAAATGGACTAGCGAGTCACTCAGTAACAAACCGCTCTGTAATGGACTAGCGAGTCACTCAGTAAAAGAACTCTCTGAAATGGACTTGCGAGACACTCAGTAACAACCCACTCTGAAATGGACCAGCGAGTCACTCAGTAACAAACCACTCTGAAATTGACTAGCGAGACACTCAACAACAAACCACTCCGAAATGGACTAGCGAGTCGCTCAGTAAAAAACACTCTGAAATGTACTAGCGAGTCACTCAGTAACAAACCGCTCTGAAATGGACTAGCGAGCCCTTCAGTAACTAACTGCTCTGAAATGGACTGGCGAGTCACTCAGTAGCAAACCGCCCTGAAATGACTAGCAAGTCATTCAGTAACAAACGGCTCTGAAATGGACCAGCAAGTCACTCAATAACAAACCGCTCTGAAATGTACTAGCGTGCCACTCAGTAACAAACCGCTCTGAAATGCACCAGCGAGTCTCTCAGTAACAAAGCGGTCTGAAATGGACAACCGATTCACTCAGTATAAAAATACGCTGAAATGGACGAGCGAGACACTCAGTAAAAAAACGCTCTGAAATGGACAAATGAGGCACGGGAAAAAACCGCTCTGAAATGGATTTGCGAGCCCTTCAGTAACAAACTGCCCTGAAATGGACTAGCGAGTCACTCAGTAACAAACCGCTCTGTAATGGACTAGTGAGTCACTCAGTAAAAGAACTCTCTGAAATGGACTTGCGAGACACTCAGTAAAAACCCGGTCTGAAATGGACCAGCGAGTCACCAAGTTACAAACGGCTCTGAAATGGACCAGTGAGTCACTCAGTAACAAAAAACTCTGAAATGGACTTGCGAGTCACTCAGTAAAAAAATGCTCTGAAAAGGACCAGCGAGCCATTCAGCAACAAACTGCTCTGAAATGGACCAGCGAGTCACTCAGTAACAAACGGCTCTGAAATGGACCAGCGAGCCATTCAGTAACAAACAGCTCTGAAATGGACCAGTGAACCACTGAGTAAATAAACACTCTGAAATGGACCAGCGAGTCACTCAGTAACAAACTGCTCTGAAATGGACTAGCGAGACACTCAATAACAAAGTGCTCTGAAATGGATTAGCGTGTCACTCAGTAACAAAAAACTCTGAAATGGACCAGTGAACCACTGAGTAAATAAACACTCTGAAATGGACCAGCGAGTCACTCAGTAACAAACTGCTCTGAAATGGACTAGCGAGACACTCAATAACAAAATGCTCTGAAATGGATTAGCGAGTCACTAAGTTACAAACCGCTCTCAAATGGACTAGCGAGTAACTCAGTAAAAAACACTCTGAAATGGACTTGCGAGTCACCAAGTTACAAACGGCTCTGAAATGGACCAGTGAGTCACTCAGTAACAAAAAACTCTGAAATGGACTTGCGAGTCACTCAGTAAAAAAATGCTCTGAAATGGACCAGCGAGCCATTCAGCAACAAACAGCTCTGAAATGGACCAGTGAACCACTCAGTAACAAACTGCTCTGAAATGGACCAGCGAGTCACTCAGTAACAAACGGCTCTGAAATGGACCAGCGAGCCATTCAGTAACAAACGGCTCTGAAATGGACCAGTGAACCACTCAGTAACAAATTGCTCTGAAATGGACCAGCGAGTCACTCAGTAACAAACTGCTCTGAAATGGACCAGCGAGTCACTCAGTAACAAACTGCTCTGAAATGGACCAGCGAGTCACTCAGTAACAAACTGCTCTGAAATGGACTAGCGAGACACTCAATAACAAAGTGCTCTGAAATGGATTAGCGAGTCACTAAGTTACAAACCGCTCTCAAATGGACTAGCGAGTAACTCAGTAAAAAACACTCTGAAATGGACTAGCGAGTCACTCAGTAACAAACCGCTCTGAAATGGACTAGCGAGCCCTTCAGTACAAACTGCTCTGAAATGGACCAGCGAGTCACTCAGTAACAAACTGCTCTGAAATGGACCAGCGAGTCACTCAGTAACAAACCGCCCTGAAATGACTAGCAAGTCATTCAGTAACAAACGGCTCTGAAGTGGACCAGCAAGTCACTCAATAACAAACCGCTCTGAAATGTACTAGCGTGCCACTCAGTAACAAACCGCTCTGAAATGGACCAGTGAGTCTCTCAGCAACAAAGCACACTGAAATGGACAACCGGGTCACTCAGTATAAAAACGCGCTGAAATGGACTAGCGAGACACTCAGTAAAAAAATGCACTGAAATGGACAAACGAGTCACGGGATAAAACTGCTCTGAAATGGCCTAGCGAGTCACTCAGTAACAAACCACTCCGAAATGGACTAGCATGCCACTCAGTAAAAAAACGCTCTGAAATGGACCAGCGAGTCATTCAGTAAAAAACCGCACTGAAATGGCCTAGCGAGTAACTGAGTAAAAAACACTGAAATGGACTAGCGAGTCACTCAGTAACAAACCGCTCTGAAATGGACTAGAGAGCCCTTCAGTAAAAAACCGCTCTGAAATGGCATAGTGATTCACTCAGTAAAAAAACGCTCTGAAATGGACTAGCGAGTCACTCAGTAACAAACCGTTCTGAAATGGACTAGCGAGACACTCAATAACAAAGCGCTCTGAAATGGACTAGCGAGTCACTAAGTTACAAACTGCTCTGAAATGGACTGGTGAGACACTCAGTAGCAAACCGCTCTGAAATGGACCAGTGTGCCTGTGATAAATCCATGTAATGAGATCAGGAACTCGAAGAGGCAAGGTATTAGGTATTCGGATTAACGAGTACTTTATTAAATGACTAAGGAACAACCAGGCAGGCCTGCATCCAGGCATTGCACCCTTACTGACCTTGACAGGAAGCCAACCTCTGACCTTGTCAGGAAGCAAACCTCTGACCTTAGCAGCAGCATTGGCTACAGCACCATCTGGTGGATAACCATAATCACAACATCCCAGATTACTATTTCCTTCCCCCCTTAAGATTTCAGTATGAATTTCTTAACAAGCAACCATTCCTGAGGGTCACATAAGGAGTCTCCATTCATCTTGTTCCATACTTGATGAATCTAACAGTTCAGTATCAATTTCTGTGGTGGCTTGCGAGCCCTTTGTGAACGTCTAACAGTAAAGTCCCTGCTTGTTTGTGGTGAAGCCACCAGCTGCTCCTGAGCAGTGCTCAGAGTATCTGATTCTGCAACGATGGTTTCCTCTTGACGAATAGGTTCCTGTGGAATTGTCTCGGTCCCTGGTGGTGGCACCACAGATGCACTTGGATAACTGGGGGCAACCCTGTCTTCAGTCATTGCATCTGGAACCTTCATTTCAATTTCCCTTTGTCTGGGAAGTATCTGATCTACATGTCTGCGTACTACCCTACCATCTCCCAACATGACCTTGTATGATACTGGACCTGTCATTGAGTCGATGAAGCCAGGAATCCACTTTGGTCCATAACTGAAATTCCTGGTAAGGACCGCATCTCCTTCTCCAAAACTTCGGCTCTTTGTTCTTTTGTCATGGTTCTCTTTTTGTTTGTTTTGTCTGTTTTCCATTTTCCCTTTTAGGTCTGGGTGGACAAGGTCAAGAGTGGAGCGTAGTCTATGACCTAATAACATCTCAGCAGGAGAGAGTCCTGTGGCGGATTGAGGTGTTATTCTGTAGCTGAACAGAACCCGTGACACCTTGGCTGCTAAACTCCCTTCTGCACCTTTTATTCATCATCTCCTTAAATGTTTGTACGGCTCCCTCTGCAAGTCCATTCGAGGACGGATGATATGGAGCTGAGGTCACCTGCACTATGCCATTTTTTCTCAAGAACTCTTTTGTCTCTGTACTCACAAAACAAGTGGCATTGTCACTCACCACGATCTCTGGTAGCCCTTGATTACTGAAGCTCTGATGCAGGCAGTCTATAGTAGTAGTGGTGGAAGCAGGATTTACAGGATAAACATCCATCCATTTTGGAATGTGCATCAATTATTATGAGGAACATTTTCCCCATGAATGGACCCACATAACCTAAGTGCAATCTTCTCCATCGTTTATCCAGCCACTCCCAGGGGTGGAGAGGAGCCGCTGCTGGTGCCTTCCGGTGTTCCTGACAAGTGCTGCATGTCTTGACTAGATTTTCTATCTCCTCAGCTAGCTTTGGCCACCACAAGTAACTCCTAGCCAAGCCATACGCAAGACCCCAGGATGACACTGATGTAGTTGCTCTAGGACAGACTGTCATGCTGGCTGTGGAATAATCACTCGTGCTCCCCACAACACGCAACCATCCTGCACACTCAGCTCTGTTTTCCTGACACTGTAGGGTGTGAAGTCAGCCCCTTCCAGATGCTGTGGCCATCCCCTCACCACATATTCTCGAACTCTAGACAGTACTGGATCTTTGCCTGTCCATGTTCTTACTTGCTCTGCAGTCACAAGTGCCGTGTCAGTGTCCTCCAAGATCAAAACTCTGTCCTCTGGAGCTGCACAGATAGGTGTGCCTGGCAGTGGAAGATGGCTCAAGGCATCTGCGTTCCCATGGCATTTACCCACCTTGTAGACGATGACATACCCATATGCCCTCAACATCACTGCCCACCTCTGGATCCGGGGTGACACCATCTGTGGAACTGCTTTCATTTCATTGAAAAGAGAGAGAAGGGCCTAGAAATTCAGTATGGCCCCGCCAGGTATTTTGCGTCCGAAATTTTGTGCTCGCCAGGATTCCCGTAGCGCCCGCCTAAAATTCAGTTGCGACAGGCCAAGATGGCGGCGGGCGCTATTGCAGGGTTTGGCCGCCTCGCTAGGGGCGATGAATGTCACTTTCAGGCGTCCAGCTCCCGCTGCGGCACCCAATGCGGTGCGGCAGGCTGGGGTACTGCAGGCCTCCTCCTTTTCTTAAGGAGGAGCTGCCTGCAGCCTCAGATCGCCGGTGGATTCCCCCGGCAAATGAGCCCGGCACCACGGAGAAGTGCCGGGCTCATGGGACTCAGACATCAATGCCATGGGGGGGTGGTGCAGGAGTCTGAGGAGGGAGGTGCGGGCAGGCGGCCGCCAGGAAAGCGGCCGGCCGCTGCTCCACCTTTATGCGCCAGCCTTTCGGAGCTGCAAGACCCCGTTTCACAAACGCTGTTTGCGGCTGCCACGGGCGAGGCGGCCGCAACTGAATTTGGCCATTGGGCCGGAATAGCATTGCAACCGGGGTGCTGTGCACACCGATGATGTCATCAGTGCTGGCGCGGCGCTACCGGCTAACGCTGATGTTAGGGTCCATCTGAATTTCGGGCGATAAAAAACTTCAGGCGCAAACCACTTTATAGCCAATAAGTGGGCGCAAACGCAACTGAATTTCTAGGCCAAGAGGTTTATGATCGGTGCATATGGTGAACTTCCTGCCATATATGTACTTGTGGAACCTCTGTAACCCAAACATTACTGCTAACCCCTCTTTGTCTAACTGGGAATAGTTTTTTTCTGCTGGTGTTAGAGTTCGGGACATAAACCCTATTGGCCTTTCAGTTCCATCTTCCATGCAGTGTAAAAGAACTGCCCCCACCCCGTAAGGTGAAGCATCACAAGAGAGAATGATGTCTTTCTCTGCATTGTAGTGAACCAGCACATCTGACGACAGCATCAGTTTCTTGGACTGTTCAAATGAAACTCCCTGCTCCTCTCCCCACTGCCACTGTGTCTCCTTGCGCAGTAGTTTGTGAAGAGGTGCTAACACAGTTGACATGTTTGGTAAGAACCTGTTATAATAGTTCAGCAGTCCCAGGTAAGCTTTTAACTCAGCCACATTTGTAGGAGCAGGGGCGTCCTGCAGTGCTTGTACCTTCTCCTTGAGTGGATGGAGCCCAGTGGCGTCCACTCTCTGTCCCAGGAACACTCCCTCATTCCCCAGGAAAGTGCACTTACTCCTCTTGAGCCGGAACCCTGCCCTCTCCAATCTCTGTAGTACCTCTCTCAGAGTGCTCAGATGCTCCTGGTCGGTTCTTCCCATCACCAGAATGTCATCCAGATAGATGGAAACATGCGGAATCCCTTGTAGTACACCTTCGATTGTCCTCTGGAAGATAGCTGGACTAGATGAGACACCAAATGGTAAGCGGTTATATGTAAACAAACCCTTGTGTGTATATATGGTGACATACTTCTTTGATTCGTCATCCAGTGTAATCTGCAAGTAGGCATGGCTCATATCCAACTTTATGAATTTCTTTCCTCCAGCCACGTTTGCAAAGAGATCCTTTGTTTTGTGAATCGGATGCTGCTCTAGTTTGGACACCCGATTGACTGTCAATTTATAGTCTCCACAGAGTCTTATCGAATTGTCCGGTTTTAAAACAGGTGTACTGGCCACGCTAGACGTGCTCCTATCTAGTTATCCAGCAAGTTAAACACTTATACAAAAATAATTCTTCGTGAACCTGTTTGCTGTTTTGAAGCTTTACTTGAACAAATTTGTGAAACTGTAAACAAAGATAAAGTATGTTTTGTACATAAACTGAGTACTATACATTGGATATTACATAAGATATAAACATATTTACAAGAGTAGAATAGACTAATTGTATAACTAACTAACATTTGGACTAACTTCTGTAACTATCAAATTTTAACCTTTTATAAACATATCATTGTCAAAATACTACTCTGACAACGTTGCTATTATGCTAACAAACAAAGATACTCACAGATATTGCACTTGGCCTAACATATGAAATCAGATTACATTGGATTGTGAAACCCTCATGGAATCGTCCATTACTGCCAGGTTCTTCCTGGAATTCTACTTCCTGGGTTACACAGGAAGAAAGGTACGAAGGTCAAATGACCACTCACAGGAAGAAAGGAACAAAGGTCAAATGACCTCACACAGGAAGAAAGGAACAAAGGTCAAATGACCTCACACAGGAAGAAAGGAACAAAGGTCAAATGACCTCTGTTTCATACAAACACACTGCTAACACATAACCACCACCAGAGGGTGCTATCTGCACATAAAATAGTCCATCGGTCCAGAATATTCCCCGTCTGGGGTCATTAACGACTCCACATAGTCCGAACTCTACTTGTCACTGGAGTCCTCTGGCGACAAAAGAAGAACCACCTCAGAGACGGGCCAAGAGAAGACCTTCGCTGTTCCTTCTTTGATGACTCTCAAGTCCACCTTTCTCACTGTCCTGTCCCGGCTGGGATGGGAGTTCACGATGATAGCCATAGGCCACTCATTCCTTTTTACTTGATTGTCCCTCATCAAGACAACATCTCCTTCTTTGAGATCCGGCCTCTTGTCCTGCCACTTGTGTCAGCTCTGTAGTGTGTTGAGGTACTCCCTTCGCCACCTGTTCCAAAACGTGTCTGCCAGACTCTGGACTCGTTTCCATTCTTCCTTGAAGAGTTCTCTTTCCCCAAACTCTCCTGGAGGACAAGGGGGAACACCTGTCTTCTGGGTCAAAAGCATGGCCGGAGTGAGGATGAGGGGCGATTCTGGGTCTGAAGATACAGGAATGAGGGGCCTTGCATTCATCACGGCGGTGACCTCAGCCATCAGTGTGCTCAAGACCTCATGTGTGAGGCACGATGATCTACCTTGGAGAAGCATGCAGTCGAGGATACGGCGGGCAATGCCGATCATACACTCCCATGCGCCGCCCATGTGGGATGAGTGAGGTGGCTTGAATACCCAGGTGCATTTCTGCTCTTGGAGATACGTCTCCACACTCTGAGAGCTGGAACTAGATCCATCCATCTTCAGCTCTCTGCAAGCACCAACAAAGTTTATGCTGCAATCTGAGCGTATTTGCTTTGCCGGGCCTCTAATTGAGAAAAACCATCTCAGAGCATTTATGAAGTTGGAGGCGCTCATTGTTTCTATGACTTCGATGTGTACAGCTCTTGTGGACATACATGAGAACATCACCGCCCACCTCTTGCTGTTGGCGTGTCCTCCTCTGGTGCGGCGTGAGACCACGTCCCATGGTCCGAAGACATCTACGCCTATGTAGGTGAAAGGTGGTGCTCCTTGTAGCCGCTCGGCTGGCAGATCTGCTATCTGTTGGTGCTCCGTCTTCCCACGGAGTTTTTTGCAGATGACACATTTGAAAAGCGTGCCGCTGATACATCTCTCAGCTCCAACCAACCAGAGGCCGTCTGCTCTGATGGCACCTTCAGTGAAATGTCTGCCCTGGTGCTTCACAGCCTCATGATGATAATGCACAAGCAGAATGGCCAGATGATGATGACCTGGAATGAGGATGGGGTTGGTTGCATTCATTCCTAGTTGAGACTGCGATATGCGTCCCCCAGCTCTGAGAAGGCCGTCGGCGTCGACGATGGGATGCAGCTTCCGTAGACTGCTGTGAGGGGGTAGATTGCATTCTGCTGCTATGCACTTCAACTCTTCTGCATAACACTCATGTTGGACACTCTTTATCACAAGGATTGTGGCTCTCTTGAGCTCCTCTTCAGAGGGACTCTTATGACAGATGTGCCACCCATGGCAGTTACTCCCTTGCGTAGACTGGGAGAAGGTACGAGCTATATGGGTTAGGCGTGCTATCGTCTTTATGAGAGTGTTGCATTTGGAGAAATGCTCGAAGCATTTGGTGCTCATCAGGTCCTTACAGATTTGAGTAACTTTCGCTGTTACTTGTGGGCATATCTCGCAGTCAGAAACAGGGTTGAGTAGGTCGAATGACTCGTTGATTTCAGAGAAGTGTGGGAACAGATCCTGAAGAAAAGCAGGTCCTGACAGCCAAGTCATGCTGCTGAGTAGGGACGCTGTTACAGATCTAGACCCATGGTCAGCTGGGTTCAGGTCTGTAGGGATGTACCTCCACTGGTCAGGGGACGTGGACTGTCAAATACGTTGGACCCTATTGTTCACGTATATGTAGAACCGTCTACTTTGCTTATGGATGTATCCTAGCACCACTTTTCTGTCTACATAATATGTGATGCTGTCGAACTTCAGATCAATCTCGTCTTCTATGAACTCTGTAATCTCAACTGCTAATACTGCTGTGCACAGTTCCAATCTTGGTATGGTGAGGTCTGGCTGGGGTGCCAACTTGGCCTTACCAAAGACGAAGCCGATTTTGCTTTGTCCATCTTGAGTGGTGACCTTCAGATAAGCCACACCTGCAATGGCCTTAGCGGATGCATCTGCAAAGACACAGAGCTCTTTGAATTGGGCATTTAAGGGAGAGAAAGACGAATAGCAGTGAGGTATTCGGATCTCCTGTAAGTCTTGGAGTGAGTCTCTCCATCTGTCCCACTCTGCTTCCATCTCTTCAGGGAGAGGTGAATCCCACTCTTCAGCATGTGTGGAGAGTTCCCTGAGGAGCAGCCTGCCTTGTATGGTGACAGGGGCTAAGAAGCCGAGAGGGTCGTATAGGCTGTTGACTGTAGAGAGCACTCCTCTACATGTGAAGGGTTTCTTGACGTCTAAGACTTGGAATGTGAACGTGCCTGTTGCTATGTTCCACGACACCCCTAGGCTATGCTGTAAGTGGAGGTCATCAGTGAAAAGGTCAAGGTCTTTGACGTCCTTAGCACGATCTTCAGTGGGGAATACCTCCATCACTGCTGGTCTGTTAGAGGCTATCTTATGCAGCCTGAGGTTGGATGGTGCAAGTATTTCCTGAGCTCGTCCGAGGGTACTGATGGCCTCTGCTTCGGTCGGGAATGACTTCAGTGCATCGTCGACATAGAACTCTCATTCGATGAACCCTCTCACATCACTGCCAAAGTTGTCATCTTCTTCCTTGGCAGCCCTCCTTAGTCCGTATATGGCGACAGCAGGGGATGGGCTATTCCCAAAGACATGGACACGCATTCTGTAGTCCACAATGTCTCTATTGGGGTCATTGTCCTGGTAACACAGGAAGCGGAGGAAGTCTCTGTGGTCTTCTCTCACCACGAAGCAATGAAACATGTGCTGGATATCGGCAGTGATGGCGACGGGCTCTTTCCTGAATCTCATGAGCACTCCCAAGAGGCTGTTGTTAAGATCGGGCCCTGTGAGGAGTACGTCATTGAGAGAGACTCCCTGAAATGGTGCACTGGAGTCAAACACCACGCGGATCTGTTCCGGCTTTTTGGGGTGATAGACTCCGAAGGAAGGGAGGTACCAACACTTTTGGCCTTCCTGGAGTGGAGGAGCTATCTCTGCATGATCGTTGACAAGCATTTTCTTGACAAATTCTAGGAAGTGTGCTTTCATCTCTGGCTTCTTCTCTAGTGTGCGACGGAGTGAGTTAAGACGATTATAGGCATACCCCCTGTTGTTCGGCAACCATCGTCTGGGGTTCCGGCAGGGTAAGGGTGCAACCCAGCTGTTAGAGCTGTCATGAGAGACCTCATTGTCCATAATCTGGAGGAACCTCATGTCGTTGATCGATGGAGCAAGTTTGTGGTCGTTGGCGGTGCGACGGAAGACTGACTGACCCGGGTTCTCTCCAGTGAGCATCATCTGTGTGCTGTCTGCGGAGATCAGTGCTGGGGTTTTCTGAGGCTGGGCCGTATGACTGAACTTCTCTGTCACTCGGATCTGACTACTGCATGGGGTAAGGTAGCTTGGACGACCATTCTCCAAGATGGAAGTTTTGAGTGTGCTCACCTGAGATGGCTTGTGAGCACCCTTGAGGCACACATCTCCAACCATGACCCAGCCGAGATCTAGCCTTTGGGCAAAAGGGGCATCATGTGGACCGTTGATCTGTTCCCTTATCTTATGTACCCTCAGGATGTCTCTTCCCAACAACAGAAGTATGCTTGCATCTGGATCAAGAGGTGGGATCTCGTCTGCAATGCATCTCAGATGACGGTGATGACGAGCTGCATTCGGAGTGGGAATCTCAGAACGGTTGTCGGGGACTTGATTACATTTGATGAGTGTAGGAAGGGGGAGGCTAATCTTCCCGTCGGCTGACTCAACAACATTGTGGTATCTTGAGGTGGGCATAGATGGAGACGGACACAGGTTAACTCCGTAACATGGTTTAATCAACACTTGCACATAAAAGCTTCTGCCATGAGGCAGCAAAACAAAGAGTACAACCAGTACAGCTCAGACTTAACACAGGAGACCAATTGCCACAGCACCACCTGGTGGACCAGGTTACTCATAACATCCCAGGTTACTACACTCCTCCCCCCTTAAGATTGCCGTATGCAATTCTTAAACAATAACCCTTACTAGGTACTACATTTTAATTAACCAGTATGCTCTAACCATGGTTAACCCCTGACTAATTTAACAGGTTTGTATAAGTCTTTCTGGTTGCTTGCGAATCCTTTGTGAACGTCTTAATTCCACTTGTGGTGGATTCTCAGATTCATTCGCACTTGAGATTGGAGTAGTCTCTGATGTTGGTTTTACTCTGTCCCGCTGTGGCCTGGCAGTACCAGTGTCCACTGGCACCTTATAAGCCGTGCTGGGTTCTGGAACAGCCTCCTCTACTGCCCTTTGTTCCATCTGAGGCAGTTCCCCCTGCTGCCGGCTGAAAAGCTGATCCACATGCCGACAAACCCCTCGACCATCTCCTAGTAACATGGAGTACGACACAGGTCCTGTAATGTCCTGGATTAGTCCTGGTATCCATTTAGGTCCATAGCTGAAGTTCCGGGTGTACACAGAGTCCCCTATGGCAAAATGGCGAGCTTTAGTATGTTTGTCATGGTACGCTTTTTGGTTTGTTTGTTTTGTCTCAACCTTGCTTTTGAGATCTGGGTGTATCAGGTCTAACGTGCACCGTAACTTTCTCCCCATCATCAACTCAGCCGGAGAAAGCCCCATGGTAGCTTGGGGTGTTATACGATAACTAAACAAGGCTCTATTGAGCTTGGTCTACAGGGTGTCACCTGAGCTCTTCCTCATGAGCTCCTTAAAAGTCTGCACGGCTCGCTCGGCTAACCCATTTGAGGCTGGGTGATATGGAGCCGAGGTGACATGTGTGATTCCATTCCTTACCATGAATTCTTTGCTCCCTTCACTAACAAAACACTGTGCATTGTCAGATACAATCATTTCTGGAATACCATGCGTGCTGAAGCTTTCCTGAGACAATTCAGTGTGGCATCAGTCGTTGCGGCGCTCACTGGATAAACGTTGATCCACTTTGAGTGAACGTCTACCAGCACCAAAAACATTTTGCCCCTAAAAGGTCCCACATAGTCTATGTGAATTCTCCTCCAGGGTTTGCTGGGCCACTCCCAGGGATGGAGTGGTGCCCCGGCAGGTGCTTTCCTCTGTTCCTGACATATAGTGCAAGACTTTACCTTTGACTCAATTTCAGCATCCAAGTTAGGCCACCACAGGTAGCTCCTAGCCAATCCTTTCATTCTAGTCATTCCTGGGTGCGATTGATGCAACTGTTCCATCAAAGTAGAGCATCCCCGCTCTGGGACTATGATGTGTGCTCCCCATAGCACACATCCATCTTGGACACTGAGCTCGTGCTGTCTCTGTCTGTACGGCGCGAACTCCGGTCCCTCATGGTGATCTGGCCAGCCTTTCAACACATACTCATGGACCCTTGACAGAACGGGTTCCTTGGCTGTCCAGCCCTGGATTTGTGCTGAAGTCATCAGGGGACTGATCTCCTGATCCAGCATCAGGACGTGCTCCTCAGGGGAAGTACTGCGAGGAGATTTTGAGAGGGGCATGTGGCTGAGAGCATCCGCGTTCCCGTTTTCCTTGCCAGCTCTGTACGTGATCACATAATCATAGGCTCTTAGTATTACTGCCCATCTCATTATTCTCTGTGATGCCATTTGAGGCACCACTTTCATCTCATTCAGTAAGCTAATAAGAGGCTTGTGGTCAGTACTGATTACAAACTTCCTCCCACATATGTACTTATGGAATTTCTTTACTCCAAATTTAATGGCTAACCCCTCTTTATCAAGCTGTGAATAGTTCTTTTCTGCAGCTGTGAGTGTGCGTGAAACAAACCCGATGGGCCTTTCCGCTCCATCTGGCATGCGGTGGGCCAACACTGCCCCCACTCCATAGGGTGATGCATCGCAGGACATTATCAGCTCCTTCTTCTCGTCGTAATTCACTAACACCCTGCTGTACTGAAGTAGCTCCTTTGACTGCTGAAATGCTTTCGTTTGCTTTGGCCCCCAACGCCATGGCTCCTCCTTCCTCAGCAGTTTGTGCAGGGGTGCCAGCAGCATCGATAAGTTTGGAAGAAACCGGTTATAATAATTTAGGAGCCCTAGATAGGCTTTCAGTTCAGTCACTGAGGTGGGTGCAGGTGCATCCTGCACTGCCCGCACTTTCCCTGGTAATGGATGGAGGCCTGTGGCATCCACCCGATGTCCCAGGAATGTAACTTCCTTCTCCATGAAACTCCATTTACTCCATTTCAGGCGTAGCCCCGCCTCTTCCAGCCGCTGTAGCGCTTTGTCCAGTGTTTTTAAGTGATCCTGATCGTCACTTCCTGTTAGCAGAATATCATCTAAGTACACGGCCACCTTTGGAATGCCCTGCAGAATGCCCTCCATAGTCCATTGGAATATTGCTGGGCTAGAACTGACACCAAATGGTAACCTGGCATACGTGAACAGCCCCTTGTGTGTTTTCACCGTGACAAACTTCTTTGATTCTTCATCTAGCAATATCTGCTGATACGCATGACTCATGTCCAGTTTGCTGAATCTTTCTCCCCCAGCGAGCGATGTTAACATGTCCTCCATTCTCAGAATGGGGTACTGTTCCAGTGATGATACTCTGTTCACTGTTAACTTATAGTCACCACACACCCTTACGTTACCATTGGGCTTCAATACCGGGACTATTGGTGCCGCCCAGTCTGAAAATTTCACTGGTTCTATTACTTTGTCCTTTAGCAGGCGATCTAGTTCCACCTCAACCTTGGTTTTCATTGCAAAAGGTACCGACCATGGTTTAAAAAAACGAGGTGTGGCATCACTGGCTACATGAATCTTGGCTGTGGCTCCCCTTAAGGTCCTTGAACACTAACTCATGCTTCATCAGCACTTCTTGCAGTGCCTCTGTACTGTCCTCCATTTTATTCATTGTCTGCCAGTCCACTCTCAACTCACTGATCCACCCTCGCCCTAACAGGTTTGGCCCTGACCCTGCTACCACTACCATTGTAAGAACATAAGAACATAAGAAATAGGAGCAGGAGTAGGCCAATCGGCCCCTCGAGCCTGCTCCACCATTCAATAAGATCATGGCTGATCTGATCCTAACCGCCAAACCACTATCACATAACCATCTCCTGAATCTAACAGAATTAGACACATGAAATAGGAGCAGGATCAGGCTACATGGCCCCTGGGCCCGCTCCGCTACCCACAGGGCCATGACCGATCCGAACCTAGACTCATGTCCAAATTCCTGCCCGCTCCCCATAACCCTTAATTCCCTTTACTTCTAGGAAACTGTCTATTTCTGTTTTAAATTTATGTAATGATGTAGCTTCTACAGCTTTTTGGGGCAGCATATTCCATGGACCTACCACCCTCTGAGTGAAGTAGTTCCTCCTCGTCTCAGTTTTGAAAGAGCAGCCCCTTATTCTAAGACTATGCCCCCTAGTTCTAGTTTCACCCATCACCGGGAACATCTTCCCTGCATCCACCCGATCCAACCCCTTCACAATCTTATATGTTTCAATAAGATCGCCTCTCATTCTTCTGAACTCCAATGAGTAGAGTCCCAATCTACTCAACCTCTCCTCATATGTCCATCCCCTCATCCCTGGGATTAACCGAGTGAACCTTCTTTGTACTGAGAGCAAGTATGTCCTTCCTTAAGTATGGACACCAAAACTGTACGCAGTATTCCAGGTGCGGTTTCACCAATACCTTGTACAACTGAAGCAATACCTCCCTATTTTTATATTCTATCCCCCTAGCAATGAAAGCCAACATTCCATTGGCCTTCTTAATCACTTGCTGCACCTGCATACTAACCTTTTGAGTTTCGTGCACCAGGACCCCCAGATCCCTTTGTACTTCAGTAATTTCCAGTTTCTTGCCATTAAGATAATAACTTGCTCTATGATTTTTCCTGCCAAAGTGCATAACCTCACACTTTCCAGTATTGTATTCCATCTGCCAAATCTCTGCCCACTTACTTAGCCTGTCTATGTCCCCTTGAAGGTTTTTTATGTCCGCCTCACTCACTACTTTCCCCCCCCATCTTAGTATCATCTGCAAACTTTGATATGTTACACTCGGTCCCCTCCTCCAAATCGTTAATATAGATTGTAAAGAGTTGGGGACCCAGCACTGACCCCTGCGGAACACCACTAGTTACTGATTGCCAGTCTGAGAATGAACCATTTATCCCAACTCTCTGCATTCTGTTAGATAGCCAATCCTCTATCCATGCCAGAATATTACCCCCAATCCCGTGATTTTTTATCTTAAGCAATAATCTTTTGTGTGGCACCTTGTCAAATGCCTTTTGGAAATCTAAATACACTACGGCCACTGGTTCCCCTTTATCCACCCTATACGTTACTTCCTCAAAGAACTCCAGCAAATTTGTCAAACATGACTTCCCCTTCATAAAACCATGCTGACTTTGTCCTATTAAATTATGATTATCCAAATGTCCTGTTACTGTCTCCTTAATAATGGACTCCAAAATTTTACCTACTACAGATGTTAGGCTAACCGGTCTATAGTTTCCAGCCTTCTGTCTACTGCCCTTTTTAAATAAGGGTGTTACATTGGCAGTTTTCCAGTCTGCCGGGACCATTGCCGAGTCCAGGGAGTTTTGGAAAATTATTACCAATGCATCCACAATCCCTACCGCCACTTCCCGCAAGAGCCTAGGATGTAAGCCATCAGGTCCAGGTGATTTATCCACCTTGAGTCCCATTATTTTACCGAGTACCACTTCCTTAGTGATTTTGATCGTGTTTAGCTCCTCCCCCCCTTTAGCCCCCTGTTTGTCCAGTGTTGGGCTATTCTTAGTGTCTTCTACTGTAAAGACTGATGTAAAATATTCATTCAGTGTTTTTGCCATCTCCATATTTCCCACCATTAATTTCCTGGTCTCATCCTCTAAGGGACCAACATTTACTTTAGCCACCCTTTTTCTTTTTATATAACTATAAAAACTCTTACTATCTGTTTTTATATTTTTTGCTAATTTACTTTCATAATCTATCTTCCCTTTCTTAATCAATCTTTTTGTTATTTTTTGCTGTCTTTTAAAGTTTTCCCAATCCTCTATCCTCCCACTAGATTTGGCTACCTTATATGCCCTTGTTTTTAGTCGAATACTATCCTTAATTTCTTTACTTAGCCACGGATGGCTGTCTTTTCTTTTACACCCTTTTCTTCTCAGTGGAATATATATTTTTTGGAAGTTGTAAAATAACTCCTTAAATGAACACCACTGATCATGTATCATCTTACCCTTTAATCTATTTTCCCAATCCACTCTACTCAATTCCGCTCTCATACCTTCATAGTCTCCTTTATTCAAGCTTAGCACGCTTGTTTGAGATCCAACCTTCTCACCCTCTAATTGAATATGGAATTCAACCATGTTATGGTCACTCATTCCAAGGGGATCCTTTACTAGGACATTTTTAATTAATCCTGTCTCGTTACACAGGGCCAGATCTAAGGTTGTCTGCCCCCTGGTCGGTTCAGTTACATACTGCTCAAGAAACCCATCCCTAATACACTCAATGAACTCATCCTCAAGGCAGCCCTGCCCAATTTGATTTGTCCAATTAATATGATAGTTAAAATCCCCCATAATTATAGATGTTCCCTTATTACAAGCCTCAACTATTTCCTGATTGATACTCCGTCCAACAGAGTTACCACAGTTCGGAGGCCTATAGACTACGCCCACTAGTGTTTTTTCCCCTTATTATTCCTTACCTCCACCCAAACTGTTTCATTGTCCTGATCTTTTGACCCAATATCATTTCTCTGTATTACAGTGATTCCTTCCTTTATTAACATAGCCACCCCACCTCCCCTTCCTTCCTGCCTGCCCTTCCTGATCGTTAAATAACCTGGTATGTTTAATTCCCAGGCATTGTCACCCTGCAGCCATGTTTCTGTAATGGCCACAAGATCATACCCATATGTAGTTATTTGTGCCATTAACTCATCTATTTTGTTACGAATGCTACGTGCATTCAGATAGAGAACTTTCAAAGATGTTTTGTGACACTTAGTTCCTGCTTTTGCCCTTTTTATTACTTTACCTTTTACTCCATACCTTCTGCCCCTTTCTGACACGCTCTGGTTTTTAATTTCCCCACTGCTACCTAAGTCTATGACCTTCTCTGTTGTCATTTTTATTATTTGCTCTCTAGGAACCTCCCCCCCCACTAGTTAGTTTAAAGCCCTCTCTACAGCCCTAGTTATATGATCCGCCAGGACTCTAGTCCCAGCACTGGCCAAGTGAAGCCCGTCCCAACGGAACAGCTCCCTCCTGCCCCAGTACTGGTGCCAGTGTCCCAGGAAGCAAAACCCATTTCTCTTTGGTGACTCCTTTGTGTTCCACTTGTACTTCGGCCGCCCCCAAAATGTCCACCTTCTGTCCTGTGTAGGTTTTGAGACTAATGGGGCATGTACCTAGCTCTGGTACTTTTGCTTCCCCCCATAGCTTGGCGTACTCAGTCTGCGACATTATGGTTACACTACATCCAGTGTCAATCTCAAACTTTACTTGACCTCCGTTCACTATCAAATACTGAGTGAGAGGTGGTACGTTGGGCCTTGAAGTGTCTATACTGTATATAGTGAAAACCTCCTCACTAGACTCTTCCTCCTCTTGTATGTAATTTGCCCGCTTTGTGTACTTCTCCCTCCCCCCTTTAGCATGCTTTGCCCCTTTAGCACTGCTTCTCTCACTCACTGCCCTTTTACAGACTTTCTTTAAGTGCCCTATTTTTCCACAATTGTGGCACTTTGCCTTTGCAAACCTGCAGTCCTTTGCATAATGGCTCATCCCGCCACATTGGTAGCAATCCCCAACCCCGACTAGTGGACTTTTCACGCCAGCTTCCATCTTGAAAACAGATCCTCCCACTGGTTTACTCCATTTCTCCTTGCTCATACTGTTTAAGTCCTTAATGTCCTTGTTAGCCGCCTCCATGGCTTGTGCTTTTTTAAGTGCCGTCTCAAACATTAATCCTTCTTCTGACAGCAACCTTTGTTAACTCCGCATACTAGTCTCTCCCTTAACATGACTGTGAGCGCATTTCCAAAATTACAGTCCTGTGCGAGCTTCCGAAGCTCCTCCACATACTCAGCAATGCTTTCTTCCGGCCTCCTAATCCTCGAATTGAATTTCCATCTCTGTACTATTTCACTAGGTTTCGGATTGAAATGATTCTTTAGTAGACTCACCAACTCGTCAAAAGATTTTTCTCCTGGCCGCTCCGGGCTCAGCAGATTCCTCATCCATGTATAGGTTTGCGCTCCCACACAACTCAGTAAAATGGCCCTTTTCTTTTCAGCACTGTCCACCTCGTTTGCCATAAAGAAATGGCTCAGTATTTCACAATACTCCTCCCAAGACTGCGACTTGATGTCAAAAGGTGCCACGGAGCCTACTGTTTCTGCCATCCTTGGAGTCCGGTCACTTCAGCCAAAAAATCAAACTCCGTTTCGACTCCCGTGGCCTAGCCTCATGCTTTTCCGACTAGTTTGCTAACCAACCTGAGCACCTCTTCCGAATACTCCCTAACTATGACTGATCCACCAAAACTTTTCTGTCCTTTATTCTCGTCACCATATGTGGTATCTTGAGGTGGTCATAGATGGAGACGGACACAGGTTAACTCCGTAACATGGTTTAATCAACACTTGCACATAAAAGCTTCTTCCATGAGGCAGCAAAACAAAGGGTACAACCAGTACTTAACTCAGGAGAACAATTGCCACAGCACCACCTGGTGGATCAGGTTACTCATAACCTCCCAGGTTACTACAAACGTAACCGCAGGCCCTCCTGCCGGCTGTCTCTGAAAGTCCAGCACACGTCTTCAGCATGTAAGGCGATGGACTTCCTTTGACCTTGAAGATGTTGAAGAACTCGGATCTTGCTAGAGAACGATTGCTTTGTTCGTCTAGTATGGCATACATCTTTTCAGATTCCTGACGACATCCTGCAGGGTACACATTAACGAGGCATATCTTGGAGCATGCTCTTGTGCTCACTCCTTCTCCACACACCTCGGTGCACCTGGATGTAATCTCCGGACCAGCAGCTCCCTCTCTCTCCCCGTCGTGCTCTGAAGCGGGAGGAGGTGTCTCTGACTTCCAAGGAGCTGGGCCTGGGTGTAGTGCTGAAACGTGCCGATCACTTTCACATTCAGTGCATTTTGCATCTACCTTGCAGTTCTTGGCGAGATGGCTCGTGGAAGAGCAGCACTTGAAACATTAGGGGCTGAAAATTCAGTAGGGTTAGCGCCCATTTTGCGGCGCTAGAGGGCCTAGCGCCGCAATGACAGCCATTTCTGAAATTCACTTCGGCGCTGCCATCGGCGTTAGCCGGTTGCGCTGCGCCGGCACCGATGACGTCATCGGTGTGCGCAGCGTCCCGGTTGCCGTGGCAACCCACCCGAACGCCAAAATTCAGTTGCGGCCACCTCGCCCGTGGCAGCCGCAACTAAGACTCTGGCAACCGAGTCTTACACAAGTTAGCGCCGGCGCATTAAGGTCGCGTGGCGGCCGGCCGCTTTCCCGCCGGCCGCCTGCCCGCACCTCCCTCCCCGGACTCCTCCACCCCCCCCCCGCAGAACAGATGCATCTGGCCTGCAAGCCCGGCACTTGTCCGAGGTGCCGGGCTTATTTTTGAAAAAATCAAACGGCCAGCGATCGGGTGAAGGCAGCGCCTCCTTAACGGGAGGAGGAGGCCTGCACTTCCCCAGCCTGCCGCACCGCATCGGGTGCCGCATCGCCGGATTAGCGCCGCAATGCGGCACTCAGTGCCCATTGGGAGGCACTCACGCCCGCCAGTAGCGCCGGCAGCCGTCTGGGCGCGGCGCTATTGAATTTTTGGCGCACGCAAGGGAATTAGCGCCGGCGCTAAATTTCCGGCGCTAAAGCCCTGGCGCAGCGTCAACTCAATTTCTAGGCCATAGAGTTCTCTTTAAGATATTGCTTCTGATCTTCCAGGGACATCTCCCTGAAGCCTCTGCACTTCTTTAAAGGATGGGGCTTGTTGTGGCTAGGGCATTGTTTGCTCATATCCTCAGGTTTCTTCTGAATCTTTGTGTGCTCAGTTGAGGACACTTGCATTTTGTGGACAGATATTGGTGTCTTTCCATGTCTGTCGAACTTGTCTCTTCTGGCAAGTGCTGGGTGGGAGGAGAAGAAGGTGACGCTGGGGTCGTTCCTGGCTTTGGCTTCTTTACGGATGAATTTAACGAACGCAGAGAATGGTGGGAACGCCACGTTGTGCTTTAGCTTGAACTTTGATCCAAACATTATCCACTTCTCCTGCAGGTTAAATGGAAGCTACTCAATGATGGGACTTACCCCTCTGGAAGTGTCTAAGTATGATAGACTGGGTAGGTAGCCGTCCTGCTTTGCGGCTTCGAGTTCCGACAGCAGATCTCCAAGGTCGCGGAGCTTCTGGGGTTCCTTACTTGTCAACCTCGGAAAGTTCTCCAACCTGTCAAAGAGAGCCCTTTCAATGGCTTCGGGTGAGCCGTAGCTTTCTTCCAGCCTCACCCAAGCCTTCTTCAATGCCTCTGGCAGCTGTCCCACATTGGCCGCTTTTATCCTGCAGGCCTGCCCGGCGGACTCTGAGCTGAGCCATTTGATAAGGAGGCCGAGCTCTTCTCCTGCCGACAGGTCTAAGCTCGATATGGCATCGTGGAAGCAGGACTTCCAAGCCCGATAATTCTCCGGCCTGTCATCAAACTTAATTAACCCCGAAGTCTCCAGCTGGGTGCGTGCAAGGTATTTGGCAAGGTCGTGGGTGCTGGGACCTGTGCCAGGGTTGCCTTGGCTGGGGGCTCTGTTGGGGGTCTCAAGGAACCAAGAGGGGATTTGCCTCTGACTTTCTCTATTCAGCGTCCTATTCCTTTGCACCGTGTCTTCCGTTCTGCTGGGGGAGACTCTGCGGCTTGAGGCACGCCGTTTGCTTTGACCTTGATTGGCAACTTGTGGCATGTTATACGATGTGCTTGCGTCTGTAGAGATGTGCGGGCCTCCATCCCTTTCTCCTGTAAACTGTATGTCGGCATGGTCGCTCACGTACTCTATGGTGCGCTGTCGTGGACTCTGCCATGAAACGGGTATTAAAGGTTTGTAAGCTGTCTCGGGATCAGCTCCCTCCAAAATTGCCTCGAATACTTGTGTCTCAGCTAATGCAGCATCTATCTCTTTTTGTTGCTGCAGAGCATCTAATGTGGCTTGGAGACGGGCCTGTTCAGCCTGGCGTTCCACTTGGTGATGGGCCTGTTCAGCCTGACGTTCAACTTGGTGGCGGGCCTGTTTGGCTTGGAGTCGGGCCTGTTCGGCTTGGGGTTCAGCTTGGAGTCGGGCCTGTTCGGCTTGGGGTTCAGCTTGGAGACGGGCCTGTTTGGCTTGGGATTCAGCTTGGAGATGGGCCTGTTCAGCTTGGGATTCAGCTTGGAGTCGGGCCTGTTCGGCTTGGGGTTCAGCTTGGAGACGGGCCTGTTTGGCTTGGGATTCAGCTTGGAGATGGGCCTGTTCAGCTTGGGATTCAGCTTGGAGACGGGCCTGTTCGGCTTGGGATTCAGCTTGGAGACGGGCCTGTATTACTTTTATCTCTATTTCACTGTTCGCATGCGCAGCTCTGGCTTGAGCTGCCATTAGCTTCACCCGCGCTCTGGCGATAGTCACGCTTATTCTAGAACCACCTGATGACCGTGAACCAGCTTGCGATCTGACGTAACTGGAGCTTATAGACCGATTGTCACCTTCTACAGTTTTGTCTGCCTGTTTAAGGTCTTCTCCTCGCTGCAAAGCATTTTTGTTATTATCTTCTGACATGTTGATGTGAGGTAGATGTGCTCTACGAGGTTAAGGCTTACACTGGGTTCCTCCTGCTCCGCTCTTCACAGCTAGCCGTATTGCTATCTTTTCACTGTACTGGCCATGCTAGATGTGCTCCTATCTGGTTATCCAGCAAGTTAAACACTTATTCAAAAATAATTCTTTGTGAAGCCGTTTGCTGTTTTGAAGCTTTACTTGAACAAATTTGTGAAACTGTAAACAAAGATAAAGTATGTTTTGTACATAAACTGAGTACTATACATTCGATTTAACATACGATATAAACATATTTACAACAGTAGAATAGACTAATTGTATAACTAACTAACATTTGGACTAACTTCTGTAACTATCAAATATTAACCTTTTATAAACATATTATTGTCAAAATACTACTCTGACAATGTTGCTATTATGCTAACAAACAAAGATACTCACAGATATTGCGCTTGGCCTAACATATGAAATCAGATTACATTGGATTGTGAAACCCTCATGGAATCGTCCATTACTGCCAGGTTCTTCCTGGAATTCTACTTCCTGGGTTACACAGGAAGAAAGGTACGAAGGTCAAATGACCACTCACAGGAAGAAAGGAACAAAGGTCAAATGACCTCACACAGGAAGAAAGGAACAAAGGTCAAATGACCTCACACAGGAAGAAAGGAACAAAGGTCAAATGACCTCAGTTTCATACAAACACACTGCTAACACATAACCACCACCAGAGGGTGCTATCTGCACATAAAATAGTCCATCGGTCCAGAATAACAGGTACTATGGGAGCTGCCCATTCCGAACATTTCACTGGCTCCAGTATGTTCTCTCTCAATAGACGGTCAAGCTCAGCCTCTACCTTTGGCTTCATGGCATAAGGCACAGGTCGTTGTTTAAAAAACCTTGGTGGTGCCTCCTTGTCTACATAAATCTTAGCTGGGGCGCCATTAAATGTGCCAAGTTCCTCCTTGAACACATTCTCATGTTCACTCAACACTTCTTACAAAGTCAACTGTTTGCCTGCATCTATTTGATGTACTGCTCCCCAGTCTAATTTAAGTTCTTTTATCCAGCCCTGACCTAACAGGTTTGGTCCGGTACCCGATACTATAACTACAGGTAACTGTTCCACTGTGTCCCTGTGTTGCACAGTTACCTTAGCTGTACCTAATGTCGCTACTCGTTCACCTGTATATGTTTTAAGATGCAGGGAGCAAGGCTTTAACTCTGGAACTTTTGCACGGTTCCACAATTTTGAGTACTCTGCCTTGATCATTATGGTCATGCCGCACCCTGTATCCACTTCAAAGTTCACCTTAGAGTCATTTACTTTCAGTTGTAATGTGATAGGAGCCACTTTTGGAATGCTCTCTAACATGCTATACATTATGAACATGTCCTCTTCTTCCTCAGCTTCCCCGCTGATGTGGTGTGCTCCATGTTTTTTCAATTCTCTCCCTTGATTTTGCTGTCCTCCCCCTTTTGGTTTGGATTCCTCCACAGGTGATTTCGCCCTGCAAGCTCATTTTATGTGTCCTTGTTTCCCACACTTGTAGCACTTTTCCTCCAGACACCGGCATTCACTCGCCAGGTGATCGCCCTTGCATCTATAACATGCCTTCACATGCTCACATTGTGGTTTCTGACGCATGTTCAACTTGTGCACAACAACCTGACCTGCAACTTGCGTAGCATTAGCCCTGTCTGAACCCTGTATTTCTTTTACATCTCAGTTTGCTTGAGCAAGTTCCAATGCTTTTTCATAAGTAAGCCCAGTCTCGGATAATAATCTGCGCTGCATTCGGTCATCCATTATTCCGCAAACTAGCCTATCTTGCAGCGTTTCCTTCAGGTTGTTCCCATAATTGCAATCTTGTGCTAATTTATGCAACACCGCTACATAGTCCATTACACTCTCTTCCTCTTTCCTGTTCCTTGAATTAAACTTGAACCACTGTACAATCACTAGGCTTAGGGTTGAAATGTTCTTTTAGCAAGGCCACTAATTCAACAAATGATTTGTCTCCAGGCTTTTCAGGACTGAGCAGATTCTTCATCAAACTGTAGGTCTGGCTTCCCACTGAACTAAGCAGAATGGCTTTCCTTTTTCCGGCATCATTTATTTAATTTGCTTTAAAAAAATAGCCCAACACTTCACAGTACTCCTCCCAAGTTTGTGCTTGAATATCGAAAGCGGAGACCGTTCCTACTGTGGCAGCCATGCTCTCTTCCAACTGGTAGCTCGTGATTTTGTTGTTTAAACGTCCCGGCGGACTTTTCTTCTTTACTCAGGGTTCTTTTGATACCTCATCACCAAATATGATAAATCCGTGTAGTGAGACCAGGAACTCGAAGAGGCGAGGTATTAGGATTAATATGAGTACTTTATTAAATGACTATGGAAAAACCAGGCAGGCCTGCATCCAGGCATTGCACCCTTACTGACCTTGACAGGAAGCCAACCTCTGACCTTGACAGAAAGCAAACCTCTGACCTTAGCAGCAGCATTGGCTACAGCACCACCTGGTGGATAACCTTAATCATAACATCCCAGATTACTATATCACCTCTCAGTAACAAACCACTCTGAAATGGACCAGCGAGTCACTCAGTAACAAAAAATTCTGAAATGGACTAGCGAGTCACTCAGTAAAAATACGTTCTAAAATGGACTACCTAGTCATGGTAAAAAACCACTCTGAAATGGCCTAGCGAGTAGCTCAGTAAAAAACACTCTGAAATGGGCTAGTGAGTCACTCAGTAACAAACCGCTCTGAAATGGACTAACGAGTCACTCAGCAGCAAACCGTTCTGAAATGACTAGCAAGTCATTCAGTAACAAACCGCTCTGAAATGGACCAGCAGGTCACTCAATAACAAACTGCTCTGAAATGGACGAGCGTGTCACTCAATAACAAACCGCTCTGAAATGGACGAGCGTGTCACTCAGTAACAAACCTCTCTGAAATGGACTAGTGAATCACTCAGTAAAAAAATGCTCTGAAATGGACCAGCGAGCCATTCAGTAACAAACCGCTCTGAAATGGACCAGTGAGTCACGCAGTAACAATCAGCTCTGATATGGACTAGTGAGTCACTCAGTAACAAACAGCTCTGAAATGGACCAGCGAGTAACTCAGTAACAAACGGCTCTGTAATGGGCTAGTGAGTCACCCAGTAAAAAAACACTCTGAAATGGACTAGCGAGACACTCAGTAACAACCCGCTCTGAAATGGACTTGCGAGTCACTCAGTAACAAACCGCTCTGAAATGGACTTGCGAGCCACTCAGTAAAAAAACGCTCTGAAATGGACCAGCGAGTCACTCAGTAACAAACCGCTCTGAAATGGACTAGCGAGACACTCAATAACAAACCGCTCTGAAATGGACTAGCGAGTCACTCAGTAACAAAAAACTCTTAAATGGACTAGCGAGTCACTAAGTTACAAATGGTGTAGCGAGCCATTCAGGAACAAACCGCTCTGAAATGGACTAGCGAGACACTCAGTAACAAATGCTCTGAAATCGACTAGTGAGACACTCAGTAACATACCGCTCTGAAATGGACTAGCGAGCCATTCAGTAACAAACCGCTCTGAAATGGACCAGCGAGTCACTCAGTAACAAACCACTCTGAAGTGGACCAGCGAATCACTCAGGAACAAACGGGTCTGTAATGGACTAGCGAGTCATCCAGTAAAAAAACTCTCTGAAATGGACTAGCGAGACACTCAGTAACAACTTGCTCTGAAATGGACTAGCGAGTCACTCAGTAACAAACCACTCCAAAATGGACTAACGAGCCACTCAGTAAAAAAAACGCTCTGAAAAGGACTAGCAAGACACTCAATAAAAAAACGCACTGAAATAGACCCACGAATCACACAGTAAAAATCCGCTCTGAAATGGACCAGCGAGTCCCTCAGATTTCAGTAATGCACAGTTTGCAGATTTCAGTAACTCACTGTTGACAGATTTCAGTAATGCACAGTTTGCAAATTTCAGTAATGCACAGTTCACACAATTCTGTAACACACACTTTGCAGATATCAGTAATGTACAGTTTACAGGTTACATTAATGCACAGTTTAAAGATTTCAGTAACTCACAGTTTACAGATTTCAGTAACTCACAGTTTTGCAGATTTCAGTATTTCAGAGTTTACAGATTTCAGTAATGCACATTTTGCAGATTTCAGTATCTCACAGTTTGCAGATTTCATTAATGCACAGTTTGCTGATTTCAGTAACACACAGTTTACAGATTTCAGTAACATACAGTTTACAGATTCCAGTAAATCACAGTTTGCAGATTTCAGTAACTCACAGTTTGCAGATTTCAGTAACTCACAGTTTGCAGTTTTCAGTAACTCAGTTTGCAGATTTCAGTAACACAGAATTAGCCGATTTCAGTAACTCACAGTTTGCAGTTTTCAATAACTCAGTTTGCAGATTTCAGTAACACAGAATTAGCCGATTTCAGTAACTCACAGATTGCAGATTTCAGTAATGCACATTTGCAGATTTCAGTAACGCCCAGTTTACAGAATTCAGTTACGCACAGTTTACAGATTTCAGTACTGCACAGTTTGCAGGTTTCAGAAATGCACAGTTTACTGAATTCAGTAATGCACAGTTTGCAGATTTCAGTAATGCACAGTTTACAGATTTCAGCAATGCACAGTTTACAGATTTCACTAATGCACAGTTTTAAGATTTCAGTAACTCACAGTTTACAGGTTTCAGTAACTCACAGTTTGCAGATTTCTGTAATGCACAGTTTGCTGATTTTGGTAACTCACATTTACAGATTTCAGTAATGTACAGTTTACAGATTTCTGTAACTCACAGTTTGCAGATTTCAGTAACTCATAGTTTACAAATTTCAGTAATGCAACATTTGCAGATTCCACTAACTCACAGTTTACAGATTTCAGCAATGCAGTTTGCAGATTTCAGTAACTCACTGTTTACAGATTTCAGTAACTCACTGTTTACAGATTTCATTAGCTCACTTTTTGCAGATTTCAGTAACTCACAGTTTGCAGATTTCAGTAACACACAGTTTACAGATTTCAATAACTCAGAGTTTGCAGATTTCAGTAATGCACAGTTTGCTGATTTCGGTAACTCACAGTGTACAGATTTCAGTAACGTACAGTTTACAGATTTCATTAATGTACAGTTTAAAGATTTCAGTAACTCACAGTTTAGATATTTCAGTAACTCAGAGTTTGCAGATTTCAGTACTGCACAGTTTGCAGATTTCAGTAATGCTCATTTTACAGATTGCAGTAATGTAACGTTTGCAGATTTCATTAACTCACAGTTTGCAGATTTCTGTAATGCACAGTTTGCAGATTTCAGTAAATCACAGTTTGCATTTTTCAGTAACGTACAGTTTGCAGATTTCATTAATGCTCATTTTACAGATTGCAGTAATGTAACGTTTGCAGATTTCAGTAACTCACACTTTGCAGATTTCAGTAATGCACAGTTTACACATTTCAGTAACTCAGTTTTCACATTTCAGTAACGCACAGTTTACACATTTCAGTAACTCACAGTTTGCAGGTTTCAGTAATGCACAGTTTGCAGATTTCAGTAACACAGTTTGCAGATTTCAGTAATGCACAATTCACAGAATTCTGTAACACGCACTTTGCAGATATCAGTAACTCACAGTGTGCAGATTTCAGTAATACACAGTTTGCTGATTTCGGTAACTCAGTTTACAGATTTCAGTTACTCTCAGTTGGCAGATTTCAGTAATACACAGTTTGCTGATTTCGGTAACTCTGTTTACAGATTTCAGTAATGTACAGTTTACAGATTTCACTAATGCATAGTTTAAAAATTTCAGTAACTCACAGTTTACAGATTCCAGTAACTCACAGTTTGCAGATGTCAGTATCTCAGAGTTTACAGATTTCAGTACTGCACAATTTGCAGATTTCAGTAATGCACTGTTTACAGATTGCAGTAATACACAGTTTACATAGTTCAGTAAATCACAGCTTTCATATTACACTGCCTCACAGTTTACAGATTTCAGTAACTCACAGTATACAGATTTCAGTAACTCACAGTTTGCAGATTTCTGTAATGCACAGTTTGCTGATTTTGGTAACTCACATTTACAGGTTTCAGTAACGTACAGTTTACAGATTTCAGTAACTCACAGTTTGCAGATTTCAGTAACTCATAGTTTACAAATTTCAGTAATGCACAGTTTACAGATTTCAGTAATGAAACATTTGCAGATTTCACTAACTCACAGTTTGCAGATTTCAGTAACACACAGTTTACAGATTTCGGTAACTCACAGTTTACAGATTTCAGTAATGTACAGTTTACAGATTTCACTGACTCACAGTTTACAGATTTCAGTAACGCACATTATACAGATTTCAGTAACTCACAGTTTGCAGATTTCAGTAATGCACAGTTTGCTGAATTTGGTAACTCACAGTTTACAGATTTCAGTAATGTACAGTTTACAGATTTAAGTGCAACCCAGACATAGTTTTAAAGTGATATTGTTTCCCAAATCACTCGATACCACGGGGATGCTTGTAGATTGTCCCACCATGTGCTGGTGTTAACACTTGCTAAAATTGTTCTTGAGTCCTTGGGGGCTACGTTGCGAATGAGTTTAATATTCTGTGTTTTCTTGTAAGATGTAACAAGTGATAACGGGACATAAGAATGTATTGTACTATTGGTTTTGTTTTGTATAATGATTGTTAGCTAACTAACTAACTGCACCTGTGGTTTGCCTCGTGTTCTGTTCTACAGCAAGCCACTGCCATATTTTATCGACTGTGTTTTCTTGTATTTGCCGTATTTCCCTCTTTTCCGTATTTTATACAATTAAATGTGGTTTTATGTATTTACAACTACATCCTAAGCCTAGAACCCAAGTAATCAATTCAGAATAAAAAAAACCCAGAAAAAAGAAAGTTCTGTGTCCTGTGCTGCTCCATTTCGCTAGGCTACACATTTTGGTACCAGGAGTGGGGTCTGTTAGCTTGGAGTTTCTCAGGCTCGGTAAAGAAAAAATACATAAAATACGGCAGTGGGGGAAGAGCGGTATGGTGCCAAGTGGACCTGGAGATGGACGGAGAGTGCTGCCTGGGGTTGCTAAGGAGGACCAGACCAGACAGATGGGATCCAGAGGGCACCAGGACCAATCTGGGAGAGGACCCATCAAGGCACCGAGGAGGGACACCATTGGAGAAGAATCGTCGCAGCTGCCATCCCATTCAGTGGCTTTCAGGGACTTCTGAACTGAGTCAAAATGTTAGAGTCTTCTGATGAGGAGGTTGGAGCTCACACTTCGGATGTTGAGGACAATACCTCTAGTGTGGGTGAGGGCAAACGGATAGATGAACTCAAGTCACAGATTTCAGAGTTGAAAAAAACCCATGACCAAGCAATGGCAATTATTGCCACTCTAGGTAATGGGGCAACCAAGTCATATGTGTATGTACCTAGAGAGCATCAGATCCAACCATTCAGTGGTGAGGTATCTAAAGATAGTCGTTCAGTTGATGAGTTCATTGAAGAGGTTGAAAGTGTACTACGAGCTAGAGATCAGACTCCTGCAGAGCAGGTAGATTTCATTCGATCTTTGTTGAGGGGGGCAGCCCTACAGGAAATTAGGTTACGGTTGGGTGGAGAGTCTAAGCAGCCCAGTGACCTGTTCAGTTAGCTAAGGGGGGCTTTCACCCAAAAACGCAGTGCGTCTCAGCTGTTAGAAACTTTCTATGGACGCAAGCAAGAAGAGGGTGAAGATTTCCAAGAATACTCACATGCACTCTCTCAGATTATGAGAGCTGTAGTAAAGCAATCACCAGATGCTGTGCCGAACACAAAACGGGTTGTCAGAAACAGATTTGTTGATGGTGTTAGAGATCCCTCACTCCGGAGAGAGTTGCGCAAGTTTGTACGAGGCAACCCTCAGTCTACCCTGTTTGATGTACGTGAGGAAGCTGTCTTATGGTCCTTAGAAGACCAGCCCTGTAGCACTAAAGTTGCAAAGAGCAAGAATGTAGTGTGTGACAGTACAGGGAGGGATCTTCAGTGTTCTGCCATTGGGGTACCAGGCAGCCAGGCTGTCACTTTACAGCATGTTCTTAAAGTGGTGGCGGAGCAGGGTAAAGCTATTGGGGAACTAACAGAGGCAGTACGGGGTCTTGCTCTACAGAAGGAAAACACTGATAATGACAAGGTTGGGAAACCTAGAGCTAAGCCTAAGTTCACTGATGAAGGTCAGCCTATTTGCTTTAAGTGTAATGGGGCGGGACACATTGCCAAACAGTGTCCTCAGAAGCACAAGGTAGCAAACACATCCACCGACACCGGCTGGGGTGCAGGAAAACTAGCTCCCTCGATTGCCATGAGCCGGGCAATGCGAGGAAAACCTGCAGGCTCTCAGAACAGTACTTGTATTCGTGACAGATTTCTTGATCGTGCAGTAGGTAAATGTCCAGTAGTAGATCTCAAGATTGGGGGGGTTACTGCTAACTGTTTACTGGATACCGGGAGCCAAGTCAGCACTATTACTGAAGGTTTTTTCAGAGAGCACCTACTTGGGAGGGATGAGGATATGCTGTCTACAACCGGGTGGCTTAAGATCACTGCCGCCAACGGGTTGGACATTCCCTACTTGGGCTACCTTGAGTTAGATGTTGAAACTATGGGCATAACCTTACCCGAGTGTGGTTTCCTGGTAGTCAAAGAGCATCAGCAGTCACAGCCTGCAGCACCAGGTCTTATTGGTATGAACATCATCAGCCGATGCAGACAACTAGTTCATGCTGTGTTTGACACTACTCTAGGGGGAAAGTTAGATTCAGATTGGAGGGAAGCATTTCAGCAAGTACAACAGTGTAACATCACTCCAAAGTCATCTTCTGTCCGTGTAGCTGGTAGGGGTTCTGTACATTTGCCTGCGTCTTCCATAGCTACAGTCTATGTAAAGGGACTTAAAACTCAGTCAGGTGACAGCACTAAAATGCTGTTGGAGCCAGGTAACACACCATTGCCCGGTAGCCTGGTAGTTGTCCCCACTCTAGTTGAATCAAAGGGACATTTATTTCCAGTGCAGGTGGTAAATTTCTCTGAGGAGGATGTGTGGTTAAGCCCCAGGACCAGGCTTGGTATTCTGACTCAGGCAGAGTGTGTAGACAAGGACTCCTGTGAGGTGCGATTTCAACGCATCTCCGCTGACACAGAGGAAGTAACTGTTGGCAGAAAAGAAGGACAAATGACAGACCAAGACATTCAGTTGCTTTTGGACAAACTACACATAGGTGGCACACAGGGCCAACAAGCAGAGTTAGGTGCACTTTTAGCCAGGTATTCGGAAGTATTTGCTTTTAAGGATGAGGACCTAGGCTACACTGATAAAGTTGAGCATGAGATTAACTTGGTAGATGACGCACCAGTTACAGAGCCATACCGTCGTGTCCCACCTACACTGTACAAAGAGGTGAGGGACCACATCACTAAGCTTCTAAGAAAGCGTGTCATCCAGGAGAGCAATAGTTCATATGCTTCACCCATAGTGGTAGTTCGTAAGACTGATGGAGACATACGACTATGTGTTGACTTTAGGAAACTAAACTCAAAAACCAGACGTGACGCATTTCCTTTGCCCCGCATTGATGAGAGTTTTGATGCCCTTCATGGTGCAAAGTTCTTCTCGACCATTGATCTTGCAAGTGGGTACCACCAGGTTGCTGTTCGTGAAAGTGACAGGCCTAAGACTGCTTTTACAACTCCTTTTGGCCTTTTTGAGTACCTCAGAATGCCTTTTGGTGTCTGTAATGGACCTGCGATTTTTCAATGACTTTTGCAAGCGACTATGAGCGACTTAGTGTTCCACATCCTATTGGTGTATTTAGATGACATCCTTGTGTTCTCTCAGACCTTCCCGGACCATTTAGAGAGGCTTGAGACAGCTCTAAGATGACTGAAAGAGACAGGCTTGAAAGTAAAGCTTGAAAAGTGTCACTTCCTGCAGCAGGAAGTCAGGTTCCTTGGGCATCAAATTTCAGGGGAGGGTATAGGAACAGATCCAGAGAAAATTGCCGCCGTAAAGAAGTGACAGGTCCCCAGTACAGTCAAAGATCTGAGGTCATTTCTTGGCTTCTGTAGTTATTACAGGAGGCTCATTGAGGATTTTTCTAAACGAGCTGGCCCTCTCCATGATGTAGTCAATGCATGCCTTAGGGAAGACAGCCCAGCAAAAGCAAAACGGTTGTTTGAAGGTTCATGGACAGCTGAGTGCCAAGCTGCTTTCGAACAGTTGAAAGAAAAGCTGATCAGTGCTCCAGTGTTAGGTTACGCAGATTTCACTCAGACTTTCATTGTAGAGATGGATGCCAGTAGCCTAGGATTAGGTGCCATCCTCCACCAGCAGCAGGGAGATAGGAAGAGATTGATAGCATATGCCAGTAGGAGGCTCCGTAATGCTGAAAGAAATGACAGAAACTACAGCAGTATGAAACTAGAGCTCCTCGGCCTCAAATGGGCTGTTTCAGAGAAATTTCGAGGTTACCTTCTAGGTTCCAAGTTCACTGTCATAACAGATAACAACCCCCTGTGTCACCTTTCTACAGCTAAGTTAGGTGCTGTTGAGCAAAGATGGGTGGCTCAGTTAGCTGTTTTTGACTTTGACGTCAAGTACCGCCCAGGCCGCTGTAATGCAGCAGCAGATGCCCTCTCTAGGCAGCCGTTAACAGGGGAGCCCGAGTCAGACAGTGGGGATGCAGACTATGATGATTGTGTGGCCATATGTAATGTCATTCACAAGGGAACAGCTCTAGGACCAGACTTAGTGACAGCAGGAGTCAAGTGCTGTAAAGTCAGACAGATCCGTGTTTCAGACGCAGAAGAAAGTACTGAGCGTAGTGAGTCGCAGGGTAACACACCAACACTTCCCGGTTACTCTAAAGAGGAACTACGTAAGTTTCAGGACACAGACCCCACCCTCAGCGTGTTTAGGAAGTTTTGGGGTGAGCAGCGAAAGCCAACTTACAAGGAGAGGTCGCAGTTATCCAAGCTAGTATTATCCACGTTAAAGCAGTGGCACCGTATTTGTGAGCAAGATGGCTTGTTGTACCGTGTAATCGAGGATGTCCATGTTGGTGAATGTCACCAGCTACTACTGCCCTCTTGTTTGAAAGAAGTCGTGCTTGAAGGTGTGCATGATCGTATGGGCCATCAGGGAATAGAGCGCACACAGAACCTTTTGAGACAGAGATGTTTTTGGGTTGGGATGTATGAGGATGTGGAACAGTGGGTCAAGAAATGCGAGAGGTGTGTTTTGACAAAAATGCCCCACCCCAAGATGCATGCCCCTATGAAATCATTTCTAGCCTCCCGGCCCCTTGAAGTAGTTGCTGTAGATTTCACCATGTTGGAACCGGCCTCTGATGGTCGTGAGAATGTGTTAGTGGTGACAGATGTTTTCACGAAACTCACACAAGCCTTCCCTACTCAGGACCAAAAGGCTGATACCACGGCAAAAGTCCTTCTCAAAGAGTGGTTCATGAAGTATGGGGTCCCAGAAAGATTGCATTCAGACAGAGGTCGAAATTTTGAGAGTGAAATCATTGCCGAGCTGTGTAAGCTTTATGGTGTAAAGAAAACCCGCACTACCCCACACCACCCGGAAGGAAATGCTCAATGTGAGAGATTCAACAGATCTTTACATGATCTTTTGCGTACACTGCCTCCAGAAAAGAAATGCCGCTGGCCTGAGCACTTATCTGAGTTGGTGTATGCCTACAATGTAACACCCCATGCTACGACTGGCTACTCACCGTACTATCTGCTTTTCGGGGTTCATCCACACCTTCCTGTAGATGCTTTATTAGGTCAGGAGCAAGTGTTAGACAAGAAACATGAGTGGTTGGTTGTCCACCAAGAGCGTTTGAATGAGGCACATGCAAGGGCAAGAGAGTACACTGAAAAGAAATCAGCTCAAAGAATTGAACTTAACAAAGACAAAGTGTACTGTCCAACCATTGAGGTGGGTCAGCTGGTATACTTACGACACAGGCCTTTGGGTAGGAACAAAATTCAGGATGCTTGGGGTTCTACTGTGTACAGAGTGGTGGAGGTACAGGGCACTACACATGCAGTTGAGCCTTTAGAGGGCGGTCCTTTAAAAAGGGTCCATAGAGTTAATCTTAGGCCATGTGTTACCCCTGTCCCTGATCCTAGGTGGATGAGAACCAAGTCCCCTGTCACCGTACCCCCTGTCACTCTTTTGACAGAATCGTTGCCAGAGCCCTCTGATACTGAGTTTGTTGTGGTAGAGGAAGTCACCTATCCAGAATTAACTCAGGAGGAAAAAGTAAACAATGATCCTATTGGTAACGCCCAAGATGTACAAGAATCAGAGGCTGTTTCTGAGCCAGAGCATTCAGATCCTTCTGAGTGTGGGACTGAGGTTGAGGTACCCATTCCGGCTCCTCACAGAACTAAAGGAGCCAATGCTGGGGTAAACCCTAACCCGTACCATTTGCCTCAGTCAGCCTGTAATGCAGTCTCACTCAGTCCTGAGGTGTTCTCTCAGGTTTTATCTAGTCTGGGTGCTGCATTTTTTCGAGAAGCTGTAAAAGAAGTTAAAAACTGGTGCTAAGCCACCGAGGACGTTGACTTTAAAGCAGGGGAGAATGTAGCCAAGTGGGGAAAATGCAGTGAATATTTAAGTCCACTAGATGGCACGGTTCATTTTCCCCTTTAGTAATTTGAACAAGGAGAAAAGGGTTATGGGTAGGACCATGTGATGCCAAAGGAACCTCCCCTTTCTTCACAGCTTCCATTTTCTACATCCAGTGTGAGAGATTGCTCTGAGAGAGCTGGGGTGAATATGACTTTTGAAATGAACTTATTCTGTGTAAAGTACAACTAAAACAGTATTACGTGCAACCCAGACATAGTTTTAAAGTGATATTGTTTCCCAAATCACTCGATACCACGGGGATGCTTGCAGATTGTCCCACCATGTGCTGGTGTTAACACTTGCTAAAATTGTTGTTGAGTCCTTGGGGGCTACGTTGCGAATGAGGTTTAATATTCTGTGTTTTCTTGTAAGATGTAACAAGTGATAATGGGACATAAGAATGTATTGTACTATTGGTTTTGTTTTGTATAATGATTGTTAGCTAACTAACTAACTGCACCTGTGGTTTGCCTCATGTTCTGTTCTACAGCAAGCCACTGCCATATTTTATCGACTGTGTTTTCTTGTATTTGCCGTATTTCCGTCTTTTCCATATTTTATACAATTAAATGTGGTTTTATGTATTTACAACTACATCCTAAGCCTAGAACCCAAGTAATCAATTCAGAATAAAAAACCCCAGAAAAAAGAAAGTTCTGTGTCCTGTGCTGCTCCATTTCGCCATGCTACACATTTTGGTACCAGGAGTGGGGTCTGTTAGCTTGGAGTTTCTCAGGCTCGGTAAAGAAAAAATACATAAAATACGGCAGTGGGGGAAGAGCGGTGTGGTGCCAAGTGGACCTGGAGACGGACGGAGAGTGCTGCCTGGGGTTGCTAAGGAGGACCAGACCAGACAGACGGGATCCAGAGGGCGCCAGGACCAATCTGGGAGAGGACCCATCAAGGCACCAAGGAGGGACACCATTGGAGAAGTATCATCGCAGCTGCCATCCCATTCAGTGGCTTTCAGGGACTTGTGAACTGAGTCAAAATGTTAGAGTCTTCTGATGAGGAGGTTGGAGCTCACACTTCGGATGTTGAGGACAATACCTCTAGTGTGGGTGAGGGCAAACGGATAGATGAACTCAAGTCACAGATTTCAGAGTTGAAAAAAAACCATGACCAAGCAATAGCAATTATTGCCACTCTAGGTAATGGGGCAACCAAGTCATATGTGTATGTACCTAGAGAGCGTCAGATCCAACCATTCAGTGGTGAGGTATCTAAAGATAGTCGTTCAGTTGATGAGTTCATTGAAGAGGTTGAAAGTGTACTACGAGCTAGAGATCAGACTCCTGCAGAGCAGGTAGATTTCATTCGATCTTTGTTGAGGGGGGCAGCCCTACAGGAAATTAGGTTACGGTTGGGTGGAGAGTCTAAGCAGCCCAGTGACCTGTTCAGTTACCTAAGGGGGGCTTTCACCGAAAAACGCAGTGCGTCTCAGCTGTTAGAAACTTTCTATGGACGCAAGCAAGAAGAGGGTGAAGATTTCCAAGAATACTCACATGCACTCTCTCAGATTATGAGAGCTGTAGTAAAGCAATCACCAGATGCTATGCCGAACACAAAACGGGTTGTCAGAAACAGATTTGTTGATGGTGTTAGAGATCCCTCACTCCGGAGAGAGTTGCGCAAGTTTGTACGAGGCAACCCCCAGTCTACCCTGTTTGATGTACTTGAGGAAGCTGTCTTATGGTCCTTAGAAGACCAGCCCTGTAGCACTAAAGTTGCAAAGAGCAAGAATGTAGTGTGTGACAGTACAGGGAGGGATCTTCAGTGTTCTGCCATTGGGGTACCAGGCAGCCAGGCTGTCACTTTACAGGATGTTCTTAAAGTGGTGGCGGAGCAGGGTAAAGCTATCAGGGAACTAACAGAGGCAGTACGGGGTCTTGCTCTACAGAAGGAAAACACTGATAATGACAAGGTTGGGAAACCTAGAGCCAAGCCAAAGTTCACTGATGAAGGTCAGCCTATTTGCTTTAAGTGTAACGGGGCGGGACACATTGCCAAACAGTGTCCTCAGAAGCACGAGGTAGTAAACACATCCACCGATACCGGCTGGGGTGCAGGAAAACTAGCTCCCTCGATTGCCATGAGCCGGGCAATGCGAGGAAAACCTGCAGGCTCTCAGAACAGTACTTGTATTCGTGACAGATTTCTTGATCGTGCAGTAGGTAAATGTCCAGTAGTAGATCTCAAGATTGGGGGGTTTACTGCTAACTGTTTACTGGATACCGGGAGCCAAGTCAGCACTATTTCTGAAAGTTTTTTCAGAGAGCACCTACTTGGGAGGGATGAGGATATGCTGTCTACAACCGGGTGGCTTAAGACCGCTGCCGCCAACGGGTTGGACATTCCCTACTTGGGCTACCTTGAGTTAGATGTTGAAACTATGGGCATAACCTTACCCGAGTGTGGTTTCCTGGTAGTCAAAGAGCATCAGCAGTCACAGCATGCAGCACCAGGTCTTATTGGTATGAACATCATCAGCCGATGCAGACAACTAGTTCATGCTGAGGTTGACACTACTCTAGGGGGAAAGTTAGATTCAGATTGGAGGGAAGCATTTCAGCAAGTACAACAGTGTAACATCACTCCAAAGTCATCTTCTGTCCATGTAGCTGGTAGGGGTTCTGTACATGTGCCTGCGTCTTCCATAGCTACAGTCTATGTAAAGGGACTTAAAACTCAGTCAGGTGACAGCACTAAAATGCTGTTGGAGCCAGGTAACACACCATTGCCCGGTGGCCTGGTAGTTGTCCCCACTCTAGTTGAATCAAAGGGACATTTATTTCCAGTGCAGGTGGTAAATTTCTCTGAGGAGGATGTGTGGTTAAGCCCCAGGACCAGGCTTGGTATTCCGACTCAGGCAGAGTGTGTAGACAAGGACTCCTGTGAGGTGCAATTTCAACGCATCTCCGCTGACACAGAGGAAGTAACTGTTGGCAGAAAAGAAGGACAGATGACAGACCAAGACATTCAGTTGCTTTTGGACAAACTACACATAGGTGGCACACAGGGCCAACAAGCAGAGTTAGGTGCACTTTTAGCCAGGTATTCGGAAGTATTTGCTTTTAAGGATGAGGACCTAGGCTACACTGATAAAGTTGAGCATGAGATTAACTTGGTAGATGACGCACCAGTTACAGAGCCATACCGTCGTGTCCCACCTACACTGTACAAAGAGGTGAGGGACCACATCACTAAGCTTCTAAGAAAGCGTGTCATCCAGGAGAGCAATAGTTCATATGCTTCACCCATAGTGGTAGTTCGTAAGACTGATGGAGACATACGACTATGTGTTGACTTTAGGAAACTAAACTCAAAAACCAGACGTGACGCATTTCCTTTGCCCCGCATTGACGAGAGTTTTGATGCCCTTCATGGTGCAAAGTTCTTCTCGACCATTGATCTTGCAAGTGGGTACCACCAGGTTGCTGTTCGTGAAAGTGACAGGCCTAAGACTGCTTTTACAACTCCTTTTGGCCTTTTTGAGTACCTCAGAATGCCTTTTGGTGTCTGAAATGGACCTGCGATTTTTCAATGACTTATGCAAGCGACTATGAGCGACTTAGTGTTCCACATCCTATTGGTGTATTTAGATGACCGGGTCGGTGTGCGGGTCAGTGTGTTCTACCAAAAATTCTCAAAAATATGCCCTGATTTCAGAAATCTGAATGACAACCAAAACTCCCATTCCTACTGGGAGAGGAGAGAAGCTGTATAACACTGGCGGCGCACTATGTTACAGCTTGCCATGAACAGAGGGACAACCAGTAAACTAAGAAAAAAATATATATAAACAATGCGAATGTATATTTATACACTCAGGAATATACCTGTTTATACACTGTATGAATAGAACTGCGTTTATGTGCTAAACCATAAATGTATTTTGATGCTTTGGCAACATAAGATGTAACTTATCATGCCAATAAAGCGATTTAAATTGTAAAAAAAAATTGTGTGGGTTGGTGTGAGGGTCGGTAGCTGGGTTGGTGTGAGGGTCGGTGTGCGTGTCGCTCTGTGGGTCAGTGTGAGGGTCGGAGTGTGGGTCGGTGTATGGGTCGGTCTGTGGGTGGGTGTGCGGTTCGGTGTGCGGGTCGGTGTGAGGTTCGGTTTGTGGGTCGGTGTTTGTGCCTGTGTGTGGGTTGGTGTGAGGGTCGGTGTGTTCGGCAATGTGAGGGCCGGTCTGTGTGTTGGTTTGAAGGACTATTTGTGGGTCAGTGTGAGGGTCGGTGTGTGGGTCGGTGTGTGGGTCGGTGTGTGGGTCGGTGTGTGGGTCGGTGTGTGGGTCTGTGTGTGGGTCTGTGTGTGGGACTGTGTGTGGGTCTGTGTGTGGGTCTGTGTGTGGGTCTGTGTGTGGGTCTGTGTGTGGGTCTGTGTGTGGGTCTGTGTGTGGGTCTGTGTGTGGGTCGGTGTGTGGGTCGGTGTGTGGGTCGGTGTGTGGGTCGGTGTGTGGGTCGGTGTGTGGGTCGGTGTGTTAGTCGGTGTGTGGGTCGGTGTGTGGCTCGGTGTGTGGGTCGGTATGTGGGTCGATGTGTGGGTTGGTATGTGGGTCAGATTGTGGCTCGGTGCGTGGCTTGTTGTGTGGGTCAGTGTGAGGGTCGGTGTGCAGGTCGGTGTGCGGCTCGGTGTGTGGGTCGGTGTGTGGGTTGGTGTGAGTGTCGGTGTGTGGGTCGGTGTGTGGGTCGGTGTGTGGGTCGGTGTGTGGCTCGGTGTGTGGGTCGGTGTGTGGGTCGGTGTGTGGCTCGGTGTGTGGGTCGCTGTGTGGGTCGGAGTGTGGGTCGGAGTGTGGGTCGGAGTGTGGGTCGGAGTGTGGGTCGGAGTGTGGGTCCGTGTGTGGGTCGGTGCATGTGTCGGTGCGTGGGTCGCTGTGTGGGTCGGAGTGTGGGTCAGTGTGTGGGTCGGTGTGTGGGTCGGTGTGTGGCTTGGTGTGAGGGTTGGTGTGTGGGTCGGTGTGTGGGTCGTTGTGAGGGTCGGTGTGAGGGTCGGTGTGTGGGTCGGTGTGTGGGTCGGTGTGTGGGTCGTTGTGTGGGTTGGTGTGTGGGTCGGAGTGTGGGTCGGTGTGTGGGTCGGGGTGTGGCTCAGTGTGTGGCTCGGTGTGAGTGTCGGTGTTAGGGTCGGTGTGTGGGTCGGTTTGTGGGTCCGTGTGTCAGTCGTTGTGTGGGTCGGTGTGTGCGTCGGAGTGTGCGTCGGTGTGTGGTTTGGTGTGTGGGTCGGTGTGTGGCTCGGTGTGTGGGTCGGTGTGTGGCTCGGTGTGTGGCTCGGTGTGTGGCTCGGTGTGTGGGTCGGTTTGTGGGTCGGTGTGTGGGTCGGTGTGTGGGTCAGTGTGAGGGTTGCTCTGTGGGTCGGTGTGTGGGTCGGTGTGTGGTTCGGTGTGTGGGTCGGTGTGTGGGTCGATGTGTGGGTCGGTGTGTGGGTCGGTGTGAAGGTCGGTGTGAGCGTCGGGGTGTGGGTCGGGGTGTGGGGCGGTGTGAGGGCCGGTGTGTGGCTCGGTGTGCGGGTCGGCATGTGGCTCAGTGTGCGGGTCGGTGTGTGGGTCGGTCTGCGGGTCGTTGTGTGGCTCAGTGTGTGGGTCGGTGTGTGGATCTGTGTGTGGGTCTGTGTGTGTGTCGGTGTGTGGGTCGGTGTGAGGGTCGGTGTGTGGGTCGGTGTGTGGGTCTGTGTGTGGGTCTGTGTGTGGTTCGGTGTGAGGGTCGGTGTGTGGGTCGGTGTGTGGGTCGGTTTGTGGCTCGGTGTGAGGGTCGGTGTGAGTGTTGGTGTGTGGGTCGGTGGGTGGGTCAGTGTGAGGGACGGTGTGTGGGTCAGTGTGTGGGTCGGTGTGTGGGCCGGTGAGTGGCTCGGTGTGTGGGTCGCTGTGTGGGTCGGTGTGCGGCTCAGTGTATGGGTTGGTGTGAGGGTCGGTGTAAGGGTCGGTGTGTGGGTCGGTGTGTGGGTCGGTGTGTGGGTCGGTTTGAGGGTCGGTGTGTGGGTCGGTGTGTGGGTCGGTGTGTGGGTCGGTGTGTGTCTCGGTGTGTGGGTCAGTGTGTGGATCGGTGTGAGGGTCGGTCTGTGGGTCGGTGTGTGGGTCGGTGTGCGGGTTGGTGTGTGGGTCGGTGTGAGTGTCGGTTTGTGGGTCGGTGTGAGGCTCGGTGTGTGGGTCGGTGTGTGGGTCGGTGTGTGGCTTGGTGTGCGGCTCGGTGTGTGGGTCGCTGTGTGGGTCGGTGTGAGTGTCGGTGTGAGTGTCAGTGTGTGGGTCGGTGTGTGCGTCGGTGTGTGGGTCGGTGTGTGAGTCGGTGTGTGAGTCGGTGTGTGGGTCGGTGTGTGGGTCGGTGTGTGGGTCGGTGTGTGGGGCAGTTTGTGGGGCAGTTTGTGGGTCGGTGTGAGGGTCGGTGTGTGGGTCGGTGTGTGGGTCGGTGTGTGGGTCGGTGTGTGGGTCGGAGTGTGGGTCGTTGTGTGGGTCGGATTGTGGCTCGATGTGTGGCTCGGTGTGAGGGTCGGTGTTAGAGTCGGTGTGTGGGTCGGTTTGTGGGGCGGTGTGTGGGTCGGTGCGCGGATTGGTGTGTGGGTCGGTGTGTGGTTCGGTTTGTGGGTCGGTGTGTGTGTCGGTGTGAGGGTCGGTGTGAGGGTCGGTGTGCGGGTCGGTGTGCGGGACGGTGTGCGGGTCTGTGTGTGGGTCGATGTGTGGGTCGATGTGTGGGTCGGTGTGTGGGTCGGTGTGTGGGTCGGTGTGTGGGTTGGTGTGTGGGTCGGTGTGTGGGTCAGTGTGAGTGTCGGTGTGTGGGTCGGGGTGTGGGTCGGGGTGTGGGTCGGTGTGTGGGTCGGTGTGTGGCTCGGTGTGTGGGTCGGTGTGTGGGTCGCTGTGTGGGTCGTAGTGCGGGTCGGTGTGTGTGTCGGTGTGTGGGTCGGTGTGTGGCTTGGTGTGAGGGTTGGTGTGTGGGTCGGTGTGTGGGTCGGTGTGAGGGTCGGTGTGTGGGTCGGTGTGTGGGTCGGTTTGTGGGTCCGTGTTTCAGTCGTTGTGTGTGTCGGTGTGTGCGTCGGTGTGTGCGTCGGTGTGTGGGTCGGTGTGTGGCTCGGTGTGTGGGTTGGTGTGTGTGTCGGTGTGTGGGCTGGTTTGTGGGTCGGTGTGTGGCTCGGTGTGAGGGTCGGTGTGTGGGTCGGTATGTGGGTCGGTGTGTGGGTCGGTGTGTGGGTCGGTGTGTGGGTCGGTGTGTTGGTCGGTGTGAGGGTCGGTGTGAGCGTCGGTGTGTGGGTCGGGGTGTGGGGCGGTGTGCGGGTCGGTATGTGGCTCAGTGTGCGGATCGTTGTGTGGGTCGGTGTGCGGGTCGTTGTGTGGCTCAGTGTGTGGGTCGGTGTGTGGGTCTGTGTGTGGGTCGGTGTGTGGGTCGGTGTGTGGGTCGGTGTGTGGGTCGGTGTGTGGGTCGGTGTGTGGGTCGGTGTGAGGGTCGGTGTGAGGGTCGGTGTATGGGTCGGTGTGTGGCTCGGTGTGTGGGTCAGTGTGTGGTTCGGTTTGTGGGTCGGTGTGTGGGTCGGTGTGAGGGTTGGTGTGTGTGTCGCTCTGTGGGTCGGTGTGAGGGTCGGTGTGTGGGTCGGTGTGAGGGTCGGTGTGTGGCTCGGTGTGAGAGTCGGTGTGTGTGTCGCTCTGTGGGTCGGTGTGTGGGTCAGTGTGTGGGTCGGTGTGTGGCTCGGTGTGTGGCTCGGTGTGTGGGTCGGTGTGTGGTTCGGTTTGTGGGTCGGTGTGTGGGTCGGTGTGAGGGTCGGTGTGTGGGTCAGTGTGTGGGTCGGTGTGAGGGTCGGTGTGAGGGTCGGTGTGAGGGTCGGTGTGTGGGTCGGTGTGTGGGTCAGTGTGAGGGTCGGTGTGTGGCTCAGTGTGCGGTTCAGTATGCGGGTTGGTGTGTGGGTCGGTGTGTGGGTCGGTGTGTGGGTCGGTGTGTGGGTCGGTGTGTGGCTCGGTGTGTGGGTCGGTGTGTGGGTCGGTGTGTGGGTCGGTGTGTGGGTATGTGTGTGGGACTGTGTGTGGGTCTGTCTGTGGGTCTGTGTGTGGTTCTGTGTGTGGGTCTGTGTGTGGGTCGGTGTGTGGGTCGGTGTGTGGGTCGGTGTGTGGGTCGGTGTGTGGGTCGGTGTGTGGGTCGGTGTGTGGGTCGGTGTGTGGCTCGCTGTGTGGGTCGGTGTGTGGGTCGGTGTGTGGTTCGGTGTGTGGGTCGCTGTGTGGGTCGGAGTGTGGGTCGGAGTGTGGGTCGGTGTGTGGGTCCGTGTGTGGGTCGGTGCGTGTGTCGGTGTGTGGGTCGCTGTGTGGGTCGGAGTGTGGGTCAGTGTGTGGGTCGGTGTGTGGGTCGGTGTGTGGCTTGGTGTGAGGGTTGGTTTGTGGGTCAGTGTGTGGGTCGGTGTGAGGGTCGGTGTGAGGGTCGGTGTGTGGGTCGGTGTGTGGGTCGGTGTGTGGGTCGTTGTGTGGGTCAGTGTGTGGGTCGGAGTGTGGGTCGGTGTGTGGGTCGGGGTGTGGCTCAGTGTGTGGCTCAGTGTGAGTGTCGGTGTTAGGGTCGGTGTGTGGGTCGGTTTGTGGGTCCGTGTGTCGGTCGTTGTGTGGGTCGGTGTGTGCGTCGGTGTGTGCGTCGGTGAGTGCGTCGGTGTGTGGGTCGGTGTGTGGGTCGGTGTGTGGCTCGGTGTGTGTGTCGGTGTGTGGCTCGGTGTGTGGGTCGGTGTGTGGCTCGGTGTGTGGCTCGGTTTGTGGGTCGGTGTGTGGGTCGGTGTGTGGGTCAGTGTGAGGGTCGCTCTGTGGGTCGGTGTGTGGTTCGGTGTGTGGGTCGGTGTGTGGTTCGGTGTGTGGGTCGGTGTGTGGGTTGGTGTGTGGGTCGGTGTGTGGGTCAGTGTGAGGGTCGGTGTGAGCGTCGGAGTGTGGGTCGTGGTGTGGGGCGGTGTGAGGGTCGGTGTGTGGCTTGGTGTGCGGGTCGGCATGTGGCTCAGTGTGCGGGTCGGTGTGTGGGTCGGTCTGCGGGTCATTGTGTGGCTCAGTGTGTGGGTCGGTGTGTGGATCTGTGTGTGGGTCTGTGTGTGGGTCGGTGTGTGGGTCAGTGTGAGAGTCGGTGTGTGGGTCGGTGTGTGGGTCTGTGTGTGGGTCTGTGTGTGGGTCGGTGTGAGGGTCGGTGTGTGGGTCGGTGTGTGGGTCGGTTTGTGGCTCGGTGTGAGGGTCGGTGTGAGTGTCGGTGTGTGGGTCGGTGTGTGGGTCGGTGTGAGGGTCGGTGTGTGGGTCGGTGTGTGGGTCGGTGTGTGGGCCGGTGAGTGGCTCGGTGTGTGGGTCGCTGTGTGTCGGTGTGCGGCTCAGTGTATGGGTTGGTGTGAGGGTCGGTGTAAGGGTCGGTGTGTGAGTCGGTGTGTGGGTCGGTTTGAGGGTCGGTGTGTGGGTCGGTGTGTGGGTCGGTGTGTGGGTCAGTGTGTGGGTCGGTGTGTGTCTCGGTGTGTGGGACAGTGTGTGGATCGGTGTGAGGGTCGGTGTGTGGGTCGGTGTGTGGGTCGGTGTGTGGGTCGGTGTGAGGGTCGGTGTGTGGGTCGGTGTGTGGCTCAGTGTGAGGGTCGGTGTGTGGGTCGGTGTGTGGGTGGGTGTGTGGGTCGGTGTGAGGGTCGGTGTGTGGGTCGGTGTGTGGGTCGGTGTGAGGGTTGGTTTGTGGGTCATTGTGTGGGTCGTTGTATGGGTCACTGTGTGGGTCGTTGTGTGGGTCGGTGTGTGGGTCGTTGTGTGGGACAGAGTGAGGGGCGGTGTGTGTGTCGCTATGTGGGTTGGTGTGAGGGTCGTAGTGTGGGTCGGTGTGCGGGTCAGTGTGTGGGTCGGTGTGAGGGTCGGTGTGTGGGTCGGTGTGTGGGTCGGTGTGTGGGTCGGTGTGTGGGTCGGTGTGTGGGTCGGAGTGTGGGTCGGATTGTGGCTCGGTGCGTGGCTCGGTGTGTGGGTCGGTGTGAGGGACGGTGTGCGGGTCGGTGTGCAGCTCGGTGTGCGGCTCGGTGTGTGGGTCGGTGTCTGGGTCGGTGTGTGGGTCGGTGTGTGGGTCGGTGTGTGGCTTGGTGTGAGTGTTGGTGTGCGGGTCGGTGTGTGGGTCGGTTTGTGGGTCGGTGTGAGTGTCGGTGTGTGGGTCGGTGTGTGGGTCGGTGTGTGGGTCGGTGTGTGAGTCGGTGTGTGGGTCGGAGTGTGGGTCGTTGTGTGGGTCGGATTGTGGCTCGATGTATGGCTCGGTGTGAGGGTCGGTGTTAGGGACGGTGTGTGGGTCGGTTTGTGGTTCGGTGTGTGGGTCGGTGTGCGGGTTGGTGTGTGGGTCGGTGTGAGTGTCAGTGTGTGGGTCGGTGTGAGGGTCGGTGTGTGGGTCGGTGTGCGGGTCGGTGTGCGGGTCGGTGTGCGGGTCGGTGTGCGGGTCGGTGTGTGGGTCGGTGTGTGGGTCGGTGTGTGGGTCGGTGTGTGTGTCGGTGTGTGGCTTGGTGTGTGGCTTGGTATGTGGGTCGGTGTGTGGGTCGGTGTGTGGGTCGGAGTGTGGGTCGGTGTGCGGGTCGGTGTGTGGGTCAGTGTGTGGGTCGCTGTGTGGGTCGGTGTGTGGGTCGTTGTGTGGGTCTGTGTGTGGGTCGGTGTGTGGCTTGGTGTGAGGGTTGGTGTGAGGGTCGGTGTGAGCGTCGGTGTGTGGGTCGGGGTGTGGGGCATTGTGAGGGTCGGTGTGTGGGTCGGTTTGTGGTTCGGTGTGTGGGTCGGTATGTGGGTCAGTGTGCGGGTCGGTGTGCGGGTCGGTGTGTGGGTCTGTGTGCGGGTCGGTGTGTGGGTCGATGTGTGGGTCGGTGTGTGGGTCGGTGTGTGGGTCGGTGTGTGGCTTGGTGTGTGGGTCGGTGTGTGGGTCGGTGTGTGGGTCGGAGTGTGGGTCGGTATGTGGGTCGGATTGTGGCTCGGTGTGTGGCTCGTTGTGTGGGTCGGTGTGAGGGTCGGTGTGCAGGTCGGTGTGCGGCTCGGTGTGTGGGTCGGTGTGTGGGTCGGTGTGAGGGTCGGTGTGTGGGTCGGTGTGTGGGTCGGTGTGTGGCTCGGTGTGTGGGTCGGTGTGTGGCTCAGTGTGTGGGTCGGTTTGTGGGTCGGTGTGTCGGTCGGTGTGTGGGTCGGTGTGTGGGCCAGTGTGAGGGTCGCTCTGTGGGTCGGTGTGTGGGTCGGTGAGTGGGCCAGTGTGAGGGTCGCTCTGTGGGTCGGTGTGTGGGTCGGTGAGTGGGTCGGTGTGTGGGTCGGTGTGAGGGTCGGTGGGTGGGTCGGTGTGTGGGTCGGTTTGAGGGTCCGTGTGAGGGTCCGTGTGAGGGTCGGTGTGTGGGTCGGTGTGTGGGTCGGTGTGTGGGTCGGTGTGTGTGTCGGTGTGTGGGGCGGTGTGTGGGTCGGTGTGTGGGTCGGTGTGTGGGTCGGTGTGAGGGTCGGTGTGAGCGTCGGTGTGTGGGTCGCGGTGTGGGGCGGTGTGAGGGTCGGTGTGTGGCTCGGTGTGCGGGTCGGTATGTGGCTCAGTGTGCGGGTCGGTGTGTGGGTCGGTGTGTGGGTCGGTGTGCGTGTCGGTGTGTGGCTCAGTGTGTGGGTCGGTGTGTGGGTCTGTGTGTGGGTCGGTGTGTGGGTCGGTGTGTGGGTCGGTTTGTGGGTCTGTGTGTGGGTCGGTGTGTGGGTCAGTGTGTGGCTCTGTGTGAGGGTCGGTGTGTGGGTCTGTGTGTGGGTCGGTGTGTGGGTCGGTGTGTGGGTCGGTGTGTGGGTCGGTTTGTGGGTCGGTGTGTGGGTCGGTGTGAGGGTCGGTGTGTGGGTCGGTGAGTGGCTCGGTGTGTGGGTCGTTGTGTGGCTCGGTGTGTGGGTCGGTGTGAGGGTCGGTGTGAGGGTCGGTGTGTGGGTCGGTGTGTGGCTCGGTGTGAGGGTCGGTGTGTGGGTCGGTGTGAGAGTCGGTGTGTGGGTCGGTGTGTGGGTCGGTGTGTGGGTCGGTGTGAGGGTCGGTGTGTGGGTCGGTGTGTGGCTCAGTTTGAGAGTTGATGTGTGGGTCGGTGTGTGGGTCAGTGTGTGGGTCGGTGTGAGGGTCGATGTGTGGGTCGGTGTGTGGGTCGGTGTGTGGGTCAGTGTGTGGGTCGGAGTGTGGGTCGGTGTGTGTGTCGGTGTTTGGGTCGGTGTGAGGGTCGGTGTGAGGCTCGGTGTGAGGGTCGGTGTGAGGGTCGGTTTGTGGGTCGGTGTGTGGCTCGGTGTGTGGGTCAGTGTGTGGTTCGGTTTGTGGGTCGGTGTGTGGGTCGGTATGAGGGTTGGTGTGTGTGTCGCTCTGTGGGTCGGTGTGAGGGTCGGTGTGTGGCTCGGTGTGAGAGTCGGTGTGTGTGTCGCTCTGTGGGTCGGTGTGTGGGTCAGTGTGTGGGTCAGTGTGTGGCTCGGTGTGTGGGTCAGTGTGTGGGTCGGAGTGTGGGTCGGTGTGTGTGTCGGTGTGAGGGTCGGTGTGAGGGTCGGTGTGTGGGTCGGTGTGAGGGTCGGTGTGAGGCTCGGTGTGAGGGTCGGTGTGAGGGTCGGTGTATGGGTCGGTGTGTGGCTCGGTGTGTGGGTCAGTGTGTGGTTCGGTTTGTGGGTCGGTGTGTGGGTCGGTGTGAGGGTTGGTGTGTGTGTCGCTCTGTGGGTCGGTGTGAGGGTCGGTGTGTGGGTCGGTGTGAGGGTCGGTGTGTGGCTCGGTGTGAGAGTCGGTGTGTGTGTCGCTCTGTGGGTCGGTGTGTGGGTCAGTGTGTGGGTCAGTGTGTGGCTCGGTGTGTGGGTCGGTGTGTGGTTCGGTTTGTGGGTCGGTGTGTGGGTCGGTGTGTGGGTCGGTGTGAGGGTCGGTGTGTGGGTCGGTGTGAGGGTCGGTGTGAGGGTCGGTGTGAGGGTCGGTGTGTGGGTCGGTGTGTGGGTCAGTGTGAGGGTCGGTGTGTGGCTCAGTGTGCGGGTCGGTATGCGGGTCGGTGTGTGGGTCGGTGTGTGGGTTGGTGTGTGGGTCGGTGTGTGGCTCGGTGTGTCGGTCGGTGTGTGGGTCGGTGTGTGGGTATGTGTGTGGGACTGTGTGTGGGACTGTGTGTGGGTCTGTGTGTGGGTCTGTGTGTGGGTCTGTGTGTGGGTCTGTGTGTGGGTCTGTGTGTGGGTCTGTGTGTGGGTCGGTGTGTGGGTCGGTGTTTGGGTCGGTGTGTGGGTCGGTGTGTGGGTCGGTGTGTGGGTCGGTGTGTGGGTCGGTGTGTTGGTCGGTGTGTGGGTCGGTGTGTGGCTTGGTGTGTGGGTCGGTGTGTGGCTCGGTGTGTGGGTCGGTATGTGGGTCAGATTGTGGCTCGGTGCGTGGCTTGTTGTGTGGGTCAGTGTGAGGGTCGGTGTGCAGGTCGGTGTGCGGCTCGGTGTGTGGGTCGGTGTGTGGGTCGGTGTGAGTGTCGGTGTGTGGGTCGGTGTGTGGGTCGGTGTGTGGGTCGGTGTTTGGCTCGGTGTGTGGGTCGGTGTGTGGGTCGGTGTGTGGCTCGGTGTGTGGGTCGCTGTGTGGGTCGGAGTGTGGGTCGGAGTGTGGGTCGGTGTGTGGGTCGGAGTGTGGGTCGGTGCGTGTGTCGGTGTGTGGGTCGCTGTGTGGGTCAGTGTGTGGGTCGGTGTGTGGGTCGGTGTGTTGCTTGGTGTGAGGGTTGGTTTGTGGGTCGGTGTGTGGGTCGGTGTGAGGGTCGGTGTGAGGGTCGGTGTGTGGGTCGGTGTGTGGGTCGGTGTGTGGGTCGTTGTGTGGGTCGGTGTGTGGGTCGGAGTGTGGGTCGGTGTGTGGGTCGGTGTGTGGCTCAGTGTGTGGCTCAGTTTGAGTGTCGGTGTTAGGGTCGGTGTGTGGGTCGGTTTGTGGGTCTGTGTGTCGGTCGTTGTGTGGGTCGGTGTGTGCGTTGGAGTGTGCGTCGGTGTGTGGGTCGGTGTGTGGGTCGGTGTGTGGCTCGGTGTGTGTGTTGGTGTGTGGCTCGGTGTGTGGGTCGGTGTGTGGCTCGGTGTGTGGCTCGGTTTGTGGGTCGGTGTGTGGGTCGGTGTGTGGGTCAGTGTGAGGGTCGCTCTGTGGGTCGGCGTGTGGGTCGGTGTGTGGTTCGGTGTGTGGGTCGGTGTGTGGGTCGGTGTGTGGGTCGGTGTGTGGGTCAGTGTGTGGGTCGGTGTGAGTGTCGGTGTGAGCGTCGGGGTGTGGGTCGGGGTGTGGGGCGGTGTGAGGGTCGGTGTGTGGCTCGGTGTGCGGGTCGGCATGTGGCTCAGTGTGCGGGTCGGTGTGTGGCTCAGTGTGTGGGTCGGTGTGTGGATCTGTGTGTGGGTCTGTGTGTGGGTCGGTGTGTGGGTCGGTGTGAGTGTCGGTGTGTGGGTCTGTGTGTGGGTCTGTGTGTGGGTCTGTGTGTGGGTCGGTGTGAGGGTCGGTGTGTGGGTCGGTGGGTGGGTCGGTTTGTGGCTCGGTGTGAGGGTCGGTGTGAGTGTCGGTGTGTGGCTCGGTGTGTGGGTCGGTGTGAGGTTCGGTGTGTGGGTCGGTGTGTGGGTCGGTGTGTGGGCCGGTGAGTGGCTCGGTGTGTGGGTCGCTGTGTGTCGGTGTGCGGCTCAGTGTATGGGTTGGTGTGAGGGTCGGTGTAAGGGTCGGTGTGTGGGTCGGTGTGTGGGTCGGTTTGAGGGTCGGTGTGTGGGTCGGTGTGTGGGTCGGTGTGTGGGTCAGTGTGTGGGTCGGTGTGTGTCTCGGTGTGTGGGTCAGTGTGTGGATCGGTGTGAGGGTCGGTGTGTGGGTCGGTGTGTGGATCGGTGTGTGGGTCGGTGTGAGGGTCGGTGTGTGGGTCGGTGTGTGGCTCAGTGTGAGGGTCGATGTGTGGGTCGGTGTGTGGGTGGGTGTGTGGGTCGGTGTGAGGGTCGGTGTGCGGGTCGGTGTGAGTGTCAGTGCGTGGGTCGGTGTGTGGGTCTGTGTGTGGGTCGGTGTGTGGGTCAGTGTGTGGGTCGGTCTGTGGGTCGGTGTGTGGGTCGGTGTGTGGATCGGAGTGTGGATCGGAGTGTGGATCGGAGTGTGGATCGGAGTGTGGGTCGGAGTGTGGGTCGGAGTGTGGGTCGGAGTGTGGGTCGGAGTGTGGGTCGGAGTGTGGGTCGGAGTGTGGGTCGGAGTGTGGGTCGGTGTGTGGGTCGGTGTGTGGGTCGGTGTGTGGGTCGGTGTGTGGCTTGGTGTGAGTGTTGGTGTGCGGGTCGGTGTGCGGGTCGGTTTGTGGGTCGGTGTGAGTGTCGGTGCGTGGGTCGGTGTGTGGGTCGGTGTGTGAGTCGGTGTATGGGTCAGAGTGTGGGTCGTTGTGTGGGTCGGATTGTGGCTCGATGTATGGCTCGGTGTGAGGGTCGGTGTTAGGGTCGGTGTGTGGGTCGGTTTGTGGTTCGGTGTGTGGGTCGGTGTGCGGGTTGGTGTGTGGGTCGGTGTGAGTGTCAGTGTGTGGGTCGGTGTGAGGGTCGGTGTGCGGGTCGGTGTGCGGGTCGGTGTGCGGGTCGGTGTGCGGGTCGGTGTGCGGGTCGGTGTGCGGGTCGGTGTGCGGGTCGGTGTGTGTGTCGGTGTGTGGCTTGGTGTGTGGCTTGGTGTGTGGGTCGGTGTGTGGGTCGGTGTGTGGGTCGGTGTGTGGGTCGGAGTGTGGGTCGGAGTGTGGGTCGGAGTGTGGGTCGGAGTGTGGGTCGGAGTGTGGGTCGGAGTGTGGGTCGGAGTGTGGGTCGGAGTGTGGGTCGGTGTGCGGGTCGGTGTGCGGGTCGGTGTGCGGGTCGGTGTGCGGGTCGATGTGTGGGTCGCTGTGTGGGTTGGTGTGTGGGTCGTTGTGTGGGTCTGTGTGTGGGTTGGTGTGTGGCTTGGTGTGAGGGTTGGTGTGAGGGCCGGTGTGAGCGTCGGTGTGTGGGTCGGGGTGTGGGGCGTTGTGAGGGTCAGTGTGTGGGTCGGTTTGTGGTTCGGTGTGTGGGTCGGTGTGTGGGTCGGTGTGCGGGTCTGTGTGCGGGTCTGTGTGTGGGTCTGTGTGTGGGTCGGTGTGTGGGTCGATGTGTGTGTCGGTGTGTGGGTCGGTGTGTGGGTCGGTGTGTGGCTTGGTGTGTGGGTCGGTGTGTGGGTCGATGTGTGTGTCGGTGTGTGGGTCGGTGTGTGGGTCGGTGTGTGGCTTGGTGTGTGGGTCGGTGTGTGGGTCGGTGTGTGGGTCAGAGTGTGGGTCGGTATGTGGGTCGGATTGTGGCTCGGTGTGTGGCTCATTGTGTGGGTCGGTGTGAGGGTCGGTGTGCAGGTCGGTGTGCGGCTCGGTGTGTGGGTCGGTGTGTGGGTTGGTGTGAGTGTCGATGTGTGGGTCGGTGTTTGGGTCGGTGTGTGGGTCGGTGTGTGGGTCGGTGTGTGGGTCGGTGTGTGGCTCGGTGCATGTGTCGGTGTGTGGGTCGCTGTGTGTGTCGGAGTGTGGGTCGGTGTGTGGGTCGGTGTGTGGGTCGGTGTGTGGCTTGGTGTGAGGGTTGGTGTGTGGGTCGGTGTGAGGGTTGGTGTGTGGGTTGGTGTGTGGGTCGTTGTGTGGGTCGTTGTGTGCGTCGGTGTGTGGGTCGGAGTGTGGGTCGGTGTGTGGGTCGGGGTGTGGCTCAGTGTGTGGCACGGTGTGAGGGTCGGTGTTCGGGTCGGTGTGTGGGTCGGTTTGCGGGTCGGTGTGTCGGTCATTGTGTGGGTCGGTGTGTGCTTCGGTGTGTGCGTCGGTGTGTGCGTCGTTGTGTGGGTCGGTGTGTGGCTCAGTGTGTGGGTCGGTGTGTGTGTCGGTGTGTGGGCCGGTTTGTGGGTCGGAGTGTGGCTCGGTGTGAGGTTCGGTCTGTGGGTCGGTGTGAGGCTCGGTGTGTGTGTCGGTGTGTGGGTCGGTTTGTAGGTTGGTGTGTCGGTTGGTGTGTGGGTCGGTTTGTGGGTCGGAGTGCGAGTCGGTGTGTGGGTCAGTGGGAGGGTCACTCTCTGGGTCGGTGTGTGGGTCGGTGTGTGGGTCGGTGTGTGGGTCGGTGTGTGGGTCGGTGTGTGGGTCGGTGTGTGGGTCGGTGTGTGGGTCGGTGTGTGGGTCGTTGTGTGGGTCGGTGTGAGGGTCGGTGTGAGGGTCGGTGTGTGGGTCGGTGTGTGGGTCGGTGTGTGGGTTGGTGTGTGGGTTGGTGTGAGAGTCGGTGTGAGGGTCGGTGTGGGGGTCGGTGTGTGGGTCGGTGTGTGGGTCAGTGTGTGGCTCGGTGTGTGGCTCGGTGTGTGGGTCGGTGTGTGGGTCGGTGTGTGGGTCGGTGTGTGGGTCGGTGTGTGGGTCTGTGTGTGGGTCTGTGTGTGGGACTGTGTGTGGGACTGTGTGTGGGACTGTGTGTGGGTCTGTGTGTGGGTCTGTGTGTGGGTCTGTGTGTGGGTCTGTTTGTGGGTCGGTGTGTGGGTCGGTGTGTGGGTCGGTGTGTGGGTCGGTGTGTGGGTCGGTGTGTGGGTCGGTGTGTGGGTCGGTGTGTTGGTCGGTGTGTTGTTCGGTGTGTGGGTCGGTGTGTGGCTTGGTGTGTGGGTCGGTGTGTGGGTCGGTGTGTGGGTCGATGTGTGGGTCGGTATGCGGTTCAGATTGTGGCTCGGTGCGTGGCTTGTTGTGTGGGTCGGTGTGAGGGTCGGTGTGCAGGTCGGTGTGCGGCTCGTTTTGTGGGTCGGTGTGTGGGTTGGTGTGAGTGTCGGTGTGTGGGTCGGTGTGTGGGTCGGTGTGTGGGTCGGTGTGTGGCTCGGTGTGTGGGTCAGTGTGTGGGTCGGTGAGTGGCTCGGTGTGTGGGTCGCTGTGTGGGTCGGAGTGTGGGTCGGTGTGTGGGTCGGTGTGTGGGTCGGTGTGTGGGTCGGTGTGAGGGTCGGTGTGAGCGTCGGGGTGTGGGTCGGGGTGTGGGGCGGTGTGAGGGTCGGTGTGTGGCTCGGTGTGCGGGTCGGCATGTGGCTCAGTGTGTGGGTCGGTGTGTGGGTCGGTCTGCGGGTCGTTGTGTGGCTCAGTGTGTGGGTCGGTGTGTGGATCTGTGTGTGGGTCTGTGTGTGGGTCGGTGTGCGGGTCGGTGTGAGGGTCAGTGTGTGGGTCGGTGTGTGGGTCTGTGTGTGGGTCTGTGTGTGGGTCGGTGTGAGGGTCGGTGTGTGGGTCGGTGTGTGGGTCGGTTTGTGGCTCAGTGTGAGGGTCGGTGTGAGTGTCGGTGTGTGGGTCGGTGTGTGGGTCGGTGTGAGGGTCGGTGTGTGGGTCGGTGTGTGGGTCGCTGTGTGGGTCGGTGTGCGGCTCAGTGTATGGGTTGGTGTGAGGGTCGGTGTAAGGGTCGGTGTGTGGGTCGGTGTGTGGGTCGGTTTGAGGGTCGGTGTGTGGGTCGGTGTGTGGGTCGGTGTGTGGGTCGGTGTGTGGGTCGGTGTGTGTCTCGGTGTGTGGGTCAGTGTGTGGATCGGTGTGAGGGTCGGTGTGTGGGTCGGTGTGTGGGTCGGTGTGTGGGTCGGTGTGAGGGTCGGTGTGTGGGTCGGTGTGTGGCTCAGTGTGAGGGTCGATGTGTGGGTCGGTGTGTGGGTCGGTGTGAGGGTCGGTGTGTGGGTCGGTGTGTGGGTCGGTGTGAGTGTTGGTTTGTGGGTCATTGTGTGGGTCGTTGTATTGGGTCATTGTGTGGGTCGTTGTGTGGGACAGTGTGAGGGGCGGTGTGTGTGTCGCTGTGTGGTTTGGTGTGAGGGTCGTAGAGTGGGTCGGTGTGCGGGTCAGTGTGTGGGTCAGTGTGAGGGTCGGTGTGTGGGTCGGTGTGTGGGTCGGTGTGTGGATCGGTGTGTGGGTCAGTGTGAGGGTCGGTGTGTGGGTCGGTGTGTGGGTCGGTGTGTGGATCGGTGTGTGGGTTGGTGTGTGGGTCGGTGTGTGGGTCGGTGTGTGGGTCGTTGTGTGGGTCGGTGTGTGGGTCGGTGTGTGGGTCGGTGTGTGGCTTGGTGTGAGTGTTGGTGTGCGGGTCGGTGTGTGGGTCGGTTTGTGGGTCGGTGTGAGTGTCGGTGTGTGGGTCGGTGTGTGGGTCGGTGTGTGAGTCGGTGTGTGGGTCGGAGTGTGGGTCGTTGTGTGGGTCGGATTGTGGCTCGATGTGTGGCTCGGTGTGAGGGTCGGTGTTAGGGTCGGTGTGTGGGTCGGTTTGTGGTTCGGTGTGCGGGTCGGTGTGCGGGTCAGTGTGTGGGTCGGTGTGAGTGTCAGTGTGTGGGTCGGTGTGAGGGTCGGTGTGTGGGTCGGTGTGCGGGTCGGTGTGCGGGTCGGTGTGCGGGTCGGTGTGCGGGTCGGTGTGTGGGTCGGTGTGTGTGTCGGTGTGTGGCTTGCTGTGTGGCTTGGTGCGTGGGTCGGTGTGTGGGTCGGTGTGTGGGTCGGAGTGTGGGTCGGTGTGCGGGTCGGTGTGTGGGTCGGTGTGTGGGTCGCTGTGTGGGTCGGTGTGTGGGTCGTTGTGTGGGTCTGTGTGTGGGTCGGTGTGTGGGTCGGTGTGTGGCTTGGTGTGAGGGTTGGTGTGAGGGTCGGTGTGAGCATCGGTGTGTGGGTCGGGGTGTGGGGCAGTGTGAGGGTCGGTGTGTGGGTCGGTTTGTGGTTCGGTGTGTGGGTCAGTGTGCGGGTTGGTGTGTGGGTCGGTGTGAGTGTCAGTGTGTGGGTCGGTGTGAGGGTCGGTGTGCGGGTCGGTGTGCGGGTCGGTGTGTGGGTCGGTGTGTGGGTCGCTGTGTGGGTCGGTGTGTGGGTCGTTGTGTGGGTCTGTGTGTGGGTCGGTGTGTGGTTTGGTGTGAGGGTTGGTGTGTGGGTCGGTTTGTGGGTCCATGTGTCGGTCGTTGTGTGAGTAGGTGTGTGCGTCGGTGTGTGCGTCGGTGTGTGGGTCGGTGTGTGGCTCGATGTGTGGGTCGGTATGTGTGTCGGTGTGTGGGCCAGTTTGTGGGTCGGTGTGTGGCTCGGTGTGAGTGTCGGTGTGAGGGTCGGTGTGTGGCTCAGTGTGTGGGTCGGTGTGTGGCTCGGTGTGTGGGTCGGTTTGTGGGTCGGTGTGTGGGTCAGTGTGAGGGTCGCTCTGTGGGTCGGTGTGTGGTTCGGTGTGTGGTTCGGTGTGTGGGTCGGTGTGTGGGTCGGTGTGTGGGTCAGTGTGTGGGTCGGTGTGAGGGACGGTGTGAGCGTCGGTGTGTGGGTCGGGGTGTGGGGCGGTGTGAGGGTCGGTGTGTGGCTCGGTGTGTGGGTCGGTGTGCGGGTCGGTGTGTGGCTCAGTGTGCGGGTCGGTGTGTGGGTCGGTCTGCGGGTCGTTGTGTGGCTCAGTGTGTGGGTCGGTGTGTGGATCTGTGTGTGGGTCTGTGTGTGGGTCGGTGTGTGGGTCGGTGTGTGGGTCGGTGTATGGGTCAGTGTGTGGGTCTATGTGTGGGTCTGTGTGTGGGTCGGTGTGAGGGTCGGCGTGTGGGTCTGTGTGTGGGTCGGTGTGTGGCTCGGTGTGTGGGTCGGTGTGAGGGTCGGTGTGAGTGTCGGTGTGTGGGTCGGTGTGTGGGTCGGTGTGAGGGTCGGTTTGTGGGTCGGTGTGTGGGTCGGTGTGTGGGCCGGTGAGTGGCTCGGTGTGAGGGTCGCTGTGTGGGTCGGTGTGCGGCTCAGTGTATGGGTCGGTGTGAGGGTCGGTGTAAGGGTCGGTGTGTGGGTCGGTGTGTGGGTCGGTTTGAGGGTCGGTGTGTGGGTCGGTGTGTGGGTCGGTGTGTGTCTCGGTGTGTGGGTCGGTGTGTGGATCGGTGTGAGGTTCGGTGTGTGGTTCAGTGTGTGGGTCAGTGTGTGGGTCGGTGTGTGGGTCGGTGTGAGTGTCGGTGTGTGGGTCGGTGTGTGGCTCAGTGTGTGGCTCGGTGTGAGGGTCGGTGTTAGGGTCAGTGTGTGTGTTGGTTTGTGGGTCCGTGTGTCGGTCGTTGTGTGGGTCGGTGGGTGCGTCGGTGTGTGCGTCGGTGTGTGGGTCGGTGTGTGGCTCGGTGTGTGGGTTGATGTGTGTGTCGGTGTGTGGGCCAGTTTGAGGCTCGGTGTGTGGCTCGGTGTGAGGGTCGGTGTGTGGGTCGGTGTGTGGCTCGTTGTGTGGGTCGGTGTGTGGCTCGGTGTGTGGGTCAGTGTGAGGGTCGCTCTGTGGGTCGGTGTGTGGGTCGGTGTGTGGGTCGGTGTGTGGGCCGGTGTGCGGGTCGGTGTGAGGGTCGGTGTGAGCGTCGGTGTGTGGGTCGGGGTGTGGGGCAGTGTGAGGGTCGGTGTGTGGATCGGTGTGCGGGTCTGTATGTGGCTCAGTGTGCGGGTCGGTGTGTGGGTCATTGTGCGGGTCGTTGTGTGGCTCAGTGTGTGGGTCGGTGTGTGGATCTGTGTGTGGGTCTGTGTGTGGTTCGGTGTGTGGGTCGGTGTGAGGGTCGATGTGTGGGTCGGTGTGTGGTTCGGTGTGTGGCTCGCTTTGTGGGTCGGTGTGAGGGTCGGTGTGAGTGTCGGTGTGTGGGTCGGTGTGTGGGTCGGTGTGAGGATCGGTGTGTGGGTCGGTGTGTGGGTCGGTGTGTGGGCCGGTGAGTGGCTCGGTGTGTGGGTTGCTGTGTGGGTCGGTGTGCGGCTCAGTGTGTGGGTCGGTGTGAGGGTCGGTGTGAGGGTCGGCGTGTGGCTCAGTGTGGGGGTCGGTGTGTGGGTCGGTCTGCGGGTCGTTGTGTGGCTCAGTGTGTGGGGCGGTGTGTGGATCTGTGTGTGGGTCTGTGTGTGGGTCGGTGTGTGGGTCGGTGTGTGGGTCGGTGTATGGGTCGGTGTGTGGGTCTGTGTGTGGGTCTGTGTGTGGGTCGGTGTGAGGGTCGGTGTGTGGGTCGGTGTGTGGGTCGGTGTGTGGGTCGGTGTGTGGGTCGGTGTGAGGGTCGGTGTGAGTGTCGGTGTGTGGGTCGGTGTGTGGGTCAGTGTGAGGGTCGGTGTGTGGGTCGGTGTGTGGGTCGGTGTGTGGGCCGGTGAGTGGCTCGGTGTGAGGGTCGGTGTGTGGGTCGGAGTGTGGGTCGGTGTGCGAGTCGGTGTGTGGGTCGGTGTGTGGGTCGCTGTGTGGGTCGGTGTGTGGGTCGTTGTGTGGGTCTGTGTGTGGGTCGGTGTGTGGGTCGGTGTGTGGCTTGGTGTGAGGGTTGGTGTGAGGGTCGGTGTGAGCGTCGGTGTGTGGGTCGGGGTGTGGGGCAGTGTGAGGGTCGGTGTGTGGGTCGGTTTGTGGTTCGGTGTGTGGGTCAGCATGCGGGTTGGTGTGTGGGTCGGTGTGAGTGTCAGTGTGTGGGTCGGTGTGAGGGTCGGTGTGCGGGTCGGTGTGCGGGTCGGTGTGTGGGTCGGTGTGTGGGTCGCTGTGTGGGTCGGTGTGTGGGTCGTTGTGTGGGTCTGTGTGTGGGTCGGTGTGTGGCTTGGTGTGAGGGTTGGTGTGTGGGTCGGTTTGTGGGTCCATGTGTCGGTCGTTGTGTGAGTAGGTGTGTGCGTCGGTGTGTGCGTCGGTGTGTGGGGCGGTGTGTGGCTCGATGTGTGGGTCGGTGTGTGTGTCGGTGTGTGGGCCAGTTTGTGGGTCGGTGTGTGGCTCGGTGTGAGTGTCGGTGTGAGGGTCGGTGTGTGGCTCAGTGTGTGGGTCGGTGTGTGGCTCGGTGTGTGGGTCGGTTTGTGGGTCGGTGTGTGGGTCAGTGTGAGGGTCGCTCTGTGGGTCGGTGTGTGGTTCAGTGTGTGGTTCGGTGTGTGGGTCGGTGTGTGGGTCGGTGTGTGGGTCGGTGTGTGGGTCGGTGTGAGGGACGGTGTGAGCGTCGGTGTGTGGGTCGGGGTGTGGGGCGGTGTGAGGGTCGGTGTGTGGCTCGGTGTGTGGGTCGGTGTGCGGGTCGGTGTGTGGCTCAGTGTGCGGGTCGGTGTGTGGGTCGGTCTGCGGGTCGTTGTGTGGCTCAGTGTGTGGGTCGGTGTGTGGATCTGTGTGTGGGTCTGTGTGTGGGTCGGTGTGTGGGTCGGTATGTGGGTCGGTGTATGGGTCAGTGTGTGGCTCTATGTGTGGGTCTGTGTGTGGGTCGGTGTGAGGGTCGGTGTGTGGGTCTGTGTGTGGGTCGGTGTGTGGCTCGTTGTGTGGGTCGGTGTGAGGGTCGGTGTGAGTGTCGGTGTGCGGCTCAGTGTGTGGGTCGGTGTGAGGGTCGGTGTGAGGGTCGGCGTGTGGCTCAGTGTGGGGGTCGGTGTGTGGGTCGGTCTGCGGGTCGTTGTGTGGCTCAGTGTGTGGGTCGGTGTGTGGATCTGTGTGTGGGTCTGTGTGTGGGTCGGTGTGTGGGTCGGTGTGTGGGTCGGTGTATGGGTCGGTGTGTGGGTCTGTGTGTGGGTCTGTGTGTGGGTCGGTGTGAGGGTCGGTGTGTGGGTCGGTGTGTGGGTCGGTGTGTGGGTCGGTGTGTGGGTCGGTGTGAGGGTCGGTGTGAGTGTCGGTGTGTGGGTCGGTGTGTGGGTCAGTGTGAGGGTCGGTGTGTGGGTCGGTGTGTGGGTCGGTGTGTGGCCGGTGAGTGGCTCGGTGTGAGGGTCGCTGTGTGGGTCGGTGTGCGGCTCAGTGTATGGGTCGGTGTGAGGGTCGGTGTAAGGGTCGGTGTGTGGGTCGGTGTGTGGGTCGGTTTGAGGGTCGGTGTGTGGGTCGGTGTGTGGGTCGGTGTGTGTCTCGGTGTGTGGGTCGGTGTGTGGATCGGTGTGAGGGTCGGTGTGTGGGTCAGTGTGGGGGTCAGTGTGTGGGTCGGTGTGTGGATCGGTGTGAGGGTCGGTGTGTGGGTCGGTGTGTGGCTCAGTTTGTGGCTCGGTGTGAGGGTCGGTGTTAGGGTCGGTGTGTGGGTCGGTTTGTGGGTCTGTGTGTCGGTCGTTGTGTGGGTCGGTGTGTGCGTCGGTGTGTGCGTCGGTGTGTGGGTCGGTGTGTGGCTCGGTGTGTGGGTTGATGTGTGTGTCGGTGTGTGGGCCGGTTTGTGGCTCGGTGTGTGGCTCGGTGTGAGGGTCGGTGTGTGGGTCGGTGTGTGGCTCGTTGTGTGCGTCGGTGTGTGGCTCGGTGTGCGGGTCGGCATGTGGCTCAGTGTGCGGGTCGGTGTGTGGGTCGGTCTGCGGGTCGTTGTGTGGCTCAGTGTGTGGGTCGGTGTGTGGATCTGTGTGTGGGTCTGTGTGTGGGTCGGTGTGCGGGTCGGTGTGAGGGTCGGTTTGTGGGTCGGTGTGCGGGTCTGTGTGTGGGTCTGTGTGTGGGTCTGTGTGTGGGTCGGTGTGTGGATCGGTGTGTGGGTCGGTTTGTGGCTCGGTGTGAGGGTCGGTGTGAGTGTCGGTGTGTGGGTCGGTGTGTGGGTCGGTGTGAGGGTCGGTGTGTGGGTCGGTGTGTGGGTCGGTGTGTGGGCCGGTGAGTGGCTCGGTGTGTGGGTCGCTGTGTGGGTCGGTGTGCGGCTCAGTGTATGGGTTGGTGTGAGGGTCGGTGTGTGGGTCAGTTTGAGGGTCGGTGTGTGGGTCGGTGTGAGGGTCGGTGTGTGGGACGGTGTGTGTCTCGGTGTGTGGGTCAGTGTGTGGATCGGTGTGAGGGTCGGTGTGTGGGTCGGTGTGTGGGTCAGTGTGTGGGTCGGTGTGAGGGTCGGTGTGTGGGTCGGTGTGTGGCTCAGTGTGAGGGTCGATGTGTGGGTCGGTGTGTGGGTCGGTGTGTGGGTCGGTGTGAGGGTCGGTGTGTGGCTCGGTGTGTGGGTCGGTGTGAGGGTTGGTTTGTGGGTCATTGTGTGGGTCGTTGTATTGGGTCATTGTGTGGGTCGTTGTGTGGGTCGGTGTATGGGTCGTTGTGTGGGACAGTGTGAGGGGCGGTGTGTGTGTTGCTGTGTGGGTTGGTGTGAGGGTCGTAGTGTGGGTCAGTGTGCGGGTCAGTGTGTGGGTCAGTGTGAGGGTCGGTGTGTGGGTCGGTGTGTGGGTCGGTGTGTGGGTCGGTGTGTGGGTCGGTGTGTGGGTCGGAGTGTGGGTCGGATTGTGGCTCGGTGCGTGGCTCGGTGTGTGGGTCGGTGTGAGTGTCGGTGTGCGGGTCGGTGTGCGGCTCGGTGTGCGGCTCGGTGTGTGGGTCGGTGTGTGGGCCGGTGTGAGTGTCAGTGCGTGGGTCGGTGTGTGGGTCGGTGTGTGGGTCTGTGTGTGGGTCGGTGTGTGGGTCGGTGTGTGGGTCGGTGTGTGGGTCGGTGTGTGGGTCGGTGTGTGGATCGGAGTGTGGGTCGGAGTGTGGGTCGGTGTGAGGGTCGGTGTAAGGGTCGGTGTGTGGGTCGGTGTGTGGGTCGGTTTGAGGGTCGGTGTGTGTGTCGGTGTGTGGGTCGGTGTGTGGGTCGGTGTGTGTCTCGGTGTGTGGGTCGGTGTGTGGATCGGTGTGAGGGTCGGTGTGTGGGTCGGTGTGTGGGTCGGTGTGTGGGTCGGTGTGAGGGTCGGTGTGTGGGTCGGTGTGTGGCTCAGTGTGAGGGTCGATGTGTGGGTCGGTGTGTGGGTGGGTGTGTGGGTCGGTGTGAGGGTCGGTGTGTGGGTCGGTGTGTGGGTCGGTGTGAGGGTTGGTTTGTGGGTCATTGTGTGGGTCGTTGTATGGGTCATTGTGTGGGTCGTTGTGTGGGTCGGTGTGTGGGTCGTTGTGTGGGACAGTGTGAGGGGCAGTGTGTGTGTCGCTGTGTGGGTTGGTGTGAGGGTCGTAGTGTGGGTCGGTGTGCGGGTCAGTGTGTGGGTCAGTATGAGGGTCGGTGTGTGGGTCGGTGTGTGGGTCGGTGTGTGGGTCGGTGTGTGGGTCGGTGTGTGTGTGTCGGAGTGTGGGTCGGATTGTGGCTCGGTGCGTGGCTCGGTGTGTGGGTCGGTGTGAGGGTCGGTGTGCGGGTCGGTGTGTGGCTCGGTGTGCGGCTCGGTGTGTGGGTCGGTGTGTGGGTCGGTGTGAGTGTCAGTGCGTGGGTCGGTGTGTGGGTCGGTGTGTGGGTCGGTGTGTGGGTCGGTGTGTGGGTCGGTGTGTGGGTCGGTGTGTGGATCGGAGTGTGGGTCGGTGTGTGGGTCGGTGTGCGGGACGGCGTGAGTGTCGGTGTGTGGGTCGGTGTGTGGGTCGGTGTGTGAGTCTGTGTGTGGGTCGGTTTGTGGGTCGGTGTGTGAGTCGGTGTGTGGGTCGGTGTGTGGCTCGGTGTGCGGCTCAGTGTGTGGGTCGGTGTGTGGGTCGGTGTGAGTGTCAGTGCGTGGGTCGGTGTGTGGGTCGGTGTGTGGGTCGGTGTGTGGGTCGGTGTGTGGGTCGGTGTGTGGGTCGGTGTGTGGATCGGAGTGTGGGTCGGTGTGTGGGTCGGTGTGCGGGACGGTGTGAGTGTCGGTGTGTGGGTCGGTGTGTGGGTCGGTGTGTGAGTCGGTGTGTGGGTCGGTTTGTGGGTCGGTGTGTGAGTCGGTGTGTGGGTCGGTTTGTGGGTCGGTGTGCGGGTCGGTGTGTGGGTCGGTTTGTGGGTCGGTGTGAGTGTCGGTGTGTGGGTCGGTGTGTGGGTCGGTGTGTGAGTCGGTGTGTGGGTCGGAGTGTGGGTCGTTGTGTGGGTCGGATTGTGGCTCAATGTGTGGCTCGGTGTGAGGGTCGGTGTTAGGGTCGGTGTGTGGGTCCGTTTGTGTTTCGGTGTGTGGGTCGGTGTGCGGGTCGGTGTGTGGGTCGGTGTGAGTGCCGGTGTGTGGGTCGGTGTGTGGGTCGGTGTGTGGGTCGGTGTGTGGGTCGGTGTGTGGCTCGGTGCGTGCGTCGGTGTGTGGGTCGCTGTGTGTGTCGGAGTGTGGGTCGGTGTGTGGGTCGGTGTGTGGGTCGGTGTGTGGGTCGGTGTGTGGCTCGGTGTGAGGGTTGGTGTGTGGGTCGGTGTGAGGGTCGGTGTGTGGGTTGGTGTGTGGGTCGTTGTGTGGGTCGTTGTGTGCGTCGGTGTGTGGGTCGGAGTGTGGGTCGGTGTGTGGGTCGGGGTGTGGCTCGGTGAGTGGCACGGTGTGAGGGTCGGTGTTAGGGTCGGTGTGTGGGTCGGTTTGCGGGTCGGTGTGTCGGTCGTTGTGTGGGTCGGTGTGTGATTCGGTGTGTGCGTCGGTGTGTGCGTCATTGTGTGGGTCGGTGTGTGGCTCAGTGTGTGGGTCGGTGTGTGTGTCGGTGTGTGTGCCGGTTTGTGGGTCGGAGTGTGGCTCGGTGTGAGGTTCGGTCTGTGGGTCGGTGTGAGGCTCGGTGTGTGTGTCGGTGTGCGGGTCGGTTTGTAGGTCGGTGTGTCGGTCGGTGTGTGGGTCGGTTTGTGGGTCGGAGTGCGAGTCGGTGTGTGGGTCAGTGGGAGGGTCACTCTCTGGGTCGGTTTGTGGGTCGGTGTGTGGGTCGGTGTGTGGGTCGGTGTGTGGGTCGGTGTGTGGGTCGGTGTGTTGGTCAGTGTGAGGGTCGGTGTGTGGGTCGGTGTGTGGTTCGGTGTGAGGGTCGGTGTGAGGGTCGGTGTGTGGGTCGGTGTGTGGGTCGGTGTGTGGGTTGGTGTGTGGGTTGGTGTGTGGGTCGGTGTGAGGGTCGGTGTGAGGGTCGGTGTGTGGGTCGGTGTGTGGGTCAGTGTGAGGGTCGGTGTGTGGCTCAGTGTGCGGGTCGGTGTGTGGGTCGGTGTGTGGCTCGGTGTGTGGCTCAGTGTGTGGGTCGGTGTGTGGGTCGGTGTGTGGGTCGGTGTGTGGGTCTGTGTGTGGGACTGTGTGTGGGACTGTGTGTGGGTCTGTGTGTGGGTCTGTGTGTGGGTCTGTTTGTGGGTCTGTGTGTGGGTCTGTGTGTGGGTCGGTGTGTGGGTCGGTGTGTGGGTCGGTGTGTGGGTCGGTGTGTGGGTCGGTGTGTGGGTCGGTGTGTTGGTCGGTGTGTGGGTCGGTGTGTGGCTTGGTGTGTGGGTCGGTGTGTGGGTCGGTGTGTGGGTCGATGTGTGGGTCGGTATGCGGGTCAGATTGTGGCTCAGTGCGTGGCTCGTTGTGTGGGTCGGTGTGAGGGTCGGTGTGCAGGTCGGTGTGCGGCTCGGTTTGTGCGTCGGTGTGTGGGTTGGTGTGAGTGTCAATGTGTGGGTCGGTGTGTGGGTCGGTGTGTGGGTCGGTGTGTGGCTCGGTGTGTGGGTCGTTGTGTGGGTCGGTGTGTGGCTCGGTGTGTGGGTCGCTGTGTGGGTCGGAGTGTGGGTCGGAGTGTGGGTCGGAGTGTGGGTCGGTGTGTGGGTCCGTGTGTGGGTCGGTGCGTGTGTCGGTGTGTGGGTCGCTGTGTGGGTCGGAGTGTGGGTCAGTGTGTGGGTCGGTGTGTGGGTCGGTGTGTGGCTTGGTGTGAGGGTTGGTGTGTAGGTCGGTGTGTGGGTCGGTGTGTGGGTCGGTGTGAGGGTCGGTGTGTGGGTCGGTGTGTGGGTCGGTGTGTGGGTCGTTGTGTGGGTCGGTGTGTGGGTCGGAGTGTGGGTCGGTGTGTGGTTCGGTGTGTGGGTCGGGGTGTGGCTCAGTGTGTGGCTCGGTGTGAGTGTCGGTGTTAGGGTCGGTGTGTGGGTCGGTTTGTGGGTCCGTGTGTCGGTCGTTGTGTGGGTCGCTGTGTGCGTCGGAGTGTGCGTCGGAGTGTGGGTCGGTGTGTGGGTCGGTGTGTGGCTCGGTGTGTGGGTCGGTGTGTGGCTCGGTGTGTGGGTCGGTGTGTGGCTTGGTGAGTGGGTCGGTTTGTGGGTAGGTGTGTGGGTCGGTGTGTGGGTCAGTGTGAGGGTCGCTCTGTGGGTCGGTGTGTGGGTCGGTGTGTGGGTCGGTGTGTGGGTCGGTGTGTGGGTCGGTGTGAGGGTCGATGTGAGCGTCGGGGTGTGGGTCGGGGTGTGGGGCGGTGTGAGGGTCGGTGTGTGGCTCGGTCTGCGGGTCGGCATGTGGCTCAGTGTGTGGGTCGGTGTGTGGGTCGGTCTGCGGGTCGTTGTGTGGCTCAGTGTGTGGGTCGGTGTGTGGATCTGTGTGTGGATCTGTGTGTGGGTCTGTGTGTGGGTCGGTGTGCGGGTCGGTGTGAGGGTCGGTGTGTGGGTCGGTGTGTGGGTCTGTGTGTGGGTCTGTGTGTGGGTCGGTGTGAGGGTCGGTGTGTGGGTCGGTGTGTGGGTCGGTTTGTGGCTCAGTGTGAGGGTCGGTGTGAGTGTCGGTGTGTGGGTCGGTGTGTGGGTCGGTGTGAGGGTCGGTGTGTGGGTCGGTGTGTGGGCCGGTGAGTGGCTCGGTGTGTGGGTCACTGTGTGGGTCGGTGTGTGGCTCAGTGTATGGGTTGGTGTGAGGGTCGGTGTAAGGGTCGGTGTGTGGGTCGGTGTGTGGGTCAGTTTGAGGGTCGGTGTGTGGGTCGGTGTGTGGGTCGGTGTGTTGGTCGGTGTGTGGGACGGTGTGTGTCTCGGTGTGTGGGTCAGTGTGTGGATCGGTGTGAGGGTCGGTGTGTGGGTCGGTGTGTGGGTCGGTGTGTGGGTCGGTGTGAGGGTCGGTGTGTGGGTCGGTGTGTGGCTCAGTGTGAGGGTCGATGTGTGGGTCGGTGTGTGGGTCGGTGTGTGGGTCGGTGTGAGGGTCGGTGTGTGGGTCGGTGTGTGGGTCGGTGTGAGGGTTGGTTTGTGGGTCATTGTGTGGGTCGTTGTATTGGGTCATTGTGTGGGTCGTTGTGTGGGTCGGTGTATGGGTCGTTGTGTGGGACGGTGTGAGGGGCGGTGTGTGTGTCGCTGTGTGGGTTGGTGTGAGGGTCGTAGTGTGGGTCGGTGTGCGGGTCAGTGTGTGGGTCAGTGTGAGGGTCGGTGTGTGGGTCGGTGTGTGGGTCGGTGTGTGGGTCGGTGTGTGGGTCGGTGTGTGGGTCGGAGTGTGGGTCGGATTGTGGCTCGGTGCGTGGCTCGGTGTGTGGGTCGGTGTGAGGGTCGGTGTGCGGGTCGGTGTGCGGCTCGGTGTGCGGCTCGGTGTGTCGGTCGGTGTGTGGGCCGGTGTGAGTGTCAGTGCGTGGGTCGGTGTGTGGGTCGGTGTGTGGGTCGGTGTGTGGGTCGGTGTGTGGGTCGGTGTGTGGGTCGGTGTGTGGGTCGGTGTGTGGATCGGAGTGTGGATCGGAGTGTGGATCGGAGTGTGGGTCGGTGTGTGTGTCGGTGTGTGGGTCGGTGTGTGGGTCGGTGTGTGGGTCGGTGTGTGGGTCGGTGTGTGGGTCGGTGTGTGGCTTGGTGTGAGTGTTGGTGTGCGGGTCGGTGTGCGGGTCGGTTTGTGGGTCGGTGTGAGTGTCGGTGTGTGGGTCGGTGTGTGGGTCGGTGTGTGAGTCGGTGTGTGGGTCGGAGTGTGGGTCGTTGTGTGGGTCGGATTGTGGCTTGATGTGTGGCTCGGTGTGAGGGTCGGTGTTAGGGTCGGTGTGTGGGTCCGTTTGTGGTTCAGTGTGTGGGTCGGTGTGCGGGTTGGTGTGTGGGTCGGTGTGAGTGTCAGTGTGTGTGTCGGTGTGTGGGCCGGTTTGTGGGTCGGAGTGTGGCTCGGTGTGAGGTTCGGTCTGTGGGTCGGTGTGAGGCTCGGTGTGTGTGTCGGTGTGTGGGTCGGTTTGTAGGTCGGTGTGTCGGTCGGTGTGTGGGTCGGTTTGTGGGTCGGAGTGCGAGTCGGTGTGTGGGTCAGTGGGAGGGTCACTCTCTGGGTCGGTGTGTGGGTCGGTGTGTGGGTCGGTGTGTGGGTCGGTGTGTGGGTCGGTGTGTGGGTCGGTGTGTTGGTCAGTGTGAGGGTCGGTGTGTGGGTCGGTGTGTGGTTCGGTGTGAGGGTCGGTGTGAGGGTCGGTGTGTGGGTCGGTGTGTGGGTCGGTGTGTGGGTCGGTGTGTGGGTCGGTGTGTGGGTCGGTGTGAGGGTCGGTGTGAGGGTCGTTGTGTGGGTCGGTGTGTGGGTCAGTGTGAGGGTCGGTGTGTGGCTCAGTGTGCGGGTCGGTGTGTGGGTCGGTGTATGGGTCGGTGTGTGGGTCGGTGTGTGGGTCGGTGTGTGGGTCTGTGTGTAGGACTGTGTGTGGGTCTGTGTGTGGGTCTGTGTGTGGGTCTGTTTGTGGGTCTGTGTGTGGGTCGGTGTGTGGGTCGGTGTGTGGGTCGGTGTGTGGGTCGGTGTGTGAGTCGGTGTGTGGGTCGGTGTGTGGGTCGGTGTGTGGGTCGGTGTGTTGGTCGGTGTGTTGGTCGGTGTGTTGGTCGGTGTGTGGGTCGGTGTGTGGCTTGGTGTGTGGGTCGGTGTGTGGGTCGGTGTGTGGGTCGATGTGTGGGTCGGTATGCGGGTCAGATTGTGGCTCAGTGCGTGGCTCGTTGTGTGGGTCGGTGTGAGGGTCGGTGCGCAGGTCGGTGTGCGGCTCGGTTTGTGGGTCGGTGTGTGGGTTGGTGTGAGTGTCAGTGTGTGGGTCGGTGTGTGGGTCGGTGTGTGGGTCGGTGTGTGGGTCGGTGTGTGGCTCGGTGTGTGGGTCGGTGTGTGGGTCTGTGTGTGGCTCGGTGTGTGGGTCGCTGTGTGGGTCGGAGTGTGGGTCGGAGTGTGGGTCGGAGTGTGGGTCGGAGTGTGGGTCGGTGTGTGGGTCCGTGTGTGGGTCGGTGCGTGTGTCGGTGTGTGGGTCGCTGTGTGGGTCGGAGTGTGGGTCAGTGTGTGGGTCGGTGTGTGGGTCGGTGTGTGGCTTGGTGTGAGGGTTGGTGTGTGGGTCGGTGTGTGGGTCGGTGTGTGGATCGGTGTGAGGGCCGGTGTGTGGGTCGGTGTGTGGGTCGGTGTGTGGGTCGTTGTGTGGGTCGGTGTGTGGGTCGGAGTGTGGGTCGGTGTGTGGGTCGGTGTGTGGGTCGGGGTGTGGCTCACTGTGTGGCTCGGTGTGAGTGTCGGTGTTAGGGTCGGTGTGTGGGTCGGTTTGTGGGTCCGTGTGTCGGTCGTTGTGTGGGTCGCTGTGTGCGTCGGAGTGTGCGTCGGTGTGTGGGTCGGTGTGTGGGTCGGTGTGTGGCTCTGTGTGTGGGTCGGTGTGTGGCTCGGTGTGTGGGTCGGTGTGTGGCTTGGTGAGTGGGTCGGTTTGTGGGTAGGTGTGTGGGTCGGTGTGTGGGTCAGTGTGAGGGTCGCTCTGTGGGTCGGTGTGTGGGTCGGTGTGTGGTTCGGTGTGTGGGTCGGTGTGTGGGTCGGTGTGTGGGTCGGTGTGTGGGTCGGTGTGTGGGTCGGTGTGAGCGTCGGGGTGTGGGTCGGGGTGTGGGGCGGTGTGAGGGTCGGTGTGTGGCTCGGTGTGCGGGTCGGCATGTGGCTCAGTGTGCGGGTCGGTGTGTGGGTCGGTCTGCGGGTCGTTGTGTGGCTCAGTGTGTGGGTCGGTGTGTGGATCTGTGTGTGGGTCTGTGTGTGGGTCGGTGTGCGGGTCGGTGTGAGGGTCGGTGTGTGGGTCGGTGTGCGGGTCTGTGTGTGGGTCTGTGTGTGGGTCTGTGTGTGGGTCGGTGTGTGGGTCGGTGTGTGGGTCGGTTTGTGGCTCGGTGTGAGGGTCGGTGTGAGTGTCGGTGTGTGGGTCGGTGTGTGAGTCGGTGTGAGGGTCGGTGTGTGGGTCGGTGTGTGGGCCGGTGAGTGGCTCGGTGTGTGGGTCGCTGTGTGGGTCGGTGTGCGGCTCAGTGTATGGGTTGGTGTGAGGGTCGGTGTGTGGGTCAGTTTGAGGGTCGGTGTGTGGGTCGGTGTGTGGGACGATGTGTGTCTCGGTGTGTGGGTCAGTGTGTGGATCGGTGTGAGGGTCGGTGTGTGGGTCTGTGTGTGGGTCAGTGTGTGGGTCGGTGTGAGGGTCGGTGTGTGGGTCGGTGTGTGGCTCAGTGTGAGGGTCGATGTGTGGGTCGGTGTGTGGGTCGGTGTGTGGGTCGGTGTGAGGGTCGGTGTGTGGGTCGGTGTGTGGGTCGGTGTGAGGGTTGGTTTGTGGGTCATTGTGTGGGTCGTTGTATTGGGTCATTGTGTGGGTCGTTGTGTGGGTCGGTGTATGGGTCGTTGTGTGGGACAGTGTGAGGGTCGATGTGTGGGTCGGTGTGTGGGTCGGTGTGTGGGTCGGTGTGTGGGTCGGTGTGTGGGTCGGAGTGTGGGTCGGATTGTGGCTCGGTGCGTGGCTCGGTGTGTGGGTCGGTGTGAGGGTCGGTGTGCGGGTCGGTGTGCGGCTCGGTGTGCGGCTCGGTGTGTGGGTCGGTGTGTGGGCCGGTGTGAGTGTCAGTGCGTGGGTCGGTGTGTGGGTCGGTGTGTGGGTCGGTGTGTGGGTCAGTGTGTGGGTCGGTGTGTGGGTCGGTGTATGAGTCGGTGTGTGGGTCGGTGTGTGGATCGGAGTGTGGGTCGGAGTGTGGGTCGGTGTGAGGGTCGGTGTGTGGGTCGGTGTGTGGGACGGTTTGAGGGTCGGTGTGTGGGTCGGTGTGTGGGTCGGTGTGTGTCTCGGTGTGTGGGTCGGTGTGTGGATCGGTGTGCGGGTCGGTGTGCGGGTCGGTGTGTGGGTCGGTGTGTGGGTCGGTGTGTGGGTCGGTGTGTGGGTCGGTGTGTGGGTCGGAGTGTGGGTCGGAGTGTGGGTCGGTGTGAGGGTCGGTGTGTGGGTCGGTGTGTGGGTCGGTTTGAGGGTCGGTGTGTGGGTCGGTGTGTGGGTCGGTGTGTGGGTCGGTGTGTGGGTCGGTGTGTGGGTCGGTGTGTGTCTCGGTGTGTGGGTCGGTGTGTGGATCGGTGTGTGGGTCGGTGTGTGGGTCGGTGTGTGGGTCGGTGTGTGGGTCGGTGTGTGGGTCGGTGTGTGGGTCGGTGTGTGGATCGGAGAGTGGGTCGGAGTGTGGGTCGGTGTGAGGGTCGGTGTGTGGGTCGGTGTGTGGGTCGGTTTGAGGGTCGGTGTGTGGGTCGGTGTGTGGGTCGGTGTGTGGGTCGGTGTGTGTCTCGGTGTGTGGGTCGGTGTGTGGATCGGAGTGTGGGTCGGAGTGTGGGTCGGTGTGAGGGTCGGTGTGTGGGTCGGTGTGTGGGTCGGTTTGAGGGTCGGTGTGTGGGTCGGTGTGTGGGTCGGTGTGTGGGTCGGTGTGAGGGTCGGTGTGTGGGTCGGTGTGTGGCTCAGTGTGAGGGTCGATGTGTGGGTCGGTGTGTGGGTCGGTGTGTGGATCGGAGTGTGGGTCGGAGTGTGGGTCGGTGTGAGGGTCGGTGTGTGGGTCGGTGTGTGGGTCGGTTTGAGGGTCGGTGTGTGGGTCGGTGTGTGGGTCGATGTGTGGGTCGGTGTGTGGGTCGGTGTGTGGGTCGGTGTGTGTCTCGGTGTGTGGGTCGGTGTGTGGATCGGTGTGTGGGTCGGTGTGTGGGTCGGTGTGTGGGTTGGTGTGTGGGTCGGTGTGTGGGTCGGTGTGTGGATCGGAGTGTGGGTCGGAGTGTGGGTCGGTGTGAGGGTCGGTGTGTGGGTCGGTGTGTGGGTCGGTTTGAGGGTCGGTGTGTGGGTCGGTGTGTGGGTCGGTGTGTGGGTCGGTGTGTGTCTCGGTGTGTGGGTCGGTGTGTGGATCGGAGTGTGGGTCGGAGTGTGGGTCGGTGTGAGGGTCGGTGTGTGGGTCGGTGTGTGGGTCGGTTTGAGGGTCGGTGTGTGGGTCGGTGTGTGGGTCGGTGTGTGGGTCGGTGTGAGGGTCGGTGTGTGGGTCGGTGTGTGGCTCAGTGTGAGGGTCGATGTGTGGGTCGGTGTGTGGGTGGGTGTGTGGGTCGGTGTGAGGGTCGGTGTGTGGGTCGGTGTGTGGGTCGGTGTGAGGGTTGCTGTGTGGGTCGGTGTGTGGGTCGGTGTGTGGGTCGGAGTGTGGGTCGGATTGTGGCTCGGTGCGTGGCTCGGTGCGTGGGTCGGTGTGAGGGTCGGTGTGCGGGTCGGTGTGCGGCTCGGTGTGCGGCTCGGTGTGTGGGTCGGTGTGTGGGCCGGTGTGAGTGTCAGTGCGTGGGTCGGTGTGTGGGTCGGTGTGTGGGTCGGTGTGTGGGTCGGTGTGTGGGTCGGTGTGTGGGTCGGTGTGTGGGTCGGTGTGTGGGTCGGTGTGTGGATCGGAGTGTGGATCGGAGTGTGGATCGGAGTGTGGGTCGGTGTGTGGGTCGGTGTGTGGGTCGGTGTGTGGGTCGGTGTGTGGGTCGGTGTGTGGGTCGGTGTGTGGGTCGGTGTGTGGCTTGGTGTGAGTGTTGGTGTGCGGGTCGGTGTGCGGGTCGGTTTGTGGGTCGGTGTGAGTGTCGGTGTGTGGGTCGGTGTGTGGGTCGGTGTGTGAGTCGGTGTGTGGGTCGGAGTGTGGGTCGTTGTGTGGGTCGGATTGTGGCTTGATGTGTGGCTCGGTGTGAGGGTCGGTGTTAGGGTCGGTGTGTGGGTCCGTTTGTGGTTCAGTGTGTGGGTCGGTGTGCGGGTTGGTGTGTGGGTCGGTGTGAGTGTCAGTGTGTGTGTCGGTGTGTGGGCCGGTTTGTGGGTCGGAGTGTGGCTCGGTGTGAGGTTCGGTCTGTGGGTCGGTGTGAGGCTCGGTGTGTGTGTCGGTGTGTGGGTCGGTTTGTAGGTCGGTGTGTCGGTCGGTGTGTGGGTCGGTTTGTGGGTCGGAGTGCGAGTCGGTGTGTGGGTCAGTGGGAGGGTCACTCTCTGGGTCGGTGTGTGGGTCGGTGTGTGGGTCGGTGTGTGGGTCGGTGTGTGGGTCGGTGTGTGGGTCGGTGTGTTGGTCAGTGTGAGGGTCGGTGTGTGGGTCGGTGTGTGGTTCGGTGTGAGGGTCGGTGTGAGGGTCGGTGTGTGGGTCGGTGTGTGGGTCGGTGTGTGGGTCGGTGTGTGGGTCGGTGTGAGGGTCGGTGTGAGGGTCGGTGTGTGGGTCGGTGTGTGGGTCAGTGTGAGGGTCGGTGTGTGGCTCAGTGTGCGGGTCGTTGTGTGGGTCGGTGTATGGGTCGGTGTGTGGGTCGGTGTGTGGCTCGGTGTGTGGCTCAGTGTGTGGGTCGGTGTGTGAGTCGGTGTGTGGGTCGGTGTGTGGGTCTGTGTGTAGGACTGTGTGTGGGTCTGTGTGTGGGTCTGTGTGTGGGTCTGTTTGTGGGTCTGTGTGTGGGTCGGTGTGTGGGTCGGTGTGTGGGTCGGTATGTGGGTCGGTGTGTGAGTCGGTGTGTGGGTCGGTGTGTGGGTCGGTGTGTGGCTTGGTGTGTGGGTCGGTGTGTGGGTCGGTGTGTGGGTCGATGTGTGGGTCGGTATGCGGGTCAGATTGTGGCTCAGTGCGTGGCTCGTTGTGTGGGTCGGTGTGAGGGTCGGTGTGCAGGTCGGTGTGCGGCTCGGTTTGTGGGTCGGTGTGTGGGTTGGTGTGAGTGTCAGTGTGTGGGTCGGTGTGTGGGTCGGTGCGTGGGTCGGTGTGTGGGTCGGTGTGTGGCTCGGTGTGTGGGTCGGTGTGTGGGTCGGTGTGTGGCTCGGTGTGTGGGTCGCTGTGTGGGTCGGAGTGTGGGTCGGAGTGTGGGTCGGAGTGTGGGTCGGAGTGTGGGTCGGTGTGTGGGTCCGTGTGTGGGTCGGTGCGTGTGTCGGTGTGTGGGTCGCTGTGTGGGTCGGAGTGTGGGTCAGTGTGTGGGTCGGTGTGTGGGTCGGTGTGTGGCTTGGTGTGAGGGTTGGTGTGTGGGTCAGTGTGTGGGTCGGTGTGTGGGTCGGTGTGAGGGCCGGTGTGTGGGTCGGTGTGTGGGTCGGTGTGTGGGTCGTTGTGTGGGTCGGTGTATGGGTCGGAGTGTGGGTCGGTGTGTGGGTCGGTGTGTGGGTCGGGGTGTGGCTCACTGTGTGGCTCGGTGTGAGTGTCGGTGTTAGGGTCGGTGTGTGGGTCGGTTTGTGGGTCCGTGTGTCGGTCGTTGTGTGGGTCGCTGTGTGCGTCGGAGTGTGCGTCGGTGTGTGGGTCGGTGTGTGGGTCGGTGTGTGGCTCTGTGTGTGGGTCGGTGTGTGGCTCGGTGTGTGGGTCGGTGTGTGGCTTGGTGAGTGGGTCGGTTTGTGGGTAGGTGTGTGGGTTGGTGTGTGGGTCAGTGTGAGGGTCGCTCTGTGGGTCGGTGTGTGGGTCGGGGTGTGGGTCGGGGTGTGGGGCGGTGTGAGGGTCGGTGTGTGGCTCGGTGTGCGGGTCAGCATGTGGCTCAGTGTGCGGGTCGGTGTGTGGGTCGGTCTACGGGTCGTTGTGTGGCTCAGTGTGTGGGTCGGTGTGTGGATCTGTGTGTGGGTCTGTGTGTGGGTCGGTGTGCGGGTCGGTGTGAGGGTCGGTGTGTGGGTCGGTGTGCGGGTCTGTGTGTGGGTCTGTGTGTGGGTCTGTGTGTGGGTCGGTGTGTGCGTCGGTGTGTGGGTCGGTTTGTGGCTCGGTGTGAGGGTCGGTGTGAGTGTCGGTGTGTGGGTCGGTGTGTGGGTCGGTGTGAGGGTCGGTGTGTGGGTCGGTGTGTGGGTCGGTGTGTGGGCCGGTGAGTGGCTCGGTGTGTGGGTCGCTGTGTGGGTCGGTGTGCGGCTCAGTGTATGGGTTGGTGTGAGGGTCGGTGTGTGGGTCAGTTTGAGGGTCGGTGTGTGGGTCGGTGTGAGGGTCGGTGTGTGGGACGGTGTGTGTCTCGGTGTGTGGGTCAGTGTGTGGATCGGTGTGAGGGTCGGTGTGTGGGTCGGTGTGTGGGTCAGTGTGTGGGTCGGTGTGAGGGTCGGTGTGTGGGTCGGTGTGTGGCTCAGTGTGAGGGTCGATGTGTGTGTCGGTGTGTGGGTCGGTGTGTGGGTCGGTGTGAGGGTCGGTGTGTGGGTCGGTGTGTGGGTCGGTGTGAGGGTTGGTTTGTGGGTCATTGTGTGGGTCGTTGTATTGGGTCATTGTGTGGGTCATTGTGTGGGTCGGTGTATGGGTCGTTGTGTGGGACAGTGTGAGGGGCGGTGTGTGTGTCGCTGTGTGGGTTGGTGTGAGGGTCGTAGTGTGGGTCGGTGTGCGGGTCAGTGTGTGGGTCAGTGTGAGGGTCGGTGTGTGGGTCGGTGTGTGGGTCGGTGTGTGGGTCGGTGTGTGGGTCGGTGTGTGGGTCGGAGTGTGGGTCGGATTGTGGCTTGGTGCGTGGCTCGGTGTGTGGGTCGGTGTGAGGGTCGGTGTGCGGGTCGGTGTGCGGCTCGGTGTGCGGCTCGGTGTGTGGGTCGGTGTGTGGGCCGGTGTGAGTGTCAGTGCGTGGGTCGGTGTGTGGGTCGGTGTGTGGGTCGGTGTGTGGGTCGGTGTGTGGGTCGGTGTGTGGGTCGGTGTGTGGGTCGGTGTGTGGATCGGAGTGTGGGTCGGAGTGTGGGTCGGTGTGAGGGTCGGTGTAAGGGTCGGTGTGTGGGTCGGTGTGTGGGTCGGTTTGAGGGTCGGTGTGTGGGTCGGTGTGTGGGTCGGTGTGTGGGTCGGTGTGTGTCTCGGTGTGTGGGTCGGTGTGTGGATCGGTGTGCGGGTCGGTGTGTGGATCGGTGTGTGGGTCGGTGTGTGGGTCGGTGTGAGGGTCGGTGTGTGGGTCGGTGTGTGGCTCAGTGTGAGGGTCGATGTGTGGGTCGGTGTGTGGGTGGGTGTGTGGGTCGATGTGAGGGTCGGTGTGTGGGTCGGTGTGTGGGTCGGTGTGAGGGTTGGTTTGTGGGTCATTGTGTGGGTCGTTGTATGGGTCATTGTGTGGGCCGTTGTGTGGGTCGGTGTGTGGGTCGTTGTGTGGGACAGTGTGAGGGGCAGTGTGTGTGTCGCTGTGTGGGTTGGTGTGAGGGTCGTAGTGTGGGTCGGTGTGCGGGTCAGTGTGTGGGTCGGTATGAGGGTCGGTGTGTGGGTCGGTGTGTGGGTCGGTGTGTGGGTCGGTGTGCGGGTCGGTGTGTGGGTCGGAGTGTGGGTCGGATTGTGGCTCGGTGCGTGGCTCGGTGTGTGGGTCGGTGTGAGGGTCGGTGTGCGGGTCGGTGTGTGGCTCGCTGTGCGGCTCGGTGTGTGGGTCGGTGTGTGGGTCGGTGTCAGTGTCAGTGCGTGGGTCGGTGTGTGGGTCGGTGTGTGGGTCGGTGTGTGGGTCGGTGTGTGGGTCGGTGTGTGGGTCGGTGTGTGGGTCGGTGTGTGGATCGGAGTGTGGGTCGGTGTGTGGGTCGGTGTGCGGGTCGGTGTGAGTGTCGGTGTGTGGGTCGGTGTGTGGGTCGGTGTGTGAGTCGGTGTGTGGGTCGGTTTGTGGGTCGGTGTGTGAGTCGGTGTGTGGGTCGGTTTGTGGGTCGGTGTGCGGGTCGGTGTGTGGGTCGGTTTGTGGGTCGGTGTGAGTGTCGGTCTGTGGGTCGGTGTGTGGGTCGGTGTGTGAGTCGGTGTGTGGGTCGGAGTGTGGGTCGTTGTGTGGGTCGGATTGTGGCTCGATGTGTGGCTCGGTGTGAGGGTCGGTGTTAGGGTCGGTGTGTGGGTCGGTTTGTGGTTCGGTGTGTGGGTCGGTGTGTGGGTCGGTGTGTGGGTCGGTGTGAGTGCCGGTGTGTGGGTCGGTGTGTGGGTCGGTGTGTGGGTCGGTGTGTGGGTCGGTGTGTGGCTCGGTGCGTGTGTCGGTGTGTGGGTCGCTGTGTGTGTCGGAGTGTGGGTCGGTGTGTGGGTCGGTGTGTGGGTCGGTGTGTGGGTCGGTGTGTGGCTCGGTGTGAGGGTTGGTGTGTGGGTCGGTGTGAGGGTCGGTGTGTGGGTTGGTGTGTGGGTCGTTGTGTGGGTCGTTGTGTGCGTCGGTGTGTGGGTCGGAGTGTGGGTCGGTGTGTGGGTCGGGGTGTGGCTCGGTGAGTGGCACGGTGTGAGGGTCGGTGTTAGGGTCGGTGTGTGGGACGGTTTGCGGGTCGGTGTGTCGGTCGTTGTGTGGGTCGGTGTGTGATTCGGTGTGTGCGTCGGTGTGTGCGTCATTGTGTGGGTCGGTGTGTTGCTCAGTGTGTGGGTCGGTGTGTGTGTCGGTGTGTGTGCCGGATTGTGGGTCGGAGTGTGGCTCGGTGTGAGGTTCGGTCTGTGGGTCGGTGTGAGGCTCGGTGTGTGTGTCGGTGTGTGGGTCGGTTTGTAGGTCGGTGTGTCGGTCGGTGTGTGGGTCGGTTTGTGGGTCGGAGTGCGAGTCGGTGTGTGGGTCAGTGGGAGGGTCACTCTCTGGGTCGGTGTGTGGGTCGGTGTGTGGGTCGGTGTGTGGGTCGGTGTGTGGGTCGGTGTGTTGGTCAGTGTGAGGGTCGGTGTGTGGGTCGGTGTGTGGTTCGGTGTGAGGGTCGGTGTGAGGGTCGGTGTGTGGGTCGGTGTGTGGGTCGGTGTGTGGGTCGGTGTGTGGGTTGGTGTGTGGGTCGGTGTGAGGGTCGGTGTGAGGGTCGGTGTGTGGGTCGGTGTGTGGGTCAGTGTGAGGGTCGGTGTGTGGCTCAGTGTGCGGGTCGGTGTGTGGGTCGGTGTATGGGTCGGTGTGTGGGTCGGTGTGTGGCTCGGTGTGTGGCTCAGTGTGTGGGTCGGTGTGTGGGTCGGTGTGTGGGTCAGTGTGTGGGTCGGTGTGTGGGTCGGTGTGTTGGTCGGTGTGTTGGTCGGTGTGTGGGTCGGTGTGTGGCTTGGTGTGTGGGTCGGTGTGTGGGTCGGTGTGTGGGTCGATGTGTGGGTCGGTGTGTGGCTCGGTGTGTGGCTCAGTGTGTGGGTCGGTGTGTGGGTCGGTGTGTGGGTCAGTGTGTGGGTCGGTGTGTGGGTCGGTGTGTTGGTCGGTGTGTTGGTCGGTGTGTGGGTCGGTGTGTGGCTTGGTGTGTGGGTCGGTGTGTGGGTCGGTGTGTGGGTCGATGTGTGGGTCGGTATGCGGGTCAGATTGTGGCTCAGTGCGTGGCTCGTTGTGTGGGTCGGTGTGAGGGTCGGTGTGCAGGTCGGTGTGCGGCTCGGTTTGTGCGTCGGTGTGTGGGTTGGTGTGAGTGTCAGTGTGTGGGTCGGTGTGTGGGTCGGTGTGTGGGTCGGTGTGTGGCTCGGTGTGTGGGTCGTTGTGTGGGTCGGTGTGTGGCTCGGTGTGTGGCTCGCTGTGTGGGTCGGAGTGTGGGTCGGAGTGTGGGTCGGAGTGTGGGTCGGAATGTGGGTCGGAGTGTGGGTCGGTGTGTGGGTCCGTGTGTGGGTCGGTGCGTGTGTAGGTGTGTGGGTCGCTGTGTGGGTCGGAGTGTGGGTCAGTGTGTGGGTCAGTGTGTGGGTCGGTGTGTGGCTTGGTGTGAGGGTTGGTGTGTGGGTCGGTGTGTGGGTCGGTGTGTGGGTCGGTGTGAGGGTCGGTGTGTGGGTCGGTGTGTGGGTCGGTGTGTGGGTCGTTGTGTGGGTCGGTGTGTGGGTCGGAGTGTGGGTCGGTGTGTGGGTCGGTGTGTGGGTCGGGGTGTGGCTCAGTGTGTGGCTCGGTGTGAGTGTCGGTGTTAGGGTCGGTGTGTGGGTCGGTTTGTGGGTCCGTGTGTCGGTCGTTGTGTGGGTCGCTGTGTGCGTCAGAGTGTGCGTCGGAGTGTGGGTCGGTGTGTGGGTCGGTGTGTGGCTCGGTGTGTGGGTCGGTGTGTGGCTCGGTGTGTGGGTCGGTGTGTGGCTTGGTGAGTGGGTCGGTTTGTGGGTAGGTGTGTGGGTCGGTGTGTGGGTCAGTGTGAGGGTCGCTCTGTGGGTCGGTGTGTGGGTCGGTGTCGGTGTGTGGGTCGGTGTGTGGGTCGGTGTGTGGGTCGGTGTGAGGGTCGATGTGTGCGTCGGGGTGTGGGACGGGGTGTGGGGCGGTGTGAGGGTCGGTGTGTGGCTCGGTGTGCGGGTCGGCATGTGGCTCAGTGTGCGGGTCGGTGTGTGGGTCGGTCTGCGGGTCGTTGTGTGGCTCAGTGTGTGGGTCGGTGTGTGGATCTGTGTGTGGATCTGTGTGTGGGTCTGTGTGTGGGTCGGTGTGCGGGTCGGTGTGAGGGTCGGTGTGTGGGTCGGTGTGTGGGTCTGTGTGTGGGTCTGTGTGTGGGTCGGTGTGAGGGTCGGTGTGTGGGTCGGTGTGTGGGTCGGTTTGTGGCTCAGTGTGAGGGTCGGTGTGAGTGTCGGTGTGTGGGTCGGTGTGTGGGTCGGTGTGAGGGTCGGTGTGTGGGTCGGTGTGTGGGTCGGTGTGTGGGCCGGTGAGTGGCTCGGTGTGTGGGTCGCTGTGTGGGTCGGTGTGTGGCTCAGTGTATGGATTGGTGTGAGGGTCGGTGTAAGGGTCGGTGTGTGGGTCGGTGTGTGGGTCAGTTTGAGGGTCGGTGTGTGGGTCGGTGTGTGGGTCGGTGTGTGGGTCGGTGTGTGGGACGGTGTGTGTCTCGGTGTGTGGGTCAGTGTGTGGATCGGTGTGAGGGTCGGTGTGTGGGTCGGTGTGTGGGTCGGTGTGTGGGTCGGTGTGAGGGTCGGTGTGTGGGTCGGTGTGTGGCTCAGTGTGAGGGTCGATGTGTGGGTCGGTGTGTGGGTCGGTGTGTGGGTCGGTGTGAGGGTCGGTGTGTGGGTCGGTGTGTGGGTCGGTGTGAGGGTTGGTTTGTGGGTCATTGTGTGGGTCGTTGTATTGGGTCATTGTGTGGGTCGTTGTGTGGGTCGGTGTATGGGTCGTTGTGTGGGACAGTGTGAGGGGCGGTGTGTGTGTCGCTGTGTGGGTTGGTGTGAGGGTCGTAGTGTGGGTCGGTGTGCGGGTCAGTGTGTGGGTCAGTGTGAGGGTCGGTGTGTGGGTCGGTGTGTGGGTCGGTGTGTGGGTCGGTGTGTGGGTCGGTGTGTGGGTCGGAGTGTGGGTCGGATTGTGGTTCGGTGCGTGGCTCGGTGTGTGGGTCGGTGTGAGGGTCGGTGTGCGGGTCGGTGTGCGGCTCGGTGTGCGGCTCGGTGTGTGGGTCGGTGTGTGGGCCGGTGTGAGTGTCAATGCGTGGGTCGGTGTGTGGGTCGGTGTGTGGGTCGGTGTGTGGGTCGGTGTATGGGTCGGTGTGTGGGTCGGTGTGTGGGTCGGTGTGTGGGTCGGTGTGTGGATCGGAGTGTGGATCGGAGTGTGGATCGGAGTGTGGGTCGGTGTGTGGGTCGGTGTGTGGGTCGGTGTGTGGGTCGGTGTGTGGGTCGGTGTGTGGGTCGGTGTGTGGGTCGGTGTGTGGCTTGGTGTGAGTGTTGGTGTGCGGGTCGGTGTGCGGGTCGGTTTGTGGGTCGGTGTGAGTGTCGGTGTGTGGGTCGGTGTGTGGGTCGGTGTGTGAGTCGGTGTGTGGGTCGGAGTGTGGGTCATTGTGTGGGTCGGATTGTGGCTTGATGTGTGGCTCGGTGTGAGGGTCGGTGTTAGGGTCGGTGTGTGGGTCCGTTTGTGGTTCGGTGTGCGGGTTGGTGTGTGGGTCGGTGTGAGTGTCAGTGTGTGGGTCGGTGTGAGGGTCGGAGTGTGGGTCGGTGTGTGGGTCGGTGTGTGGGTCGGTGTGCGGGTCGGTTTGCGGGTCGGTGTGCGGGTCGGTGTGCGGGTCGGTGTGCGGGTCGGTGTGCGGGTCGGTGTGCGGGTCGGTGTGCGGGTCGGTGTGTGGGTCGGTGTGTGGGTCGGTGTGTGTGTCGGTGTGTGGCTTGGTGTGTGGCTTGGTGTGTGGGTCGGTGTGTGGGTCGGTGTGTGGGTTGGAGTGTGGGTCGGTGTGCGGGTCGGTGTGCGGGTCGGTGTGTGGGTCGCTGTGTGGGTCGGTGTGTGGGTCGTTGTGTGGGTCTGTGTGTGGGTCGGTGTGTGGCTTGGTGTGAGGGTTGGTGTGAGGGTCGGTGTGAGCGTCGGTGTGTGGGTCGGGGTGTGGGGCGGTGTGAGGGTCGGTGTGTGGGTCGGTTTGTGGTTCAGTGTGTGGGTCGGTGTGCGGGTTGGTGTGTGGGTCGGTGTGAGTGTCAGTGTGTGGGTCGGTGTGAGGGTCGGTGTGCGGGTCGGTGTGCGGGTCGGTGTGTGGGTCGGTGTGTGGGTCGCTGTGTGGGTCGGTGTGTGGGTCGTTGTGTGGGTCTGTGTGTGGGTCGGTGTGTGGCTTGGTGTGAGGGTTGGTGTGTGGGTCGGTTTGTGGGTCCATGTGTCGGTCGTTGTGTGGGTAGGTGTGTGCCTCAGTGTGTGCGTCGGTGTGTGGGTCGGTGTGTGGCTCGGTGTGTGGGTCGGTGTGTGTGTCGGTGTGTGGGCCGGTTTGTGGGTCGGTGTGTGGCTCGGTGTGAGTGTCGGTGTGAGGGTTGGTGTGTGGCTCAGTGTGTGGGTCGGTGTGTGGCTCGGTGTGTGGATCGTTTTGTGGGTCGGTGTGTGGGTCAGTGTGTGGGTCAGTGTGAGGGTCGCTCTGTGGGTCGGTGTGTGGGTCGGTGTGTGGTTCGGTGTGTGGGTCGGTGTGTGGGTCGGTGTGTGGGTCGGTGTGAGGGATGGTGTGAGCGTCGGTGTGTGGGTCGGGGTGTGGGGCGGTGTGAGAGTCGGTGTGTGGCTCGGTGTGTGGGTCGGCATGTGGCTTAGTGTGCGGGTCGGTGTGTGGGTCGGTCTGCGGGTCGTTGTGTGGCTCAGTGTGTGGGTCGGTGTGTGGATCTGTGTGTGGGTCTGTGTGTGGGTCAGTGTGTGTGTCGGTGTGTGGGTCGGTGTATGGGTCGGTGTGTGGGTCTATGTGTGGGTCTGTGTGTGGGTCGGTGTAAGGGTCGGTGTGTGGGTCTGTGTGTGGGTCGGTGTGTGGCTCGGTGTGTGGGTCGGTGTGAGGGTCGGTGTGAGTGTCGGTGTGTGGGTCGGTGTGTGGGTCAGTGTGAGGGTCGGTTTGTGGGTCGGTGTGTGGGTCGGTGTGTGGGCCGGTGAGTGGCTCGGTGTGAGGGTCGCTGTGTGGGTCGGTGTGCGGCTCAGTGTATGGGTCGGTGTGAGGGTCGGTGTAAGTGTCGGTGTGTGGGTCGGTGTGTGGGTTGGTTTGAGGGTCGATGTGTGGGTCGGTGTGTGGGTCGGTGTGTGTCTTGGTGTGTGGGTCGGTGTGTGGATCGGTGTGAGGGTCGGTGTGTGGGTCAGTGTGTGGGTCAGTGTGTGGGTCGGTGTGTGGGTCGGTGTGAGGGTCGGTGTGTGGGTCGGTGTGTGGCTCAGTGTGTGGCTCGGTGTGAGGGTCGGTGTTAGGGTCAGTGTGTGGGTTGGTTTGTGGGTCCGTGTTTCGGTCGTTGTGTGGGTCGGTGTGTGCGTCGGTGTGTGCGTCGGTGTGTGGGTCGGTGTGTGGCTCGGTGTGTGGGTTGATGTGTGTGTCGGTGTGTGGGCCGGTTTGAGGCTCGGTGTGTGGCTCGGTGTGAGGGTCGGTGTGTGGGTCGGTGTGTGGCTCGTTGTGTGGGTCGGTGTGTGGCTCGGTGTGTGGATCGGTGTGTGGCTTGGTGAGTGGGTCGGTTTGTGGGTAGGTGTGTGGGTCGGTGTGTGGGTCAGTGTGAGGGTCGCTCTGTGGGTCGGTTTGTGGGTCGGTGTGTGGGTCGGTGTGTGGGTCGGTGTGTGGGTCGGTGTGTGGGTCGGTGTGAGGGTCGATGTGTGCGTCGGGGTGTGGGACGGGGTGTGGGGCGGTGTGAGGGTCGGTGTGTGGCTCGGTGTGCGGGTCGGCATGTGGCTCAGTGTGCGGGTCGGTGTGTGGGTCGGTCTGCGGGTCGTTGTGTGGCTCAGTGTGTGGGTCGGTGTGTGGATCTGTGTGTGGATCTGTGTGTGGGTCTGTGTGTGGGTCGGTGTGCGGGTCGGTGTGAGGGTCGGTGTGTGGGTCGGTGTGTGGGTCTGTGTGTGGGTCTGTGTGTGGGTCGGTGTGAGGGTCGGTGTGTGGGTCGGTGTGTGGGTCGGTTTGTGGCTCAGTGTGAGGGTCGGTGTGAGTGTCGGTGTGTGGGTCGGTGTGTGGGTCGGTGTGAGGGTCGGTGTGTGGGTCGGTGTGTGGGTCGGTGTGTGGGCCGGTGAGTGGCTCGGTGTGTGGGTCGCTGTGTGGGTCGGTGTGTGGCTCAGTGTATGGGTTGGTGTGAGGGTCGGTGTAAGGGTCGGTGTGTGGGTCGGTGTGTGGGTCAGTTTGAGGGTCGGTGTGTGGGTCGGTGTGTGGGTCGGTGTGTGGGTCGGTGTGTGGGACGGTGTGTGTCTCGGTGTGTGGGTCAGTGTGTGGATCGGTGTGAGGGTCGGTGTGTGGGTCGGTGTGTGGGTCGGTGTGTGGGTCGGTGTGAGGGTCGGTGTGTGGGTCGGTGTGTGGCTCAGTGTGAGGGTCGATGTGTGGGTCGGTGTGTGGGTCGGTGTGTGGGTCGGTGTGAGGGTCGGTGTGTGGGTCGGTGTGTGGGTCGGTGTGAGGGTTGGTTTGTGGGTCATTGTGTGGGTCGTTGTATTGGGTCATTGTGTGGGTCGTTGTGTGGGTCGGTGTATGGGTCGTTGTGTGGGACAGTGTGAGGGGCGGTGTGTGTGTCGCTGTGTGGGTTGGTGTGAGGGTCGTAGTGTGGGTCGGTGTGCGGGTCAGTGTGTGGGTCAGTGTGAGGGTCGGTGTGTGGGTCGGTGTGTGGGTCGGTGTGTGGGTCGGTGTGTGGGTCGGTGTGTGGGTCGGAGTGTGGGTCGGATTGTGGCTCGGTGCGTGGCTCGGTGTGTGGGTCGGTGTGAGGGTCGGTGTGCGGGTCGGTGTGCGGCTCGGTGTGCGGCTCGGTGTGTGGGTCGGTGTGTGGGCCGGTGTGAGTGTCAATGCGTGGGTCGGTGTGTGGGTCGGTGTGTGGGTCGGTGTGTGGGTCGGTGTATGGGTCGGTGTGTGGGTCGGTGTGTGGGTCGGTGTGTGGGTCGGTGTGTGGATCGGAGTGTGGATCGGAGTGTGGATCGGAGTGTGGGTCGGTGTATGGGTCGGTGTGTGGGTCGGTGTGTGGGTCGGTGTGTGGGTCGGTGTGTGGGTCGGTGTGTGGCTTGGTGTGAGTGTTGGTGTGCGGGTCGGTGTGCGGGTCGGTTTGTGGGTCGGTGTGAGTGTCGGTGTGTGGGTCGGTGTGTGGGTCGGTGTGTGAGTCGGTGTGTGGGTCGGAGTGTGGGTCGTTGTGTGGGTCGGATTGTGGCTTGATGTGTGGCTCGGTGTGAGGGTCGGTGTTAGGGTCGGTGTGTGGGTCCGTTTGTGGTTCGGTGTGCGGGTTGGTGTGTGGGTCGGTGTGAGTGTCAGTGTGTGGGTCGGTGTGAGGGTCGGAGTGTGGGTCGGTGTGTGGGTCGGTGTGTGTGTCGGTGTGCGGGTCGGTTTGCGGGTCGGTGTACGGGTCGGTGTGCGGGTCGGTGTGCGGGTCGGTGTGCGGGTCGGTGTGCGGGTCGGTGTGCGGGTCGGTGTGTGGGTCGGTGTGTGGGTCGGTGTGTGTGTCGGTGTGTGGCTTGGTGTGTGGCTTGGTGTGTGGGTCGGTGTGTGGGTCGGTGTGTGGGTCGGAGTGTGGGTCGGTGTGCGGGTCGGTGTGCGGGTCGGTGTGTGGGTCGCTGTGTGGGTCGGTGTGTGGGTCGTTGTGTGGGTCTGTGTGTGGGTCGGTGTGTGGCTTGGTGTGAGGGTTGGTGTGAGGGTCGGTGTGAGCGTCGGTGTGTGGGTCGGGGTGTGGGGCGGTGTGAGGGTCGGTGTGTGGGTCGGTTTGTGGTTCAGTGTGTGGGTCGGTGTGCGGGTTGGTGTGTGGGTCGGTGTGAGTGTCAGTGTGTGGGTCGGTGTGAGGGTCGGTGTGCGGGTCGGTGTGCGGGTCGGTGTGCGGGTCGGTGTGTGGGTCGCTGTGTGGGTCGGTGTGTGGGTCGTTGTGTGGGTCTGTGTGTGGGTCGGTGTGTGGCTTGGTGTGAGGGTTGGTGTGTGGGTCGGTTTGTGGGTCCATGTGTCGGTCGTTGTGTGGGTAGGTGTGTGCCTCAGTGTGTGCGTCGGTGTGTGGGTCGGTGTGTGGCTCGGTGTGTGGGTCGGTGTGTGTGTCGGTGTGTGGGCCGGTTTGTGGGTCGGTGTGTGGCTCGGTGTGAGTGTCGGTGTGAGGGTTGGTGTGTGGCTCAGTGTGTGGGTCGGTGTGTGGCTCGGTGTGTGGATCGTTTTGTGGGTCGGTGTGTGGGTCAGTGTGTGGGTCAGTGTGAGGGTCGCTCTGTGGGTCGGTGTGTGGGTCGGTGTGTGGTTCGGTGTGTGGGTCGGTGTGTGGGTCGGTGTGTGGGTCGGTGTGAGGGATGGTGTGAGCGTCGGTGTGTGGGTCGGGGTGTGGGGCGGTGTGAGAGTCGGTGTGTGGCTCGGTGTGTGGGTCGGCATGTGGCTTAGTGTGCGGGTCGGTGTGTGGGTCGGTCTGCGGGTCGTTGTGTGGCTCAGTGTGTGGGTCGGTGTGTGGATCTGTGTGTGGGTCTGTGTGTGGGTCAGTGTGTGTGTCGGTGTGTGGGTCGGTGTATGGGTCAGTGTGTGGGTCTATGTGTGGGTCTGTGTGTGGGTCGGTGTAAGGGTCGGTGTGTGGGTCTGTGTGTGGGTCGGTGTGTGGCTCGGTGTGTGGGTCGGTGTGAGGTTCGGTGTGAGTGTCGGTGTGTGGGTCGGTGTGTGGGTCAGTGTGAGGGTCGGTTTGTGGGTCGGTGTGTGGGTCGGTGTGTGGGCCGGTGAGTGGCTCGGTGTGAGGGTCGCTGTGTGGGTCGGTGTGCGGCTCAGTGTATGGGTCGGTGTGAGGGTCGGTGTAAGGGTCGGTGTGTGGGTCGGTGTGTGGGTTGGTTTGAGGGTCGATGTGTGGGTCGGTGTGTGGGTCGGTGTGTGTCTCGGTGTGTGGGTCGGTGTGTGGATCGGTGTGAGGGTCGGTGTGTGGGTCAGTGTGTGGGTCAGTGTGTGGGTCGGTGTGTGGGTCGGTGTGAGGGTCGGTGTGTGGGTCGGTGTGTGGCTCAGTGTGTGGCTCGGTGTGAGGGTCGGTGTTAGGGTCAGTGTGTGGGTTGGTTTGTGGGTCCGTGTTTCGGTCGTTGTGTGGGTCGGTGTGTGCGTCGGTGTGTGCGTCGGTGTGTGGGTCAGTGTGTGGCTCGGTGTGTGGGTTGATGTGTGTGTCGGTGTGTGGGCCGGTTTGAGGCTCGGTGTGTGGCTCGGTGTGAGGGTCGGTGTGTGGGTCGGTGTGTGGCTCGTTGTGTGGGTCGGTGTGTGGCTCGGTGTGTGGGTCAGTGTGAGGGTCGCTCTGTGGGTCGGTGTGTGGGTCGGTGTGTGGGTCAGTTTGTGGGCCGGTGTGTGGGTCGGTGTGAGGGTCGGTGTGAGCGTCGGTGTGTGGGTCGGGGTGTGGGGCGGTGTGAGGGTCGGTGTGTGGCTCGGTGTGCGGGTCGGTATGTGGCTCAGTGGGCGGGTCGGTGTGTGGGTCATTGTGCGGGTCGTTGTGTGGCTCAGTGTGTGGTTCGGTGTGTGGATCTGTGTGTGGATCTGTGTGTGGGTCTGTGTGTGGGTCGGTGTGTGGGTCGGTGTGTGGGTCGGTGTGTGGGTCGGTGTGTGGGTCGGTGTGTGCGTCTGTGTGTGGGTCGGTGTGAGGGTCGGTGTGTTGGTCGGTGTGTGGTTCGGTGTGTGGCTCGGTGTGTGGCTCGGTGTGAGGGTCGGTGTGAGTGTCGGTGTGTGGGTCGGTGTGTGGGTCGGTGTGTGGGCCGGTGAGTGGCTCGGTGTGTGGGTTGCTGTGTGGGTCGGTGTGCGGCTCAGTGTGTGGGTCGGTGTGAGCGTCGGTGTGAGAGTCGGCGTGTGGCTCAGTGTGCGGGTCGGTGTGTGGGTCGGTCTGCGGGTCGTTGTGTGGCTCAGTGTGTGGGTCGGTGTGTGGATCTGTGTGTGGGTCTGTGTGTGGGTCGGTGTGTGGGTCGGTGTGTGGGTCGGTGTATGGGTCGGTGTGTGGGTCTGTGTGTGGGTCTGTGTGTGGGTCGGTGTGAGGGTCGGTGTGTGGGTCGGTGTGTGGGTCGGTGTGTGGCTCGGTGTGTGGGTCGGTGTGAGGGTCGGTGTGAGTGTCGGTGTGTGGGTCGGTGTGTGGGTCAGTGTGAGGGTCGGTGTGTGGGTCGGTGTGTGGGTCGGTGTGTGGGCCGGTGAGTGGCTCGGTGTGAGGGTCGCTGTGTGGGTCGGTGTGCGGCTCAGTGTATGGGTCGGTGTGAGGGTCGGTGTAAGGGTCGGTGTGTGGGTCGGTATGTGGGTCGGTTTGAGGGTCGGTGTGTGGGTCGTTGTGTGGGTCGGTGTGTGTCTCGGTGTGTGGGTCGATGTGTGGATCGGTGTGAGGGTCGGTGTGTGGGACAGTGTGGGGGTCAGTGTGTGGGTCGTTGTGTGGGTCGGTGTGAGGGTCGGTGTGTGGGTCGGTGTGTGGCTCAGTGTGTGGCTCGGTGTGAGGGTCGGTGTTAGGGTCGGTGTGTGGGTCGGTTTGTGGGTCCGTGTGTCGGTCGTTGTGTGGGTCGGTGTGTGCGTCGGTGTGTGCGTCGGTGTGTGGGTCGGTGTGTGGCTCAGTGTGTGGGTTGATGTGTGTGTCGGTGTGTGGGCCGGTTTGTGGCTCGGTGTGTGGCTCGGTGTGAGGGTCGGTGTGTGGGTCGGTGTGTGGCTCGTTGTGTGGGTCGGTGTGTGGCTCGGTGTGTGGGTCATTGTGAGGGTCGCTCTGTGGGTCGGTGTGTGGGTCGGTGTGTTGGTCAGTGTGTGGGCCGGTGTGTGGGTCGGTGTGAGGGTCGGTGTGAGCGTCAGTGTGTGGGTCGGTGTGTGGGGCGGTGTGAGGGTCTGTGTGTGGCTCGGTGTGCGGGTCGGTATGTGGCTCAGTGTGCGGGTCGGTGTGTGGGTCATTGTGTGGGTCGTTGTGTGGCTCAGTGTGTGGGTCGGTGTGTGGATCTGTGTGTGGGTCGGTGTGTTGGTCAGTGTGTGGGTCGGTGTGTGGTTCAGTGTGAGGGTCGGTGTGAGGGTCGGTGTGTGGGTCGGTGTGTGGGTCGGTGTGTGGGTCGGTGTGTGGGTTGGTGTGTGGGTCGGTGTGAGGGTCGGTGTGAGGGTCGGTGTGTGGGTCGTTGTGTGGGTCAGTGTGAGGGTCGGTGTGTGGCTCAGTGTGCGGGTCGGTGTGTGGGTCGGTGTATGGGTCGGTGTGTGGCTCGGTGTGTGGCTCGGTGTGTGGCTCGGTGTGTGGGTCGGTGTGTGGGTCGGTGTGTGGGTCAGTGTGTGGGTCTGTGTGTGGGACTGTGTGTGGGTCTGTGTGTGCGTCTGTGTGTGGGTCTGTTTGTGGGTCTGTGTGTGGGTCTGTGTGTGGGTCGGTGTGTGGGTCGGTGTGTGGGTCGGTGTGTGGGTCGGTGTGTTGGTCGGTGTGTTGGTCGGTGTGTGGGTCGGTGTGTGGCTTGGTGTGTGGGTCGGTGTGTGGGTCGGTGTGTGGGTCGATGTGTGGGTCGGTATGCGGGTCAGATTGTGGCTCAGTGCGTGGCTCGTTGTGTGGGTCAGTGTGAGGGTCTGTGTGCAGGTCGGTGTGCGGCTCGGTTTGTGGGTCGGTGTGTGGGTTGGTGTGAGTGTCAGTGTGTGGGTCGGTGTGTGGGTCGGTGTGTGGGTCGGTGTGTGGCTCGGTGTGTGGGTCGGTGTGTGGGTCGGTGTGTGGCTCGGTGTGTGGGTCGCTGTGTGGGTCGGAGTGTGGGTCGGAGTGTGGGTCGGAGTGTGGGTCGGTGTGTGGGTCCGTGTGTGGGTCGGTGCGTGTGTCGGTGTGTGGGTCGCTGTGTGGGTCGGAGTGTGGGTCGGAGTGTGGGTCAGTGTGTGGGTCGGTGTGTGGGTCAGTGTGTGGCTTGGTGTGAGGGTTGGTGTGTGGGTCGGTGTGTGGGTCGGTGTGTGGGTCGGTGTGAGGGTCGGTGTGTGGGTCGGTGTGTGGGTCGGTGTGTGGGTCGTTGTGTGGGTCGGTGTGTGGGTCGGAGTGTGGGTCGGTGTGTGGGTCGGTGTGTGGGTCGGGGTGTGGGTTGGTGTGTGGGTCGGTGTGAGGGTCGGTGTGAGGGTCGGTGTGTGGGTCGGTGTGTGGGTCAGTGTGAGGGTCGGTGTGTGGCTCAGTGTGCGGGTCGGTGTGTGGGTCGGTGTATGGGTCGGTGTGTGGGTCGGTGTGTGGCTCGGTGTGTGGCTCAGTGTGTGGGTCGGTGTGTGGGTCGGTGTGTGGGTCGGTGTGTGGGTCTGTGTGTGGGACTGTGTGTGGGACTGTGTGTGGGTCTGTGTGTGGGTCTGTGTGTGGGTCTGTTTGTGGGTCTGTGTGTGGGTCTGTGTGTGGGTCGGTGTGTGGGTCGGTGTGTGGGTCGGTGTGTGGGTCGGTGTGTGGGTCGGTGTGTTGGTCGGTGTGTTGGTCGGTGTGTGGGTCGGTGTGTGGCTTGGTGTGTGGGTCGGTGTGTGGGTCGGTGTGTGGGTCGATGTGTGGGTCGGTATGCGGGTCAGATTGTGGCTCAGTGCGTGGCTCGTTGTGTGGGTCGGTGTGAGGGTCGGTGTGCAGGTCGGTGTGCGGCTCGGTTTGTGCGTCAGTGTGTGGGTTGGTGTGAGTGTCAGTGTGTGGGTCGGTGTGTGGGTCGGTGTGTGGGTCGGTGTGTGGCTCGGTGTGTGGGTCGTTGTGTGGGTCGGTGTGTGGCTCGGTGTGTGGGTCGCTGTGTGGGTCGGAGTGTGGGTCGGAGTGTGGGTCGGAGTGTGGGTCGGAATGTGGGTCGGAGTGTGGGTCGGTGTGTGGGTCCGTGTGTGGGTCGGTGCGTGTGTAGGTGTGTGGGTCGCTGTGTGGGTCGGAGTGTGGGTCAGTGTGTGGGTCGGTGTGTGGGTCGGTGTGTGGCTTGGTGTGAGGGTTGGTGTGTGGGTCGGTGTGTGGGTCGGTGTGTGGGTCGGTGTGAGGGTCGGTGTGTGGGTCGGTGTGTGGGTCGGTGTGTGGGTCGTTGTGTGGGTCGGTGTGTGGGTCGGAGTGTGGGTCGGTGTGTGGGTCGGTGTGTGGGTCGGGGTGTGGCTCAGTGTGTGGCTCGGTGTGAGTGTCGGTGTTAGGGTCGGTGTGTGGGTCGGTTTGTGGGTCCGTGTGTCGGTCGTTGTGTGGGTCGCTGTGTGCGTCGGAGTGTGCGTCGGAGTGTGGGTCGGTGTGTGGGTCGGTGTGTGGCTCGGTGTGTGGGTCGGTGTGTGGCTCGGTGTGTGGGTCGGTGTGTGGCTTGGTGAGTGGGTCGGTTTGTGGGTAGGTGTGTGGGTCGGTGTGTGGGTCAGTGTGAGGGTCGCTCTGTGGGTCGGTGTGTGGGTCGGTGTGTGGGTCGGTGTGTGGGTCGGTGTGTGGGTCGGTGTGTGGGTCGGTGTGAGGGTCGATGTGTGCGTCGGGGTGTGGGACGGGGTGTGGGGCGGTGTGAGGGTCGGTGTGTGGCTCGGTGTGCGGGTCGGCATGTGGCTCAGTGTGCGGGTCGGTGTGTGGGTCGGTCTGCGGGTCGTTGTGTGGCTCAGTGTGTGGGTCGGTGTGTGGATCTGTGTGTGGATCTGTGTGTGGGTCTGTGTGTGGGTCGGTGTGCGGGTCGGTGTGAGGGTCGGTGTGTGGGTCGGTGTGTGGGTCTGTGTGTGGGTCTGTGTGTGGGTCGGTGTGAGGGTCGGTGTGTGGGTCGGTGTGTGGGTCGGTTTGTGGCTCAGTGTGAGGGTCGGTGTGAGTGTCGGTGTGTGGGTCGGTGTGTGGGTCGGTGTGAGGGTCGGTGTGTGGGTCGGTGTGTGGGTCGGTGTGTGGGCCGGTGAGTGGCTCGGTGTGTGGGTCGCTGTGTGGGTCGGTGTGTGGCTCAGTGTATGGGTTGGTGTGAGGGTCGGTGTAAGGGTCGGTGTGTGGGTCGGTGTGTGGGTCAGTTTGAGGGTCGGTGTGTGGGTCGGTGTGTGGGTCGGTTTGTGGGTCGGTGTGTGGGACGGTGTGTGTCTCGGTGTGTGGGTCAGTGTGTGGATCGGTGTGAGGGTCGGTGTGTGGGTCGGTGTGTGGGTCGGTGTGTGGGTCGGTGTGAGGGTCGGTGTGTGGGTCGGTGTGTGGCTCAGTGTGAGGGTCGATGTGTGGGTCGGTGTGTGGGTCGGTGTGTGGGTCGGTGTGAGGGTCGGTGTGTGGGTCGGTGTGTGGGTCGGTGTGAGGGTTGGTTTGTGGGTCATTGTGTGGGTCGTTGTATTGGGTCATTGTGTGGGTCGTTGTGTGGGTCGGTGTATGGGTCGTTGTGTGGGACAGTGTGAGGGGCGGTGTGTGCGTCGCTGTGTGGGTTGGTGTGAGGGTCGTAGTGTGGGTCGGTGTGCGGGTCAGTGTGTGGGTCAGTGTGAGGGTCGGTGTGTGGGTCGGTGTGTGGGTCGGTGTGTGGGTCGGTGTGTGGGTCGGTGTGTGGGTCGGAGTGTGGGTCGGATTGTGGCTCGGTGCGTGGCTCGGTGTGTGGGTCGGTGTGAGGGTCGGTGTGCGGGTCGGTGTGCGGCTCGGTGTGCGGCTCGGTGTGTGGGTCGGTGTGTGGGCCGGTGTGAGTGTCAATGCGTGGGTCGGTGTGTGGGTCGGTGTGTGGGTCGGTGTGTGGGTCGGTGTATGGGTCGGTGTGTGGGTCGTTGTGTGGGTCGGTGTGTGGGTCGGTGTGTGGATCGGAGTGTGGATCGGAGTGTGGATCGGAGTGTGGGTCGGTGTGTGGGTCGGTTTGTGGGTCGGTGTGTGGGTCGGTGTGTGGGTCGGTGTGTGGGTCGGTGTGTGGGTCGGTGTGTGGCTTGGTGTGAGTGTTGGTGTGCGGGTCGGTGTGCGGGTCGGTTTGTGGGTCGGTGTGAGTGTCGGTGTGTGGGTCGGTGTGTGGGTCGGTGTGTGAGTCGGTGTGTGGGTCGGAGTGTGGGTCGTTGTGTGGGTCGGATTGTGGCTTGATGTGTGGCTCGGTGTGAGGGTCGGTGTTAGGGTCGGTGTGTGGGTCCGTTTGTGGTTCGGTGTGCAGGTTGGTGTGTGGGTCGGTGTGAGTGTCAGTGTGTGGGTCGGTGTGAGGGTCGGAGTGTGGGTCGGTGTGTGGGTCCGTGTGTGGGTCGGTGTGTGGGTTGGTGTGTGGGTCGGTGTGAGGGTCGGTGTGAGGGTCGGTGTGTGGGTCGTTGTGTGGGTCAGTGTGAGGGTCGGTGTGTGGCTCAGTGTGCGGGTCGGTGTGTGGGTCGGTGTATGGGTCGGTGTGTGGCTCGGTGTGTGGCTCGGTGTGTGGCTCGGTGTGTGGGTCGGTGTGTGGGTCGGTGTGTGGGTCAGTGTGTGGGTCTGTGTGTGGGACTGTGTGTGGGTCTGTGTGTGCGTCTGTGTGTGGGTCTGTTTGTGGGTCTGTGTGTGGGTCTGTGTGTGGGTCGGTGTGTGGGTCGGTGTGTGGGTCGGTGTGTGGGTCGGTGTGTGGGTCGGTGTGTTGGTCGGTGTGTTGGTCGGTGTGTGGGTCGGTGTGTGGCTTGGTGTGTGGGTCGGTGTGTGGGTCGGTGTGTGGGTCGATGTGTGGGTCGGTATGCGGGTCAGATTGTGGCTCAGTGCGTGGCTCGTTGTGTGGGTCAGTGTGAGGGTCTGTGTGCAGGTCGGTGTGCGGCTCGGTTTGTGGGTCGGTGTGTGGGTTGGTGTGAGTGTCAGTGTGTGGGTCGGTGTGTGGGTCGGTGTGTGGGTCGGTGTGTGGCTCGGTGTGTGGGTCGGTGTGTGGGTCGGTGTGTGGCTCGGTGTGTGGGTCGCTGTGTGGGTCGGAGTGTGGGTCGGAGTGTGGGTCGGAGTGTGGGTCGGAGTGTGGGTCGGTGTGTGGGTCCGTGTGTGGGTCGGTGCGTGTGTCGGTGTGTGGGTCGCTGTGTGGGTCGGAGTGTGGGTCGGAGTGTGGGTCAGTGTGTGGGTCGGTGTGTGGGTCAGTGTGTGGCTTGGTGTGAGGGTTGGTGTGTGGGTCGGTGTGTGGGTCGGTGTGTGGGTCGGTGTGAGGGTCGGTGTGTGGGTCGGTGTGTGGGTCGTTGTGTGGGTCGGTGTGTGGGTCGGAGTGTGGGTCGGTGTGTGGGTCGGTGTGTGGGTCGGGGTGTGGGTTGGTGTGTGGGTCGGTGTGAGGGTCGGTGTGAGGGTCGGTGTGTGGGTCGGTGTGTGGGTCAGTGTGAGGGTCGGTGTGTGGCTCAGTGTGCGGGTCGGTGTGTGGGTCGGTGTATGGGTCGGTGTGTGGGTCGGTGTGTGGCTCGGTGTGTGGCTCAGTGTGTGGGTCGGTGTGTGGGTCGGTGTGTGGGTCGGTGTGTGGGTCTGTGTGTGGGACTGTGTGTGGGACTGTGTGTGGGTCTGTGTGTGGGTCTGTGTGTGGGTCTGTTTGTGGGTCTGTGTGTGGGTCTGTGTGTGGGTCGGTGTGTGGGTCGGTGTGTGGGTCGGTGTGTGGGTCGGTGTGTGGGTCGGTGTGTTGGTCGGTGTGTTGGTCGGTGTGTGGGTCGGTGTGTGGCTTGGTGTGTGGGTCGGTGTGTGGGTCGGTGTGTGGGTCGATGTGTGGGTCGGTATGCGGGTCAGATTGTGGCTCAGTGCGTGGCTCGTTGTGTGGGTCGGTGTGAGGGTCGGTGTGCAGGTCGGTGTGCGGCTCGGTTTGTGCGTCAGTGTGTGGGTTGGTGTGAGTGTCAGTGTGTGGGTCGGTGTGTGGGTCGGTGTGTGGGTCGGTGTGTGGCTCGGTGTGTGGGTCGTTGTGTGGGTCGGTGTGTGGCTCGGTGTGTGGGTCGCTGTGTGGGTCGGAGTGTGGGTCGGAGTGTGGGTCGGAGTGTGGGTCGGAATGTGGGTCGGAGTGTGGGTCGGTGTGTGGGTCCGTGTGTGGGTCGGTGCGTGTGTAGGTGTGTGGGTCGCTGTGTGGGTCGGAGTGTGGGTCAGTGTGTGGGTCGGTGTGTGGGTCGGTGTGTGGCTTGGTGTGAGGGTTGGTGTGTGGGTCGGTGTGTGGGTCGGTGTGTGGGTCGGTGTGAGGGTCGGTGTGTGGGTCGGTGTGTGGGTCGGTGTGTGGGTCGTTGTGTGGGTCGGTGTGTGGGTCGGAGTGTGGGTCGGTGTGTGGGTCGGTGTGTGGGTCGGGGTGTGGCTCAGTGTGTGGCTCGGTGTGAGTGTCGGTGTTAGGGTCGGTGTGTGGGTCGGTTTGTGGGTCCGTGTGTCGGTCGTTGTGTGGGTCGCTGTGTGCGTCGGAGTGTGCGTCGGAGTGTGGGTCGGTGTGTGGGTCGGTGTGTGGCTCGGTGTGTGGGTCGGTGTGTGGCTCGGTGTGTGGGTCGGTGTGTGGCTTGGTGAGTGGGTCGGTTTGTGGGTAGGTGTGTGGGTCGGTGTGTGGGTCAGTGTGAGGGTCGCTCTGTGGGTCGGTGTGTGGGTCGGTGTGTGGGTCGGTGTGTGGGTCGGTGTGTGGGTCGGTGTGTGGGTCGGTGTGAGGGTCGATGTGTGCGTCGGGGTGTGGGACGGGGTGTGGGGCGGTGTGAGGGTCGGTGTGTGGCTCGGTGTGCGGGTCGGCATGTGGCTCAGTGTGCGGGTCGGTGTGTGGGTCGGTCTGCGGGTCGTTGTGTGGCTCAGTGTGTGGGTCGGTGTGTGGATCTGTGTGTGGATCTGTGTGTGGGTCTGTGTGTGGGTCGGTGTGCGGGTCGGTGTGAGGGTCGGTGTGTGGGTCGGTGTGTGGGTCTGTGTGTGGGTCTGTGTGTGGGTCGGTGTGAGGGTCGGTGTGTGGGTCGGTGTGTGGGTCGGTTTGTGGCTCAGTGTGAGGGTCGGTGTGAGTGTCGGTGTGTGGGTCGGTGTGTGGGTCGGTGTGAGGGTCGGTGTGTGGGTCGGTGTGTGGGTCGGTGTGTGGGCCGGTGAGTGGCTCAGTGTGTGGGTCGCTGTGTGGGTCGGTGTGTGGCTCAGTGTATGGGTTGGTGTGAGGGTCGGTGTAAGGGTCGGTGTGTGGGTCGGTGTGTGGGTCAGTTTGAGGGTCGGTGTGTGGGTCGGTGTGTGGGTCGGTTTGTGGGTCGGTGTGTGGGACGGTGTGTGTCTCGGTGTGTGGGTCAGTGTGTGGATCGGTGTGAGGGTCGGTGTGTGGGTCGGTGTGTGGGTCGGTGTGTGGGTCGGTGTGAGGGTCGGTGTGTGGGTCGGTGTGTGGCTCAGTGTGAGGGTCGATGTGTGGGTCGGTGTGTGGGTCGGTGTGTGGGTCGGTGTGAGGGTCGGTGTGTGGGTCGGTGTGTGGGTCGGTGTGAGGGTTGGTTTGTGGGTCATTGTGTGGGTCGTTGTATTGGGTCATTGTGTGGGTCGTTGTGTGGGTCGGTGTATGGGTCGTTGTGTGGGACAGTGTGAGGGGCGGTGTGTGTGTCGCTGTGTGGGTTGGTGTGAGGGTCGTAGTGTGGGTCGGTGTGCGGGTCAGTGTGTGGGTCAGTGTGAGGGTCGGTGTGTGGGTCGGTGTGTGGGTCGGTGTGTGGGTCGGTGTGTGGGTCGGTGTGTGGGTCGGAGTGTGGGTCGGATTGTGGCTCGGTGCGTGGCTCGGTGTGTGGGTCGGTGTGAGGGTCGGTGTGCGGGTCGGTGTGCGGCTCGGTGTGCGGCTCGGTGTGTGGGTCGGTGTGTGGGCCGGTGTGAGTGTCAATGCGTGGGTCGGTGTGTGGGTCGGTGTGTGGGTCGGTGTGTGGGTCGGTGTATGGGTCGGTGTGTGGGTCGTTGTGTGGGTCGGTGTGTGGGTCGGTGTGTGGATCGGAGTGTGGATCGGAGTGTGGATCGGAGTGTGGGTCGGTGTGTGGGTCGGTGTGTGGGTCGGTGTGTGGGTCGGTGTGTGGGTCGGTGTGTGGGTCGGTGTGTGGGTCGGTGTGTGGCTTGGTGTGAGTGTTGGTGTGCGGGTCGGTGTGCGGGTCGGTTTGTGGGTCGGTGTGAGTGTCGGTGTGTGGGTCGGTGTGTGGGTCGGTGTGTGAGTCGGTGTGTGGGTCGGAGTGTGGGTCGTTGTGTGGGTCGGATTGTGGCTTGATGTGTGGCTCGGTGTGAGGGTCGGTGTTAGGGTCGGTGTGTGGGTCCGTTTGTGGTTCGGTGTGCAGGTTGGTGTGTGGGTCGGTGTGAGTGTCAGTGTGTGGGTCGGTGTGAGGTTCGGAGTGTGGGTCGGTGTGTGGGTCGGTGTGTGGGTCGGTGTGCGGGTCGGTTTGCGGGTCGGTGTGCGGGTCGGTGTGCGGGTCGGTGTGCGGGTCGGTGTGCGGGTCGGTGTGCGGGTCGGTGTGCGGGTCGGTGTGTGGGTCGGTGTGTGGGTCGGTGTGTGTGTCGGTGTGTGGCTTGGTGTGTGGCTTGGTGTGTGGGTCGGTGTGTGGGTCGGTGTGTGGGTCGGAGTGTGGGTCGGTGTGCGGGTCGGTGTGCGGGTCGGTGTGTGGGTCGCTGTGTGGGTCGGTGTGTGGGTCGTTGTGTGGGTCTGTGTGTGGGTCGGTGTGTGACTTGGTGTGAGGGTTGGTGTGAGGGTCGGTGTGAGCGTCAGTGTGTGGGTCGGGGTGTGGGGCGGTGTGAGGGTCGGTGTGTGGGTCTGTTTGTGGTTCAGTGTGTGGGTCGGTGTGCGGGTTGGTGTGTGGGTCGGTGTGAGTGTCAGTGTGTGGGTCGGTGTGAGGGTCGGTGTGCGGGTCGGTGTGCGGGTCGGTGTGTGGGTCGGTGTGTGGGTCGCTGTGTGGGTCGGTGTGTGGGTCGTTGTGTGGGTCTGTGTGTGGGTCGGTGTGTGGCTTGGTGTGAGGGTTGGTGTGTGGGTCGGTTTGTGGGTCCATGTGTCGGTCGTTGTGTGGGTAGGTGTGTGCCTCAGTGTGTGCGTCGGTGTGTGGGTCGGTGTGTGGCTCGGTGTGTGGGTCGGTGTGTGTGTCGGTGTGTGGGCCGGTTTGTGGATCGGTGTGTGGCTCGGTGTGAGTGTCGGTGTGAGGGTTGGTGTGTGGCTCAGTGTGTGGGTCGGTGTGTGGCTCGGTGTGTGGATCGTTTTGTGGGTCGGTGTGTGGGTCAGTGTGTGGGTCAGTGTGAGGGTCGCTCTGTGGGTCGGTGTGTGGGTCGGTGTGTGGTTCGGTGTGTGGGTCGGTGTGTGGGTCGGTGTGTGGGTCGGTGTGAGGGATGGTGTGAGCGTCGGTGTGTGGGTCGGGGTGTGGGGCGGTGTGAGAGTCGGTGTGTGGCTCGGTGTGTGGGTCGGCATGTGGCTTAGTGTGCGGGTCGGTGTGTGGGTCGGTCTGCGGGTCGTTGTGTGGCTCAGTGTGTGGGTCGGTGTGTGGATCTGTGTGTGGGTCTGTGTGTGGGTCAGTGTGTGTGTCGGTGTGTGGGTCGGTGTATGGGTCGGTGTGTGGGTCTATGTGTGGGTCTGTGTGTGGGTCGGTGTAAGGGTCGGTGTGTGGGTCTGTGTGTGGGTCGGTGTGTGGCTCGGTGTGTGGGTCGGTGTGAGGGTCGGTGTGAGTGTCGGTGTGTGGGTCGGTGTGTGGGTCAGTGTGAGGGTCGGTTTGTGGGTCGGTGTGTGGGTCGGTGTGTGGGCCGGTGAGTGGCTCGGTGTGAGGGTCGCTGTGTGGGTCAGTGTGCGGCTCAGTGTATGGGTCGGTGTGAGGGTCGGTGTAAGGGTCGGTGTGTGGGTCGGTGTGTGGGTTGGTTTGAGGGTCGATGTGTGGGTCGGTGTGTGGGTCGGTGTGTGTCTCGGTGTGTGGGTCGGTGTGTGGATCGGTGTGAGGGTCGGTGTGTGGGTCAGTGTGTGGGTCAGTGTGTGGGTCGGTGTGTGGGTCGGTGTGAGGGTCGGTGTGTGGGTCGGTGTGTGGCTCAGTGTGTGGCTCGGTGTGAGGTTCGGTGTTAGGGTCAGTGTGTGGGTTGGTTTGTGGGTCCGTGTTTCGGTCGTTGTGTGGGTCGGTGTGTGCGTCGGTGTGTGCGTCGGTGTGTGGGTCGGTGTGTGGCTCGGTGTGTGGGTTGATGTGTGTGTCGGTGTGTGGGCCGGTTTGAGGCTCGGTGTGTGGCTCGGTGTGAGGGTCGGTGTGTGGGTCGGTGTGTGGCTCGTTGTGTGGGTCGGTGTGTGGCTCGGTGTGTGGGTCAGTGTGAGGGTCGCTCTGTGGGTCGGTGTGTGGGTCGGTGTGTGGGTCAGTTTGTGGGCCGGTGTGTGGGTCGGTGTGAGGGTCGGTGTGAGCGTCGGTGTGTGGGTCGGGGTGTGGGGCGGTGTGAGGGTCGGTGTGTGGCTCGGTGTGCGGGTCGGTATGTGGCTCAGTGGGCGGGTCGGTGTGTGGGTCATTGTGCGGGTCGTTGTGTGGCTCAGTGTGTGGTTCGGTGTGTGGATCTGTGTGTGGATCTGTGTGTGGGTCTGTGTGTGGGTCGGTGTGTGGGTCGGTGTGTGGGTCGGTGTGTGGGTCGGTGTGTGCGTCTGTGTGTGGGTCGGTGTGAGGGTCGGTGTGTTGGTCGGTGTGTGGTTCGGTGTGTGGCTCGGTGTGTGGCTCGGTGTGAGGGTCGGTGTGAGTGTCGGTGTGTGGGTCGGTGTGTGGGTCGGTGTGTGGGCCGGTGAGTGGCTCGGTGTGTGGGTTGCTGTGTGGGTCGGTGTGCGGCTCAGTGTGTGGGTCGGTGTGAGCGTCGGTGTGAGGGTCGGCGTGTGGCTCAGTGTGCGGGTCGGTGTGTGGGTCGGTCTGCGGGTCGTTGTGTGGCTCAGTGTGTGGGTCGGTGTGTGGATCTGTGTGTGGGTCTGTGTGTGGGTCGGTGTGTGGGTCGGTGTGTGGGTCGGTGTATGGGTCGGTGTGTGGGTCTGTGTGTGGGTCTGTGTGTGGGTCGGTGTGAGGGTCGGTGTGTGGGTCGGTGTGTGGGTCGGTGTGTGGCTCGGTGTGTGGGTCGGTGTGAGGGTCGGTGTGAGTGTCGGTGTGTGGGTCGGTGTGTGGGTCAGTGTGAGGGTCGGTGTGTGGGTCGGTGTGTGGGTCGGTGTGTGGGCCGGTGAGTGGCTCGGTGTGAGGGTCGCTGTGTGGGTCGGTGTGCGGCTCAGTGTATGGGTCGGTGTGAGGGTCGGTGTAAGGGTCGGTGTGTGGGTCGGTATGTGGGTCGGTTTGAGGGTCGGTGTGTGGGTCGGTGTGTGGGTCGGTGTGTGTCTCGGTGTGTGGGTCGATGTGTGGATCGGTGTGAGGGTCGGTGTGTGGGACAGTGTGGGGGTCAGTGTGTGGGTCGTTGTGTGGGTCGGTGTGAGGGTCGGTGTGTGGGTCGGTGTGTGGCTCAGTGTGTGGCTCGGTGTGAGGGTCGGTGTTAGGGTCGGTGTGTGGGTCGGTTTGTGGGTCCGTGTGTCGGTCGTTGTGTGGGTCGGTGTGTGCGTCGGTGTGTGCGTCGGTGTGTGGGTCGGTGTGTGGCTCGGTGTGTGGGTTGATGTGTGTGTCGGTGTGTGGGCCGGTTTGTGGCTCGGTGTGTGGCTCGGTGTGAGGGTCGGTGTGTGGGTCGGTGTGTGGCTCGTTGTGTGGGTCGGTGTGTGGCTCGGTGTGTGGGTCATTGTGAGGGTCGCTCTGTGGGTCGGTGTGTGGGTCGGTGTGTTGGTCAGTGTGTGGGCCGGTGTGTGGGTCGGTGTGAGGGTCGGTGTGAGCATCAGTGTGTGGGTCGGTGTGTGGGGCGGTGTGAGGGTCTGTGTGTGGCTCGGTGTGCGGGTCGGTATGTGGCTCAGTGTGCGGGTCGGTGTGTGGGTCATTGTGCGGGTCGTTGTGTGGCTCAGTGTGTGGGTCGGTTTGTGGATCTGTGTGTGGGTCGGTGTGTTGGTCAGTGTGTGGGTCGGTGTGTGGTTCAGTGTGAGGGTCGGTGTGAGGGTCGGTGTGTGGGTCGGTGTGTGGGTCGGTGTGTGGGTCGGTGTGTGGGTTGGTGTGTGGGTCGGTGTGAGGGTCGGTGTGAGGGTCGGTGTGTGGGTCGTTGTGTGGGTCAGTGTGAGGGTCGGTGTGTGGCTCAGTGTGCGGGTCGGTGTGTGGGTCGGTGTATGGGTCGGTGTGTGGCTCGGTGTGTGGCTCGGTGTGTGGCTCGGTGTGTGGGTCGGTGTGTGGGTCGGTGTGTGGGTCAGTGTGTGGGTCTGTGTGTGGGACTGTGTGTGGGTCTGTGTGTGCGTCTGTGTGTGGGTCTGTTTGTGGGTCTGTGTGTGGGTCTGTGTGTGGGTCGGTGTGTGGGTCGGTGTGTGGGTCGGTGTGTGGGTCGGTGTGTGGGTCGGTGTGTTGGTCGGTGTGTTGGTCGGTGTGTGGGTCGGTGTGTGGCTTGGTGTGTGGGTCGGTGTGTGGGTCGGTGTGTGGGTCGATGTGTGGGTCGGTATGCGGGTCAGATTGTGGCTCAGTGCGTGGCTCGTTGTGTGGGTCAGTGTGAGGGTCTGTGTGCAGGTCGGTGTGCGGCTCGGTTTGTGGGTCGGTGTGTGGGTTGGTGTGAGTGTCAGTGTGTGGGTCGGTGTGTGGGTCGGTGTGTGGGTCGGTGTGTGGCTCGGTGTGTGGGTCGGTGTGTGGGTCGGTGTGTGGCTCGGTGTGTGGGTCGCTGTGTGGGTCGGAGTGTGGGTCGGAGTGTGGGTCGGAGTGTGGGTCGGAGTGTGGGTCGGTGTGTGGGTCCGTGTGTGGGTCGGTGCGTGTGTCGGTGTGTGGGTCGCTGTGTGGGTCGGAGTGTGGGTCGGAGTGTGGGTCAGTGTGTGGGTCGGTGTGTGGGTCAGTGTGTGGCTTGGTGTGAGGGTTGGTGTGTGGGTCGGTGTGTGGGTCGGTGTGTGGGTCGGTGTGAGGGTCGGTGTGTGGGTCGGTGTGTGGGTCGGTGTGTGGGTCGTTGTGTGGGTCGGTGTGTGGGTCGGAGTGTGGGTCGGTGTGTGGGTCGGTGTGTGGGTCGGGGTGTGGCTCAGTGTGTGGCTCGGTGTGAGTGTCGGTGTTAGGGTCGGTGTTTGGTCGGTTTGTGGGTCCGTGTGTCGGTCGTTGTGTGGGTCGCTGTGTGCGTCGGAGTGTGCGTCGGAGTGTGGGTCGGTGTGTGGGTCGGTGTGTGGCTCGGTGTGTGGGTCGGTGTGTGGCTCGGTGTGTGGGTCGGTGTGTGGCTTGGTGAGTGGGTCGGTTTGTGGGTAGGTGTGTGGGTCGGTGTGTGGGTCAGTGTGAGGGTCGCTCTGTGGGTCGGTGTGTGGGTCGGTGTGTGGGTCGGTGTGTGGGTCGGTGTGTGGGTCGGTGTGAGCGTCGAGGTGTGGGTCGGGGTGTGGGGCGGTGTGAGGGTCGGTGTGTGGCTCGGTGTGCGGGTTGGCATGTGGCTCTGTGTGCGGGTCGGTGTTTGGGTCGGTCTGCGGGTCGTTGTGTGGCTCAGTGTGTGGGTCGGTGTGTGGATCTGTGTGTGGATCTGTGTGTGGGTCTGTGTGTGGGTCGGTGTGCGGGTCGGTGTGAGGGTCGGTGTGTGGGTCGGTGTGTGGGTCTGTGTGTGGGTCTGTGTGTGGGTCGGTGTGAGGGTCGGTGTGTGGATCGGTGTGTGGGTCGGTTTGTGGCTCAGTGTGAGGGTCGGTGTGAGTGTCGGTGTGTGGGTCGGTGTGTGGGTCGGTGTGAGGGTTGGTGTGTGGGTCGGTGTGTGGGTCGGTGTGTGGGCCGGTGAGTGGCTCGGTGTGTGGGTCGCTGTGTGGGTCGGTGTGCGGCTCAGTGTATGGGTTGGTGTGAGGGACTGTGTAAGGGTCGGTGTGTGGGTCGGTGTGTGGGTCAGTTTGAGGGTCGGTATGTGGGTCGGTGTGTGGGTCGGTGTGTGGGTCGGTGTGTGGGATGGTGTGTGTCTCGGTGTGTGGGTCAGTGTGTGGATCGGTGTGAGGGTCGGTGTGTGGGTCGGTGTGTGGGTCGGTGTGTGGGTCGGTGTGAGGGTCGGTGTGTGGGTCGGTGTGTGGCTCAGTGTGAGGGTCGATGTGTGGGTCGGTGTGTGGGTCGGTGTGTGGGTCGGTGTGAGGGTCGGTGTGTGGGTCGGTGTGTGGGTCGGTGTGAGGGTTGGTTTGTGGGTCATTGTGTGGGTCGTTGTATTGGGTCATTGTGTGGGTCGTTGTGTGGGTCGGTGTATGGGTCGTTGTGTGGGACAGTGTGAGGGGCGGTGTGTGTGTCGCTGTGAGGGTTGGTGTGAGGGTCGTAGTGTGGGTCGGTGTGCGGGTCAGTGTGTGGGTCAGTGTGAGGGTCGGTGTGTGGGTCGGTGTGTGGGTCGGTGTGTGGGTCGGTGTGTGGGTCGGTGTGTGGGTCGGAGTGTGGGTCGGATTGTGGCTCGGTGCGTGGCTCGGTGTGTGGGTCGGTGTGAGGGTCGGTGTGCGGGTCGGTGTGCGGCTCGGTGTGCGGCTCGGTGTGTGGGTCGGTGTGTGGGCCGGTGTGAGTGTCAGTGCGTGGGTCGGTGTGTGGGTCGGTGTGTGGGTCGGTGTGTGGGTCGGTGTGTGGGTCAGTGTGTGGCTCGGTGTGTGGGTCGGTGTGTGGGTCGGAGTGTGGATCGGAGTGTGGATCGGAGTGTGGATCGGAGTGTGGGTCGGTGTGTGGGTCGGTGTGTGGGTCGGTGTGTGGGTCGGTGTGTGGGTCGGTGTGTGGGTCGGTGTGTGGGTCGGTGTGTGGCTTGGTGTGAGTGTTGGTGTGCGGGTCGGGGTGCGGGTCGGTTTGTGGGTCGGTGTGAGTGTCAGTGTGTGGGTCGGTGTGTGGGTCGGTGTGTGAGTCGGTGTGTGGGTCGGAGTGTGGGTCGTTGTGTGGGTCGGATTGTGGCTCGGTGTGTGGGTCGGTGTGAGGGTCGGTGTGAGTGTCGGTGTGTGGGTCGGTGTGTGGGTCAGTGTGAGGGTCGGTGTGTGGGTCGGTGTGTGGGTCGGTGTGTGGGCCGGTGAGTGGCTCGGTGTGAGGGTCGCTGTGTGGGTCGGTGTGCGGCTCAGTGTATGGGTCGGTGTGAGGGTCGGTGTAAGGGTCGGTGTGTGGGTCGGTATGTGGGTCGGTTTGAGAGTCGGTGTGTGGGTCGGTGTGTGGGTCGGTGTGTGTCTTGGTGTGTGTGTCGATGTGTGGATCGGTGTGAGGGTCGGTGTGTGGGACAGTGTGGGGGTCAGTGTGTGGGTCGTTGTGTGGGTCGGTGTGAGGGTCGGTGTGTGGGTCGGTGTGTGGCTCAGTGTGTGGCTCGGTGTGGGGGTCGGTGTTAGGGTCGGTGTGTGGGTCGGTTTGTGGGTCCGTGTGTCGGTCGTTGTGTGGGTCGGTGTGTGCGTCGGTGTGTGCGTCGGTGTGTGGGTCGGTGTGTGGCTCGGTGTGTGGGTTGATGTGTGTGTCGGTGTGTGGGCCGGTTTGTGGCTCGGTGTGTGGCTCGGTGTGAGGGTCGGTGGGTGGGTCGGTGTGTGGCTCGTTGTGTGGGTCGGTGTGTGGCTCGGTGTGTGGGTCATTGTGAGGGTCGCTCTGTGGGTCGGTGTGTGGGTCGGTGTGTTGGTCAGTGTGTGGGTCGGGGTGTGGGGCGGTGTGAGGGTCTGTGTGTGGCTCGGTGTGCGGGTCGGTATGTGGCTCAGTGTGCGGGTCGGTGTGTGGGTCATTGTGCGGGTCGTTGTGTGGCTCAGTGTGTGGGTCGGTGTGTGGATCTGTGTGTGGGTCGGTGTGTTGGTCAGTGTGAGGGTCGGTTTGTGGGTCGGTGTGTGGTTCAGTGTGAGGGTCGGTGTGAGGGTCGGTGTGTGGGTCGGTGTGTGGGTCGGTGTGTGGGTCGGTGTGTGGGTTGGTGTGTGGGTCGGTGTGAGGTTCGGTGTGAGGGTCGGTGTGTGGGTCGTTGTGTGGGTCATTGTGAGGGTCGGTGTGTGGCTCAGTGTGCGGGTCGGTGTGTGGGTCGGTGTATGGGTCGGTGTGTGGCTCGGTGTGTGGCTCGGTGTGTGGCTCGGTGTGTGGGTCGGTGTGTGGGTCGGTGTGTGGGTCGGTGTGTGGGTCTGTGTGTGGGACTGTGTGTGGGTCTGTGTGTGCGTCTGTGTGTGGGTCTGTTTGTGGGTCTGTGTGTGGGTCTGTGTGTGGGTCGGTGTGTGGGTCGGTGTGTGGGTCGGTGTGTGGGTCGGTGTGTGGGTCGGTGTGTGGGTCGGTGTGTTGGTCGGTGTGTTGGTCGGTGTGTGGGTCGGTGTGTGGCTTGGTGTGTGGGTCGGTGTGTGGGTCGGTGTGTGGGTCGATGTGTGGGTCGGTATGCGGGTCAGATTGTGGCTCAGTGCGTGGCTCGTTGTGTGGGTCGGTGTGAGGGTCGGTGTGCAGGTCGGTGTGCGGCTCGGTTTGTGGGTCGGTGTGTGGGTTGGTGTGAGTGTCAGTGTGTGGGTCGGTGTGTGGGTCGGTGTGTGGGTCGGTGTGTGGCTCGGTGTGTGGGTCGGTGTGTGGGTCGGTGTGTGGCTCGGTGTGTGGGTCGCTGTGTGGGTCGGAGTGTGGGTCGGAGTGTGGGTCGGAGTGTGGGTCGGAGTGTGGGTCGGTGTGTGGGTCCGTGTGTGGGTCGGTGCGTGTGTCGGTGTGTGGGTCGCTGTGTGGGTCGGAGTGTGGGTCGGAGTGTGGGTCAGTTTGTGGGTCGGTGTGTGGGTCAGTGTGTGGCTTGGTGTGAGGGTTGGTGTGTGGGTCGGTGTGTGGGTCGGTGTGTGGGTCGGTGTGAGGGTCGGTGTGTGGGTCGGTGTGTGGGTCGGTGTGTGGGTCGTTGTGTGGGTCGGTGTGTGGGTCGGAGTGTGGGTCGGTGTGTGGGTCGGTGTGTGGGTCGGGGTGTGGCTCAGTGTGCGGCTCGGTGTGAGTGTCGGTGTTAGGGTCGGTGTGTGGGTCGGTTTGTGGGTCCGTGTGTCGGTCGTTGTGTGGGTCGCTGTGTGCGTCGGAGTGTGCGTCGGAGTGTGGGTCGGTGTGTGGGTCGGTGTGTGGCTCGGTGTGTGGGTCGGTGTGTGGCTCGGTGTGTGGGTCGGTGTGTGGCTTGGTGAGTGGGTCGGTTTGTGGGTAGGTGTGTGAGTCGGTGTGTGGGTCAGTGTGAGGGTCGCTCTGTGGGTCGGTGTGTGGGTCGGTGTGTGGGTCGGTGTGTGGGTCGGTGTGTGGGTCGGTGTGTGGGCCGGTGTGAGGGTCGGTGTGAGCGTCGGGGTGTGGGTCGGGCTGTGGGGCGGTGTGAGGGTCGGTGTGTGGCTCGGTGTGCGGGTTGGCATGTGGCTCAGTGTGCGGGTCGGTGTGTGGGTCGGTCTGCGGGTCGTTGTGTGGCTCAGTGTGTGGGTCGGTGTGTGGATCTGTGTGTGGATCTGTGTGTGGGTCTGTGTGTGGGTCGGTGTGCGGGTCGGTGTGAGGGTCGGTGTGTGGGTCGGTGTGTGGGTCTGTGTGTGGGTCTGTGTGTGGGTCGGTGTGAGGGTCGGTGTGTGGGTCGGTGTGTGGGTCGGTTTGTGGCTCAGTGTGAGGGTCGGTGTGAGTGTCGGTGTGTGGGTCGGTGTGTGGGTCGGTGTGAGGGTCGGTGTGTGGGTCGGTGTGTGGGTCGGTGTGTGGGCCGGTGAGTGGCTCGGTGTGTGGGTCGCTGTGTGGGTCGGTGTGCGGCTCAGTGTATGGGTTGGTGTGAGGGACTGTGTAAGGGTCGGTGTGTGGGTCGGTGTGTGGGTCAGTTTGAGGGTCGGTGTGTGGGTCGGTGTGTGGGTCGGTGTGTGGGATGGTGTGTGTCTCGGTGTGTGGGTCAGTGTGTGGATCGGTGTGAGGGTCGGTGTGTGGGTCGGTGTGTGGGTCGGTGTGTGGGTCGGTGTGAGGGTCGGTGTGTGGGTCGGTGTGTGGCTCAGTGTGAGGGTCGATGTGTGGGTCGGTGTGTGGGTCGGTGTGTGGGTCGGTGTGAGGGTCGGTGTGTGGGTCGGTGTGTGGGTCGGTGTGAGGGTTGGTTTGTGGGTCATTGTGTGGGTCGTTGTATTGGGTCATTGTGTGGGTCGTTGTGTGGGTCGGTGTATGGGTCGTTGTGTGGGACAGTGTGAGGGGCGGTGTGTGTGTCGCTGTGTGGGTTGGTGTGAGGGTCGTAGTGTGGGTCGGTGTGCGGGTCAGTGTGTGGGTCAGTGTGAGGGTCGGTGTGTGGGTCAGTGTGTGGGTCGGTGTGTGGGTCGGTGTGTGGGTCGGTGTGTGGGTCGGAGTGTGGGTCGGATTGTGGCTCGGTGCGTGGCTCGGTGTGTGGGTCGGTGTGAGGGTCGGTGTGCGGCTCGGTGTGTGGGTCGGTGTGTGGGCCGGTGTGAGTGTCAGTGCGTGGGTCGGTGTGTGGGTCGGTGTGAGGGTCGGTGTGCGGGTCGGTGTGCGGCTCGGTGTGCGGCTCGGTGTGTGGGTCGGTGTGTGGGCCGGTGTGAGTGTCAGTGCGTGGGTCGGTGTGTGGGTCGGTGTGTGGGTCGGTGTGTGGGTCGGTGTGTGGCTCGGTGTGTGGGTCGGTGTGTGGGTCGGAGTGTGGATCGGAGTGTGGATCGGAGTGTGGATCGGAGTGTGGGTCAGTGTGTGGGTCGGTGTGTGGGTCGGTGTGTGGGTCGGTGTGTGGGTCGGTGTGTGGTTCGGTGTGTGGCTTGGTGTGAGTGTTGGTGTGCGGGTCGGTGTGCGGGTCGGTTTGTGGGTCGGTGTGAGTGTCAGTGTGTGGGTCGGTGTGTGGGTCGGTGTGTGAGTCGGTGTGTGGGTCGGAGTGTGGGTCGTTGTGTGGGTCGGATTGTGGCTTGATGTGTGGCTCGGTGTGAGGGTCGGTGTTAGGGTCGGTGTGTGGGTCCGTTTGTGGTTCGGTGTGCGGGTTGGTGTGTGGGTCGGTGTGAGTGTCAGTGTGTGGGTCGGTGTGAGGGTCGGAGTGTGGGTCGGTGTGTGGGTCGGTGTGTGGGTCGGTGTGCGCGTCGGTTTGCGGGTCGGTGTGCGGGTCGGTGTGCGGGTCGGTGTGCGGGTCGGTGTGCGGGTCGGTGTGCGGGTCGGTGTGTGGGTCGGTGTGTGGGTCGGTGTGTGTGTCGGTGTGTGGCTTGGTGTGTGGCTTGGTGTGTGGGTCGGTGTGTGGGTCGGTGTGTGTGTCGGAGTGTGGGTCGGTGTGCGGGTCGGTGTGCGGGTCGGTGTGTGGGTCGCTGTGTGGGTCGGTGTGTGGGTCGTTGTGTGGGTCTGTGTGTGGGTCGGTGTGTGGCTTGGTGTGAGGGTTGGTGTGAGGGTCGGTGTGAGCGTCGGTGTGTGGGTCGGGGTGTGGGGCGGTGTGAGGGTCGGTGTGTGGGTCGGTTTGTGGTTCAGTGTGTGGGTCGGTGTGCGGGTTGGTGTGTGGGTCGGTGTGAGTGTCAGTGTGTGGGTCGGTGTGAGGGTCGGTGTGCGGGTCGGTGTGCGGGTCGGTGTGTGGGTCGGTGTGTGGGTCGCTGTGTGGGTCGGTGTGTGGGTCGTTGTGTGGGTCTGTGTGTGGGTCGGTGTGTGGCTTGGTGTGAGGGTTGGTGTGTGGGTCGGTTTGTGGGTCCATGTGTCGGTCGTTGTGTGGGTAGGTGTGTGCCTCAGTGTGTGCGTCGGTGTGTGGGTCGGTGTGTGGCTCGGTGTGTGGGTCGGTGTGTGTGTCGGTGTGTGGGCCGGTTTGTGGGTCGGTGTGTGGCTCGGTGTGAGTGTCGGTGTGAGGGTTGGTGTGTGGCTCAGTGTGTGGGTCGGTGTGTGGCTCGGTGTGTGGATCGTTTTGTGGGTCGGTGTGTGGGTCAGTGTGTGGGTCAGTGTGAGGGTCGCTCTGTGGGTCGGTGTGTGGGTCGGTGTGTGGTTCGGTGTGTGGGTCGGTGTGTGGGTCGGTGTGTGGGTCGGTGTGAGGGATGGTGTGAGCGTCGGTGTGTGGGTCGGGGTGTGGGGCGGTGTGAGAGTCGGTGTGTGGCTCGGTGTGTGGGTCGGCATGTGGCTTAGTGTGCGGGTCGGTGTGTGGGTCGGTCTGCGGGTCGTTGTGTGGCTCAGTGTGTGGGTCGGTGTGTGGATCTGTGTGTGGGTCTGTGTGTGGGTCAGTGTGTGTGTCGGTGTGTGGGTCGGTGTATGGGTCGGTGTGTGGGTCTATGTGTGGGTCTGTGTGTGGGTCGGTGTAAGGGTCGGTGTGTGGGTCTGTGTGTGGGTCGGTGTGTGGCTCGGTGTGTGGGTCGGTGTGAGGGTCGGTGTGAGTGTCGGTGTGTGGGTCGGTGTGTGGGTCAGTGTGAGGGTCGGTTTGTGGGTCGGTGTGTGGGTCGGTGTGTGGGCCGGTGAGTGGCTCGGTGTGAGGGTCGCTGTGTGGGTCAGTGTGCGGCTCAGTGTATGGGTCGGTGTGAGGGTCGGTGTAAGGGTCGGTGTGTGGGTCGGTGTGTGGGTTGGTTTGAGGGTCGATGTGTGGGTCGGTGTGTGGGTCGGTGTGTGTCTCGGTGTGTGGGTCGGTGTGTGGATCGGTGTGAGGGTCGGTGTGTGGGTCAGTGTGTGGGTCAGTGTGTGGGTCGGTGTGTGGGTCGGTGTGAGGGTCGGTGTGTGGGTCGGTGTGTGGCTCAGTGTGTGGCTCGGTGTGAGGGTCGGTGTTAGGGTCAGTGTGTGGGTTGGTTTGTGGGTCCGTGTTTCGGTCGTTGTGTGGGTCGGTGTGTGCGTCGGTGTGTGCGTCGGTGTGTGGGTCGGTGTGTGGCTCGGTGTGTGGGTTGATGTGTGTGTCGGTGTGTGGGCCGGTTTGAGGCTCGGTGTGTGGCTCGGTGTGAGGGTCGGTGTGTGGGTCGGTGTGTGGCTCGTTGTGTGGGTCGGTGTGTGGCTCGGTGTGTGGGTCAGTGTGAGGGTCGCTCTGTGGGTCGGTGTGTGGGTCGGTGTGTGGGTCAGTTTGTGGGCCGGTGTGTGGGTCGGTGTGAGGGTCGGTGTGAGCGTCGGTGTGTGGGTCGGGGTGTGGGGCGGTGTGAGGGTCGGTGTGTGGCTCGGTGTGCGGGTCGGTATGTGGCTCAGTGGGCGGGTCGGTGTGTGGGTCATTGTGCGGGTCGTTGTGTGGCTCAGTGTGTGGTTCGGTGTGTGGATCTGTGTGTGGATCTGTGTGTGGGTCTGTGTGTGGGTCGGTGTGTGGGTCGGTGTGTGGGTCGGTGTGTGGGTCGGTGTGTGGGTCGGTGTGTGCGTCTGTGTGTGGGTCGGTGTGAGGGTCGGTGTGTTGGTCGGTGTGTGGTTCGGTGTGTGGCTCGGTGTGTGGCTCGGTGTGAGGGTCGGTGTGAGTGTCGGTGTGTGGGTCGGTGTGTGGGTCGGTGTGTGGGCCGGTGAGTGGCTCGGTGTGTGGGTTGCTGTGTGGGTCGGTGTGCGGCTCAGTGTGTGGGTCGGTGTGAGCGTCGGTGTGAGGGTCGGCGTGTGGCTCAGTGTGCGGGTCGGTGTGTGGGTCGGTCTGCGGGTCGTTGTGTGGCTCAGTGTGTGGGTCGGTGTGTGGATCTGTGTGTGGGTCTGTGTGTGGGTCGGTGTGTGGGTCGGTGTGTGGGTCGGTGTATGGGTCGGTGTGTGGGTCTGTGTGTGGGTCTGTGTGTGGGTCGGTGTGAGGGTCGGTGTGTGGGTCGGTGTGTGGGTCGGTGTGTGGCTCGGTGTGTGGGTCGGTGTGAGGGTCGGTGTGAGTGTCGGTGTGTGGGTCGGTGTGTGGGTCAGTGTGAGGGTCGGTGTGTGGGTCGGTGTGTGGGTCGGTGTGTGGGCCGGTGAGTGGCTCGGTGTGAGGGTCGCTGTGTGGGTCGGTGTGCGGCTCAGTGTATGGGTCGGTGTGAGGGTCGGTGTAAGGGTCGGTGTGTGGGTCGGTATGTGGGTCGGTTTGAGGGTCGGTGTGTGGGTCGGTGTGTGGGTCGGTGTGTGTCTCGGTGTGTGGGTCGATGTGTGGATCGGTGTGAGGGTCGGTGTGTGGGACAGTGTGGGGGTCAGTGTGTGGGTCGTTGTGTGGGTCGGTGTGAGGGTCGGTGTGTGGGTCGGTGTGTGGCTCAGTGTGTGGCTCGGTGTGAGGGTCGGTGTTAGGGTCGGTGTGTGGGTCGGTTTGTGGGTCCGTGTTTCGGTCGTTGTGTGGGTCGGTGTGTGCGTCGGTGTGTGCGTCGGTGTGTGGGTCGGTGTGTGGCTCGGTGTGTGGGTTGATGTGTGTGTCGGTGTGTGGGCCGGTTTGTGGCTCGGTGTGTGGCTCGGTGTGAGGGTCGGTGTGTGGGTCGGTGTGTGGCTCGTTGTGTGGGTCGGTGTGTGGCTCGGTGTGTGGGTCATTGTGAGGGTCGCTCTGTGGGTCAGTGTGTGGGTCGGTGTGTTGGTCAGTGTGTGGGCCGGTGTGTGGGTCGGTGTGAGGGTCGGTGTGAGCGTCAGTGTGTGGGTCGGTGTGTGGGGCGGTGTGAGGGTCTGTGTGTGGCTCGGTGTGCGGGTCGGTATGTGGCTCAGTGTGCGGGTCGGTGTGTGGGTCATTGTGCGGGTCGTTGTGTGGCTCAGTGTGTGGGTCGGTGTGTGGATCTGTGTGTGGGTCGGTGTGTTGGTCAGTGTGTGGGTCGGTGTGTGGTTCAGTGTGAGGGTCGGTGTGAGGGTCGGTGTGTGGGTCGGTGTGTGGGTCGGTGTGTGGGTCGGTGTGTGGGTTGGTGTGTGGGTCGGTGTGAGGGTCGGTGTGAGGGTCGGTGTGTGGGTCGTTGTGTGGGTCAGTGTGAGGGTCGGTGTGTGGCTCAGTGTGCGGGTCGGTGTGTGGGTCGGTGTATGGGTCGGTGTGTGGCTCGGTGTGTGGCTCGGTGTGTGGCTCGGTGTGTGGGTCGGTGTGTGGGTCGGTGTGTGGGTCAGTGTGTGGGTCTGTGTGTGGGACTGTGTGTGGGTCTGTGTGTGCGTCTGTGTGTGGGTCTGTTTGTGGGTCTGTGTGTGGGTCTGTGTGTGGGTCGGTGTGTGGGTCGGTGTGTGGGTCGGTGTGTGGGTCGGTGTGTGGGTCGGTGTGTTGGTCGGTGTGTTGGTCGGTGTGTGGGTCGGTGTGTGGCTTGGTGTGTGGGTCGGTGTGTGGGTCGGTGTGTGGGTCGATGTGTGGGTCGGTATGCGGGTCAGATTGTGGCTCAGTGCGTGGCTCGTTGTGTGGGTCAGTGTGAGGGTCTGTGTGCAGGTCGGTGTGCGGCTCGGTTTGTGGGTCGGTGTGTGGGTTGGTGTGAGTGTCAGTGTGTGGGTCGGTGTGTGGGTCGGTGTGTGGGTCGGTGTGTGGCTCGGTGTGTGGGTCGGTGTGTGGGTCGGGGTGTGGCTCGGTGTGTGGGTCGCTGTGTGGGTCGGAGTGTGGGTCGGAGTGTGGGTCGGAGTGTGGGTCGGAGTGTGGGTCGGTGTGTGGGTCCGTGTGTGGGTCGGTGCGTGTGTCGGTGTGTGGGTCGCTGTGTGGGTCGGAGTGTGGGTCGGAGTGTGGGTCAGTGTGTGGGTCGGTGTGTGGGTCAGTGTGTGGCTTGGTGTGAGGGTTGGTGTGTGGGTCGGTGTGTGGGTCGGTGTGTGGGTCGGTGTGAGGGTCGGTGTGTGGGTCGGTGTGTGGGTTGGTGTGTGGGTCGTTGTGTGGGTCGGTGTGTGGGTCGGAGTGTGGGTCGGTGTGTGGGTCGGTGTGTGGGTCGGGGTGTGGCTCAGTGTGTGGCTCGGTGTGAGTGTCGGTGTTAGGGTCGGTGTTTGGTCGGTTTGTGGGTCCGTGTGTCGGTCGTTGTGTGGGTCGCTGTGTGCGTCGGAGTGTGCGTCGGAGTGTGGGTCGGTGTGTGGGTCGGTGTGTGGCTCGGTGTGTGGGTCGGTGTGTGGCTCGGTGTGTGGGTCGGTGTGTGGCTTGGTGAGTGGGTCGGTTTGTGGGTAGGTGTGTGGGTCGGTGTGTGGGTCAGTGTGAGGGTCGCTCTGTGGGTCGGTGTGTGGGTCGGTGTGTGGGTCGGTGTGTGGGTCGGTGTGAGCGTCGGGGTGTGGGTCGGGGTGTGGGGCGGTGTGAGGGTCGGTGTGTGGCTCGGTGTGCGGGTTGGCATGTGTCTCTGTGTGCGGGTCGGTGTTTGGGTCGGTCTGCGGGTCGTTGTGTGGCTCAGTGTGTGGGTCGGTGTGTGGATCTGTGTGTGGATCTGTGTGTGGGTCTGTGTGTGGGTCGGTGTGCGGGTCGGTGTGAGGGTCGGTGTGTGGGTCGGTGTGTGGGTCTGTGTGTGGGTCTGTGTGTGGGTCGGTGTGAGGGTCGGTGTGTGGATCGGTGTGTGGGTCGGTTTGTGGCTCAGTGTGAGGGTCGGTGTGAGTGTCGGTGTGTGGGTCGGTGTGTGGGTCGGTGTGAGGGTTGGTGTGTGGGTCGGTGTGTGGGTCGGTGTGTGGGCCGGTGAGTGGCTCGGTGTGTGGGTCGCTGTGTGGGTCGGTGTGCGGCTCAGTGTATGGGTTGGTGTGAGGGACTGTGTAAGGGTCGGTGTGTGGGTCGGTGTGTGGGTCAGTTTGAGGGTCGGTGTGTGGGTCGGTGTGTGGGTCGGTGTGTGGGTCGGTGTGTGGGATGGTGTGTGTCTCGGTGTGTGGGTCAGTGTGTGGATCGGTGTGAGGGTCGGTGTGTGGGTCGGTGTGTGGGTCGGTGTGTGGGTCGGTGTGTGGGTCGGTGTGTGGCTCAGTGTGAGGGTCGATGTGTGGGTCGGTGTGTGGGTCGGTGTGTGGGTCGGTGTGAGGGTCGGTGTGTGGGTCGGTGTGTGGGTCGGTGTGAGGGTTGGTTTGTGGGTCATTGTGTGGGTCGTTGTATTGGGTCATTGTGTGGGTCGTTGTGTGGGTCGGTGTATGGGTCGTTGTGTGGGACAGTGTGAGGGGCGGTGTGTGTGTCGCTGTGAGGGTTGGTGTGAGGGTCGTAGTGTGGGTCGGTGTGCGGGTCAGTGTGTGGGTCAGTGTGAGGGTCGGTGTGTGGGTCGGTGTGTGGGTCGGTGTGTGGGTCGGTGTGTGGGTCGGTGTGTGGGTCGGAGTGTGGGTCGGATTGTGGCTCGGTGCGTGGCTCGGTGTGTGGGTCGGTGTGAGGGTCGGTGTGCGGGTCGGTGTGCGGCTCGGTGTGCGGCTCGGTGTGTGGGTCGGTGTGTGGGCCGGTGTGAGTGTCAGTGCGTGGGTCGGTGTGTGGGTCGGTGTGTGGGTCGGTGTGTGGGTCGGTGTGTGGGTCGGTGTGTGGCTCGGTGTGTGGGTCGGTGTGTGGGTCGGAGTGTGGATCGGAGTGTGGATCGGAGTGTGGATCGGAGTGTGGGTCGGTGTGTGGGTCGGTGTGTGGGTCGGTGTGTGGGTCGGTGTGTGGGTCGGTGTGTGGGTCGGTGTGTGGGTCGGTGTGTGGCTTGGTGTGAGTGTTGGTGTGCGGGTCGGTGTGCGGGTCGGTTTGTGGGTCGGTGTGAGTGTCAGTGTGTGGGTCGGTGTGTGGGTCGGTGTGTGAGTCGGTGTGTGGGTCGGAGTGTGGGTCGTTGTGTGGGTCGGATTGTGGCTCGGTGTGTGGGTCGGTGTGAGGGTCGGTGTGAGTGTCGGTGTGTGGGTCGGTGTGTGGGTCAGTGTGAGGGTCGGTGTGTGGGTCGGTGTGTGGGTCGGTGTGTGGGCCGGTGAGTGGCTCGGTGTGAGGGTCGCTGTGTGGGTCGGTGTGCGGCTCAGTGTATGGGTCGGTGTGAGGGTCGGTGTAAGGGTCGGTGTGTGGGTCGGTATGTGGGTCGGTTTGAGAGTCGGTGTGTGGGTCGGTGTGTGGGTCGGTGTGTGTCTTGGTGTGTGGGTCGATGTGTGGATCGGTGTGAGGGTCGGTGTGTGGGACAGTGTGGGGGTCAGTGTGTGGGTCGTTGTGTGGGTCGGTGTGAGGGTCGGTGTGTGGGTCGGTGTGTGGCTCAGTGTGTGGCTCGGTGTGAGGGTCGGTGTTAGGGTCGGTGTGTGGGTCGGTTTGTGGGTCCGTGTGTCGGTCGTTGTGTGGGTCGGTGTGTGCGTCGGTGTGTGCGTCGGTGTGTGGGTCGGTGTGTGGCTCGGTGTGTGGGTTGATGTGTGTGTCGGTGTGTGGGCCGGTTTGTGGCTCGGTGTGTGGCTCGGTGTGAGGGTCGGTGGGTGGGTCGGTGTGTGGCTCGTTGTGTGGGTCGGTGTGTGGCTCGGTGTTTGGGTCATTGTGAGGGTCGCTCTGTGGGTCGGTGTGTGGGTCGGTGTGTTGGTCAGTGTGTGGGTCGGGGTGTGGGGCGGTGTGAGGGTCTGTGTGTGGCTCGGTGTGCGGGTCGGTATGTGGCTCAGTGTGCGGGTCGGTGTGTGGGTCATTGTGCGGGTCGTTGTGTGGCTCAGTGTGTGGGTCGGTGTGTGGATCTGTGTGTGGGTCGGTGTGTTGGTCAGTGTGAGGGTCGGTTTGTGGGTCGGTGTGTGGTTCAGTGTGAGGGTCGGTGTGAGGGTCGGTGTGTGGGTCGGTGTGTGGGTCGGTGTGTGGGTCGGTGTGTGGGTTGGTGTGTGGGTCGGTGTGAGGGTCGGTGTGAGGGTCGGTGTGTGGGTCGTTGTGTGGGTCATTGTGAGGGTCGGTGTGTGGCTCAGTGTGCGGGTCGGTGTGTGGGTCGGTGTATGGGTCGGTGTGTGGCTCGGTGTGTGGCTCGGTGTGTGGCTCGGTGTGTGGGTCGGTGTGTGGGTCGGTGTGTGGGTCGGTGTGTGGGTCTGTGTGTGGGACTGTGTGTGGGTCTGTGTGTGCGTCTGTGTGTGGGTCTGTTTGTGGGTCTGTGTGTGGGTCTGTGTGTGGGTCGGTGTGTGGGTCGGTGTGTGGGTCGGTCTGTGGGTCGGTGTGTGGGTCAGTGTGTGGGTCGGTGTGTTGGTCGGTGTGTTGGTCGGTGTGTGGGTCGGTGTGTGGCTTGGTGTGTGGGTCGGTGTGTGGGTCGGTGTGTGGGTCGATGTGTGGGTCGGTATGCGGGTCAGATTGTGGCTCAGTGCGTGGCTCGTTGTGTGGGTCGGTGTGAGGGTCGGTGTGCAGGTCGGTGTGCGGCTCGGTTTGTGGGTCGGTGTGTGGGTTGGTGTGAGTGTCAGTGTGTGGGTCGGTGTGTGGGTCGGTGTGTGGGTCGGTGTGTGGCTCGGTGTGTGGGTCGGTGTGTGGGTCGGTGTGTGGCTCGGTGTGTGGGTCGCTGTGTGGGTCGGAGTGTGGGTCGGAGTGTGGGTCGGAGTGTGGGTCGGAGTGTGGGTCGGTGTGTGGGTCCGTGTGTGGGTCGGTGCGTGTGTCGGTGTGTGGGTCGCTGTGTGGGTCGGAGTGTGGGTCGGAGTGTGGGTCAGTTTGTGGGTCGGTGTGTGGGTCAGTGTGTGGCTTGGTGTGAGGGTTGGTGTGTGGGTCGGTGTGTGGGTCGGTGTGTGGGTCGGTGTGAGGGTCGGTGTGTGGGTCGGTGTGTGGGTCGGTGTGTGGGTCGTTGTGTGGGTCGGTGTGTGGGTCGGAGTGTGGGTCGGTGTGTGGGTCGGTGTGTGGGTCGGGGTGTGGCTCAGTGTGTGGCTCGGTGTGAGTGTCGGTGTTAGGGTCGGTGTGTGGGTCGGTTTGTGGGTCCGTGTGTCGGTCGTTGTGTGGGTCGCTGTGTGCGTCGGAGTGTGCGTCGGAGTGTGGGTCGGTGTGTGGGTCGGTGTGTGGCTCGGTGTGTGGGTCGGTGTGTGGCTCGGTGTGTGGGTCGGTGTGTGGCTTGGTGAGTGGGTCGGTTTGTGGGTAGGTGTGTGGGTCGGTGTGTGGGTCAGTGTGAGGGTCGCTCTGTGGGTCGGTGTGTGGGTCGGTGTGTGGGTCGGTGTGTGGGTCGGTGTGTGGGTCGGTGTGTGGGCCGGTGTGAGGGTCGGTGTGAGCGTCGGGGTGTGGGTCGGGCTGTGGGGCGGTGTGAGGGTCGGTGTGTGGCTCGGTGTGCGGGTTGGCATGTGGCTCAGTGTGCGGGTCGGTGTGTGGGTCGGTCTGCGGGTCGTTGTGTGGCTCAGTGTGTGGGTCGGTGTGTGGATCTGTGTGTGGATCTGTGTGTGGGTCTGTGTGTGGGTCGGTGTGCGGGTCGGTGTGAGGGTCGGTGTGTGGGTCGGTGTGTGGGTCTGTGTGTGGGTCTGTGTGTGGGTCGGTGTGAGGGTCGGTGTGTGGGTCGGTGTGTGGGTCGGTTTGTGGCTCAGTGTGAGGGTCGGTGTGAGTGTCGGTGTGTGGGTCGGTGTGTGGGTCGGTGTGAGGGTCGGTGTGTGGGTCGGTGTGTGGGTCGGTGTGTGGGCCGGTGAGTGGCTCGGTGTGTGGGTCGCTGTGTGGGTCGGTGTGCGGCTCAGTGTATGGGTTGGTGTGAGGGACTGTGTAAGGGTCGGTGTGTGGGTCGGTGTGTGGGTCAGTTTGAGGGTCGGTGTGTGGGTCGGTGTGTGGGTCGGTGTGTGGGATGGTGTGTGTCTCGGTGTGTGGGTCAGTGTGTGGATCGGTGTGAGGGTCGGTGTGTGGGTCGGTGTGTGGGTCGGTGTGTGGGTCGGTGTGAGGGTCGGTGTGTGGGTCGGTGTGTGGCTCAGTGTGAGGGTCGATGTGTGGGTCGGTGTGTGGGTCGGTGTGTGGGTCGGTGTGAGGGTCGGTGTGTGGGTCGGTGTGTGGGTCGGTGTGAGGGTTGGTTTGTGGGTCATTGTGTGGGTCGTTGTATTGGGTCATTGTGTGGGTCGTTGTGTGGGTCGGTGTATGGGTCGTTGTGTGGGACAGTGTGAGGGGCGGTGTGTGTGTCGCTGTGTGGGTTGGTGTGAGGGTCGTAGTGTGGGTCGGTGTGCGGGTCAGTGTGTGGGTCAGTGTGAGGGTCGGTGTGTGGGTCGGTGTGTGGGTCGGTGTGTGGGTCGGTGTGTGGGTCGGAGTGTGGGTCGGATTGTGGCTCGGTGCGTGGCTCGGTGTGTGGGTCGGTGTGAGGGTCGGTGTGCGGCTCGGTGTGTGGGTCGGTGTGTGGGCCGGTGTGAGTGTCAGTGCGTGGGTCGGTGTGTGGGTCGGTGTGAGGGTCGGTGTGCGGGTCGGTGTGCGGCTCGGTGTGCGGCTCGGTGTGTGGGTCGGTGTGTGGGCCGGTGTGAGTGTCAGTGCGTGGGTCGGTGTGTGGGTCGGTGTGTGGGTCGGTGTGTGGGTCGGTGTGTGGCTCGGTGTGTGGGTCGGTGTGTGGGTCGGAGTGTGGATCGGAGTGTGGATCGGAGTGTGGATCGGAGTGTGGGTCAGTGTGTGGGTCGGTGTGTGGGTCGGTGTGTGGGTCGGTGTGTGGGTCGGTGTGTGGTTCGGTGTGTGGGTCGGTGTGTGGCTTGGTGTGAGTGTTGGTGTGCGGGTCGGTGTGCGGGTCGGTTTGTGGGTCGGTGTGAGTGTCAGTGTGTGGGTCCGTGTGTGGGTCGGTGTGTGAGTCGGTGTGTGGGTCGGAGTGTGGGTCGTTGTGTGGGTCGGATTGTGGCTCGATGTGTGGCTCGGTGTGAGGGTCGGTGTTAGGGTCGGTGTGTGGGTCGGTTTGTGGTTCGGTGTGTGGGTCGGTGTGCGGGTTGGTGTGTGGGTCGGTGTGAGTGTCAGTGTGTGGGTCGGTGTGAGGGTCGGAGTGTGGGTCGGTGTGTGGGTCGGTGTGTGGGTCGGTGTGTGGGTCGGTGTGCGGGTCGGTGTGCGGGTCGGTGTGCGGGTCGGTGTGCGGGTCGGTGTGCGCGTCGGTGTGCGGGTCGGTGTGCGGGTCGGTGTGCGGGTCGGTGTGTGGGTCGGTGTGTGTGTCGGTGTGTGGCTTGGTGTGTGGCTTGGTGTGTGGGTCGGTGTGTGGGTCGGTGTGTGGGTCGGAGTGTGGGTCGGTGTGCGGGTCGGTGTGTGGGTCGGTGTGTGGGTCGCTGTGTGGGTCGCTGTGTGGGTCGGTGTGTGTGTCGTTGTGTGGGTCTGTGTGTGGGTCGGTGTGTGACTTGGTGTGAGGGTTGGTGTGAGGGTCGGTGTGAGCGTCGGTGTGTGGGTCGGGGTGTGGGGCGGTGTGAGGGTCGGTGTGTGGGTCGGTTTGTGGTTCGGTGTGTGGGTCGGTGTGCGGGTTGGTGTGTGGGTCGGTGTGAGTGTCAATGTGTGGGTCGGTGTGAGGGTCGGTGTGCGGGTCGGTGTGCGGGTCGGTGTGTGGGTCGGTGTGTGGGTCGCTGTGTGGGTCGGTGTGTGGGTCGTTGTGTGGGTCTGTGTGTGGGTCGGTGTGTGGCTTGGTGTGAGGGTTGGTGTGTGGGTCGGTTTGTGGGTCCATGTGTCGGTCGTTGTGTGGGTAGGTGTGTGCGTCGGTGTGTGCGTCGGTGTGTGGGTCGGTGTGTGGCTCGGTGTGTGGGTCGGTGTGTGTGTCGGTGTGTGGGCCGGTTTGTGGGTCGGTGTGTGGCTCGGTGTGAGTGTCGGTGTGAGGGTTGGTGTGTGGCTCAGTGTGTGGGTCGGTGTGTGGCTCGGTGTGTGGGTCGTTTTGTGGGTCGGTGTGTGGGTCAGTGTGTGGGTCAGTGTGAGGGTCGCTCTGTGGGTCGGTGTGTGGGTCGGTGTGTGGTTCGGTGTGTGGGTTGGTGTGTGGGTCGGTGTGTGGGTCGGTGTGTGGGTCGGTGTGAGGGACGGTGTGAGTGTCGGTGTGTGGGTCGGGGTGTGGGGCGGTGTGAGGGTCGGTGTGTGGCTCGGTGTGTGGGTCGGCATGTGGCTCAGTGTGCGGGTCGGTGTGTGGGTCGGTCTGCGGGTCGTTGTGTGGCTCAGTGTGTGGGTCGGTGTGTGGATCTGTGTGTGGGTCTGTGTGTGGGTCAGTGTGTGTGTCGGTGTGTGGGTCGGTGTATGGGTCGGTGTGTGGGTCTATGTGTGGGTCTGTGTGTGGGTCGGTGTAAGGGTCGGTGTGTGGGTCTGTGTGTGGGTCGGTGTGTGGCTCGGTGTGTGGGTCGGTGTGAGGGTCGGTGTGAGTGTCGGTGTGTGGGTCGGTGTGTGGGTCAGTGTGAGGGTCGGTTTGTGGGTCGGTGTGTGGGTCGGTGTGTGGGCCGGTGAGTGGCTCGGTGTGAGGGTCGCTGTGTGGGTCGGTGTGTGGGTCGGTGTGTGGGTCGCTGTGTGTCGGTGTGCGGCTCAGTGTATGGGTCGGTGTGAGGGTCGGTGTAAGGGTCGGTGTGTGGGTCGGTGTGTGGGTCGGTTTGAGGGTCGATGTGTGGGTCGGTGTGTGGGTCGGTGTGTGTCTCGGTGTGTGGGTCGGTGTGTGGATCGGTGTGAGGGTCGGTGTGTGGGTCAGTGTGTGGGTCGGTGTGTGGGTCGGTGTGTGGGTCGGTGTGAGGGTCGGTGTGTGGCTCAGTGTGTGGCTCGGTGTGAGGGTCGGTGTTAGGGTCAGTGTGTGGGTTGGTTTGTGGGTCCGTGTTTCGGTCGTTGTGTGGGTCGGTGTGTGCGTCGGTGTGTGCGTCGGTGTGTGGCTCGGTGTGTGGGTTGATGTGTGTGTCGGTGTGTGGGCCGTTTTGAGGTTTCGGTGTGTGGCTCGGTGTGAGGGTCGGTGTGTGGGTCGGTGTGTGGCTCGTTGTGTGGGTCGGTGTGTGGCTCGGTGTGTGGGTCAGTGTGAGGGTCGCTCTGTGGGTCGGTGTGTGGGTCGGTGTGTGGGTCAGTGTGTGGGCCGGTGTGTGGGTCGGTGTGAGGGTCGGTGTGAGTGTCGGTGTGTGGGTCGGGGTGTGGGGCGGTGTGAGGGTCGGTGTGTGGCTCGGTGTGCGGGTCGGTATGTGGCTCAGTGTGCGGGTCGTTGTGTGGGTCATTGTGCGGGTCGTTGTGTGGCTCAGTGTGTGGGTCGGTGCGTGGATCTGTGTGTGGATCTGTGTGTGGGTCTGTGTGTGGGTCGGTGTGTGGGTCGGTGTGTGGGTCGGTGTGTGGGTCGGTGTGTGGGTCGGTGTGTGGGTCGGTGTGTGCGTCTGTGTGTGGGTCGGTGTGAGGGTCGGTGTGTGGGTCGGTGTGTGGTTCGGTGTGTGGCTCGGTGTGTGGGTCGGTGTGAGGGTCGGTGTGAGTGTCAGTGTGTGGGTCGGTGTGTGGGTCGGTGTGAGGGTCGGTGTGTGGGTCGGTGTGTGGGTCGGTGTGTGGGCCGGTGAGTGGCTCGGTGTGTGGGTTGCTGTGTGGGTCGGTGTGCGGCTCAGTGTGTGGGTCGGTGTGAGGGTCGGTGTGAGGGTCGGCGTGTGGCTCAGTGTGCGGGTCGGTGTGTGGGTCGGTCTGCGGGTCGTTGTGTGGCTCAGTGTGTGGGTCGGTGTGTGGATCTGTGTGTGGGTCTGTGTGTGGGTCGGTGTGTGGGTCGGTGTGTGGGTCGGTGTATGGGTCGGTGTGTGGGTCTGTGTGTGGGTCTGTGTGTGGGTCGGTGTGAGGGTCGGTGTGTGGGTCGGTGTGTGGGTCGGTGTGTGGCTCGGTGTGTGGGTCGGTGTGAGGGTCGGTGTGAGTGTCGGTGTGTGGGTCGGTGTGTGGGTCAGTGTGAGGGTCGGTGTGTGGGTCGTTGTGTGGGTCGGTGTGTGGGCCGGTGAGTGGCTCGGTGTGAGGGTCGCTGTGTGGGTCGGTGTGCAGCTCAGTGTATGGGTCGGTGTGAGGGTCGGTGTAAGGGTCGGTGTGTGGGTCGGTGTGTCGGCCGGTTTGAGGGTCGGTGTGTGGGTCGGTGTGTGGGTCGGTGTGTGTCTCGGTGTGTGGGTCGATGTGTGGATCGGTGTGAGGGTCGGTGTGTGGGTCAGTATGGGGGTCAGTGTGTGGGTCGTTGTGTGGGTCGGTGTGAGGGTCGGTGTGTGGGTCGGTGTGTGGCTCAGTGTGTGGCTCGGTGTGAGGGTCGGTGTTAGGGTCGGTGTGTGGGTCGGTTTGTGGGTCCGTGTGTCGGTCGTTGTGTGGGTCGGTGTGTGCGTCGGTGTGTGCGTCGGTGTGTGGGTCGGTGTGTGGCTCGGTGTGTGGGTTGATGTGTGTGTCGGTGTGTGGGTCATTGTGAGGGTCGCTCTGTGGGTCGGTGTGTGGGTCGGTGTGTTGGTCAGTGTGTGGGCCGGTGTGTGGGTCGGTGTGAGGGTCGGTGTGAGCGTCAGTGTGTGGGTCGGGGTGTGGGGCGGTGTGAGGGTCAGTGTGTGGCTCGGTGTGCGGGTCGGTATGTGGCTCAGTGTGCAGGTCGGTGTGTGGGTCATTGTGCGGGTCGTTGTGTGGCTCAGTGTGTGGGTCGGTGTGTGGATCTGTGTGTGGGTTTGTGTGTGGGTCGGTGTGTGGGTCGGTGTGTGGGTCGGTGTGTGCGTCTGTGTGTGGGTCGGTGTGAGGGTCGATGTGTGGGTCGGTGTGTGGTTCGGTGTGTGGCTCGGTGTGTGGCTCGGTGTGTGGGTCGGTGTGAGGGTCGGTGTGAGTGTCGGTGTGAGTGTCGGTGTGTGGGTCGGTGTGTGGGTCGGTGTGAGGGTCGGTGTGTGGGTCGGTGTGTGGGTCGGTGTGTGGGCCGGTGAGTGGCTCGGTGTGTGGGTCGATGTGTGGGTCGGTGTGAGGGTCGGTGTGTGGGTCGGTGTGTGGCTCAGTGTGAGGGTCGATGTGTGGGTCGGTGTGTGGGTCGGTGTGTGGGTCGGTGTGAGGGTCGGTGTGTGGGTCGGTGCGTGGGATGGTGTGAGGGTTGGTTTGTGGGTCTTTGTGTGGGTCGTTGTGTGGGTCGTTGTGTGGGTCATTGTGTGGGTCGGTGTGTGGGTCGGTGTGTGGGACAGTGTGAGGGTCGGTGTGTGTGTCGCTGTGTGGGTTGGTGTGAGGGTCGTAGTGTGGGTCGGTGTGCGGGTCAGTGTGTGGGTCGGTGTGGGGGTCTGTGTGTGGGTCGGTGTGCGGGTCAGTGTGTGGTTCGGTGTGAGGTTCAGTGTGTGGGTCGGTGTGTGTGTCTGTGTGTGGGTTGCTGTGAGGGTCGGTGTGTTGGGCAGTGTGAGGGCCAGTCCGTGTGTTGGTGTGAGGGTCTGTGTGTGGGTCGGTGTGAGGGTCAGTGTTTGGGTCGGTGTGAGGGTCGGTGTGTGGGTCGGTGTGTGGGTCTGTATGCGGGTCGGTGTGTGGGTCTGTGCGCGGGTCGGTGTGGGAGTAGGTGTGTGGGTCGGTGCGCGGGTCGGTGTGGGTCGGTGTGTGGGTCGGTGCGTGGCTCGGTGTGTGGCTCGGTGTGAGGGTTGGTGTTAGGTTCGGTGTGTGGGTCGGTTTGTGGGTCCGTGTGTCGGTCGTTGTGTGGGTCGGTGTGTACGTCGGTGTGTGCATCGGTTTGTGGGTCGGTGTGTGGCTCGTTGTGTGGGTCGGTGTGTGTGTCGGTGTGTGGGCCGATTTGTGGGTCGGTGTGTGGCTCGGTGTGAGGGTCGGTGTGTGGGTCGGTGTGTGGGTCGGTGTGTGGCTCGGTGTGTGGGTCGGTGTGTGGCTCGGTGTGTGGGTCGGTTTGTGGGTCGGTGTGTCGGTCGGTGTGTGGGCCAGTGTGAGGGTCGCTCTGTGGATCGGTGTGTGGGTCGGTGAGTGGGTCGGTATGTGGGTCGGTGTGAGGGTCGGTGTGTGGGTCGGTGTGTGGGTCGGTGTGAGGGTCCGTGTGAGGGTCGGTGTGTTGGTCGGTGTGTGGGTCGGTGTGTGGGTCGGTGTGTGGGTCGGTGTGTGGGTCGGTGTGAGGGTCGGTGTGAGCGTCGGTGTGTGGGTCACGGTGTGGGGCGGTGTGAGGGTCGGTGTGTGGCTCGGTGTGCGGGTCGGTATGTGGCTCAGTGTGCGGGTCGGTGTGCGGGTCGGTGTGTGGGTCGGTGTGCGTGTCGGTGTGTGGCTCAGTGTGTGGGTCGGTGTGTGGCTCTGTGTGTGGGTCTGTGTGTGGGTCGGTGTGTGGGTCGGTGTGTGGGTCGGTTTGTGGGTTGGTGTGTGGGTCAGTGTGAGGGTCGGTGTGTGGGTCGGTGTGTGGGTCGGTGTGTGGGTCGGTGTGTGGCTCGGTGTGAGTGTCGGTGTGTGGGTCAGTGTGTGGGCCGGTGTGAGGATCGATGTGTGGGTCGGTGTGTGGGTCGGTGTGTGGGCCGGAGAGTGGCTCGGTGTGTGGGTCGTTCTGTGGGTCGGTGTGTGGCTCAGTGTGTGGGTCGGTGTGAGGGTCGGTGTGAGGGTCGGTGTGTGGGTCGGTGTGTGGGTCGGTGTGTGGCTCGGTGTGAGGGTCGGTGTGTGGGTCGGTGTGTTGGTTGGTTTGAGGGTCGGTGTGTGGGTCGGTGTGTGGGTCGGTGTGTGTGTCGATGTGTGGGTCGGTGTGTGTCTCGGTGTGCGGGTCGGTGTGTGGCTCGGTGTGAGAGTCGGTGTGTGGGTCGGTGTGTGGTTCGGTGTGTGGGTCGGTGTGAGGGTCGGTGTGTGGGTCGGTGTGTGGCTCAGTTTGAGGGTTGATGTGTGGGTCGGTGTGTGGGTCGGTGTGTGGGTCGGTGTGAGGATCGATGTGTGGGTCGGTGTGTGGCTCGGTGTGTGGGTCAGTGTGTGGGTCGGAGTGTGGGTCGGTGTGAGGGTCGGTGTGTGGGTCGGTGTGAGGGTCGGTGTGAGGATCGGTGTGAGGGTCGGTGTGAGGGTCGGTGTGAGGGTCGGTGTGTGGGTCGGTGTGTGGCTCGGTGTGTGAGTCAGTGAGTGGTTCGGTTTGTGGGTCGGTGTGTGGTTCGGTATGAGGGTTGGTGTGTGTGTCACTCTGTGGGTCGGTGTGAGGGTCGGTGTGTGGCTCGGTGTGAGAGTCGGTGTGTGTGTCGCTCTGTGGGTCGGTGTTGGTCAGTGTGTGGGTCAGTGTGTGGCTCGGTGTGTGGGTCAGTGTGTGGGTCGGAGTGTGGGTCGGTGTGTGTGTCGGTGTGAGGGTCGGTGTGTGGGTCGGTGTGAGGGTCGGTGTGAGGCTCGGTGTGAGGGTCGGTGTGAGGGTCGGTGTGAGGGTCGGTGTATGGGTCGGTGTGTGGCTCGGTGTGTGGGTCAGTGTGTGGTTCGGTTTGTGGGTCGGTGTGTGGGTCGGTGTGAGGGTTGGTGTGTGTGTCGCTCTGTGGGTCGGTGTGAGGGTCGGTGTGTGGGTCGGTGTGAGGGTTGGTGTGTGGCTCGGTGTGAGAGTCGGTGTGTGTGTCGCTCTGTGGGTCGGTGTGTGGGTCAGTGTGTGGGTCAGTGTGTGGCTCGGTGTGTGGGTCGGTGTGTGGTTCGGTTTGTGGGTCGGTGTGTGTGTCGCTCTGTGGGTCGGTGTGAGGGTCGGTGTGTGGGTCAGTGTGTGGCTCGGTGTGAGGTTCAGTGTGTGGTTCGGTGTGTGTGTCAGTGTGTGTGTCAGTATGTGGGTCGGTGTGTGGCTCAGTGTGTGGCTCAGTGTGAGGGTCGGTGTGTGGGTCGGTGTGTGTGTCAGTGTGAGGGTCGCTCTGTGGGTCGGTGTGTGGGTCGGTGTGTTGGTCAGTGTGTGGGCCGGTGTGTGGGTCGGTGTGAGGGTCGGTGTGAGCGTCGGTGTGTGGGTCGGGGTGTGGGGCGGTGTGAGCGTCGGTGTGTGGCTCGGTGTGCGGGTCGGTATGTGGCTCAGTGCGCGGGTCGGTGTGTGGGTCATTGTGCGGGTCGTTGTATGGCTCAGTGTGTGGGTCGGTGTGTGGATCTGTGTGTGGGTCTGTGTGTGGGTCGGTGTGTGGGTCGGTGTGTGGGTCGGTGTGTGCGTCTGTGTGTGGGTCGGTGTGAGGGTCGATGTGTGGGTCGGTGTGTGGTTCGGTGTGTGGCTCGGTGTGTGGCTCGGTGTGAGGGTCGGTGTGAGTGTCGGTGTGTGGGTCGGTGTGTGGGTCGGTGTGAGGGTCGGTGTGTGGGTCGGTGTGTGGGTCGGTGTGTGGGCCGGTGAGTGGCTCGGTGTGTGGGTCGCTGTGTGGGTCGGTGTGCGGCTCAGTGTGCGGGTCGGTGTGAGGGTCGGTGTGAGGGTCGGCGTGTGCGTCGGCATGTGGCTCGGTGTGAGGGTCGGTATGTGGGTCGGTGTGTGGGTCGGTTTGAGGGTCGGTGTGTGGGTCGGTGTGTGGGTCGGTGTCTGGGTCGGTGTGTGTGTCGGTGTGTGGGTCGGTGTGTGTCTCGGTGTGTGGGTCGGTGTGTGGATCGGTGTGCGGGTCGGTGTGTGGGTCGGTGTGAGGGTCGGTGTGTGGGTCGGTGTGTGGCTCAGTGTGAGGGTCGATGTGAGGGTCGATGTGTGGGTCGGTGTGTGGGTCGGTGTGTGGGTCGGTGTGAGGGTCGGTGTGTGGGTCGGTGTGTGGGTCGGTGTGAGGGTTGTTTTGTGGGTCTTTGTGTGGGTCGTTGTGTGGGTCGTTGTGTGGATCATTGTGTGGGTCGGTGTGTGGGTCGGTGTGTGGGACAGTGCGAGGGTCGGTGTGTGTGTCGCTGTGTGGGTTGGTGTGAGGGTCGTAGTGTGGGTCGGTGTGCGGGTCGGTGTGTGGGTCGGTGTGGGGGTCTGTGTGTGGGTCGGTGTGCGGGTCAGTGTGTGGGTCGGTGTGAGGGTCAGTGTGTGGGTCGGTGTGTGTGTCTGTGTGTGGGGTGGTGTGAGGGTCGGTGTGTTGGGCAGTGTGAGGGCCAGTCCGTGTGTTGGTGTGAGGGTCTGTGTGTGGGTCGGTGTGAGGGTCAGTGTTTGGGTCGGTGTGAGGGTCGGTGTGTGGGTCGGTGTGTGGGTCTGTATGCGGGTCAGAGTGTGGGTCTGTGCGCGGGTCGGTATGGGAGTAGGTGTGTGGGTCGGTGCGTGGGTCGGTGTGTGGGTCGGTGTGTGGGTCGGTGCGTGGCTCGGTGTGTGGCTCGGTGTGAGGGTCGGTGTTAGGTTCGGTGTGTGGGTCGGTTTGTGGGTCCGTGTGTCGGTCGTTGTGTGGGTCACTGTTTACATCGGTGTGTGCATCGGTTTGTGGGTCGGTGTGTGGCTCGTTGTGTGGGTCGGTGTGTGTGTCGGTGTGTGGGCCGATTTGTGGGTCAGTGTGTGGCTCGGTGTGAGGGTCGGTGTGTGGGTCGGTGTGTGGGTCAGTGTGTGGCTCGGTGTGTGGGTCGGTGTGTGGCTCGGTGTGTGGGTCGGTTTGTGGGTCGGTGTGTCGGTCGGTGTGTGGGTCGGTGTGTGGGCCAGTGTGAGGGTCGCTCTGTGGGTCGGTGTGTGGGTCGGTGAGTGGGTCGGTGTGTGGGTCGGTGTGTGGGCTGGTGAGTGGCTCGGTGTGAGGGTCGCTGTGTGGGTCGGTGTGTGGGTCGGTGTGTGGGTCGCTGTGTGTCGGTGTGCGGCTCAGTGTATGGGTCGGTGTGAGGGTCGGTGTAAGGGTCGGTGTGTGGGTCGGTGTGTGGGTCGGTTTGAGGGTCGATGTGTGGGTCGGTGTGTGGGTCGGTGTGTGTCTCGGTGTGTGGGTCGGTGTGTGGATCGGTGTGAGGGTCGGTGTGTGGGTCAGTGTGTGGGTTGGTGTGTGGGTCGGTGTGTGGGTCGGTGTGAGGGTCGGTGTGTGGCTCAGTGTGTGGCTCGGTGTGAGGGTCGGTGTTAGGGTCAGTGTGTGGGTTGGTTTGTGGGTCCGTGTTTCGGTCGTTGTGTGGGTCGGTGTGTGCGTCGGTGTGTGCGTCGGTGTGTGGGTCGGTGTGTGGCTCGGTGTGTGGGTTGATGTGTGTGTCGGTGTGTGGGCCGGTTTGAGGCTCGGTGTGTGGCTCGGTGTGAGGGTCGGTGTGTGGGTCGGTGTGTGGCTCGTTGTGTGGGTCGGTGTGTGGCTCGGTGTGTGGGTCAGTGTGAGGGTCGCTCTGTGGGTCGGTGTGTGGGTCGGTGTGTGGGTCAGTGTGTGGGTCGGTGTGTGGGTCGGTGTGAGGGTCGGTGTGAGCGTCGGTGTGTGGGTCGGGGTGTGGGGCGGTGTGAGGGTCGGTGTGTGGCTCGGTGTGCGGGTCGGTATGTGGCTCAGTGTGCGGGTCGGTGTGTGGGTCATTGTGCGGGTCGTTGTGTGGCTCAGTGTGTGGGTCGGTGCGTGGATCTGTGTGTGGATCTGTGTGTGGGTCGGTGTGTGGGTCGGTGTGTGGGTCGGTGTGTGGGTCGGTGTGTGGGTCGGTGTGTGGGTCGGTGTGTGGGTCGGTGTGTGCGTCTGTGTGTGGGTCGGTGTGAGGGTCGGTGTGTGGGTCGGTGTGTGGTTCGGTGTGTGGCTCGGTGTGTGGGTCGGTGTGAGGGTCGGTGTGAGTGTCGGTGTGTGGGTCGGTGTGTGGGTCGGTGTGAGGGTCGGTGTGTGGGTCGGTGTGTGGGCCGGTGAGTGGCTCGGTGTGTGGGTTGCTGTGTGGGTCGGTGTGCGGCTCAGTGTGTGGGTCGGTGTGAGGGTCGGTGTGAGGGTCGGCGTGTGGCTCAGTGTGCGGGTCGGTGTGTGGGTCGGTCTGCGGGTCGTTGTGTGGCTCAGTGTGTGGGTCGGTGTGTGGATCTGTGTGTGGGTCTGTGTGTGGGTCGGTGTGTGGGTCGGTGTGTGGGTCGGTGTATGGGTCGATGTGTGGGTCTGTGTGTGGGTCTGTGTGTGGGTCGGTGTGAGGGTCGGTGTGTGGGTCGGTGTGTGGGTCGGTGTGTGGCTCGGTGTGTGGGTCGGTGTGAGGGTCGGTGTGAGTGTCGGTGTGTGGGTCGGTGTGTGGGTCAGTGTGAGAGTCGGTGTGTGGGTCGTTGTGTGGGTCGGTGTGTGGGCCGGTGAGTGGCTCGGTGTGAGGGTCGCTGTGTGGGTCGGTGTGCAGCTCAGTGTATGGGTCAGTGTGAGGGTCGGTGTAAGGGTCGGTGTGTGTGTCAGTGTGAGGGTCGCTCTGTGGGTCGGTGTGTGGGTCGGTGTGTTGGTCAGTGTGTGGGCCGGTGTGTGGGTCGGTGTGAGGGTCGGTGTGAGCGTCGGTGTGTGGGTCGGGGTGTGGGGCGGTGTGAGCGTCGGTGTGTGGCTCGGTGTGCGGGTCGGTATGTGGCTCAGTGCGCGGGTCGGTGTGTGGGTCATTGTGCGGGTCGTTGTATGGCTCAGTGTGTGGGTCGGTGTGTGGATCTGTGTGTGGGTCTGTGTGTGGGTCGGTGTGTGGGTCGGTGTGTGGGTCGGTGTGTGCCTCTGTGTGTGGGTCGGTGTGAGGGTCGATGTGTGGGTCGGTGTGTGGTTCGGTGTGTGGCTCGGTGTGTGGCTCGGTGTGAGGGTCGGTGTGAGTGTCGGTGTGTGGGTCGGTGTGTGGGTCGGTGTGAGGGTCGGTGTGTGGGTCGGTGTGTGGGTCGGTGTGTGGGCCGGTGAGTGGCTCGGTGTGTGGGTCGCTGTGTGGGTCGGTGTGCGGCTCAGTGTGCGGGTCGGTGTGAGGGTCGGTGTGAGGGTCGGCGTGTGGGTCGGCATGTGGCTCGGTGTGAGGGTCGGTATGTGGGTCGGTGTGTGGGTCGGTTTGAGGGTCGGTGTGTGGGTCGGTGTGTGGGTCGGTGTCTGGGTCGGTGTGTGTGTCGGTGTGTGGGTCGGTGTGTGTCTCGGTGTGTGGGTCGGTGTGTGGATCGGTGTGCGGGTCGGTGTGTGGGTCGGTGTGAGGGTCGGTGTGTGGGTCGGTGTGTGGCTCAGTGTGAGGGTCGATGTGAGGGTCGATGTGTGGGTCGGTGTGTGGGTCGGTGTGTGGGTCGGTGTGAGGGTCGGTGTGTGGGTCGGTGTGTGGGTCGGTGTGAGGGTTGTTTTGTGGGTCTTTGTGTGGGTCGTTGTGTGGGTCGTTGTGTGGATCATTGTGTGGGTCGGTGTGTGGGTCGGTGTGTGGGACAGTGCGAGGGTCGGTGTGTGTGTCGCTGTGTGGGTTGGTGTGAGGGTCGTAGTGTGGGTCGGTGTGCGGGTCGGTGTGTGGGTCGGTGTGGGGGTCTGTGTGTGGGTCGGTGTGCGGGTCAGTGTGTGGGTCGGTGTGAGGGTCAGTGTGTGGGTCGGTGTGTGTGTCTGTGTGTGGGGTGGTGTGAGGGTCGGTGTGTTGGGCAGTGTGAGGGCCAGTCCGTGTGTTGGTGTGAGGGTCTGTGTGTGGGTCGGTGTGAGGGTCAGTGTTTGGGTCGGTGTGAGGGTCGGTGTGTGGGTCGGTGTGTGGGTCTGTATGCGGGTCAGAGTGTGGGTCTGTGCGCGGGTCGGTATGGGAGTAGGTGTGTGGGTCGGTGCGTGGGTCGGTGTGTGGGTCGGTGTGTGGGTCGGTGCGTGGCTCGGTGTGTGGCTCGGTGTGAGGGTCGGTGTTAGGTTCGGTGTGTGGGTCGGTTTGTGGGTCCGTGTGTCGGTCGTTGTGTGGGTCACTGTTTACATCGGTGTGTGCATCGGTTTGTGGGTCGGTGTGTGGCTCGTTGTGTGGGTCGGTGTGTGTGTCGGTGTGTGGGCCGATTTGTGGGTCAGTGTGTGGCTCGGTGTGAGGGTCGGTGTGTGGGTCGGTGTGTGGGTCAGTGTGTGGCTCGGTGTGTGGGTCGGTGTGTGGCTCGGTGTGTGGGTCGGTTTGTGGGTCGGTGTGTCGGTCGGTGTGTGGGTCGGTGTGTGGGCCAGTGTGAGGGTCGCTCTGTGGGTCGGTGTGTGGGTCGGTGAGTGGGTCGGTGTGTGGGTCGGTGTGTGGGCTGGTGAGTGGCTCGGTGTGAGGGTCGCTGTGTGGGTCGGTGTGTGGGTCGGTGTGTGGGTCGCTGTGTGTCGGTGTGCGGCTCAGTGTATGGGTCGGTGTGAGGGTCGGTGTAAGGGTCGGTGTGTGGGTCGGTGTGTGGGTCGGTTTGAGGGTCGATGTGTGGGTCGGTGTGTGGGTCGGTGTGTGTCTCGGTGTGTGGGTCGGTGTGTGGATCGGTGTGAGGGTCGGTGTGTGGGTCAGTGTGTGGGTCGGTGTGTGGGTCGGTGTGTGGGTCGGTGTGAGGGTCGGTGTGTGGCTCAGTGTGTGGCTCGGTGTGAGGGTCGGTGTTAGGGTCAGTGTGTGGGTTGGTTTGTGGGTCCGTGTTTCGGTCGTTGTGTGGGTCGGTGTGTGCGTCGGTGTGTGCGTCGGTGTGTGGGTCGGTGTGTGGCTCGGTGTGTGGGTTGATGTGTGTGTCGGTGTGTGGGCCGGTTTGAGGCTCGGTGTGTGGCTCGGTGTGAGGGTCGGTGTGTGGGTCGGTGTGTGGCTCGTTGTGTGGGTCGGTGTGTGGCTCGGTGTGTGGGTCAGTGTGAGGGTCGCTCTGTGGGTCGGTGTGTGGGTCGGTGTGTGGGTCAGTGTGTGGGTCGGTGTGTGGGTCGGTGTGAGGGTCGGTGTGAGCGTCGGTGTGTGGGTCGGGGTGTGGGGCGGTGTGAGGGTCGGTGTGTGGCTCGGTGTGCGGGTCGGTATGTGGCTCAGTGTGCGGGTCGGTGTGTGGGTCATTGTGCGGGTCGTTGTGTGGCTCAGTGTGTGGGTCGGTGCGTGGATCTGTGTGTGGATCTGTGTGTGGGTCGGTGTGTGGGTCGGTGTGTGGGTCGGTGTGTGGGTCGGTGTGTGGGTCGGTGTGTGGGTCGGTGTGTGGGTCGGTGTGTGCGTCTGTGTGTGGGTCGGTGTGAGGGTCGGTGTGTGGGTCGGTGTGTGGTTCGGTGTGTGGCTCGGTGTGTGGGTCGGTGTGAGGGTCGGTGTGAGTGTCGGTGTGTGGGTCGGTGTGTGGGTCGGTGTGAGGGTCGGTGTGTGGGTCGGTGTGTGGGTCGGTGTGTGGGCCGGTGAGTGGCTCGGTGTGTGGGTTGCTGTGTGGGTCGGTGTGCGGCTCAGTGTGTGGGTCGGTGTGAGGGTCGGTGTGAGGGTCGGCGTGTGGCTCAGTGTGCGGGTCGGTGTGTGGGTCGGTCTGCGGGTCGTTGTGTGGCTCAGTGTGTGGGTCGGTGTGTGGATCTGTGTGTGGGTCTGTGTGTGGGTCGGTGTGTGGGTCGGTGTGTGGGTCGGTGTATGGGTCGATGTGTGGGTCTGTGTGTGGGTCTGTGTGTGGGTCGGTGTGAGGGTCGGTGTGTGGGTCGGTGTGTGGGTCGGTGTGTGGCTCGGTGTGTGGGTCGGTGTGAGGGTCGGTGTGAGTGTCGGTGTGTGGGTCGGTGTGTGGGTCAGTGTGAGAGTCGGTGTGTGGGTCGTTGTGTGGGTCGGTGTGTGGGCCGGTGAGTGGCTCGGTGTGAGGGTCGCTGTGTGGGTCGGTGTGCAGCTCAGTGTATGGGTCAGTGTGAGCGTCGGTGTAAGGGTCGGTGTGTGGGTCGGTGTGTGGGTCGGTGTGTGTGTCGTTGTGTGGGTCATTGTGTGGGTCGGTGTGTGGGTCGGTGTGTGGGACAGTGTGAGGGTCGGTGTGTGTGTCGCTGTGTGGGTTGGTGTGAGGGTCGTAGTGTGGGTCGGTGTGCGGGTCAGTGTGTGGGTCGGTGTGGGGGTCTGTGTGTGGGTCGGTGTGCGGGTCAGTGTGTGGTTCGGTGTGAGGTTCAGTGTGTGGGTCGGTGTGTGTGTCTGTGTGTGGGTTGCTGTGAGGGTCGGTGTGTTGGGGCAGTGTGAGGGCCAGTCCGTGTGTTAGTGTGAGGGTCTGTGTGTGGGTCGGTGTGAGGGTCAGTGTTTGGGTCGGTGTGAGGGTCGGTGTGGTGGGTCGGTGTGTGGGTCTGTATGCGGGTCGGTGTGTGGGTCTGTGCGCGGGTCGGTGTGGGAGTAGGTGTGTGGGTCGGTGCGCGGGTCGGTGTGGGTCGGTGTGTGGGTCGGTGCGTGGCTCGGTGTGTGGCTCGGTGTGAGGGTTGGTGTTAGGTTCGGTGTGTGGGTCGGTTTGTGGGTCCGTGTGTCGGTCGTTGTGTGGGTCGGTGTGTACGTCGGTGTGTGCATCGGTTTGTGGGTCGGTGTGTGGCTCGTTGTGTGGGTCGGTGTGTGTGTCGGTGTGTGGGCCGATTTGTGGGTCGGTGTGTGGCTCGGTGTGAGGGTCGGTGTGTGGGTCGGTGTGTGGGTCGGTGTGTGGGCTCGGTGTGTGGGTCGGTGTGGCTCGTGTGTGGGTCGGTTTGTGGGTCGGTGTGTCGGTCGGTGTGTGGGCCAGTGTGAGGGTCGCTCTGTGGATCGGTGTGTGGGTCGGTGAGTGGGTCGGTATGTGGGTCGGTGTGAGGGTCGGTGTGTGGGTCGGTGTGTGGGTCGGTGTGAGGGTCCGTGTGAGGGTCGGTGTGTTGGTCGGTGTGTGGGTCGGTGTGTGGGTCGGTGTGTGGGTCGGTGTGTGGGTCGGTGTGAGGGTCGGTGTGAGCGTCGGTGTGTGGGTCACGGTGTGGGGCGGTGTGAGGGTCGGTGTGTGGCTCGGTGTGTGGGTCGGTATGTGGCTCAGTGTGCGGGTCGGTGTGCGGGTCGGTGTGTGGGTCGGTGTGCGTGTCGGTGGTGTGGCTCAGTGTGTGGGTCGGTGTGTGGCTCTGTGTGTGGGTCTGTGTGTGGGTCGGTGTGTGGGTCGGTGTGTGGGTCGGTTTGTGGGTTGGTGTGTGGGTCAGTGTGAGGGTCGGTGTGTGGGTCGGTGTGTGGGTCGGTGTGTGGGTCGGTGTGTGGCTCGGTGTGAGTGTCGGTGTGTGGGTCAGTGTGTGGGCCGGTGTGAGGATCGATGTGTGGGTCGGTGTGTGGGTCGGTGTGTGGGCCGGAGAGTGGCTCGGTGTGTGGGTCGTTCTGTGGGTCGGTGTGTGGCTCAGTGTGTGGGTCGGTGTGAGGGTCGGTGTGAGGCTCGGTGTGTGGGTCGGTGTGTGGGTCGGTGTGTGGCTCGGTGTGAGGGTCGGTGTGTGGGTCGGTGTGTTGGTTGGTTTGAGGGTCGGTGTGTGGGTCGGTGTGTGGGTCGGTGTGTGTGTCGATGTGTGGGTCGGTGTGTGTCTCGGTGTGCGGGTCGGTGTGTGGCTCGGTGTGAGAGTCGGTGTGTGGGTCGGTGTGTGGTTCGGTGTGTGGGTCGGTGTGAGGGTCGGTGTGTGGGTCGGTGTGTGGCTCAGTTTGAGGGTTGATGTGTGGTCGGTGTGTGGGTCGGTGTGTGGGTCGGTGTGAGGATCGATGTGTGGGTCGGTGTGTGGCTCGGTGTGTGGGTCAGTGTGTGGGTCGGAGTGTGGGTCGGTGTGAGGGGTCGGTGTGAGGGTCGGTGTGAGGATCGGTGTGAGGGTCGGTGTGAGGGTCGGTGTGAGGGCCGGTGTGTGGGTCGGTGTGTGGTTCGGTGTGTGGGTCAGTGTGTGGTTCGGTTTGTGGGTCGGTGTGTGGTTCGGTATGAGGGTTGGTGTGTGTGTCACTCTGTGGGTCGGTGTGAGGGTCGGTGTGTGGCTCGGTGTGAGAGTCGGTGTGTGTGTCGCTCTGTGGGTCGGTGTGTGGGTCAGTGTGTGGGTCAGTGTGTGGCTCGGTGTGTGGGTCAGTGTGTGGGTCGGAGTGTGGGTCGGTGTGTGTGTCGGTGTGAGGGTCGGTGTGTGGGTCGGTGTGAGGGTCGGTGTGAGGCTCGGTGTGAGGGTCGGTGTGAGGGTCGGTGTGAGGGTCGGTGTATGGGTCGGTGTGTGGCTCGGTGTGTGGGTCAGTGTGTGGTTCGGTTTGTGGGTCGGTGTGTGGGTCGGTGTGAGGGTTGGTGTGTGTGTCGCTCTGTGGGTCGGTGTGAGGGTCGGTGTGTGGGTCGGTGTGAGGGTTGGTGTGTGGCTCGGTGTGAGAGTCGGTGTGTGTGTCGCTCTGTGGGTCGGTGTGTGGGTCAGTGTGTGGGTCAGTGTGTGGCTCGGTGTGTGGGTCGGTGTGTGGTTCGGTTTGTGGGTCGGTGTGTGTGTCGCTCTGTGGGTCGGTGTGAGGGTCGCTGTGTGGGTCAGTGTGTGGCTCGGTGTGAGGTTCAGTGTGTGGTTCGGTGTGTGTGTCAGTGTGTGTGTCAGTGTGTGGGTCGGTGTGTGGCTCAGTGTGTGGCTCAGTGTGAGGGTCGGTGTGTGGGTCGGTGTGTGTGTCAGTGTGAGGGTCGCTCTGTGGGTCGGTGTGTGGGTCGGTGTGTTGGTCAGTGTGTGGGCCGGTGTGTGGGTCGGTGTGAGGGTCGGTGTGAGCGTCGGTGTGTGGGTCGGGGTGTGGGGCGGTGTGAGCGTCGGTGTGTGGCTCGGTGTGCGGGTCGGTATGTGGCTCAGTGCGCGGGTCGGTGTGTGGGTCATTGTGCGGGTCGTTGTATGGCTCAGTGTGTGGGTCGGTGTGTGGATCTGTGTGTGGGTCTGTGTGTGGGTCGGTGTGTGGGTCGGTGTGTGGGTCGGTGTGTGCGTCTGTGTGTGGGTCGGTGTGAGGGTCGATGTGTGGGTCGGTGTGTGGTTCGGTGTGTGGCTCGGTGTGTGGCTCGGTGTGAGGGTCGGTGTGAGTGTCGGTGTGTGGGTCGGTGTGTGGGTCGGTGTGAGGGTCGGTGTGTGGGTCGGTGTGTGGGTCGGTGTGTGGGCCGGTGAGTGGCTCGGTGTGTGGGTCGCTGTGTGGGTCGGTGTGCGGCTCAGTGTGCGGGTCGGTGTGAGGGTCGGTGTGAGGGTCGGCGTGTGGGTCGGCATGTGGCTCGGTGTGAGGGTCGGTATGTGGGTCGGTGTGTGGGTCGGTTTGAGGGTCGGTGTGTGGGGTCGGTGTGTGGGTCGGTGTCTGGGTCGGTGTGTGTGTCGGTGTGTGGGTCGGTGTGTGTCTCGGTGTGTGGGTCGGTGTGTGGATCGGTGTGCGGGTCGGTGTGTGGGTCGGTGTGAGGGTCGGTGTGTGGGTCGGTGTGTGGCTCAGTGTGAGGGTCGATGTGAGGGTCGATGTGTGGGTCGGTGTGTGGGTCGGTGTGTGGGTCGGTGTGAGGGTCGGTGTGTGGGTCGGTGTGTGGGTCGGTGTGAGGGTTGTTTTGTGGGTCTTTGTGTGGGTCGTTGTGTGGGTCGTTGTGTGGATCATTGTGTGGGTCGGTGTGTGGGTCGGTGTGTGGGACAGTGCGAGGGTCGGTGTGTGTGTCGCTGTGTGGGTTGGTGTGAGGGTCGTAGTGTGGGTCGGTGTGCGGGTCGGTGTGTGGGTCGGTGTGGGGGTCTGTGTGTGGGTCGGTGTGCGGGTCAGTGTGTGGGTCGGTGTGAGGGTCAGTGTGTGGGTCGGTGTGTGTGTCTGTGTGTGGGGTGGTGTGAGGGTCGGTGTGTTGGGCAGTGTGAGGGCCAGTCCGTGTGTTGGTGTGAGGGTCTGTGTGTGGGTCGGTGTGAGGGTCAGTGTTTGGGTCGGTGTGAGGGTCGGTGTGTGGGTCGGTGTGTGGGTCTGTATGCGGGTCAGAGTGTGGGTCTGTGCGCGGGTCGGTATGGGAGTAGGTGTGTGGGTCGGTGCGCGGGTCGGTGTGTGGGTCGGTGTGTGGGTCGGTGCGTGGCTCGGTGTGTGGCTCGGTGTGAGGGTCGGTGTTAGGTTCGGTGTGTGGGTCGGTTTGTGGGTCCGTGTGTCGGTCGTTGTGTGGGTCACTGTTTACATCGGTGTGTGCATCGGTTTGTGGGTCGGTGTGTGGCTCGTTGTGTGGGTCGGTGTGTGTGTCGGTGTGTGGGCCGATTTGTGGGTCAGTGTGTGGCTCGGTGTGAGGGTCGGTGTGTGGGTCGGTGTGTGGGTCAGTGTGTGGCTCGGTGTGTGGGTCGGTGTGTGGCTCGGTGTGTGGGTCGGTTTGTGGGTCGGTGTGTCGGTCGGTGTGTGGGTCGGTGTGTGGGCCAGTGTGAGGGTCGCTCTGTGGGTCGGTGTGTGGGTCGGTGAGTGGGTCGGTGTGTGGGTCGGTGTGTGGGCTGGTGAGTGGCTCGGTGTGAGGGTCGCTGTGTGGGTCGGTGTGTGGGTCGGTGTGTGGGTCGCTGTGTGTCAGTGTGCGGCTCAGTGTATGGGTCGGTGTGAGGGTCGGTGTAAGGGTCGGTGTGTGGGTCGGTTTGAGGGTCGATGTGTGGGTCGGTGTGTGGGTCGGTGTGTGTCTCGGTGTGTGGGTCGGTGTGTGGATCGGTGTGAGGGTCGGTGTGTCGGTCAGTGTGTGGGTCGGTGTGTGGGTCGGTGTGTGGGTCGGTGTGAGGGTCGGTGTGTGGCTCAGTGTGTGGCTCGGTGTGAGGGTCGGTGTTAGGGTCAGTGTGTGGGTTGGTGTGTGGGTCCGTGTTTCGGTCGTTGTGTGGGTCGGTGTGTGCGTCGGTGTGTGCGTCGGTGTGTGGGTCGGTGTGTGGCTCGGTGTGTGGGTTGATGTGTGTGTCGGTGTGTGGGCCGGTTTGAGGCTCGGTGTGTGGCTCGGTGTGAGGGTCGGTGTGTGGGTCGGTGTGTGGCTCGTTGTGTGGGTCGGTGTGTGGCTCGGTGTGTGGGTCAGTGTGAGGGTCGCTCTGTGGGTCGGTGTGTGGGTCGGTGTGTGGGTCAGTGTGTGGGCCGGTGTGTGGGTCGGTGTGAGGGTCGGTGTGAGCGTCGGTGTGTGGGTCGGGGTGTGGGGCGGTGTGAGGGTCGGTGTGTGGCTCGGTGTGCGGGTCGGTATGTGGCTCAGTGTGCGGGTCGGTGTGTGGGTCATTGTGCGGGTCGTTGTGTGGCTCAGTGTGTGGGTCGGTGCGTGGATCTGTGTGTGGATCTGTGTGTGGGTAGGTGTGTGGGTCGGTGTGTGGGTCGGTGTGTGGGTCGGTGTGTGGGTCGGTGTGTGGGTCGGTGTGTGCGTCGGTGTGTGGGTCGGTGTGAGGGTCGGTGTGTGGGTCGGTGTGTGGTTCGGTGTGTGGCTCGGTGTGTGGGTCGGTGTGAGGGTCGGTGTGAGTGTCGGTGTGTGGGTCGGTGTGTGGGTCGGTGTGAGGGTCGGTGTGTGGGTCGGTGTGTGGGTCGGTGTGTGGGCCGGTGAGTGGCTCGGTGTGTGGGTTGCTGTGTGGGTCGGTGTGCGGCTCAGTGTGTGGGTCGGTGTGAGGGTCGGTGTGAGGGTCGGCGTGTGGCTCAGTGTGCGGGTCGGTGTGTGGGTCGGTCTGCGGGTCGTTGTGTGGCTCAGTGTGTGGGTCGGTGTGTGGATCTGTGTGTGGGTCTGTGTGTGGGTCGGTGTGTGGGTCGGTGTGTGGGTCGGTGTATGGGTCGGTGTGTGGGTCTGTGTGTGGGTCTGTGTGTGGGTCGGTGTGAGGGTCGGTGTGTGGGTCGGTGTGTGGGTCGGTGTGTGGCTCGGTGTGTGGGTCAGTGTGAGGGTCGGTGTGAGTGTCGGTGTGTGGGTCGGTGTGTGGGTCAGTGTGAGAGTCGGTGTGTGGGTCGTTGTGTGGGTCGGTGTGTGGGCCGGTGAGTGGCTCGGTGTGAGGGTCGCTGTGTGGGTCGGTGTGCAGCTCAGTGTATGGGTCAGTGTGAGGGTCGGTGTAAGGGTCGGTGTGTGGGTCGGTGTGTGGGTCGGTTTGAGGGTCGGTGTGTGGGTCGGTGTGTGGGTCGGTGTGTGTCTCGGTGTGTGGGTCGATGTGTGGATCGGTGTGAGGGTCGGTGTGTGGGTCAGTGTGGGGGTCAGTGTGTGGGTCATTGTGTGGGTCGGTGTGAGGGTCGGTGTGTGGGTCGGTGTGTGGCTCAGTGTGTGGCTCGGTGTGAGGGTCGGTGTTAGGGTCGGTGTGTGGGTCGGTTTGTGGGTCCGTGTGTCGGTCGTTGTGTGGGTCGGTGTGTGCGTCGGTGTGTGCGTCGGTGTGTGGGTCGGTGTGTGGCTCGGTGTGTGGGTTGATGTGTGTGTCGGTGTGTGGGCCGGTTTGTGGCTCGGTGTGTGGCTCGGTGTGAGGGTCGGTGTGTGGGTCGGTGTGTGGCTCGTTGTGTGGGTCGGTGTGTGGCTCGGTGTGTGGGTCATTGTGAGGGTCGCTCTGTGGGTCGGTGTGTGGGTCGGTGTGTTGGTCAGTGTGTGGGCCGGTGTGTGGGTCGGTGTGAGGGTCGGTGTGAGCGTCAGTGAGTGGGTCGGGGTGTGGGGCGGTGTGAGGGTCAGTGTGTGGCTCGGTGTGCGGGTCGGTATGTGGCTCAGTGTACGCGTCGGTGTGTGGGTCATTGTGCGGGTCGTTGTGTGGCTCAGTGTGTGGGTCGGTGTGTGGATCTGTGTGTGGGTTTGTGTGTGGGTCGGTGTGTGGGTCGGTGTGTGGGTCGGTGTGTGCGTCTGTGTGTGGGTCGGTGTGAGGGTCGATGTGTGGGTCGGTGTGTGGTTCGGTGTGTGGCTCGGTGTGTGGCTCGGTGTGTGGGTCGGTGTGAGGGTCGGTGTGAGTGTCGGTGTGAGTGTCGGTGTGTGGGTCGGTGTGTGGGTCGGTGTGAGGGTCGGTGTGTGGGTCGGTGTGTGGGTCGGTGTGTGGGCCTGTGAGTGGCTCGGTGTGTGGGTCGATGTGTGGGTCGGTGTGAGGGTTGGTGTGTGGGTCGGTGTGTGGCTCAGTGTGAGGGTCGATGTGTGGGTCGGTGTGTGGGTCGGTGTGTGGGTCGGTGTGAGGGTCGGTGTGTGGGTCGGTGCGTGGGATGGTGTGAGGGTTGGTTTGTGGGTCTTTGTGTGGGTCGTTGTGTGGGTCATTGTGTGGGTCGGTGTGTGGGTCGGTGTGTGGGACAGTGTGAGGGTCGGTGTGTGTGTCGCTGTGTGGGTTGGTGTGAGGGTCGTAGTGTGGGTCGGTGTGCGGGTCAGTGTGTGGGTCGGTGTGGGGGTCTGTGTGTGGGTCGGTGTGCGGGTCAGTGTGTGGTTCGGTGTGAGGTTCAGTGTGTGGGTCGGTGTGTGTGTCTGTGTGTGGGTTGCTGTGAGGGTCGGTATGTTGGGCAGTGTGAGGGCCAGTCCGTGTGTTGGTGTGAGGGTCTGTGTGTGGGTCGGTGTGAGGGTCAGTGTTTGGGTCGGTGTGAGGGTCAGTGTGTGGGTCGATGTGTGGGTCTGTATGCGGGTCGGTGTGTGGGTCTGTGCGCGGGTCGGTGTGGGAGTAGGTGTGTGGGTCGGTGCGCGGGTCGGTGTGGGTCGGTGTGTGGGTCGGTGCGTGGCTCGGTGTGTGGCTCGGTGTGAGGGTTGGTGTTAGGTTCGGTGTGTGGGTCGGTTTGTGGGTCCGTGTGTCGGTCGTTGTGTGGGTCGGTGTGTACGTCGGTGTGTGCATCGGTTTGTGGGTCGGTGTGTGGCTCGTTGTGTGGGTCGGTGTTTGTGTCGGTGTGTGGGCCGATTTGTGGGTCGGTGTGTGGCTCGGTGTGAGGGTCGGTGTGTGGGTCGGTGTGTGGGTCGGTGTGTGGCTCGGTGTGTGGGTCGGTGTGTGGCTCGGTGTGTGGGTCGGTTTGTGGGTCGGTGTGTCGGTCGGTGTGTGGGCCAGTGTGAGGGTCGCTCTGTGGATCGGTGTGTGGGTCGGTGAGTGGGTCGGTGTGTGGGTCGGTGTGAGGGTCGGTGTGTGGGTCGGTGTGTGGGTCGGTGTGAGGGTTCGTGTGAGGGTCGGTGTGTTGGTCGGTGTGTGGGTCGGTGTGTGGGTCGGTGTGTGGGTCGGTGTGTGGGTCGGTGTGAGGGTCGGTGTGAGCGTCGGTGTGTGGGTCACGGTGTGGGGCGGTGTGAGGGTCGGTCTGTGGCTCGGTGTGCGGGTCGGTATGTGGCTCAGTTTGCGGGTCGGTGTGCGGGTCGGTGTGTGGGTCGGTGTGCGTGTCGGTGTGTGGCTCAGTGTGTGGGTCGGTGTGTGGCTCTGTGTGTGGGTCTGTGTGTGGGTCGGTGTGTGGGTCGGTGTGTGGGTCGGTTTGTGGGTTGGTGTGTGGGTCAGTGTGAGGGTCGGTGTGTGGGTCGGTGTGTGGGTCGGTGTGTGGGTCGGTGTGTGGCTCGGTGTGAGTGTCGGTGTGTGGGTCAGTGTGTGGGCCGGTGTGAGGATCGGTGTGTGGGTCGGTGTGTGGGTCGGTGTGTGGGCTGGAGAGTGGCTCGGTGTGTGGGTCGTTCTTTGGGTCGGTGTGTGGCTCAGTGTGTGGGTCGGTGTGAGGGTCGGTGTGAGGGTCGGTGTGTGGGTCGGTGTGTGGGTCGGTGTGTGGCTCGGTGTGAGGGTCGGTGTGTGGGTCGGTGTGTTGGTTGGTTTGAGGGTCGGTGTGTGGGTCGGTGTGTGGGTCGGTGTGTGTGTCGATGTGTGGGTCGGTGTGTGTCTCGGTGTGCGGGTCGGTGTGTGGCTCGGTGTGAGAGTCGGTGTGTGGGTCGGTGTGTGGTTCGGTGTGTGGGTCAGTGTGAGGGTCGGTGTGTGGGTCGGTGTGTGGCTCAGTTTGAGGGTTGATGTGTGGGTTGGTTTGTGGGTCGGTGTGTGGGTCGGTGAGAGGATCGATGTGTGGGTCGGTGTGTGGCTCGGTGTGTGGGTCAGTGTGTGGGTCGGAGTGTGGGTCGGTGTGAGGGTCGGTGTGTGGGTCGGTGTGAGGGTCGGTGTGAGGATCGGTGTGAGGGTCGGTGTGAGGGTCGGTGTGAGGGTCGGTGTGTGGGTCGGTGTGTGGCTCGGTGTGTGGGTCAGTGTGTGGTTTGGTTTGTGGGTCGGTGTGTGGGTCGGTATGAGGGTTGGTGTGTGTGTCACTCTGTGGGTCGGTGTGAGGGTCGGTGTGTGGCTCGGTGTGAGAGTCGGTGTGTGTGTCGCTCTGTGGGTCGGTGTGTGGGTCAGTGTGTGGGTCAGTGTGTGGCTCGGTGTGTGGGTCAGTGTGTGGGTCGGAGTGTGGGTCGGTGTGTGTGTCGGTGTGAGGGTCGGTGTGTGGGTCGGTGTGAGGGTCGGTGTGAGGCTCGGTGTGAGGGTCGGTGTGAGGGTCGGTGTGAGGGTCGGTGTATGGGTCGGTGTGTGGCTCGGTGTGTGGGTCAGTGTGTGGTTTGGTTTGTGGGTCGGTGTGTGGGTCGGTGTGAGGGTTGGTGTGTGTGTCGCTCTGTGGGTCGGTGTGAGGGTCGGTGTGTGGGTCGGTGTGAGGGTCGGTGTGTGGCTCGGTGTGAGAGTCGGTGTGTGTGTCGCTCTGTGGGTCGGTGTGTGGGTCAGTGTGTGGGTCAGTGTGTGGCTCGGTGTGTGGGTCGGTGTGTGGTTCGGTTTGTGGGTCGGTGTGTGGTTCGGTTTGTGGGTCGGTGTGTGTGTCGCTCTGTGGGTCGGTGTGAGGGTCGGTTTGTGGGTCAGTGTGTGGCTCGCTGTGAGGTTCAGTGTGTGGTTCGGTGTGTGTGTCAGTGTGTGTGTCAGTGTGTGGGTCGGTGTGTGGCCCAGTGTGTGGCTCAGTGTGAGGGTCGGTGTGTGGGTCGGTGTGTGTGTCAGTGTGAGGGTCGCTCTGTGGGTCGGTGTGTGGGTCGGTGTGTTGGTCAGTGTGTGGGCCGGTGTGTGGGTCGGTGTGAGGGTCGGTGTGAGCGTCGGTGTGTGGGTCGGGGTGTGGGGCGGTGTGAGCGTCGGTGTGTGGCTCGGTGTGCGGGTCGGTATGTGGCTCAGTGCACGGGTCGGTGTGTGGGTCATTGTGCGGGTCGTTGTATGGCTCAGTGTGTGGGTCTGTGTGTGGGTCGGTGTGTGGGTCGGTGTGTGGGTCGGTGTGTGCGTCTGTGTGTGGGTCGGTGTGAGGGTCGATGTGTGGGTCGGTGTGTGGTTCGGTGTGTGGCTCGGTGTGTGGGTCGGTGTGAGGGTCGGTGTGAGTGTCGGTGTGTGGGTCGGTGTGTGGGTCGGTGTGAGGGTCGGTGTGTGGGTCGGTGTGTGGGTCGGTGTGTGGGCCGGTGAGTGGCTCGGTGTGTGGGTCGCTGTGTGGGTCGGTGTGCGGCTCAGTGTGCGGGTCGGTGTGAGGGTCGGTGTGAGGGTCGGTGTGTGGGTCGGCATGTGGCTCGGTGTGAGGGTCGGTATGTGGGTCGGTGTGTGGGTCGGTTTGAGGGTCGGTGTGTGGGTCGGTGTGTGGGTCGGTGTCTGGGTCGGTGTGTGTGTCGGTGTGTGGGTCGGTGTGTGTCTCGGTGTGTGGGTCGGTGTGTGGATCGGTGTGCGGGTCGGTGTGTGGGTCGGTGTGAGGGTCGGTGTGTGGGTCGGTGTGTGGCTCAGTGTGAGGGTCGATGTGAGGGTCGATGTGTGGGTCGGTGTGTGGGTCGGTGTGTGGGTCGGTGTGAGGGTCGGTGTGTGGGTCGGTGTGTGGGTCGGTGTGAGGGTTGTTTTGTGGGTCTTTGTGTGGGTCGTTGTGTGGGTCGTTGTGTGGGTCATTGTGTGGGTCGGTGTGTGGGTCGGTGTGTGGGACAGTGCGAGGGTCGGTGTGTGTGTCGCTGTGTGGGTTGGTGTGAGGGTCGTAGTGTGGGTCGGTGTGCGGGTCGGTGTGTGGGTCGGTGTGGGGGTCTGTGTGTGGGTCGGTGTGCGGGTCAGTGTGTGGGTCGGTGTGAGGGTCAGTGTGTGGGTCGGTGTGTGTGTCTGTGTGTGGGGTGGTGTGAGGGTCGGTGTGTTGGGCAGTGTGAGGGCCAGTCCGTGTGTTGGTGTGAGGGTCTGTGTGTGGGTCGGTGTGAGGGTCAGTGTTTGGGTCGGTGTGAGGGTCGGTGTGTGGGTCGGTGCGTGGGTCTGTATGCGGGTCAGAGTGTGGGTCTGTGCGCGGGTCGGTATGGGAGTAGGTGTGTGGGTCGGTGCGCGGGTCGGTGTGTGGGTCGGTGTGTGGGTCGGTGCGTGGCTCGGTGTGTGGCTCGGTGTGAGGGTCGGTGTTAGGTTCAGTGTGTGGGTCGGTTTGTGGGTCCGTGTGTCGGTCGTTGTGTGGGTCGCTGTTTACATCGGTGTGTGCATCGGTTTGTGGGTCGGTGTGTGGCTCGTTGTGTGGGTCGGTGTGTGTGTCGGTGTGTGGGCCGATTTGTGGGTCGGTGTGTGGCTCGGTGTGAGGGTCGGTGTGTGGGTCGGTGTGTGGGTCAGTGTGTGGCTCGGTGTGTGGGTCGGTGTGTGGCTCGGTGTGTGGGTCGGTTTGTGGGTCGGTGTGTCGGTCGGTGTGTGGGTCGGTGTGTGGGCCAGTGTGAGGGTCGCTCTGTGGGTCGGTGTGTGGGTCGGTGAGTGGGTCGGTGTGTGGGTCGGTGTGAGGGTCGGTGTGTGGGTCGGTGTGTGGGTCAGTGTGTGGGTCGGTGTGAGGGTCCGTGTGAGGGTCGGTGTGTGGGTCGGTGTGTGGGTCGGTGTGTGGGTCGGTGTGTGTCTCGGTGTGTGGGTCGGTGTGTGGATCGGTGTGCGGGTCGGTGTGTGGGTCGGTGTGAGGGTCGGTGTGTGGGTCGGTGTGTGGCTCAGTGTGAGGGTCGATGTGAGGGTCGATGTGTGGGTCGGTGTGTGGGTCGGTGTGTGGGTCGGTGTGAGGGTCGGTGTGTGGGTCGGTGTGTGGGTCGGTGTGAGGGTTGTTTTGTGGGTCTTTGTGTGGGTCGTTGTGTGGGTCGTTGTGTGGGTCATTGTGTGGGTCGGTGTGTGGGACAGTGCGAGGGTCGGTGTGTGTGTCGCTGTGTGGGTTGGTGTGAGGGTCGTAGTGTGGGTCGGTGTGCGGGTCGGTGTGTGGGTCGGTGTGTGGGTCGGTGTGTGTCTCGGTATGGGAGTAGGTGTGTGGGTCGGTGCGCGGGTCGGTGTGTGGGTCGGTGTGTGGGTCGGTGCGTGGCTCGGTGTGTGGCTCGGTGTGAGGGTCGGTGTTAGGTTCAGTGTGTGGGTCGGTTTGTGGGTCCGTGTGTCGGTCGTTGTGTGGGTCGCTGTTTACATCGGTGTGTGCATCGGTTTGTGGGTCGGTGTGTGGCTCGTTGTGTGGGTCGGTGTGTGTGTCGGTGTGTGGGCCGATTTGTGGGTCGGTGTGTGGCTCGGTGTGAGGGTCGGTGTGTGGGTCGGTGTGTGGGTCAGTGTGTGGCTCGGTGTGTGGGTCGGTGTGTGGCTCGGTGTGTGGGTCGGTTTGTGGGTCGGTGTGTCGGTCGGTGTGTGGGTCGGTGTGTGGGCCAGTGTGAGGGTCGCTCTGTGGGTCGGTGTGTGGGTCGGTGAGTGGGTCGGTGTGTGGGTCGGTGTGAGGGTCGGTGTGTGGGTCGGTGTGTGGGTCAGTGTGTGGGTCGGTGTGAGGGTCCGTGTGAGGGTCGGTGTGTGGGTCGGTGTGTGGGTCGGTGTGTGGGTCGGTGTGTGTCTCGGTGTGTGGGTCGGTGTGTGGATCGGTGTGCGGGTCGGTGTGTGGGTCGGTGTGAGGGTCGGTGTGTGGGTCGGTGTGTGGCTCAGTGTGAGGGTCGATGTGAGGGTCGATGTGTGGGTCGGTGTGTGGGTCGGTGTGTGGGTCGGTGTGAGGGTCGGTGTGTGGGTCGGTGTGTGGGTCGGTGTGAGGGTTGTTTTGTGGGTCTTTGTGTGGGTCGTTGTGTGGGTCGTTGTGTGGGTCATTGTGTGGGTCGGTGTGTGGGACAGTGCGAGGGTCGGTGTGTGTGTCGCTGTGTGGGTTGGTGTGAGGGTCGTAGTGTGGGTCGGTGTGCGGGTCGGTGTGTGGGTCGGTGTGGGGGTCTGTGTGTGGGTCGGTGTGCGGGTCAGTGTGTGGGTCGGTGTGAGGGTCAGTGTGTGGGTCGGTGTGTGTGTCTGTGTGTGGGGTGGTGTGAGGGTCGGTGTGTTGGGCAGTGTGAGGGCCAGTCCGTGTGTTGGTGTGAGGGTCTGTGTGTGGGTCGGTGTGAGGGTCAGTGTTTGGGTCGGTGTGAGGGTCGTTGTGTGGGTCAGTGTGAGGGTCTGTATGCGGGTCAGAGTGTGGGTCTGTGCGCGGGTCGGTATGGGAGTAGGTGTGTGGGTCGGTGCGCGGGTCGGTGTGTGGGTCGGTGTGTGGGTTGGTGCGTGGCTCGGTGTGTGGCTCGGTGTGAGGGTCGGTGTTAGGTTCAGTGTGTGGGTCGGTTTGTGGGTCCGTGTGTCGGTCGTTGTGTGGGTCGCTGTTTACATCGGTGTGTGCATCGGTTTGTGGGTCGGTGTGTGGCTCGTTGTGTGGGTCGGTGTGTGTGTCGGTGTGTGGGCCGATTTGTGGGTCGGTGTGTGGCTCGGTGTGAGGGTCGGTGTGTGGGTCGGTGTGTGGGTCAGTGTGTGGCTCGGTGTGTGGGTCGGTGTGTGGCTCGGTGTGTGGGTCGGTTTGTGGGTCGGTGTGTCGGTCGGTGTGTGGGTCGGTGTGTGGGCCAGTGTGAGGGTCGCTCTGTGGGTCGGTGTGTGGGTCGGTGAGTGGGTCGGTGTGTGGGTCGGTGTGAGGGTCGGTGTGTGGGTCGGTATGTGGGTCAGTGTGTGGGTCGGTGTGAGGGTCCGTGTGAGGGTCGGTGTGTGGGTCGGTGTGTGGGTCGGTGTGTGGGTCGGTGTGTGGGTCGGTGTGAGGGTCGGTGTGAGCATCGGTGTGTGGGTCACGGTGTGGGGCGGTGTGAGGGTCGGTGTGTGGCTCGGTGTGCGTGTCGGTATGTGGCTCAGTGCGCGGGTCGGTGTGTGGGTCGGTTTGTGTGTCGGTGTGTGTGTCGGTGTGTGGCTCAGTGTGTGGGTCGGTGTGTGGCTCTGTGTGTGGGTCTGTGTGTGGGTCGGTGTGTGGGTCGGTGTGTGGGTCGGTTTGTGGGTCGGTGTGTGGGTCGGTGTGAGGGTCGGTATGTGGGTCGGTGTGTGGGTCGGTGTGTGGATCGGTGTGTGGCTCGGTGTGAGTGTCGGTGTGTGGGTCGGTGTGTGGGCCGGTGTGAGGATCAGTGTGTGGGTCGGTGTGTGGGTCGGTGTGTGGGCCGGTGAGTGGCTCAGTGTGTGGGTCGTTGTGTGGGTCGGTGTGTGGCTCAGTGTGTGGGTCGGTGTGAGGGTCGGTGTGAGGGTCGGTGTGTGGGTCGGTGTGTGGCTCGGTGTGAGGGTCGGTGTGTGGGTCGGTGTGTTGGTTGGTTTGAGGGTCGGTGTGTGGGTCGGTGTGTGGGTCAGTGTGTGTGTCGATGTGTGGGTCGGTGTGTGTCTCGGTGTGTGGGTCGGTGTGTGGCTCGGTGTGAGAGTCGGTGTGTGGGTCGGTGTGTGGGTCGGTGTGTGGGTCGGTGTGAGGGTCGGTGTGTGGGTTGGTGTGTGGCTCAGTTTGAGGGTTGATGTGTGGGTCGGTGTGTGGGTCGGTGTGTGGGTCGGTGTGAGGGTCGATGTGTGGGTCGGTGTGTGGGTCGGTGTGTGGGTCAGTGTGTGGGTCGGAGTGTGGGTCGGTGTGTGTGTCGGTGTGAGGGTCTGTGTATGGGTCGGTGTGAGGGTCGGTGTGAGGCTCGGTGTGAGGGTCGGTGTGAGGGTCGGTGTGAGGGTCGGTGTGTGGGTCGGTGTGTGGCTCGGTGTGTGGGTCAGTGTGTGGTTCGGTTTGTGGGTCGGTGTGTGGGTCGGTATGAGGGTTGGTGTGTGTGTCGCTCTGTGGGTCGGTGTGAGGGTCGGTGTGTGGCTCGGTGTGAGAGTCGGTGTGTGTGTCGCTCTGTGGGTCGGTGTGTGGGTCAGTGTGTGGGTCAGTGTGTGGCTCAGTGTGTGGGTCAGTGTGTGGGTCGGAGTGTGGGTCGGTGTGTGTGTCGGTGTGAGGGTCGGTGTGTGTGTCGGTTTGAGGGTCGGTGTGAGGGTCGGTGTGAGGGTCGGTGTGAGGGTCGGTGTATGGGTCGGTGTGTGGCTCGGTGTGTGGGTCAGTGAGTGGTTCGGTTTGTGGGTCGGTGTGTGGGTCGGTTTGTGTGTCGCTCTGTGGGTCGGTGTGAGGGTCGGTGTGTGGGTCGGTGTGAGGGTCGGTGTGTGGCTCGGTGTGAGAGTCGGTGTGTGTGTCGCTCTGTGGGTCGGTGTGTGGGTCAGTGTGTGGGTCAGTGTGTGGCTCGGTGTGTGGGTCGGTGTGTGGTTCGGTTTGTGGGTTGGTGTGTGGTTCGGTTTGTGGGTCGGTGTGTGTGTCGCTCTGTGGGTCGGTGTGAGGGTCGGTGTGTGGGTCAGTGTGTGGCTCGGTGTGAGGTTCAGTGTGTGGTTCGGTGTGTGTGTCAGTGTGTGTGTCAGTGTGTGGGTCGGTGTGTGGCTCAGTGTGTGGCTCAGTGTGAGGGTCGGTGTGTGGGTCGGTGTGTGGCTCGGTGTGAGAGTCGGTGTGTGTGTCGCTCTGTGGGTCGGTGTGTGGGTCAGTGTGTGGGTCAGTGTGTGGCTCGGTGTGTGGGTCGGTGTGTGGTTCGGTTTGTGGGTTGGTGTGTGGTTCGGTTTGTGGGTCGGTGTGTGTGTCGCTCTGTGGGTCGGTGTGAGGGTCGGTGTGTGGGTCAGTGTGTGGCTCGGTGTGAGGTTCAGTGTGTGGTTCGGTGTGTGTGTCAGTGTGTGTGTCAGTGTGTGGGTCGGTGTGTGGCTCAGTGTGTGGCTCAGTGTGAGGGTCGGTGTCTGGGTCTGTGTGTGTCTCGGTGTGTGGGTCGGTGTGTAGGTCAGTGTGTGGGTCGGTGTGTGGCTCGATGTGTGGGTCGGTGTGAGGGTCGGTGTGTGGGTCGGTGTGAGGGTCAGTGTGTGGGTCGGTGTGCAGGTCGGTGTGCGGCTCGGTTTGTGGCTCGGTGTGAGGGTCGGTGTGTGGGTCTGTGTGTGGGTCGGTGTGTGGCTCGTTGTGTGGGTCGGTGTGTGGGTCGGTGTGTGGGTCAGTGTGTGGGTCGGTGTGAGGGTCGGTGTGAGGGTCGGTGTGTGGGGCGGTGTGTGGGTCGGTGTGTGGATCGGTGTGTGGGTCGGTGTGTGGGTCGGTGTGTGGGTCGGTGTGTGGGTCGGTGTGAGGGTCGGTGTGTGGCTCGGTTTGTGGCTCGGTGTGAGGGTCATTGTGAGGGTCGGTGTGTGGGTCGGTGTGTGGCTCGGTGTGTGCGTCAGTGTGAGGGTCGGTCTGAGGGTCAGTGTGTGGCTCGGTGTGTGGGTCGGTGTGTGGCTCGGTGTGTGGGTCGGTGTGTGGGTCAGTGTGTGGGACCGTGTGCGGCTTGATGTGCGGGTCGGTGTGCGGGTCAGTATGTGGGTCGGTGTGTGGTTTGGTGTGGGGCTCAGCATGTGGGTCAGTTTGTGGGTCGCTGTGGGGGTCGGTGTGTGGGTCAGTGTGTGCGTCGGTGTGCGGGTCGGTGTGAGGGTCAGTGTGTAGGTTGGTGTGAGTGTCGGTGTGTGGGTCGGTGTGTGGATGGTGTGTGGGTCAGTATGAAGGTCGGTGTGTGGGTCGGTGAGAGGGTCGGTTTGTGGGTCGGTGTGTGGGTCGGTTTGTGTGTCGCTCTGTGGGTCGGTGTGAGGGTCGGTGTGTGGGTCGGTGTGAGGGTCGGTGTGTGGCTCGGTGTGAGAGTCGGTGTGTGTGTCGCTCTGTGGGTCGGTGTGTGGCTCAGTGTGTGGGTCAGTGTGTGGCTCGGTGTGTGGGTCAGTGTGTGGTTCGGTTTGTGGGTTGGTGTGTGGTTCGGTTTGTGGGTCGGTGTGTGTGTCGCTCTGTGGGTCGGTGTGAGGGTCGGTGTGTGGGTCAGTGTGTGGCTCGGTGTGAGGTTCAGTGTGTGGTTCGGTGTGTGTGTCAGTGTGTGTGTCAGTGTGTGGGTCGGTGTGTGGCTCAGTGTGTGGCTCAGTGTGAGGGTCGGTGTGTGGGTCTGTGTGTGGCTCAGTGTGTGGGTCGGTGTGTAGGTCGGTGTGTGGGTCGGTGTGTGGCTCGATGTGTGGGTCGGTGTGAGGGTCGGTGTGTGGGTCGGTGTGAGGGTCAGTGTGTGGGTCGGTGTGCGGGTCGGTGTGCGGCTCGGTTTGTGGCTCGGTGTGAGGGTCGGTGTGTGGGTCTGTGTGTGGGTCGGTGTGTGGCTCGGTGTGTGGGTCGGTGTGTGGGTCGGTGTGTGGGTCAGTGTGTGGGTCGGTGTGAGGGTCGGTGTAAGGGTCCGTGTGTGGGGCAGTGTGTGGGTCGGTGTGTGGATCGGTGTGTGGGTCGGTGTGTGGGTCGGTGTGTGGGTCGGTGTGTGGGTCGGTGTGAGGGTCGGTGTGTGGCTCGGTTTGTGGCTCGGTGTGAGGGGCATTGTGAGGGTCGGTGTGTGGCTCGGTGTGTGGCCCGGTGTGTGCGTCAGTGTGAGGGTCGGTCTGAGGGTCAGTGTGTGGCTCGGTGTGTGGGTCGGTGTGTGGCTCGGTGTGTGGGTCGGTGTGTGGGTCAGTGTGTGGGACCGTGTGCGGCTTGATGTGCGGGTCGGTGTATGGGTCAGTGTGTGGGTCGGTGTGTGGTTTGGTGTGGGGCTCAGCATGTGGGTCAGTGTGTGGGTCGCTGTGGGGGTCGGTGTGTGGGTCAGTGTGTGCGTCGGTGTGCGGGTCGGTGTGAGGGTCAGTGTGTAGGTTGTTGTGAGTGTCGGTGTGTGGGTCGGTGTGTGGATGGTGTGTGGGTCAGTATGAAGGTCGGTGTGTGGGTCGGTGAGAGGGTCGGTTTGTGGGTCAGTTTGTGGGTCAGTGTGTGTCAGTGTGCTGATCAGTGTGCGGGTCAGTGTTTGGGTCGGTGTGCATGTCGATGTGCTGGTCGATGTGTGGGTCGATGGGTGGGTCGGTGTGTGGGTCGCTGTGTGGGTCTGGGTCAGTGAGTGGGAGGAGTGCGGGTCAGTGTAAGGTTTGGTGTGTGTGTCACAGTGTGGGTTGATGTGTGGGTCGGTGTGTGGGTCGGTGTGTGGGTCGGTGTCTGGGTGGGTGTGCGGGTCAGTGTGTGTGGGCCTGTGTTGGCCGGTGAGTGGGCCGGTGTGAGGGTCGGTGTGTGGGTTGGTGTGTGGGTCAGTATGTGGGTCGGTGTGAGGGTCAGTGTTTGGGTCGGTGTGGGGGCCAGTCTGGTCGGTGTGCGGGTCGGTGTGAGGTTTGGTGTGTTGGTCATTGTGAGGGTTGGTGTGTGGGTCATTGTGAGGGTTGGTGTGAGTATGTGTCTCTGGGTCGATGTATGGTTCGGTGTGTGGGTCGATGTGTGGGTCGGTGTGAGGGTCGGATTGTGGGTCGGTGTGTGGGTCGGTGTGTGGGTCGGTGTGAGGGTCGGTGTGCAGGTCAGTGTGTGGATCGGTGTGAGGTTCAGTGTGTGGGTCGGTGTTTGTGTCTGTGTGTGGGGCGGTGTGAGGGTCGGTGTGTGGCTCGGTGTGTGGGTCGGTATGTGGCTCAGTGTGCGGGTCGGTGTGTGGGTCGGTGTGTGGGTCGGTGTGCATGTCGGTGTGTGGCTCAGTGTGTGGGTCGGTGTGTGGCTCTGTGTGTGGGTCTGTGTGTGGGTCGGTGTGTGGGTCAGTGTGTGGGTCGGTTTGTGGGTCGGTGTGTGGGTCGGTGTGTGGGTCGGTGTGTGGGTCGGTGTGTGGGTCGGTGTGTGGCTCGGTGTGAGTGTCGGTGTGTGGGTCGGTGTGTGGGCCGGTGTGAGGATCGGTGTGTGGGTCGGTGTGTGGGTCGGTGTGTGGGCCGGTGAGTGGCTCGGTGTGTGGGTCATTGTGTGGGTCGGTGTGTGGCTCAGTGTGTGGGTCGGTGTGAGTGTCGGTGTGAGGGTCGGTGTGTGGGTCGGTGTGTGGCTCGGTGTGAGGGTCGGTGTGTGGGTCGGTGTGTTGGTTGGTTTGAGGGTCGGTGTGTGGGTCGGTGTGTGGGTCGGTGTGTGTGTCGATGTGTGGGTCGGTGTGTGTCTCGGTGTGTGGGTCGGTGTGTGGCTCGGTGTGAGAGTCGGTGTGTGGGTCGGTGTGTGGGTCGGTGTGTGGGTCGGTGTGAGGGTCGGTGTGTGGGTCGGTGTGTGGCTCAGTTTGAGGGTTGATGTGTGGGTCGGTGTGTGGGTCGGTGTGTGGGTCGGTGTGAGGGTCGATGTGTGGGTCGGTGTGTGGGTCGGTGTGTGGGTCAGTTTGTGGGTCGGAGTGTGGGTCGGTGTGTGTGTCGGTGTGAGGGTCGGTGTATGGGTCGGTGTGAGGGTCGGTGTGAGGCTCGGTGTGAGGGTCGGTGTGAGGGTCGGTGTGAGGGTCGGTGTGTGGGTCGGTGTGTGGCTCGGTGTGTGGGTCAGTGTGTGGTTCGGTTTGTGGGTCGGTGTGTGGGTCGGTATGATGGTTGGTGTGTGTGTCGCTCTGTGGGTCGGTGTGAGGGTCGGTGTGTGGCTCGGTGTGAGAGTCGGTGTGTGTGTCGCTCTGTGGGTCGGTGTGTGGGTCAGTGTGTGGGTCAGTGTGTGGCTCGGTGTGTGGGTCAGTGTGTGTGTCGGTTTGAGGGTCGGTGTGAGGCTCGGTGTGAGGGTCGGTGTGAGGGTCGGTGTATGGGTCGGTGTGTGGCTCGGTGTGTGGGTCAGTGTGTGGTTCGGTTTGTGGGTCGGTGTGTGGGTCGGTTTGTGTGTCGCTCTGTGGGTCGGTGTGAGGGTCGGTGTGTGGGTCGGTGTGAGGGTCGGTGTGTGGCTCGGTGTGAGAGTCGGTGTGTGTGTCGCTCTGTGGGTCGGTGTGTGGGTCAGTGTGTGGGTCAGTGTGTGGCTCGGTGTGTGGGTCGGTGTGTGGTTCGGTTTGTGGGTTGGTGTGTGGTTCGGTTTGTGGGTCGGTGTGTGTGTCGCTCTGTGGGTCGGTGTGAGGGTCGGTGTGTGGGTCAGTGTGTGGCTCGATGTGAGGTTCAGTGTGTGGTTCGGTGTGTGTGTCAGTGTGTGTGTCAGTGTGTGGGTCGGTGTGTGGCTCAGTGTGTGGTTCAGTGTGAGGGTCGGTGTGTGGGTCTGTATGTGGCTCAGTGTGTGGGTCGGTGTGTAGGTCGGTGTGTGGGTCGGTGTGTGGCTCGATGTGTGGGTCGGTGTGAGGGTCGGTGTGTGGGTCGGTGTGAGGGTCAGTGTGTGGGTCGGTGTGCGGGTCGGTGTGCGGCTCGGTTTGTGGTTCAGTGTGAGGGTCGGTGTGTGGGTCTGTGTGTGGGTCGGTGTGTGGCTCGGTGTGTGGGTCGGTGTGTGTGTCGGTGTGTGGGTCAGTGTGTGGGTCGGTGTGAGGGTCGGTGTGAGGGTCGGTGTGTGGGGCAGTGTGTGGGTCGGTGTGTGGATCGGTGCGTGGGTCGGTGTGTGGGTCGGTGTGTGGGTCGGTGTGTGGGTCGGTGTGAGGGTCGGTGTGTGGCTCGGTTTGTGGCTCGGTGTGAGGGTCATTGTGAGGGTCGGTGTGTGGGTCGGTGTGTGGCTCGGTGTGTGCGTCAGTGTGAGGGTCGGTCTGAGGGTCAGTGTGTGGCTCGGTGTGTGGGTCGGTGTGTGGCTCGGTGTGTGGGTCGGTGTGTGGGTCAGTGTGTGGGACCGTGTGCGGCTTGATGTGCGGGTCGGTGTGTGGGTCAGTGTGTGGGTCGGTGTGTGGTTTGGTGTGGGGCTCAGCATGTGGGTCAGTGTGTGGGTCGCTGTGGGGGTCGGTGTGTGGGTCAGTGTGTGCGTCGGTGTGCGGGTCGGTGTGAGGGTCAGTGTGTAGGTTGGTGTGAGTGTCGGTGTGTGGGTCGGTGTGTGGATGGTGTGTGGGTCAGTATGAAGGTCGGTGTGTGGGTCGGTGAGAGGGTCGGTTTGTGGGTCAGTTTGTGGGTCAGTGTGTGTCAGTGTGCTGATCAGTGTGCGGGTCAGTGTTTGGGTCGGTGTGCATGTCGATGTGCTGGTCGATGTGTGGGTCGATGGGTGGGTCGGTGTGTGGGTCGCTGTGTGGGTCTGGGTCAGTGTGTGAGAGGTGTGCGGGTCAGTGTAAGGTTTGGTGTGTGTGTCACAGTGTGGGTTGATGTGTGGGTCGGTGTGTGGGTCGGTGTCTGGGTGGGTGTGCGGGTCAGTGTGTGTGGGCCTGTGTTGGCCGGTGAGTGGGCCGGTGTGAGGGTCGGTGTGTGGGTTGGTGTGTGGGTCAGTATGTGGGTCGGTGTGAGGGTCAGTGTTTGGGTCGGTGTGGGGGCCAGCCTGGTCGGTGTGCGGGTCGGTGTGAGGTTTGGTGTGTGGGTCATTGTGAGGGTTGGTGTGTGGGTCATTGTGAGGGTTGGTGTGAGTATGTGTCTCTGGGTCGATGTATGGTTCGGTGTGTGGGTCGATGTGTGGGTCGGTGTGAGGGTCGGATTGTGGGTCGGTGTGTGTGGGTCGGTGTGTGGGTCGGTGTGAGGGTCGGTGTGCAGGTCAGTGTGTGGGTCGGTGTGAGGTTCAGTGTGTGGGTCGGTGTGTGTGTCTGTGTGTGGGGCGGTGTGAGGGTCGGTGTGTGGCTCGGTGTGCGGGTCGGTTTGTGGCTCAGTGCGCGGGTCGGTGTGTGGGTCGGTGTGTGGGTCGGTGTGCATGTCGGTGTGTGGCTCAGTGTGTGGGTCAGTGTGTGGCTCTGTGTGTGGGTCTGTGTGTGGGTCGGTGTGTGGGTCGGTGTGTGGGTCGGTTTGTGGGTCGGTGTGTGGGTCGGTGTGTGGGTCGGTGTGTGGGTCGGTGTGTGGGTCGGTGTGTGGCTCGGTGTGAGTGTCGGTGTGTGGGTCGGTGTGTGGGCCGGTGTGAGGATCGGTGTGTGGGTCGGTGTGTGGGTCGGTGTGTGGGTCGGTGTGTGGGCCGGTGAGTGGCTCGGTGTGTGGGTCATTGTGTGGGTCGGTGTGTGGCTCAGTGTGTGGGTCGGTGTGAGGGTCGGTGTGTGGGTCGGTGTGTGGCTCGGTGTGAGGGTCGGTGTGTGGGTCGGTGTGTTGGTTGGTTTGAGGGTCGGTGTGTGGGTCGGTGTGTGGGTCGGTGTGTGTGTCGATCTGTGGGTCGGTGTGTGTCTCGGTGTGTGGGTCGGTGTGTGGCTCGGTGTGAGAGTCGGTGTGTGGGTCGGTGTGTGGGTCGGTGTGTGGGTCGGTGTGAGGGTCGGTGTGTGGGTCGGTGTGTGGCTCAGTTTGAGGGTTGATGTGTGGGTCGGTGTGTGGGTCGGTGTGTGGGTCGGTGTGAGGGTCGATGTGTGGGTCAGTGTGTGGGTCGGTGTGTGGGTCAGTGTGTGGGTCGGAGTGTGGTTCGGTGTGTGTGTCGGTGTGAGGGTCGGTGTATGGGTCGGTGTGAGGGTCGGTGTGAGGCTCGGTGTGAGGGTCGGTGTGAGGGTCGGTGTGAGGGTCGGTGTGTGGGTCGGTGTGTGGCTCGGTGTGTGGGTCAGTGTGTGGTTCGGTTTGTGGGTCGGTGTGTGGGTCGGTATGATGGTTGGTGTGTGTGTCGCTCTGTGGGTCGGTGTGAGGGTCGGTGTGTGGCTCGGTGTGGGAGTCGGTGTGTGTGTCGCTCTGTGGGTCGGTGTGTGGGTCAGTGTGTGGGTCAGTGTGTGGCTCGGTGTGTGGGTCAGTGTGTGTGTCGGTTTGAGGGTCGGTGTGAGGCTCGGTGTGAGGGTCGGTGTGAGGGTCGGTGTGAGGGTCGGTGTATGGGTCGGTGTGTGGCTCGGTGTGTGGGTCAGTGTGTGGTTCGGTTTGTGGGTCGGTGTGTGGGTCGGTTTGTGTGTCGCTCTGTGGGTCGGTGTGAGGGTCGGTGTGTGGGTCGGTGTGAGGGTCGGTGTGTGGCTCGGTGTGAGAGTCGGTGTGTGTGTCGCTCTGTGGGTCGGTGTGTGGGTCAGTGTGTGGGTCAGTGTGTGGCTCGGTGTGTGGGTCGGTGTGTGGTTCGGTTTGTGGGTTGGTGTGTGGTTCGGTTTGTGGGTCGGTGTGTGTGTCGCTCTGTGGGTCGGTGTGAGGGTCGGTGTGTGGGTCAGTGTGTGGCTCGGTGTGAGGTTCAGTGTGTGGTTCGGTGTGTGTGTCAGTGTGTGTGTCAGTGTGTGGGTCGGTGTGTGGCTCAGTGTGTGGCTCAGTGTGAGGGTCGGTGTGTGGGTCGGTGTGTGGCTCGGTGTGTGGGTCGGTGTGTGGGTCGGTGTGTAGGTCGGTGTGTGGGTCGGTGTGTGGCTCGATGTGTGGGTCGGTGTGAGGGTCGGTGTGTGGGTCGGTGTGAGGGTCAGTGTGTGGGTCGGTGTGCGGGTCGGTGTGCGGCTCGGTTTGTGGCTCGGTGTGAGGGTCGGTGTGTGGGTCTGTGTGTGGGTCGGTGTGTGGCTCAGTGTGTGGGTCGGTGTGTGGGTCGGTGTGTGGGTCGGTGTGTGGGTCAGTGTGTGGGTCGGTGTGAGGGTCGGTGTGAGGGTCGGTGTGTGGCTCGGTTTGTGGCTCGGTGTGAGGGTCATTGTGAGGGTCGGTGTGTGGGTCGGTGTGTGGCTCGGTGTGTGCGTCAGTGTGAGGGTCGGTCTGAGGGTCAGTGTGTGGCTCGGTGTGTGGGTCGGTGTGTGGCTCGGTGTGTGGGTCGGTGTGTGGGTCAGTGTGTGGGACCGTGTGCGGCTTGATGTGCGGGTCGGTGTGTGGGTCAGTGTGTGGGTCGGTGTGTGGTTTGGTGTGGGGCTCAGCATGTGGGTCAGTGTGTGGGTCGCTGTGGGGGTCGGTGTGTGGGTCAGTGTGTGCGTCGGTGTGCGGGTCGGTGTGAGGGTCAGTGTGTAGGTTGGTGTGAGTGTCGGTGTGTGGATGGTGTGTGGGTCAGTATGAAGGTCGGTGTGTGGGTCGGTGAGAGGGTCGGTTTGTGGGTCAGTTTGTGGGTCAGTGTGTGTCAGTGTGCTGATCAGTGTGCGGGTCAGTGTTTGGGTCGGTGTGCATGTCGATGTGCTGGTCGATGTGTGGGTCGATGGGTGGGTCGGTGTGTGGGTCGCTGTGTGGGTCTGGGTCAGTGTGTGGGAGGTGTGCGGGGCAGTGTAAGGTTTGGTGTGTGTGTCACAGTGTGGGTTGATGTGTGGGTCGGTGTGTGGGTCGGTGTGTGGGTCGGTGTATGGCTGGGTGTGCGGGTCAGTGTGTGTGGGCCTGTGTTGGCCGGTGAGTGAGCCGGTGGGAGGGTCGGTGTGTGGGTTGGTGTGTGGGTCAGTATGTGGGTCGGTGTGAGGGTCAGTGTTTGGGTCGGTGTGGGGGCCAGTCTGGTCGGTGTGCGGGTCGGTGTGAGGTTTGGTGTGTGGGTCATTGTGAGGGTTGGTGTGTGGGTCATTGTGAGGGTTGGTGTGAGTATGTGTCTCTGGGTCGATGTATGGTTCGGTGTGTGGGTCGGTGTGTGGGTCGGTGTGTGGCTCGGTGTGTGGGTCAGTGTGTGGTTCGGTTTGTGGGTCGGTGTGTGGGTCAGTGTGAGGGTCTCTCTGTGGGTCGGTGTGTGGGTCGGTGTGTTGTTCGGTGTGTGGGTCGGTGTGTGGGTCGGTGTGTGGGTCGGTGTGAGGGTCGGTGTGAGCGTCGGGGTGTGGGTCGGGGTGTGGGGTGGTGTGAGGGTCGGTGTGTGGCTCGGTGTGTGGGTCGGCATGTGGCTCAGTGTGCGGGTCGGTGTGTGGGTCGGTCTGCGGGTCGTTGTGTGTTCAGTGTGTGGGTCGGTGTGTGGATCTGTGTGTGGGTCTGTGTGTGGGTCGGTGTGTGGGTCGGTGTGAGGGTCGGTGTGTGGGTCGGTGTGTGGGTCTGTGTGTGGGTCTGTGTGTGGGTCGGTGTGAGGGTCGGTGTGTGGGTCGGTGTGTGGGTCGGTTTGTGGGTCAGTGTGTGGGTCGGTGTGTGGGTCGGTGTGTGGGTCGGTGTGAGGGTCCGTGTGAGGGTCGGTGTGTGGGTCGGTGTGTGGGTCGGTGTGTGGGTCGGTGTGTGGGTCGGTGTGTGGGTCGGTGTGAGGGTCGGTGTGAGCGTCGGTGTGTGGGTCACGGTGTGGGGCGGTGTGAGGGTCGGTGTGTGGCTCGGTGTGCGGGTCGGTATGTGGCTCAGTGTGCGGGTCGGTGTGTGGGTCGGTGTGTGGGTCGGTGTGCGTGTCGGTGTGTGGGTCGGTGTGCGTGTCGGTGTGTGGCTCAGTGTGTGGGTCAGTGTGTGGCTCTGTGTGTGGCTCTGTGTGTGGCTCTGTGTGTGGGTCTGTGTGTGGGTCGGTGTGTGGGTCGGTGTGTGGGTCGGTTTGTGGGTCGGTGTGTGGGTCGGTGTGAGGGTCGGTGTGTGGGTCGGTGTGTGGGTCGGTGTGTGGGTCGGTGTGAGTGTCGGTGTGTGGGTTGGTGTGTGGGCCGGTGTGAGGGTCGGTGTGTGGGTCGGTGTGTGGGTCATTGTGAGGGTTGGTGTGTGGGTCATTGTGAGGGTTGGTGTGAGTATGTGTCTCTGGGTCGATGTATGGTTCGGTGTGTGGGTCGATGTGTGGGTCGGTGTGAGGGTCGGATTGTGGGTCGGTGTGTGGGTCGGTGTGTGGGTCGGTGTGAGGGTCGGTGTGCGGGTCAGTGTGTGGGTCGGTGTGAGGTTCAGTGTGTGGGTCGGTGTGTGTGTCTGTGTGTGGGGCGGTGTGAGGGTCGGTGTGTGGCTCGGTGTGCGGGTCGGTATGTGGCTCAGTGCGCGGGTCGGTGTGTGGGTCGGTGTGTGGGTCGGTGTGCGTGTCGGTGTGTGGCTCAGTGTGTGGGTCGGTGTGTGGCTCTGTGTGTGGGTCTGTGTGTGGGTCGGTGTGTGGGTCGGTGTGTGGGTCGGTTTGTGGGTCGGTGTGTGGGTCGGTGTGAGGGTCGGTGTGTGGGTCGGTGTGTGGGTCGGTGTGTGGGTCGGTGTGTGGCTCGGTGTGAGTGTCGGTGTGTGGGTCGGTGTGTGGGCCGGTGTGAGGATCGGTGTGTGGGTCGGTGTGTGGGTCGGTGTGTGGGCCGGTGAGTGGCTCGGTGTGTGGGTCGTTGTGTGGGTCGGTGTGTGGCTCAGTGTGTGGGTCGGTGTGAGGGTCGGTGTGAGGGTCGGTGTGTGGGTCGGTGTGTGGCTCGGTGTGAGGGTCGGTGTGTTGGTCGGTGTGTTGGTTGGTTTGAGGGTCGGTGTGTGGGTCGGTGTGTGGGTCGGTGTGTGTGTCGATGTGTGGGTCGGTGTGTGTCTCGGTGTGTGGGTCGGTGTGTGGCTCGGTGTGAGAGTCGTTGTGTGGGTCGGTGTGTGGGTCGGTGTGTGGGTCGGTGTGAGGGTCGGTGTGTGGGTCGGTGTGTGGCTCAGTTTGAGGGTTGATGTGTGGGTCGGTGTGTGGGTCGGTGTGTGGGTCGGTGTGTGGGTCAGTGTGTGGGTCGGAGTGTGGGTCGGTGTGTGTGTCGGTGTGAGGGTCGGTGTATGGGTCGGTGTTAGGGTCGGTGTGAGGCTCGGTGTGAGGGTCGGTGTGAGAGTCGGTGTGAGGGTCGGTGTGTGGGTCGGTGTGTGGCTCGGTGTGTGGGTCAGTGTGTGGTTCGGTTTGTGGGTCGGTGTGTGGGTCGGTATGAGGGTTGGTGTGTGTGTCGCTCTGTGGGTCGGTGTGAGGGTCGGTGTGTGGCTCGGTGTGAGAGTCGGTGTGTGTGTCGCTCTGTGGGTCGATGTGTGGGTCAGTGTGTGGGTCAGTGTGTGGCTCGGTGTGTGGGTCAGTGTGTGGGTCGGAGTGTGGGTCGGTGTGTGTGTCGGTGTGAGGGTCGGTGTGTGTGTCGGTTTGAGGGTCGGTGTGAGGCTCGGTTTGAGGGTCGGTGTGAGGGTCGGTGTGAGGGTCGGTGTATGGGTCGGTGTGTGGCTCGGTGTGTGGGTCAGTGTGTGGTTCGGTTTGTGGGTCGGTGTGTGGGTCGGTTTGTGTGTCGCTCTGTGGGTCGGTGTGAGGGTTGGTGTGTGGGTCGGTGTGAGGGTCGGTGTGTGGCTCGGTGTGAGAGTCGGTGTGTGTGTCGCTCTGTGGGTCGGTGTGTGGGTCAGTGTGTGGGTCAGTGTGTGGCTCGGTGTGTGGGTCGGTGTGTGGTTCGGTTTGTGGGTTGGTGTGTGGTTCGGTTTGTGGGTCGGTGTGTGTGTCGCTCTGTGGGTCGGTGTGAGGGTCGGTGTGTGGGTCAGTGTGTGGCTCGGTGTGAGGTTCAGTGTGTGGTTCGGTGTGTGTGTCAGTGTGTGTGTCATTGTGTGGGTCGGTGTGTGGCTCAGTGTGTGGCTCAGTGTGAGGGTCGGTGTGTGGGTCGGTGTGTGGCTCGGTGTGTGGGTCGGTGTGTGGGTCAGTGTGTAGGTCGGTGTGTGGGTCGGTGTGTGGCTCGATGTGTGGGTCGGTGTGAGGGTCGGTGTGTGGGTCGGTGTGAGGGTCAGTGTGTGGGTCGGTGTGCGGGTCGGTGTGCGGCTCGGTTTGTGGCTCGGTGTGAGGGTCGGTGTGTGGGTCTGTGTGTGGGTCGGTGTGTGGCTCGGTGTGTGGGTCGGTGTGTGGGTCTGTGTGTGGGTCGGTGTGTGGGTCAGTGTGTGGGTCGGTGTGAGGGTCGGTGTGAGGGTCGGTGTGTGGGGCGGTGTGTGGGTCGGTGTGTGGATCGGTGTGTGGGTCGGTGTGTGGGTCGGTGTGTGGGTCGGTGTGTGGGTCGGTGTGAGGGTCGGTGTGTGGCTCGGTTTGTGGCTCGGTGTGAGGGTCATTGTGAGGGTCGGTGTGTGGGTCGGTGTGTGGCTCGGTGTGTGCGTCAGTGTGAGGGTCGGTCTGAGGGTCAGTGTGTGGCTCGGTGTGTGGGTCGGTGTGTGGCTCGGTGTGTGGGTCGGTGTCTGGGTCAGTGTGTGGGACCGTGTGTGGCTTGATGTGCGGGTCGGTGTGTGGGTCAGTGTGTGGGTCGGTGTGTGGTTTGGTTTGGGGCTCAGCATGTGGGTCAGTGTGTGGGTCGCTGTGGGGGTCGGTGTGTGGGTCAGTGTGTGCGTCGGTGTGCGGGTCGGTGTGAGGGTCAGTGTGTAGGTTGGTGTGAGTGTCGGTGTGTGGGTCGGTGTGTGGATGGTGTGTGGGTCAGTATGAAGGTCGGTGTGTGGGTCGGTGAGAGGGTCGGTTTGTGGGTCAGTTTGTGGGTCAGTGTGTGTCAGTGTGCTGATCAGTGTGCGGGTCAGTGTTTGGGTCAGTGTGCATGTCGATGTGCTGGTCGATGTGTGGGTCGATGGGTGGGTCGGTGTGTCGGTCGCTGTGTGGGTCTGGGTCAGTGTGTGGGAGGTGTGCGGGTCAGTGTAAGGTTTGGTGTGTGTGTCAAAGTGTGGGTTGATGTGTGGTTCGGTGTGTGGGTCGGTGTGTGGGTCGGTGTCTGGGTGGGTGTGCGGGTCAGTGTGTGTGGGCCTGTGTTGGCCGGTGAGTGGGCCGGTGTGAGGGTCGGTGTGTGGGTTGGTGTGTGGGTCAGTATGTGGGTCGGTGTGAGGGTCAGTGTTTGGGTCGGTGTGGGGGCCAGTCTGGTCGGTGTGCGGGTCGGTGTGAGGTTTGGTGTGTGGGTCATTGTGAGGGTTGGTGTGAGTATGTGTCTCTGGGTCGATGTATGGTTCGGTGTGTGGGTCGATGTGTGGGTCGGTGTGAGGGTCGGATTGTGGGTCGGTGTGTGGGTCGGTGTGTGGGTCGGTGTGAGGGTCGGTGTGTGGGTCAGTGTGTGGGTCGGTGTGAGGTTCAGTGTGTGGGTCGGTGCGTGTGTCTGTGTGTGGGTTGGTGTGAGGGTCGGTGTGTTGGGCAGTGTGAGGGCCAGTCCGTGTGTTGGTGTGAGGGTCTGTGTGTGGGTCGGTGTGAGGGTCAGTTTTTGGGACGGTGTGAGGGTCGGTGTGTGGGTCGGTGTGTGGGTCTGTATGCGGGTCGGTGTGTGGGTCTGTGCGCGGGTCGGTGTGGGAGTAGGTGTGTGGGTCGGAGCGCGAGTCGGTGTGTGGGTCCGTGTGTGGGTCGGTGCGTGGCTCGGTGTGTGGCTCGGTGTGAGGGTCGGTGTTAGGTTCGGTGTGTGGGTCGGTTTGTGGGTCCGTGTGTCGGTCGTTGTGTGGGTCGGTGTGTATGTCGATGTGTGCATCGGTTTGTGGGTCGGTGTGTGGGTTGGTGTGAGGGTCCGTGTGAGGGTCCGTGTGAGGGTCGGTGTGTGGGTCGGTGTGTGGGTCGGTGTGTGGGTCGGTGTGTGGGTCGGTGTGTGGGTCGGTGTGAGGGTCGGTGTGAGCGTCGGTGTGTGGGTCACGGTGTGGGGCGGTGTGAGGGTCGGTGTGTGGCTCGGTGTGCGGGTCGGTATGTGGCTCAGTGTGCGGGTCGGTGTGTGGGTCGGTGTGCGTGTCGGTGTGTGGCTCAGTGTGTGGGTCGGTGTGTGGCTCTGTGTGTGGCTCTGTGTGTGGGTCTGTGTGTGGGTCGGTGTGTGGGTCGGTGTGTGGGTCGGTGTGTGGGTCGGTTTGTGGGTCGGTGTGTGGGTCGGTGTGAGGGTCGGTGTGTGGGTCGGTGTGTGGGTCGGTTTGTGGGTCGGTGTGTGGGTCGGTGTGTGGGTCGGTGTGTGGCTCGGTGTGCGGGTCGGTATGTGGCTCAGTGCGCGGGTCGGTGTGTGGGTCGGTGTGTGGGTCGGTGTGCATGTCGGTGTGTGGCTCAGTGTGTGGGTCGGTGTGTGGCTCTGTGTGTGGGTCTGTGTGTGGGTCGGTGTGTGGGTCGGTGTGTGGGTCGGTTTGTGGGTCGGTGTGTGGGTCGGTGTGTGGGTCGGTGTGTGGGTCGGTGTGCGGGTCGGTGTGTGGCACGGTGTGAGTGTCGGTGTGTGGGTCGGTGTGTGGGCCGGTGTGAGGATCGGTGTGTGGGTCGGTGTGTGGGTCGGTGTGTGGGTCGGTGTGTGGGCCGGTGAGTGGCTCGGTGTGTGGGTCATTGTGTGGGTCGGTGTGTGGCTCAGTGTGTGGGTCGGTGTGTGGGTCGGTGTGTGGGTCGGTTTGTGGGTCGGTGTGTGGGTCGGTGTGAGGGTCGGTGTGTGGGTCGGTGTGTGGGTCGGTGTGTGGGTCGGTGTGTGGCTCGGTGTGAGTGTCGGTGTGTGGGTCGGTGTGTGGGCCGGTGTGAGGATTGGTGTGTGGGTCGGTGTGTGGGTCGGTGTGTGGGCCGGTGAGTGGCTCGGTGTGTGGGTCGTTGTGTGGGTCGGTGTGTGGCTCAGTGTGTGGGTCGGTGTGAGGGTCGGTGTGAGGGTCGGTGTGTGGGTCGGTGTGTGGCTCGGTGTGAGGGTCGGTGTGTTGGTCGGTGTGTTGGTTGGTTTGAGGGTCGGTGTGTGGGTCGGTGTGTGGGTCGGTGTGTGTGTCGATGTGTGGGTCGGTGTGTGTCTCGGTGTGTGGGTCGGTGTGTGGCTCGGTGTGAGAGTCGTTGTGTGGGTCGGTGTGTGGGTCGGTGTGTGGGTCGGAGTGAGGGTCGGTGTGTGGGTCGGTGTGTGGCTCAGTTTGAGGGTTGATGTGTGGGTCGGTGTGTGGGTCGGTGTGTGGGTCGGTGTGTGGGTCGGTGTGTGGGTCAGTGTGTGGGTCGGAGTGTGGGTCGGTGTGTGTGTCGGTGTGAGGGTCGGTGTATGGGTCGGTGTTAGGGTCGGTGTGAGGCTCGGTGTGAGGGTCGGCGTGAGAGTCGGTGTGAGGGTCGGTGTGTGGGTCGGTGTGTGGCTCGGTGTGTGGGTCAGTGTGTGGTTCGGTTTGTGGGTCGGTGTGTGGGTCGGTATGAGGGTTGGTATGTGTGTCGCTCTGTGGGTCGGTGTGAGGGTCGGTGTGTGGCTCGGTGTGAGAGTCGGTGTGTGTGTCGCTCTGTGGGTCGATGTGTGGGTCAGTGTGTGGGTCAGTGTGTGGCTCGGTGTGTGGGTCAGTGTGTGGGTCGGAGTGTGGGTCGGTGTGTGTGTCGGTGTGAGGGTCGGTGTGTGTGTCGGTTTGAGGGTCGGTGTGAGGCTCGGTTTGAGGGTCGGTGTGAGGGTCGGTGTGAGGGTCGGTGTATGGGTCGGTGTGTGGCTCGGTGTGTGGGTCAGTGTGTGGTTCGGTTTGTGGGTCGGTGTGTGGGTCGGTTTGTGTGTCGCTCTGTGGGTCGGTGTGAGGGTCGGTGTGTGGGTCGGTGTGAGGGTCGGTGTGTGGCTCGGTGTGAGAGTCGGTGTGTGTGTCGCTCTGTGGGTCGGTGTGCGGGTCAGTGTGTGGGTCAGTGTGTGGCTCGGTGTGTGGGTCGGTGTGTGGTTCGGTTTGTGGGTTGGTGTGTGGTTCGGTTTGTGGGTCGGTGTGTGTGTCGCTCTGTGGGTCGGTGTGAGGGTCGGTGTGTGGGTCAGTGTGTGGCTCGGTGTGAGGTTCAGTGTGTGGTTCGGTGTGTGTGTCAGTGTGTGTGTCATTGTGTGGGTCGGTGTGTGGCTCAGTGTGTGGCTCAGTGTGAGGGTCGGTGTGTGGGTCGGTGTGTGGCTCGGTGTGTGGGTCGGTGTGTGGGTCGGTGTGTAGGTCGGTGTGTGGGTCGGTGTGTGGCTCGATGTGTGGGTCGGTGTGAGGGTCGGTGTGTGGGTCGGTGTGAGGGTCCGTGTGTGGGTCGGTGTGCGGGTCGGTGTGCGGCTCGGTTTGTGGCTCGGTGTGAGGGTCGGTGTGTGGGTCTGTGTGTGGGTCGGTGTGTGGCTCGGTGTGTGGGTCGGTGTGTGGGTCTGTGTGTGGGTCGGTGTGTGGGTCAGTGTGTGGGTCGGTGTGAGGGTCGGTGTGAGGGTCGGTGTGTGGGGCGGTGTGTGGGTCGGTGTGTGGATCGGTGTGTGGGTCGGTGTGTGGGTCGGTGTGTGGGTCGGTGTGTGGGTCGGTGTGAGGGTCGGTGTGTGGCTCGGTTTGTGGCTCGGTGTGAGGGTCATTGTGAGGGTCGGTGTGTGGGTCGGTGTGTGGCTCGGTGTGTGCGTCGGTGTGAGGGTCGGTCTGAGGGTCAGTGTGTGGCTCGGTGTGTGGGTCGGTGTGTGGCTCGGTGTGTGGGTCGGTGTGTGGGTCGGTGTGAGGGTCAGTGTGTGGGTCGGTGTGCGGGTCGGTGTGCGGCTCGGTTTGTGGCTCGGTGTGAGGGTCGGTGTGTGGGTCTGTGTGTGGGTCGGTGTGTGGCTCGGTGTGTGGGTCGGTGTGTGGGTCGGTGTGTGGGTCAGTGTGTGGGTCGGTGTGAGGGTCGGTGTGAGGGTCGGTGTGTGGGGCAGTGTGTGGGTCGGTGTGTGGATCGGTGTGTGGGTCGGTGTGTGGGTCGGTGTGTGGGTCGGTGTGTGGGTCGGTGTGAGGGTCGGTGTGTGGCTCGGTTTGTGGCTCGGTGTGAGGGTCATTGTGAGGGTCGGTGTGTGGCTCGGTGTGTGGCTCGGTGTGTGCGTCAGTGTGAGGGTCGGTCTGAGGGTCAGTGTGTGGCTCGGTGTGTGGGTCGGTGTGTGGCTCGGTGTGTGGGTCGGTGTGTGGGTCAGTGTGTGGGACCGTGTGCGGCTTGATGTGCGGGTCGGTGTGTGGGTCAGTGTGTGGGTCGGTGTGTGGTTTGGTGTGGGGCTCAGCATGTGGGTCAGTGTGTGGGTCGCTGTGGGGGTCGGTGTGTGGGTCAGTGTGTGCGTCGGTGTGCGGGTCGGTGTGAGGGTCAGTGTGTAGGTTGTTGTGAGTGTCGGTGTGTGGGTCGGTGTGTGGATGGTGTGTGGGTCAGTATGAAGGTCGGTGTGTGGGTCGGTGAGAGGGTCGGTTTGTGGGTCAGTTTGTGGGTCAGTGTGTGTCAGTGTGCTGATCAGTGTGCGGGTCAGTGTTTGGGTCGGTGTGCATGTCGATGTGCTGGTCGATGTGTGGGTCGATGGGTGGGTCGGTGTGTGGGTCGCTGTGTGGGTCTGGGTCAGTGTGTGGGAGGAGTGCGGGTCAGTGTAAGGTTTGGTGTGTGTGTCACAGTGTGGGTTGATGTGTGGGTCGGTGTGTGGGTCGGTGTGTGGGTCGGTGTCTGGGTGGGTGTGCGGGTCAGTGTGTGTGGGCCTGTGTTGGCCGGTGAGTGGGCCGGTGAGAGGGTCGGTGTGTGGGTTGGTGTGTGGGTCAGTATGTGGGTCGGTGTGAGGGTCAGTGTTTGGGTCGGTGTGGGGGCCAGTCTGGTCGGTGTGCGGGTCGGTGTGAGGTTTGGTGTGTTGGTCATTGTGAGGGTTGGTGTGTGGGTCATTGTGAGGGTTGGTGTGAGTATGTGTCTCTGGGTCGATGTATGGTTCGGTGTGTGGGTCGATGTGTGGGTCGGTGTGAGGGTCGGATTGTGGGTCGGTGTGTGGGTCGGTGTGTGGGTCGGTGTGAGGGTCGGTGTGCAGGTCAGTGTGTGGATCGGTGTGAGGTTCAGTGTGTGGGTCGGTGTGTGTGTCTGTGTGTGGGGCGGTGTGAGGGTCGGTGTGTGGCTCGGTGTGCGGGTCGGTATGTGGCTCAGTGCGCGGGTCGGTGTGTGGGTCGGTGTGTGGGTCGGTGTGCATGTCGGTGTGTGGCTCAGTGTGTGGGTCGGTGTGTGGCTCTGTGTGTGGGTCTGTGTGTGGGTCGGTGTGTGGGTCAGTGTGTGGGTCGGTTTGTGGGTCGGTGTGTGGGTCGGTGTGTGGGTCGGTGTGTGGGTCGGTGTGTGGGTCGGTGTGTGGCTCGGTGTGAGTGTCGGTGTGTGGGTCGGTGTGTGGGCCGGTGTGAGGATCGGTGTGTGGGTCGGTGTGTGGGTCGGTGTGTGGGTCGGTGTGTGGGCCGGTGAGTGGCTCGGTGTGTGGGTCATTGTGTGGGTCGGTGTGTGGCTCAGTGTGTGGGTCGGTGTGAGTGTCGGTGTGAGGGTCGGTGTGTGGGTCGGTGTGTGGCTCGGTGTGAGGGTCGGTGTGTGGGTCGGTGTGTTGGTTGGTTTGAGGGTCGGTGTGTGGGTCGGTGTGTGGGTCGGTGTGTGTGTCGATGTGTGGGTCGGTGTGTGTCTCGGTGTGTGGGTCGGTGTGTGGCTCGGTGTGAGAGTCGGTGTGTGGGTCGGTGTGTGGGTCGGTGTGTGGGTCGGTGTGAGGGTCGGTGTGTGGGTCGGTGTGTGGCTCAGTTTGAGGGTTGATGTGTGGGTCGGTGTGTGGGTCGGTGTGTGGGTCGGTGTGAGGGTCGATGTGTGGGTCGGTGTGTGGGTCGGTGTGTGGGTCAGTGTGTGGGTCGGAGTGTGGGTCGGTGTGTGTGTCGGTGTGAGGGTCGGTGTATGGGTCGGTGTGAGGGTCGGTGTGAGGCTCGGTGTGAGGGTCGGTGTGAGGGTCGGTGTGAGGGTCGGTGTGTGGGTCGGTGTGTGGCTCGGTGTGTGGGTCAGTGTGTGGTTCGGTTTGTGGGTCGGTGTGTGGGTCGGTATGATGGTTGGTGTGTGTGTCGCTCTGTGGGTCGGTGTGAGGGTCGGTGTGTGGCTCGGTGTGAGAGTCGGTGTGTGTGTCGCTCTGTGGGTCAGTGTGTGGGTCAGTGTGTGGGTCAGTGTGTGGCTCGGTGTGTGGGTCAGTGTGTGTGTCGGTTTGAGGGTCGGTGTGAGGCTCGGTGTGAGGGTCGGTGTGAGGGTCGGTGTATGGGTCGGTGTGTGGCTCGGTGTGTGGGTCAGTGTGTGGTTCGGTTTGTGGGTCGGTGTGTGGGTCGGTTTGTGTGTCGCTCTGTGGGTCGGTGTGAGGGTCGGTGTGTGGGTCGGTGTGAGGGTCGGTGTGTGGCTCGGTGTGAGAGTCGGTGTGTGTGTCGCTCTGTGGGTCGGTGTGTGGGTCAGTGTGTGGGTCAGTGTGTGGCTCGGTGTGTGGGTCGGTGTGTGGTTCGGTTTGTGGGTTGGTGTGTGGTTCGGTTTGTGGGTTGGTGTGTGTGTCGCTCTGTGGGTCGGTGTGAGGGTCGGTGTGTGGGTCAGTGTGTGGCTCGATGTGAGGTTCAGTGTGTGGTTCGGTGTGTGTGTCAGTGTGTGTGTCAGTGTGTGGGTCGGTGTGTGGCTCAGTGTGTGGCTCAGTGTGAGGGTCGGTGTGTGGGTCTGTATGTGGCTCAGTGTGTGGGTCGGTGTGTAGGTCGGTGTGTGGGTCGGTGTGTGGCTCGATGTGTGGGTCGGTGTGAGGGTCGGTGTGTGGGTCGGTGTGAGGGTCAGTGTGTGGGTCGGTGTGCGGGTCGGTGTGCGGCTCGGTTTGTGGCTCAGTGTGAGGGTCGGTGTGTGGGTCTGTGTGTGGGTCGGTGTGTGGCTCGGTGTGTGGGTCGGTGTGTGGGTCGGTGTGTGGGTCAGTGTGTGGGTCGGTGTGAGGGTCGGTGTGAGGGTCGGTGTGTGGGGCAGTGTGTGGGTCGGTGTGTGGATCGGTGTGTGGGTCGGTGTGTGGGTCGGTGTGTGGGTCGTTGTGTGGGTCGGTGTGAGGGTCGGTGTGTGGCTCGGTTTGTGGCTCGGTGTGAGGGTCATTGTGAGGGTCGGTGTGTGGGTCGGTGTGTGGCTCGGTGTGTGCGTCAGTGTGAGGGTCGGTCTGAGGGTCAGTGTGTGGCTCGGTGTGTGGGTCGGTGTGTGGCTCGGTGTGTGGGTCGGTGTGTGGGTCAGTGTGTGGGACCGTGTGCGGCTTGATGTGCGGGTCGGTGTGTGGGTCAGTGTGTGGGTCGGTGTGTGGTTTGGTGTGGGGCTCAGCATGTGGGTCAGTGTGTGGGTCGCTGTGGGGGTCGGTGTGTGGGTCAGTGTGTGCGTCGGTGTGAGGGCCAGTGTGTAGGTTGGTGTGAGTGTCGGTGTGTGGGTCGGTGTGTGGATGGTGTGTGGGTCAGTATGAAGGTCGGTGTGTGGGTCGGTGAGAGGGTCGGTTTGTGGGTCAGTTTGTGGGTCAGTGTGTGTCAGTGTGCTGATCAGTGTGCGGGTCAGTGTTTGGGTCGGTGTGCATGTCGATGTGCTGGTCGATGTGTGGGTCGATGTGTGGGTCGGTGTGTGGGTCGCTGTGTGGGTCTGGGTCAGTGTGTGGGAGGTGTGCGGGTCAGTGTAAGGTTTGGTGTGTGTGTCACAGTGTGGGTTGATGTGTGGGTCGGTGTGTGGGTCGATGTCTGGGTGGGTGTGCGGGTCAGTGTGTGTGGGCCTGTGTTGGCCGGTGAGTGGGCCGGTGTGAGGGTCGGTGTGTGGGTTGGTGTGTGGGTCAGTATGTGGGTCGGTGTGAGGGTCAGTGTTTGGGTCGGTGTGGGGGCCAGTCTGGTCGGTGTGCGGGTCGGTGTGAGGTTTGGTGTGTGGGTCATTGTGAGGGTTGGTGTGTGGGTCATTGTGAGGGTTGGTGTGAGTATGTGTCTCTGGGTCGATGTATGGTTCGGTGTGTGGGTCGATGTGTGGGTCGGTGTGAGGGTCGGATTGTGGGTCGGTGTGTGGGTCGGTGTGTGGGTCGGTGTGAGGGTCGGTGTGCAGGTCAGTGTGTGGGTCGGTGTGAGGTTCAGTGTGTGGGTCGGTGTGTGTGTCTGTGTGTGGGGCGGTGTGAGGGTCGGTGTGTGGCTCGGTGTGCGGGTCGGTATGTGGCTCAGTGCGCGGGTCGGTGTGTGGGTCGGTGTGTGGGTCGGTGTGCATGTCGGTGTGTGGCTCAGTGTGTGGGTCGGTGTGTGGCTCTGTGTGTGGGTCTGTGTGTGGGTCGGTGTGTGGGTCGGTGTGTGGGTCGGTTTGTGGGTCGGTGTGTGGGTCGGTGTGTGGGTCGGTGTGTGGGTCGGTGTGTGGGTCGGTGTGTGGCTCGGTGTGAGTGTCGGTGTGTGGGTCGGTGTGTGGGCCGGTGTGAGGATCGGTGTGTGGGTCGGTGTGTGGGTCGGTGTGTGGGTCGGTGTGTGGGCCGGTGAGTGGCTCGGTGTGTGGGTCATTGTGTGGGTCGGTGTGTGGCTCAGTGTGTGGGTCGGTGTGAGTGTCGGTGTGAGGGTCGGTGTGTGGGTCGGTGTGTGGCTCGGTGTGAGGGTCGGTGTGTGGGTCGGTGTGTTGGTTGGTTTGAGGGTCGGTGTGTGGGTCGGTGTGTGGGTCGGTGTGTGTGTCGATGTGTGGGTCGGTGTGTGTCTCGGTGTGTGGGTCGGTGTGTGGCTCGGTGTGAGAGTCGGTGTGTGGGTCGGTGTGTGGGTCGGTGTGTGGGTCGGTGTGAGGGTCGGTGTGTGGGTCGGTGTGTGGCTCAGTTTGAGGGTTGATGTGTGGGTCGGTGTGTGGGTCGGTGTGTGGGTCGGTGTGAGGGTCGATGTGTGGGTCGGTGTGTGGGTCGGTGTGTGGGTCAGTGTGTGGGTCGGAGTGTGGGTCGGTGTGTGTGTCGGTGTGAGGGTCGGTGTATGGGTCGGTGTGAGGGTCGGTGTGAGGCTCGGTGTGAGGGTCGGTGTGAGGGTCGGTGTGAGGGTCGGTGTGTGGGTCGGTGTGTGGCTCGGTGTGTGGGTCAGTGTGTGGTTCGGTTTGTGGGTCGGTGTGTGGGTCGGTATGATGGTTGGTGTGTGTGTCGCTCTGTGGGTCGGTGTGAGGGTCGGTGTGTGGCTCGGTGTGAGAGTCGGTGTGTGTGTCGCTCTGTGGGTCAGTGTGTGGGTCAGTGTGTGGGTCAGTGTGTGGCTCGGTGTGTGGGTCAGTGTGTGTGTCGGTTTGAGGGTCGGTGTGAGGCTCGGTGTGAGGGTCGGTGTGAGGGTCGGTGTATGGGTCGGTGTGTGGCTCGGTGTGTGGGTCAGTGTGTGGTTCGGTTTGTGGGTCGGTGTGTGGGTCGGTTTGTGTGTCGCTCTGTGGGTCGGTGTGAGGGTCGGTGTGTGGGTCGGTGTGAGGGTCGGTGTGTGGCTCGGTGTGAGAGTCGGTGTGTGTGTCGCTCTGTGGGTCGGTGTGTGGGTCAGTGTGTGGGTCAGTGTGTGGCTCGGTGTGTGGGTCGGTGTGTGGTTCGGTTTGTGGGTTGGTGTGTGGTTCGGTTTGTGGGTTGGTGTGTGTGTCGCTCTGTGGGTCGGTGTGAGGGTCGGTGTGTGGGTCAGTGTGTGGCTCGATGTGAGGTTCAGTGTGTGGTTCGGTGTGTGTGTCAGTGTGTGTGTCAGTGTGTGGGTCGGTGTGTGGCTCAGTGTGTGGCTCAGTGTGAGGGTCGGTGTGTGGGTCTGTATGTGGCTCAGTGTGTGGGTCGGTGTGTAGGTCGGTGTGTGGGTCGGTGTGTGGCTCGATGTGTGGGTCGGTGTGAGGGTCGGTGTGTGGGTCGGTGTGAGGGTCAGTGTGTGGGTCGGTGTGCGGGTCGGTGTGCGGCTCGGTTTGTGGCTCAGTGTGAGGGTCGGTGTGTGGGTCTGTGTGTGGGTCGGTGTGTGGCTCGGTGTGTGGGTCGGTGTGTGGGTCGGTGTGTGGGTCAGTGTGTGGGTCGGTGTGAGGGTCGGTGTGAGGGTCGGTGTGTGGGGCAGTGTGTGGGTCGGTGTGTGGATCGGTGTGTGGGTCGGTGTGTGGGTCGGTGTGTGGGTCGGTGTGTGGGTCGGTGTGAGGGTCGGTGTGTGGCTCGGTTTGTGGCTCGGTGTGAGGGTCATTGTGAGGGTCGGTGTGTGGGTCGGTGTGTGGCTCGGTGTGTGCGTCAGTGTGAGGGTCGGTCTGAGGGTCAGTGTGTGGCTCGGTGTGTGGGTCGGTGTGTGGCTCGGTGTGTGGGTCGGTGTGTGGGTCAGTGTGTGGGACCGTGTGCGGCTTGATGTGCGGGTCGGTGTGTGGGTCAGTGTGTGGGTCGGTGTGTGGTTTGGTGTGGGGCTCAGCATGTGGGTCAGTGTGTGGGTCGCTGTGGGGGTCGGTGTGTGGGTCAGTGTGTGCGTCGGTGTGAGGGCCAGTGTGTAGGTTGGTGTGAGTGTCGGTGTGTGGGTCGGTGTGTGGATGGTGTGTGGGTCAGTATGAAGGTCGGTGTGTGGGTCGGTGAGAGGGTCGGTTTGTGGGTCAGTTTGTGGGTCAGTGTGTGTCAGTGTGCTGATCAGTGTGCGGGTCAGTGTTTGGGTCGGTGTGCATGTCGATGTGCTGGTCGATGTGTGGGTCGATGTGTGGGTCGGTGTGTGGGTCGCTGTGTGGGTCTGGGTCAGTGTGTGGGAGGTGTGCGGGTCAGTGTAAGGTTTGGTGTGTGTGTCACAGTGTGGGTTGATGTGTGGGTCGGTGTGTGGGTCGATGTCTGGGTGGGTGTGCGGGTCAGTGTGTGTGGGCCTGTGTTGGCCGGTGAGTGGGCCGGTGTGAGGGTCGGTGTGTGGGTTGGTGTGTGGGTCAGTATGTGGGTCGGTGTGAGGGTCAGTGTTTGGGTCGGTGTGGGGGCCAGTCTGGTCGGTGTGCGGGTCGGTGTGAGGTTTGGTGTGTGGGTCATTGTGAGGGTTGGTGTGTGGGTCATTGTGAGGGTTGGTGTGAGTATGTGTCTCTGGGTCGATGTATGGTTCGGTGTGTGGGTCGATGTGTGGGTCGGTGTGAGGGTCGGATTGTGGGTCGGTGTGTGGGTCGGTGTGTGGGTCGGTGTGAGGGTCGGTGTGCAGGTCAGTGTGTGGGTCGGTGTGAGGTTCAGTGTGTGGGTCGGTGTGTGTGTCTGTGTGTGGGGCGGTGTGAGGGTCGGTGTGTGGCTCGGTGTGCGGGTCGGTATGTGGCTCAGTGCGCGGGTCGGTGTGTGGGTCGGTGTGTGGGTCGGTGTGCATGTCGGTGTGTGGCTCAGTGTGTGGGTCGGTGTGTGGCTCTGTGTGTGGGTCTGTGTGTGGGTCGGTGTGTGGGTCGGTGTGTGGGTCGGTTTGTGGGTCGGTGTGTGGGTCGGTGTGTGGGTCGGTGTGTGGGTCGGTGTGTGGGTCGGTGTGTGGCTCGGTGTGAGTGTCGGTGTGTGGGTCGGTGTGTGGGCCGGTGTGAGGATCGGTGTGTGGGTCGGTGTGTGGGTCGGTGTGTGGGTCGGTGTGTGGGCCGGTGAGTGGCTCGGTGTGTGGGTCATTGTGTGGGTCGGTGTGTGGCTCAGTGTGTGGGTCGGTGTGAGTGTCGGTGTGAGGGTCGGTGTGTGGGTCGGTGTGTGGCTCGGTGTGAGGGTCGGTGTGTGGGTCGGTGTGTTGGTTGGTTTGAGGGTCGGTGTGTGGGTCGGTGTGTGGGTCGGTGTGTGTGTCGATCTGTGGGTCGGTGTGTGTCTCGGTGTGTGGGTCGGTGTGTGGCTCGGTGTGAGAGTCGGTGTGTGGGTCGGTGTGTGGGTCGTTGTGTGGGTCGGTGTGAGGGTCGGTGTGTGGGTCGGTGTGTGGCTCAGTTTGAGGGTTGATGTGTGGGTCGGTGTGTGGGTCGGTGTGTGGGTCGGTGTGAGGGTCGATGTGTGGGTCGGTGTGTGGGTCGGTGTGTGGGTCAGTGTGTGGGTCGGAGTGTGGGTCGGTGTGTGTGTCGGTGTGAGGGTCGGTGTATGGGTCGGTGTGAGGGTCGGTGTGAGGCTCGGTGTGAGGGTCGGTGTGAGGGTCGGTGTGAGGGTCGGTGTGTGGGTCGGTGTGTGGCTCGGTGTGTGGGTCAGTGTGTGGTTCGGTTTGTGGGTCGGTGTGTGGGTCGGTATGATGGTTGGTGTGTGTGTCGCTCTGTGGGTCGGTGTGAGGGTCGGTGTGTGGCTCGGTGTGGGAGTCGGTGTGTGTGTCGCTCTGTGGGTCGGTGTGTGGGTCAGTGTGTGGGTCAGTGTGTGGCTCGGTGTGTGGGTCAGTGTGTGTGTCGGTTTGAGGGTCGGTGTGAGGCTCGGTGTGAGGGTCGGTGTGAGGGTCGGTGTGAGGGTCGGTGTATGGGTCGGTGTGTGGCTCGGTATGTGGGTCAGTGTGTGGTTCGGTTTGTGGGTCGGTGTGTGGGTCGGTTTGTGTGTCGCTCTGTGGGTCGGTGTGAGGGTCGGTGTGTGGGTCGGTGTGAGGGTCGGTGTGTGGCTCGGTGTGAGAGTCGGTGTGTGTGTCGCTCTGTGGGTCGGTGTGTGGGTCAGTGTGTGGGTCAGTGTGTGGCTCGGTGTGTGGGACGGTGTGTGGTTCGGTTTGTGGGTTGGTGTGTGGTTCGGTTTGTGGGTCGGTGTGTGTGTCGCTCTGTGGGTCGGTGTGAGGGTCGGTGTGTGGGTCAGTGTGTGGCTCGGTGTGAGGTTCAGTGTGTGGTTCGGTGTGTATGTCAGTGTGTGTGTCAGTGTGTGGGTCGGTGTGTGGCTCAGTGTGTGGCTCAGTGTGAGGGTCGGTGTGTGGGTCGGTGTGTGGCTCGGTGTGTGGGTCGGTGTGTGGGTCGGTGTGTAGGTCGGTGTGTGGGTCGGTGTGTGGCTCGATGTGTGGGTCGGTGTGAGGGTCGGTGTGTGGGTCGGTGTGAGGGTCAGTGTGTGGGTCGGTGTGCGGGTCGGTGTGCGGCTCGGTTTGTGGCTCGGTGTGAGGGTCGGTGTGTGGGTCTGTGTGTGGGTCGGTGTGTGGCTCGGTGTGTGGGTCGGTGTGTGGGTCGGTGTGTGGGTCGGTGTGTGGGTCAGTGTGTGGGTCGGTGTGAGGGTCGGTGTGTGGGTCGGTGTGTGGCTCAGTTTGAGGGTTGATGTGTGGGTCGGTGTGTGGCTCAGTTTGAGGGTTGATGTGTGGGTCGGTGTGTGGGTCGGTGTGTGGGTCGGTGTGAGGGTCGATGTGTGGGTCGGTGTGTGGGTCGGTGTGTGGGTCAGTGTGTGGGTCGGAGTGTGGGTCGGTGTGTGTGTCGGTGTGAGGGTCGGTGTATGGGTCGGTGTGAGGGTCGGTGTGAGGCTCGGTATGAGGGTCGGTGTGAGGGTCGGTGTGAGGGTCGGTGTGTGGGTCGGTGTGTGGCTCGGTGTGTGGGTCAGTGTGTGGTTCGGTTTGTGGGTCGGTGTGTGGGTCGGTATGATGGTTGGTGTGTGTGTCGCTCTGTGGGTCGGTGTGAGGGTCGGTGTGTGGCTCGGTGTGAGAGTCGGTGTGTGTGTCGCTCTGTGGGTCAGTGTGTGGGTCAGTGTGTGGGTCAGTGTGTGGCTCGGTGTGTGGGTCAGTGTGTGTGTCGGTTTGAGGGTCGGTGTGAGGCTCGGTGTGAGGGTCGGTGTGAGGGTCGGTGTATGGGTCGGTGTGTGGCTCGGTGTGTGGGTCAGTGTGTGGTTCGGTTTGTGGGTCGGTGTGTGGGTCGGTTTGTGTGTCGCTCTGTGGGTCGGTGTGAGGGTCGGTGTGTGGGTCGGTGTGAGGGTCGGTGTGTGGCTCGGTGTGAGAGTCGGTGTGTGTGTCGCTCTGTGGGTCGGTGTGTGGGTCAGTGTGTGGGTCAGTGTGTGGCTCGGTGTGTGGGTCGGTGTGTGGTTCGGTTTGTGGGTTGGTGTGTGGTTCGGTTTGTGGGTCGGTGTGTGTGTCGCTCTGTGGGTCGGTGTGAGGGTCGGTGTGTGGGTCAGTGTGTGGCTCGATGTGAGGTTCAGTGTGTGGTTCGGTGTGTGTGTCAGTGTGTGTGTCAGTGTGTGGGTCGGTGTGTGGCTCAGTGTGTGGCTCAGTGTGAGGGTCGGTGTGTGGGTCTGTATGTGGCTCAGTGTGTGGGTCGGTGTGTAGGTCGGTGTGTGGGTCGGTGTGTGGCTCGATGTGTGGGTCGGTGTGAGGGTCGGTGTGTGGGTCGGTGTGAGGGTCAGTGTGTGGGTCGGTGTGCGGGTCGGTGTGCGGCTCGGTTTGTGGCTCAGTGTGAGGGTCGGTGTGTGGGTCTGTGTGTGGGTCGGTGTGTGGCTCGGTGTGTGGGTCGGTGTGTGGGTCGGTGTGTGGGTCAGTGTGTGGGTCGGTGTGAGGGTCGGTGTGAGGGTCGGTGTGTGGGGCAGTGTGTGGGTCGGTGTGTGGATCGGTGTGTGGGTCGGTGTGTGGGTCGGTGTGTGGGTCGGTGTGTGGGTCGGTGTGAGGGTCGGTGTGTGGCTCGGTTTGTGGCTCGGTGTGAGGGTCATTGTGAGGGTCGGTGTGTGGGTCGGTGTGTGGCTCGGTGTGTGCGTCAGTGTGAGGGTCGGTCTGAGGGTCAGTGTGTGGCTCGGTGTGTGGGTCGGTGTGTGGCTCGGTGTGTGGGTCGGTGTGTGGGTCAGTGTGTGGGACCGTGTGCGGCTTGATGTGCGGGTCGGTGTGTGGGTCAGTGTGTGGGTCGGTGTGTGGTTTGGTGTGGGGCTCAGCATGTGGGTCAGTGTGTGGGTCGCTGTGGGGGTCGGTGTGTGGGTCAGTGTGTGCGTCGGTGTGAGGGCCAGTGTGTAGGTTGGTGTGAGTGTCGGTGTGTGGGTCGGTGTGTGGATGGTGTGTGGGTCAGTATGAAGGTCGGTGTGTGGGTCGGTGAGAGGGTCGGTTTGTGGGTCAGTTTGTGGGTCAGTGTGTGTCAGTGTGCTGATCAGTGTGCGGGTCAGTGTTTGGGTCGGTGTGCATGTCGATGTGCTGGTCGATGTGTGGGTCGATGGGTGGGTCGGTGTGTGGGTCGCTGTGTGGGTCTGGGTCAGTGTGTGGGAGGTGTGCGGGTCAGTGTAAGGTTTGGTGTGTGTGTCACAGTGTGGGTTGATGTGTGGGTCGGTGTGTGGGTCGGTGTCTGGGTGGGTGTGCGGGTCAGTGTGTGTGGGCCTGTGTTGGCCGGTGAGTGGGCCGGTGTGAGGGTCGGTGTGTGGGTTGGTGTGTGGGTCAGTATGTGGGTCGGTGTGAGGGTCAGTGTTTGGGTCGGTGTGGGGGCCAGTCTGGTCGGTGTGCGGGTCGGTGTGAGGTTTGGTGTGTGGGTCATTGTGAGGGTTGGTGTGTGGGTCATTGTGAGGGTTGGTGTGAGTATGTGTCTCTGGGTCGATGTATGGTTCGGTGTGTGGGTCGATGTGTGGGTCGGTGTGAGGGTCGGATTGTGGGTCGGTGTGTGGGTCGGTGTGTGGGTCGGTGTGAGGGTCGGTGTGCAGGTCAGTGTGTGGGTCGGTGTGAGGTTCAGTGTGTGGGTCGGTGTGTGTGTCTGTGTGTGGGGCGGTGTGAGGGTCGGTGTGTGGCTCGGTGTGCGGGTCGGTATGTGGCTCAGTGCGCGGGTCGGTGTGTGGGTCGGTGTGTGGGTCGGTGTGCATGTCGGTGTGTGGCTCAGTGTGTGGGTCGGTGTGTGGCTCTGTGTGTGGGTCGGTTTGTGGGTCGGTGTGTGGGTCGGTGTGTGGGTCGGTGTGTGGGTCGGTGTGTGGGTCGGTGTGTGGCTCAGTGTGAGTGTCGGTGTGTGGGTCGGTGTGTGGGCCGGTGTGAGGATCGGTGTGTGGGTCGGTGTGTGGGTCGGTGTGTGGGTCGGTGTGTGGGCCGGTGAGTGGCTCGGTGTGTGGGTCATTGTGTGGGTCGGTGTGTGGCTCAGTGTGTGGGTCGGTGTGAGTGTCGGTGTGAGGGTCGGTGTGTGGGTCGGTGTGTGGCTCGGTGTGAGGGTCGGTGTGTGGGTCGGTGTGTTGGTTGGTTTGAGGGTCGGTGTGTGGGTCGGTGTGTGGGTCGGTGTGTGTGTCGATCTGTGGGTCGGTGTGTGTCTCGGTGTGTGGGTCGGTGTGTGGCTCGGTGTGAGAGTCGGTGTGTGGGTCGGTGTGTGGGTCGTTGTGTGGGTCGGTGTGAGGGTCGGTGTGTGGGTCGGTGTGTGGCTCAGTTTGAGGGTTGATGTGTGGGTCGGTGTGTGGGTCGGTGTGTGGGTTGGTGTGAGGGTCGATGTGTGGGTCGGTGTGTGGGTCGGTGTGTGGGTCAGTGTGTGGGTCGGAGTGTGGGTCGGTGTGTGTGTCGGTGTGAGGGTCGGTGTATGGGTCGGTGTGAGGGTCGGTGTGAGGCTCGGTGTGAGGGTCGGTGTGAGGGTCGGTGTGAGGGTCGGTGTGTGGGTCGGTGTGTGGCTCGGTGTGTGGGTCAGTGTGTGGTTCGGTTTGTGGGTCGGTGTGTGGGTCGGTATGATGGTTGGTGTGTGTGTCGCTCTGTGGGTCGGTGTGAGGGTCGGTGTGTGGCTCGGTGTGGGAGTCGGTGTGTGTGTCGCTCTGTGGGTCGGTGTGTGGGTCAGTGTGTGGGTCAGTGTGTGGCTCGGTGTGTGGGTCAGTGTGTGTGTCGGTTTGAGGGTCGGTGTGAGGCTCGGTGTGAGGGTCGGTGTGAGGGTCGGTGTGAGGGTCGGTGTATGGGTCGGTGTGTGGCTCGGTGTGTGGGTCAGTGTGTGGTTCGGTTTGTGGGTCGGTGTGTGGGTCGGTTTGTGTGTCGCTCTGTGGGTCGGTGTGAGGGTCGGTGTGTGGGTCGGTGTGAGGGTCGGTGTGTGGCTCGGTGTGAGAGTCGGTGTGTGTGTCGCTCTGTGGGTCGGTGTGTGGGTCAGTGTGTGGGTCAGTGTGTGGCTCGGTGTGTGGGACGGTGTGTGGTTCGGTTTGTGGGTTGGTGTGTGGTTCGGTTTGTGGGTCGGTGTGTGTGTCGCTCTGTGGGTCGGTGTGAGGGTCGGTGTGTGGGTCAGTGTGTGGCTCGGTGTGAGGTTCAGTGTGTGGTTCGGTGTGTGTGTCAGTGTGTGTGTCAGTGTGTGGGTCGGTGTGTGGCTCAGTGTGTGGCTCAGTGTGAGGGTCGGTGTGTGGGTCGGTGTGTGGCTCGGTGTGTGGGTCGGTGTGTGGGTCGGTGTGTAGGTCGGTGTGTGGGTCGGTGTGTGGCTCGATGTGTGGGTCGGTGTGAGGGTCGGTGTGTGGGTCGGTGTGAGGGTCAGTGTGTGGGTCGGTGTGCGGGTCGGTGTGCGGCTCGGTTTGTGGCTCGGTGTGAGGGTCGGTGTGTGGGTCTGTGTGTGGGTCGGTGTGTGGCTCGGTGTGTGGGTCGGTGTGTGGGTCGGTGTGTGGGTCGGTGTGTGGGTCAGTGTGTGGGTCGGTGTGAGGGTCGGTGTGAGGGTCGGTGTGTGGGGCGGTGTGTGGGTCGGTGTGTGGATCGGTGTGTGGGTCGGTGTGTGGGTCGGTGTGTGGGTCGGTGTGTGGGTCGGTGTGAGGGTCGGTGTGTGGCTCGGTTTGTGGCTCGGTGTGAGGGTCATTGTGAGGGTCGGTGTGTGGGTCGGTGTGTGGCTCGGTGTGTGCGTCAGTGTGAGGGTCGGTCTGAGGGTCAGTGTGTGGCTCGGTGTGTGGGTCGGTGTGTGGCTCGGTGTGTGGGTCGGTGTGTGGGTCAGTGTGTGGGACCGTGTGCGGCTTGATGTGCGGGTCGGTGTGTGGGTCAGTGTGTGGGTCGGTGTGTGGTTTGGTGTGGGGCTCAGCATGTGGGTCAGTGTGTGGGTCGCTGTGGGGGTCGGTGTGTGGGTCAGTGTGTGCGTCGGTGTGCGGGTCGGTGTGAGGGTCAGTGTGTAGGTTGGTGTGAGGGTCGGTGTGTGGATGGTGTGTGGGTCAGTATGAAGGTCGGTGTGTGGGTCGGTGAGAGGGTCGGTTTGTGGGTCAGTTTGTGGGTCAGTGTGTGTCAGTGTGCTGATCAGTGTGCGGGTCAGTGTTTGGGTCGGTGTGCATGTCGATGTGCTGGTCGATGTGTGGGTCGCTGTGTGGGTCTGGGTCAGTGTGTGGGAGGTGTGCGGGTCAGTGTAAGGTTTGGTGTGTGTGTCACAGTGTGGGTTGATGTGTGGGTCGGTGTGTGGGTCGGTGTGTGGGTCGGTGTATGGCTGGGTGTGCGGGTCAGTGTGTGTGGGCCTGTGTTGGCCGGTGAGTGAGCCGGTGTGAGGGTCGGTGTGTGGGTTGGTGTGTGGGTCAGTATGTGGGTCGGTGTGAGGGTCAGTGTTTGGGTCGGTGTGGGGGCCAGTCTGGTCGGTGTGCGGGTCGGTGTGAGGTTTGGTGTGTGGGTCATTGTGAGGGTTGGTGTGTGGGTCATTGTGAGGGTTGGTGTGAGTATGTGTCTCTGGGTCGATGTATGGTTCGGTGTGTGGGTCGGTGTGTGGGTCGGTGTGTGGCTCGGTGTGTGGGTCAGTGTGTGGTTCGGTTTGTGGGTCGGTGTGTGGGTCAGTGTGAGGGTCTCTCTGTGGGTCGGTGTGTGGGTCGGTGTGTTGTTCGGTGTGTGGGTCGGTGTGTGGGTCGGTGTGTGGGTCGGTGTGAGGGTCGGTGTGAGCGTCGGGGTGTGGGTCGGGGTGTGGGGTGGTGTGAGGGTCGGTGTGTGGCTCGGTGTGCGGGTCGGCATGTGGCTCAGTGTGCGGGTCGGTGTGTGGGTCGGTCTGCGGGTCGTTGTGTGTTCAGTGTGTGGGTCGGTGTGTGGATCTGTGTGTGGGTCTGTGTGTGGGTCGGTGTGTGGGTCGGTGTGAGGGTCGGTGTGTGGGTCAGTGTGTGGGTCTGTGTGTGGGTCTGTGTGTGGGTCGGTGTGAGGGTCGGTGTGTGGGTCGGTGTGTGGGTCGGTTTGTGGGTCGGTGTGTGGGTCGGTGTGAGGGTCGGTGTGTGGGTCGGTGTGTGGGTCGGTGTGAGGGTCCGTGTGAGGGTCGGTGTGTGGGTCGGTGTGTGGGTCGGTGTGTGGGTCGGTGTGTGGGTCGGTGTGTGGGTCGGTGTGAGGGTCGGTGTGAGCGTCGGTGTGTGGGTCACGGTGTGGGGCGGTGTGAGGGTCGGTGTGTGGCTCGGTGTGCGGGTCGGTATGTGGCTCAGTGTGCGGGTCGGTGTGTGGGTCGGTGTGTGGGTCGGTGTGCGTGTCGGTGTGTGGCTCAGTGTGTGGGTCGGTGTGTGGCTCTGTGTGTGGCTCTGTGTGTGGGTCTGTGTGTGGGTCTGTGTGTGGGTCGGTGTGTGGGTCGGTGTGTGGGTCGGTTTGTGGGTCGGTGTGTGGGTCGGTGTGAGGGTCGGTGTGTGGGTCGGTGTGTGGGTCGGTGTGTGGGTCGGTGTGAGTGTCGGTGTGTGGGTTGGTGTGTGGGCCGGTGTGAGGGTCGGTGTGTGGGTCGGTGTGTGGGTCATTGTGAGGGTTGGTGTGTGGGTCATTGTGAGGGTTGGTGTGAGTATGTGTCTCTGGGTCGATGTATGGTTCGGTGTGTGGGTCGATGTGTGGGTCGGTGTGAGGGTCGGATTGTGGGTCGGTGTGTGGGTCGGTGTGTGGGTCGGTGTGAGGGTCGGTGTGCGGGTCAGTGTGTGGGTCGGTGTGAGGTTCAGTGTGTGGGTCGGTGTGTGTGTCTGTGTGTGGGGCGGTGTGAGGGTCGGTGTGTGGCTCGGTGTGCGGGTCGGTATGTGGCTCAGTGCGCGGGTCGGTGTGTGGGTCGGTGTGTGGGTCGGTGTGCATGTCGGTGTGTGGCTCAGTGTGTGGGTCGGTGTGTGGCTCTGTGTGTGGGTCTGTGTGTGTGTCGGTGTGTGGGTCGGTGTGTGGGTCGGTTTGTGGGTCGGTGTGTGGGTCGGTGTGAGGGTCGGTGTGTGGGTCGGTGTGTGGGTCGGTGTGTGGGTCGGTGTGTGGCTCGGTGTGAGTGTCGGTGTGTGGGTCGGTGTGTGGGCCGGTGTGAGGATCGGTGTGTGGGTCGGTGTGTGGGTCGGTGTGTGGGCCGGTGAGTGGCTCGGTGTGTGGGTCGTTGTGTGGGTCGGTGTGTGACTCAGTGTGTGGGTCGGTGTGAGGGTCGGTGTGAGGGTCGGTGTGTGGGTCGGTGTGTGGCTCGGTGTGAGGGTCGGTGTGTTGGTCGGTGTGTTGGTTGGTTTGAGGGTCGGTGTGTGGGTCGGTGTGTGTGTCGGTGTGTGTGTCAATGTGTGGGTCGGTGTGTGTCTCGGTGTGTGGGTCGGTGTGTGGCTCGGTGTGAGAGTCGTTGTGTGGGTCGGTGTGTGGGTCGGTGTGTGGGTCGGTGTGAGGGTCGGTGTGTGGGTCGGTGTGTGGCTCAGTTTGAGGGTTGATGTGTGGGTCGGTGTGTGGGTCGGTGTGTGGGTCGGTGTGTGGGTCAGTGTGTGGGTCGGAGTGTGGGTCGGTGTGTGTGTCGGTGTGAGGGTCGGTGTATGGGTCGGTGTTAGGGTCGGTGTGAGGCTCGGTGTGAGGGTCGGTGTGAGAGTCGGTGTGAGGGTCGGTGTGTGGGTCGGTGTGTGGCTCGGTGTGTGGGTCAGTGTGTGGTTCGGTTTGTGGGTCGGTGTGTGGGTCGGTATGAGGGTTGGTGTGTGTGTCGCTCTGTGGGTCGGTGTGAGGGTCGGTGTGTGGCTCGGTGTGAGAGTCGGTGTGTGTGTCGCTCTGTGGGTCGATGTGTGGGTCAGTGTGTGGGTCAGTGTGTGGCTCGGTGTGTGGGTCAGTGTGTGGGTCGGAGTGTGGGTCGGTGTGTGTGTCGGTGTGAGGGTCGGTGTGTGTGTCGGTTTGAGGGTCGGTGTGAGGCTCGGTTTGAGGGTCGGTGTGAGGGTCGGTGTGAGGGTCGGTGTATGGGTCGGTGTGTGGCTCGGTGTGTGGGTCAGTGTGTGGTTCGGTTTGTGGGTCGGTGTGTGGGTCGGTTTGTGTGTCGCTCTGTGGGTCGGTGTGAGGGTCGGTGTGTGGGTCGGTGTGAGGGTCGGTGTGTGGCTCGGTGTGAGAGTCGGTGTGTGTGTCGCTCTGTGGGTCGGTGTGTGGGTCAGTGTGTGGGTCAGTGTGTGGCTCGGTGTGTGGGTCGGTGTGTGGTTCGGTTTGTGGGTTGGTGTGTGGTTCGGTTTGTGGGTCGGTGTGTGTGTCGCTCTGTGGGTCGGTGTGAGGGTCGGTGTGTGGGTCAGTGTGTGGCTCGGTGTGAGGTTCAGTGTGTGGTTCGGTGTGTGTGTCAGTGTGTGTGTCATTGTGTGGGTCGGTGTGTGGCTCGATGTGTGGGTCGGTGTGAGGGTCGGTGTGTGGGTCGGTGTGAGGGTCAGTGTGTGGGTCGGTGTGCGGGTCGGTGTGCGGCTCGGTTTGTGGCTCGGTGTGAGGGTCGGTGTGTGGGTCTGTGTGTGGGTCGGTGTGTGGCTCGGTGTGTGGGTCGGTGTGTGGGTCTGTGTGTGGGTCGGTGTGTGGGTCAGTGTGTGGGTCGGTGTGAGGGTCGGTGTGAGGGTCGGTGTGTGGGGCGGTGTGTGGGTCGGTGTGTGGATCGGTGTGTGGGTCGGTGTGTGGGTCGGTGTGTGGGTCGGTGTGAGGGTCGGTGTGTGGCTCGGTTTGTGGCTCGGTGTGAGGGTCATTGTGAGGGTCGGTGTGTGGGTCGGTGTGTGGCTCGGTGTGTGCGTCAGTGTGAGGGTCGGTCTGAGGGTCAGTGTGTGGCTCGGTGTGTGGGTCGGTGTGTGGCTCGGTGTGTGGGTCGGTGTGTGGGTCAGTGTGTGGGACCGTGTGCGGCTTGATGTGCGGGTCGGTGTGTGGGTCAGTGTGTGGGTCGGTGTGTGGTTTGGTGTGGGGCTCAGCATGTGGGTCAGTGTGTGGGTCACTGTGGGGGTCGGTGTGTGGGTCAGTGTGTGCGTCGGTGTGCGGGTCGGTGTGAGGGTCAGTGTGTAGGTTGGTGTGAGTGTCGGTGTGTGGGTCGGTGTGTGGATGGTGTGTGGGTCAGTATGAAGGTCGGTGTGTGGGTCGGTGAGAGGGTCGGTTTGTGGGTCAGTTTGTGGGTCAGTGTGTGTCAGTGTGCTGATCAGTGTGCGGGTCAGTGTTTGGGTCAGTGTGCATGTCGATGTGCTGGTCGATGTGTGGGTCGATGGGTGGGTCGGTGTGTCGGTCGCTGTGTGGGTCTGGGTCAGTGTGTGGGAGGTGTGCGGGTCAGTGTAAGGTTTGGTGTGTGTGTCAAAGTGTGGGTTGATGTGTGGTTCGGTGTGTGGGTCGGTGTGTGGGTCGGTGTCTGGGTGGGTGTGCGGGTCAGTGTGTGTGGGCCTGTGTTGGCCGGTGAGTGGGCCGGTGTGAGGGTCGGTGTGTGGGTTGGTGTGTGGGTCAGTATGTGGGTCGGTGTGAGGGTCAGTGTTTGGGTTGGTGTGTGGGCCAGTCTGGTCGGTGTGCGGGTCGGTGTGAGGTTTGGTGTGTGGGTCATTGTGAGGGTTGGTGTGTGGGTCATTGTGAGGGTTGGTGTGAGTATGTGTCTCTGGGTCGATGTATGGTTCGGTGTGTGGGTCGATGTGTGGGTCAGTGTGAGGGTCGGATTGTGGGTCGGTGTGTGGGTCGGTGTGTGGGTCGGTGTGAGGGTCGGTGTGTGGGTCAGTGTGTGGGTCGGTGTGAGGTTCAGTGTGTGGGTCGGTGCGTGTGTCTGTGTGTGGGTTGGTGTGAGGGTCGGTGTGTTGGGCAGTGTGAGGGCCAGTCCGTGTGTTGGTGTGAGGGTCTGTGTGTGGGTCGGTGTGAGGGTCAGTTTTTGGGTCGGTGTGAGGGTCGGTGTGTGGGTCGGTGTGTGGGTCTGTATGCGGGTCGGTGTGTGGGTCTGTGCGCGGGTCGGTGTGGGAGTAGGTGTGTGGGTCGGAGCGCGAGTCGGTGTGTGGGTCCGTGTGTGGGTCGGTGCGTGGCTCGGTGTGTGGCTCGGTGTGAGGGTCGGTGTTAGGTTCGGTGTGTGGGTCGGTTTGTGGGTCCGTGTGTCGGTCGTTGTGTGGGTCGGTGTGTATGTCGATGTGTGCATCGGTTTGTGGGTCGGTGTGTGGGTTGGTGTGAGGGTCCGTGTGAGGGTCCGTGTGAGGGTCGGTGTGTGGGTCGGTGTGTGGGTCGGTGTGTGGGTCGGTGTGTGGGTCGGTGTGTGGGTCGGTGTGAGGGTCGGTGTGAGCGTCGGTGTGTGGGTCACGGTGTGGGGCGGTGTGAGGGTCGGTGTGTGGCTCGGTGTGCGGGTCGGTATGTGGCTCAGTGTGCGGGTCGGTGTGTGGGTCGGTGTGTGCGTCGGTGTGTGGCTCGGTGTGTGGCTCGGTGTGTGGGTTGGTGTGTGTATTGGTGTGTGGGCCGGATTGTGGCTCGGTGTGAGGGTCGGTGTGTGGGTCGGTGTGTGGCTCGTTGTGTGAGTCGGTGTGTGGCTCGGTGTGTGGGTCACTGTGAGGGTCGCTCTGTGGGTCAGTTTCTGGGTCGGTGTGTGGGTCAGTGTGTGGGTCGTGTGTGGGTCGGTGTGTGGGTCGGTGTGAGGGTCGGTGTGAGCGTCGGTGTGTGGGTCGGAGTTTGGGGCGGTGTGAGGGTCGGTGTGTGGCTTGGTGTGCGGGTCGGTATGTGGCTCAGTGTGCGGGTCGGTGTGTGGGTCGTTGTGCGGGTCGTTGTGTGGCTCAGTGTGTGGGTCGGTGTGTGGATCTGTGTGTGGGTCTGTGTGTGGGTTGGTGTGTGGGTTGGTGTGTGGGTCGGTGTGTGGGTCGGTGTGTGCGTCTGTGTGTGGGTCGGTGTGAGGGTCGATGTGTGGGTCGGTGTGTGGGTCGGTGTGTGGCTCGGTGTGTGGGTCGGTGTGAGGGTCGGTGTGAGTGTCAGTGTGTGGGTCGGTGTGTGGGTCGGTGTGAGGGTCGGTGTGTGGGTCGGTGTGTGGGTCGGTGTGTGGGCCGTTGAGTGGCTCGGTGTGAGGGTCACTGTGTGGGTCAGTGTATGGGTTGGTGTGTGGGTCGGTGTGAGGGTCGGTGTGAGGGTCGGCGTGTGGGTCGGCGTGTGGCTCGGTGTGAGGGTCGGTGTGTGGGTCGGTGTGTGGGTCGGTTTGAGGGTCGGTGTGTGGGTCGGTGTGTGGGTCGGTGTGTGTGTCGGTGTGTTGGTCGATGTGTGTCTCGGTGTGTGGGTCGGTGTGTGGATCGGTGTGAGGGTCGGTGTGTGGGTCGGTGTGTGGGTCGGTGTGTGTGTCAGTGTGTGGGTCGGTGTGTGGGTCGGTGTGTGGGTCAGTGTGTGGCTTGGTGTGTGGGTCGGTGTGTGGGTCGGTGTGTGGGTCGGAGTGTGGGTCGGTGTGTGGGTCGGATTGTGGCTCGGTGTGTGGCTCGTTGTGTGGGTCGGTGTGAGGGTCGGTGTGCAGGTCGATGTGCGGCTCGGTGTGTGGGTCGGTGTGTGTGTCGGTGTGAGTGTCGGTGTGAGTGTCGGTGTGTGGGTCGGTGTGTGGGTCGGTGTGTGGGTCGGTGTGTGGGTCGGTGTGTGGGTCGGTGTGTGGGTCGGTGTGTGGCTCGGTGTGTGGGTCGGTGTGTGGGTCGGTGTGTGGGTCGGTGTGTGGCTCGGTGTGTGGGTCGGTGTGTGGGTCGGTGTGTGGGTCGGTGTGTGGCTCGGTGTGTGGGTCGGTGTGTGGGTCGGTGTGTGGGTCGGTGTGTGGGTCGGTGCGTGTGTCGGTGTGTGGGTCGCTGTGTGTGTCGGAGTGTGGGTCGGTGTGTGGGTCGGTGTGTGGGTCGGTGTGTGGCTTGGTGTGAGGGTCGATGTGTGGGTCGGTGTGTGGGTCGGTGTGTGGGTCGGTGTGAGGGTCGGTGTGTGGGTCGGTGTGTGGGTTGGTGTGTGGGTCATTGTGTGGGTCGGTGTGTGGGTCGGAGTGTGGGTCGGTGTGTGGGTCGGGGTGTGGCTCGGTGTGTGGCACGGTGTGAGGGTCGGTGTTAGGGTCGGTGTGTGGTTCGATTTGCGGGTCGGTGTGTCGGTCGTTGTGTGGGTCGGTGTGTGCGTCGGTGTGTGCGTCGGTGTGTGCGTCGTTTTGTGGGTCGGTGTGTGGCTCCGTGTGTGGCTCGGTGTGTGGGTCGGTGTGTGTGTCGGTGTGTGGGCCGGTTTGTGGGTCGGAGTGTGGCTCGGTGTGAGGTTCGGTCTGTGGGTCGGTGTGAGGCTCGGTGTGTGTGTCGGTGTGTGGGTCGGTTTGTAGGTCGGTGTGTCGGTCGGTGTGTGGGTCTGTTTGTGGGTCGGAGTGCGAGTCGGTGTGTGGGTCAGTGGGAGGGTCACTCTCTGGGTCGGTGTGTGGGTCGGTGTGTGGGTCGGTGTGTGGGTCGGTGTGTGGGTCGGTGTGTTGGTCAGTGTGAGGGTCGGTGTGTGGGTCGGTTTGTGGGTCGGTGTGTGGGTCGGTGTGTGGGTCGGTGTGAGGGTCGGTGTGTGGGTCGGTGTGTGGGTCGGAGTGTGGTTCGGTGTGAGGGTCGGTGTGAGGGTCGGTGTGTGGGTCGGTGTGTGGGTCGGTGTGTGGGTCGGTGTGTGGGTCGGAGTGAGGGTCGGTGTGAGGGTCGGTGTGTGGGTCGGTGTGTGGGTCAGTGTGAGGGTCGGTGTGTGGCTCAGTTTGCGGGTCAGTATGTGGGTCGGTGTGTGGGTCAGTGTGTGGGTCGGTGTGAGGCTCGGTGTGAGGCTCGGTGTGTGGGTCGGTGTGTGGGTCGGTGTGTGGGTCGGTGTGTGGGTCGGTGTGTGGGTCGGTGTGTTGTTCTGTGTGTGGGTCTGTGTGTGGGTCTGTGTGTGGGTCTGTGTGTGGGTCTGTGTGTGGGTCGGTGTGTGGGTCGGTGTGTGGGTCGGTGTGTGGGTCGGTGTGTTGGTCGGTGTGTGGGTCGGTGTGTGGCTCGGTGTGTGGCTCGGTGTGTGGGTCGGTGTGTGGGTCGATGTGTGGGTCGGTATGTGGGTCAGATTGTGGCTCTGTGCGTGGCTCATTGTGTGGGTCGGTGTGTGGGTCGGTGTGTCGGTCGGTGTGTGGGTCGGGGTGTGGCTCAGTGTGTGGCTCGGTGTGAGGGTCGGTGTTAGGGTTGGTGTGTGGGTCGGTTTGTGGGTCGTTGTGTCGGTCGTTGTGTCGGTCGTTGTGTGGGTCGGAGTGTGCGTCGGTGTGTGCGTCGGTGTGTGCGTCGGTGTGTGGCTCGGTGTGTGGCTCGGTGTGTGGGTTGGTGTGTGTATCGGTGTGTGGGCCGGTTTGTGGCTCGGTGTGAGGGTCGGTGTGTGGGTCGGTGTGTGGCTCGTTGTGTGAGTCGGTGTGTGGCTCGGTGTGTGGGTCACTGTGAGGGTCGCTCTGTGGGTCAGTTTCTGGGTCGGTGTGTGGGTCAGTGTGTGGGTCGTGTGTGGGTCGGTGTGTGGGTCGGTGTGAGGGTCGGTGTGAGCGTCGGTGTGTGGGTCGGAGTGTGGGGCGGTGTGAGGGTCGGTGTGTGGCTTGGTGTGCGGGTCGGTATGTGGCTCAGTGTGCGGGTCGGTGTGTGGGTCGTTGTGCGGGTCGTTGTGTGGCTCAGTGTGTGGGTCGGTGTGTGGATCTGTGTGTGGGTCTGTGTGTGGGTCGGTGTGTGGGTCGGTGTGTGGGTCGGTGTGTGCGTCTGTGTGTGGGTCGGTGTGAGGGTCGATGTGTGGGTCGGTGTGTGGGTCGGTGTGTGGCTCGGTGTGTGGGTCGGTGTGAGGGTCGGTGTGAGTGTCAGTGTGTGGGTCGGTGTGTGGGTCGGTGTGAGGGTCGGTGTGTGGGTCGGTGTGTGGGTCGGTGTGTGGGCCGTTGAGTGGCTCGGTGTGAGGGTCACTGTGTGGGTCAGTGTATGGGTCGGTGTGTGGGTCGGTGTGAGGGTCGGTGTGAGGGTCGGCGTGTGGGTCGGCGTGTGGCTCGGTGTGAGGGTCGGTGTGTGGGTCGGTGTGTGGGTCGGTGTGTGGGTCGGTGTGTGGGTCGGTGTGTGTGTCGGTGTGTTGGTCGATGTGTGTCTCGGTGTGTGGGTCGGTGTGTGGATCGGTGTGAGGGTCGGTGTGTGGGTCGGTGAGTGGGTCGGTGTGTGGGTCAGTGTGTGGGTCGGTGTGTGGGTCGGTGTGTGGGTCGGTGTGTGGCTTGGTGTTTGGGTCGGTGTGTGGGTCAGTGTGTGGGTCGGAGTGTGGGTCGGTATGTGGGTCGGATTGTGGCTCGGTGTGTGGCTCGTTGTGTGGGTCGGTGTGAGGGTCGGTGTGCAGGTCGATGTGCGGCTCGGTGTGTGGGTCGGTGTGTGTGTCGGTGTGAGTGTCGGTGTGAGTGTCGGTGTGTGGGTCGGTGTGTGGGTCGGTGTGTGGGTCGGTCTGTGGGTCGGTGTGTGGGTCGGTGTGTGGGTCGGTGTGTGGCTCGGTGTGTGGGTCGGTGTGTGGGTCGGTGTGTGGGTCGGTGTGTGGGTCGGTGTGTGGCTCGGTGTGTGGGTCGGTGTGTGGGTCGGTGTGTGGGTCGGTGTGTGGCTCGGTGTGTGGGTCGGTGTGTGGGTCGGTGTGTGGGTCGGTGTGTGGGTCGGTGCGTGTGTCGGTGTGTGGGTCGCTGTGTGTGTCGGAGTGTGGGTCGTTGTGTGGGTCGGTGTGTGGGTCGGTGTGTGGCTTGGTGTGAGGGTCGATGTGTGGGTCGGTGTGTGGGTCGGTGTGTGGGTCGGTGTGAGGGTCGGTGTGTGGGTCGGTGTGTGGGTTGGTGTGTGGGTCATTGTGTGGGTCGGTGTGTGGGTCGGAGTGTGGGTCGGTGTGTGGGTCGGGGTGTGGCTCGGTGTGTGGCACGGTGTGAGGGTCGGTGTTAGGGTCGGTGTGTGGGTCGATTTGCGGGTCGGTGTGTCGGTCGTTGTGTGGGTCGGTGTGTGCGTCGGTGTGTGCGTCGGTGTGTGCGTCGTTGTGTGGGTCGGTGTGTGGCTCCGTGTGTGGCTCGGTGTGTGGGTCGGTGTGTGTGTCGTTGTGTGGGCCGGTTTGTGGGTCGGAGTGTGGCTCGGTGTGAGGTTCGGTCTGTGGGTCGGTGTGAGGCTCGGTGTGTGTGTCGGTGTGTGGGTCGGTTTGTAGGTCGGTGTGTCGGTCGGTGTGTGGGTCGGTTTGTGGGTCGGAGTGCGAGTCGGTGTGTGGGTCAGTGGGAGGGTCACTCTCTGGGTTGGTGTGTGGGTCGGTGTGTGGGTTGGTGTGTGGGTCGGTGTGTGGGTCGGTGTGTGGGTCGGTGTGTTGGTCAGTGTGAGGGTCGGTGTGTGGGTCGGTTTGTGGGTCGGCGTGTGGGTCGGTGTGTGGGTCGGTGTGAGGGTCGGTGTGTGGGTCGGTGTGTGGGTCGGAGTGTGGTTCGGTGTGAGGGTCGGTGTGAGGGTCGGTGTGTGGGTCGGTGTGTGGGTCGGTGTGTGGGTCGGTGTGTGGGTCGGAGTGAGGGTCGGTGTGAGGGTCGGTGTGTGGGTCGGTGTGTGGGTCAGTGTGAGGGTCGGTGTGTGGCTCAGTTTGCGGGTCAGTATGTGGGTCGGTGTGTGGGTCAGTGTGTTGGTCGGTGTGAGGCTCGGTGTGAGGGTCGGTGTGTGGGTCGGTGTGTGGGTCGGTGTGTGGGTCGGTGTGTGGTTCTGTGTGTGGGTCTGTGTGTGGGTCTGTGTGTGGGTCTGTGTGTGGGTCTGTGTGTGGGTCGGTGTGTGGGACGGTGTGTGGGTCGGTGTGTGGGTCGGTGTGTGGGTCGGTGTGTGGGTCGGTGTGTGGGTCGGTGTGTTGGCCGGTGTGTGGGTCGGTGTGTGGCTCGGTGTGTGGCTCGGTGTGTGGGTCGGTGTGTGGGTCGATGTGTGGGTCGGTATGTGGGTCAGATTGTGGCTCTGTGCGTGGCTCATTGTGTGGGTCGGTGTGAGGGTCGGTGTGCAGTTCGGTGTGCGGCTCGGTGTGCGGGTCGGTGTGTGTGTCGGTGTGAGTGTCGGTGTGTGGGTCGGTGTGTGGGTCGGTGTGTGGGTCGGTGTGTGGCTCGGTGTGTGGGACGGTGTGTGGGTCGGTGTGTGGCTCGGTGTGTGGGTCGCTGTGTGGGTTGGAGTGTGGGTCGGAGTGTGGGTCGGTGTGTGGGTCCGTGTGTGAGTCGGTGCATGTGTCGGTGTGTGGGTCGCTGTGTGGGTCGGAGTGTGGGTCAGTGTGTGGGTCGGTGTGTGGGTCGGTGTGTGGCTTGGTGTGAGGGTTGGTGTGTGGGTCGGAGTGTGGGTCGGTGTGAGGGTCGGTGTGTGGGTCGGTGTGTGGGTCGGTGTGTGGGTCGTTGTGTGGGTCGGTGTGTGGGTCGGAGTGTGGGTCGGTGTGTGGGTCGGGGTGTGGCTCAGTGTGTGGCTCGGTGTGAGTGTCGGTGTTAGGGTCGGTGTGTGGGTCGGTTTGTGGGTCTGTGTGTCGGTCGTTGTGTGGGTCGGTGTGTGCGTCGGAGTGTGCGTCGGTGTGTGGGTCGGTGTGTGGGTCGGTGTGTGGCTCGGTGTGTGGGTCGTTGTCTGGCTCGGTGTGTGGGTCGGTGTGTGGCTCGGTGTGTGGGTCGGTTTGTGGGTCGGTGTGTGGGTCGGTGTGTGGGTCAGTGTGAGGGTCGCTCTGTGGGTCGGTGTGTGGTTCGGTGTGTGGGTCGGTGTGTTGGTCGGTGTGTGGGTCGGTGTGAGGGTCGGTGTGAGCGTCGGGGTGTGGGTCGGGGTGTGGGGCGGTGTGAGGGTCGGTGTGTGGCTCGGTGTGCGGGTCGGCATGTGGCTCAGTGTGCGGGTCGGTGTGTGGGTCGGTCTGCGGGTCGTTGTGTGGCTCAGTGTGTGGGTCGGTGTGTGGATCTGTGTGTGGGTCTGTGTGTGGGTCAGTGTATGGGTCGGTGTGAGAGTCGGTGTGTGGGTCGGTGTGTGGGTCGGTGTGTGGGTCTGTGTGTGGGTCTGTGTGTGGGTCGGTGTGAGGGTCGGTGTGTGGGTCGGTTTGTGGCTCGGTGTGAGGGTCGGTGTGAGTGTCGGTGTGTGGGTCGGTGTGTGGGTCGGTGTGAGGGTCGGTGTGTGGGTCGGTGTGTGGGTCGGTGTGTGGGCCGGTGAGTGGCTCGGTGTGTGGGTCGCTGTGTGGGTCGGTGTGAGGCTCAGTGTATGGGTTGGTGTGAGGGTCGGTGTAAGGGTCGGTGTGTGGGTCGGTGTGTGGGTCAGTTTGAGGGTCGGTGTTTGGGTCGGTGTGTGGGTCGGTGTGTGGGTCGGAGTTTGGGTCGGTGTGTGTCTCGGTGTGTGGATTGGTGTGTGGATCGGTGTGAGGGTCGGTGTGTGGGTCGGTGTGTGGGTTGGTGTGTGGTTCGGTGTGAGGATCGGTTTGTGGGTCGGTGTGTGGCTCAGTGTGAGGGTCGATGTGTGGGTCGGTGTGTGGGTCGGTGTGTGGGTCGGTGTGAGGGTCGGTGTGTGGGTCGGTGTGTGGGTCGGTGTGAGGGTTGGTTTGTGGGTCATTGTGTGGGTCGTTGTATGGGTCATTGTGTGGGTCGTTGTGTGGGTCAGTGTGTGGGTCGTTGTGTGGGACAGTGTGAGGGGTGATGTGTGTGTCGCTGTGTGGGTTGGTGTGAGGGTCGTAGTGTGGGTCAGTGTGCGGGTCAGTGTGTGGGTCGGTGTGAGGGTCGGTGTGTGGGTCGGTGTGTGGGTCGGTGTGTGGGTCGGAGTGTGGGTCGGATTGTGGCTCGGTGCGTGGCTCGGTGCGTGGGTCGGTGTGAGGGTCGGTGTGCGGGTCGGTGTGCGGCTCGGTGCGTGGCTCGGTGTGTGGGTCGGTGTGTGGGTCGGTGTGAGTGTCAGTGCGTGGGTCGGTGTGTGGCTCGGTGTGTGGCTCGGTGTGTGGGTCGGTGTGTGGGTCGGTGTGTGGGTCGGTGCGTGTGTCAGTGTGTGGGTCGCTGTGTGGGTCGCTGTGTGTGTCGGAGTGTGGGTCGGTGTGTGGGTCGGTGTGTGGGTCGGTGTGTGGGTCGGTGTGAGGGTTGGTGTGTGGGTCGCTGTGTGTGTCGGAGTGTGGGTCGGTGTGTGGGTCGGTGTGTGGGTCGGTGTGTGGCTTGGTGTGAGGGTCGATGTGTGGGTCGGTGTGTGGGTCGGTGTGTGGGTCGGTGTGAGGGTCGGTGTGTGGGTCGGTGTGTGGGTTGGTGTGTGGGTCGTTGTGTGGGTCGGTGTGAGGGTCGGTGTGTGGGTCGGTGTGTGGGTCGGTGTGAGGGTCGGTGTGTGGGTCGGTGTGTGGGTCGGTGTGTGGGTCGGTGTGTGGGTCGGTGTGTGGGTCGGATTGTGCCTCGGTGCGTGGCTCAGTGTGTGGCTCGGTGCGTGGGTCGGTGTGAGGGTCGGTGTGCGGGTCGGTGTGCGGCTCGGTGTGCGGCTCAGTGTGCGGCTCGGTGTGCGGCTCGGTGTGTGGGTCAGTGTGAGTGTCGGTGCGTGGGTCGGTGCGTGGGTCGGTGTGTGGGTCGGTGTGTGGGTCGGTGTGTGGGTCGGTGTGTGGGTCGGTGTGTGGGTCGGTGTGTGGATCGGAGTGTGGATCGGAGTGTGGATCAGAGTGTGGGTCGGTGTGTGGGTCGGTGTGCGGGTCGGTGTGCGGGTCGGTTTGTGGGTCGGTGTGAGTGTCGGTGTGTGGGTCGGTGTGTGGGTCGGTGTGTGGGTCGGTGTGTGAGTCGGTGTGTGGGTCGGAGTGTGGGTCGTTGTGTGGGTCGGATTGTGGCTCGATGTGTGGCTCGGTGTGAGGATCGGTGTTAGGGTCGGTGTGTGGGTCGGTTTTTGGTTCGGTGTGTGGGTCGGTGTGCGGGTTGGTGTGTGGGTCGGTGTGCGTGTCAGTGTGTGGGTCGGTGTGAGGGTCGGTGTGTGGGTCGGTGTGCCGGTCGGTGTGCGGGTCGGTGTGCGGGTCGGTGTGTGGGTCGGTGTGTGGGTCGGTGTGTGGGTCGGTGTGTGTGTCGGTGTGTGGCTTGGTGTGTGGCTTGGTGTGTGGCTTGGTGTGTGGGTCAGTGTGTGGGTCGGTGTGTGGGTCGGAGTGTGGGTCGGTATGTGGGTCGGTATCTGGGTCGGTATGTGGGTCGGATTGTGGCTCGGTGCATGGCTCGTTGTGTGGGTCAGTGTGAGGGTCGGTGTGCAGGTCGGTGTGTGGGTCGGTGTGAGTGTCGGTGTGTGGCTCGGTGTGTGGCTCGGTGTGTGGGTCGGTGTGCCGGTCGGTGTGCGGGTCGGTGTGCGGGTCGGTGTGTGGGTCGGTGTGTGGGTCGGTGTGTGGGTCGGTGTGTGTGTCGGTGTGTGGCTTGGTGTGTGGCTTGGTGTGTGGCTTGGTGTGTGGGTCGGTGTGTGGGTCGGTGTGTGGGTCGGAGTGTGGGTCGGTATGTGGGTCGGTATCTGGGTCGGTATGTGGGTCGGATTGTGGCTCGGTGCATGGCTCGTTGTGTGGGTCAGTGTGAGGGTCGGTGTGCAGGTCGGTGTGTGGGTCGGTGTGAGTGTCGGTGTGTGGCTCGGTGTGTGGCTCGGTGTGTGGGTCGGTGTGTGGGTCGGTGTGTGGCTCGGTGTGTGGCTCGGTGTGTGGGTCGGTGTGTGGGTCAGTGCGTGTGTCGTTGTGTGTGTCATTGTGTGGGTCAGAGTCTGGGTCGGTGTGTGGGTCGGTGTGTGGGTCGGTGTGTGGCTTGGTGTGAGGGTTGGTGTGTGGGTCGATGTGAGGGTCGGTGTGTGGGTCGGTGTGTGGGTTGGTGTGTGGGTCGATGTGTGGGTCGTTGTGTGGGTCGGTGCGTGTGTCGGTGTGTGGGTCGCTGTGTGGGTCGCTGTGTGGGTCGGAGTGTGGGTCGGTGTGTGGGTCGGTGTGTGGGTCGGTGTGTGGGTCGGTGTGTGGGTCAGTGTGTGGGTCGGTGTGTGGCTTGGTGTGAGGGTTGGTGTGTGGGTCGGTGTGTGGGTCGATGTGAGGGTCGGTGTGTGGGTCGGTGTGTGGGTCGGTGTGTGGGTCGGTGTGTGGGTCGGTGTGTGGGTCGGTGTGTGGGTCGTTGTGTGGGTCGGTGTGTGGGTCGGTGTGTCGGTCGGTGTGTGGGTCGGGGTGTGGCTCGGTGTGTGGCTCGGTGTGAGGGTCGGTGTTAGGGTTGGTGTGTGGGTCGGTTTGTGGGTCCGTGTGTCAGTCGTTGTGTGGGTCGGAGTGTGCGTCGGTGTGTGCGTCGGTGTGTGGGTCGGTGTGTGGCTCGGTGTGTGGGTTGGTGTGTGTGTCGGTGTGTGGGCCGGTTTGTGGCTCGGTGTGTGGCTCGGTGTGAGGGTCGGTGTGTGGGTCGGTGTGTGGCTCGTTGTGTGAGTCGGTGTGTGGCTTTGTGTGTGGGTCACTGTGAGGGTCGCTCTGTGGGTCAGTTTCTGGGTCGGTGTGTGGGTGAGTGTGTGGGTCGGTGTGTGGGTCGGTGTGTGGGTCGGTGTGTGGGTCGGTGTGTGGGTCGGTGTGAGGGTCGGTGTGAGCGTCGGTGTGTGGGTCGGGGTGTGGGGCGGTGTGAGGGTCGGTGTGTGGCTCGGTGTGCGGGTCGGTATGTGGCTCAGTGTGCGGGTCGGTGTGTGGGTCGTTGTGCGGGTCGTTGTGTGGCTCAGTGTGTGGGTCGGTGTGTGGATCTGTGTGTGGGTCTGTGTGTGTGTCGGTGTGTGGGTCGGTGTGTGGGTTGGTGTGTGCGTCTGTGTGTGGGTCGGTTTGAGGGTCGATGCGTGGGTCGGTGTGTGGGTCGGTGTGTGGCTCGGTGTGTGGGTCGGTGTGAGGGTCGGTGTGAGTGTCAGTGTGTGGGTCGGTGTGTGGGTCGGTGTGAGGGTCGGTGTGCGGGTCGGTGTGTGGGTCGGTGTGTGGGCCGTTGAGTGGCTCGGTGTGTGGGTCGCTTTGTGGGTCGGTGTGCGGCTCAGTGTGTGGGGCGGTGTGAGGGTCGGTGTGAGGGTCGGCGTGTGGCTCGGTGTGTGGCTCGGTGTGAGGGGCGGTGTGTGGGTCGGTGTGTGGGTCGGTTTGAGGGTCGGTGTGTGGGTCGGTGTGAGGGTCGGTGTGTGGGTTGGTGTGATGGTCGGTTTGCGGGTCGGTGTGCGGGTCGGTGTGCGGGTCGGTGTGCGGGTCGGTGTGTGGGTCGGTGTGTGGGTCGGTGTGTGGGTCGGTGTGTGGGTCGGTGTGTGTGACGGTGTGTGGCTTGGTGTGTGGCTTGGTGTGTGGGTCAGTGTGTGGGTCGATGTGAGGGTTGGTGTGTGGGTCGGTGTGTGGGTCGGTGTGTGGGTCGGTGTGTGGGTCGGTGTGTGGGTCGTTGTATGGGTCGGTGTGTGGGTCGGTGTGTCGGTCGGTGTGTGGGTCGGGGTGTGGCTCAGTGTGTGGCTCGGTGTGAGGGTCGGTGTTAGGGTTGGTGTGTGGGTCGGTTTGTGGGTCCGTGTGTCGGTCGTTGTGTGGGTCGGAGTGTGCGTCGGTGTGTGCGTCGGTGTGTGGGTCGGTGTGTGGCTCGGTGTGTGGGTTGGTGTGTGTGTCGGTGTGTGGGCCGGTTTGTGGCTCGGTGTGTGGCTCGGTGTGAGAGTCGGTGTGTGGGTCGGTGTGTGGCTCGTTGTGTGAGTCGGTGTGTGGCTCGGTGTGTGGGTCACTGTGAGGGTCGCTCTGTGGGTCAGTTTCTGGGTCGGTGTGTGGGTCAGTGTGTGGGTCGGTGTGTGGGTCGGTGTGTGGGTCGGTGTGAGGGTCGGTGTGAGCGTCGGTGTGTGGGTCGGGGTGTGGGGCGGTGTGAGGGTCGGTGTGTGGCTCGGTGTGCGGGTCGGTATGTGGCTCAGTGTGCGGGTCGGTGTGTGGGTCGTTGTGCGGGTCGTTGTGTGGCTCAGTGTATGGGTCGGTGTGTGGATCTGTGTGTGGGTCTGTGTGTGGGTCGGTGTGTGGGTCGGTGTGTGGGTCGGTGTGTGGGTCGGTGTGTGCATCTGTGTGTGGGTCGGTGTGAGGGTCGATGCGTGGGTCAGTTTGTGGGTCGGTGTGTGGCTCGGTGTGTGGGTCGGTGTGAGGGTCGGTGTGAGTGTCAGTGTGTGGGTCGGTGTGTGGGTCGGTGTGAGGGCCGGTGTGTGGGTTGGTGTGTGGGTCGGTGTGTGGCCCGTTGAGTGGCTCGGTGTGTGGGTCGCTGTGTGGGTCGGTGTGCGGCTCAGTGTGTGGGGCGGTGTGAGGGTCGGTGTGAGGGTCGGCGTGTGGGTCGGTATGAGGGTCGGTGTGTGGGTCGGTATGAGGGTCGGTGTGTGGGTCGGTGTGAGCGTCGGTGTGTGGGTCGGTTTGACGGTCGGTGTGACGGTCGGTGTGCGGGTCGGTGTGCGGGTCGGTGTGCGGATCGGTGTGTGGGTCGGTGTGTGGGTCGGTGTGTGGGTCGGTGTGTGGATCGGAGTGAGGATCGGAGTGTGGATCGGAGTGTGGATCGGAGTGTGGATCGGAGTGTGGGTCGGTGTGTGGGTCGGTGTGTGGGTCGGTGTGTGGGTCGGTGTTTGGGTCGGTGTGTGGCTTGGTGTGAGTGTTGGTGTGCGGGTCGGTGTGTGGGTCGGTTTGTGGGTCGGTGTGAGTGTCGGTGTGAGTGTCGGTGTGAGTGTCGGTGTGTGGGTCGGTGTGTGAGTCGGTGTGTGGGTCGGAGTGTGGGTCGTTGTGTGGGCCGGATTGTGGCTCGATGTGTGGCTCGGTGTGAGGGTCGGTGTTAGGGTCGGTGTGTGGGTCGGTTTGTGGTTCGGTGTGTGGGTCGGTGTGCGGGTTGGTGTGTGGGTCGGTGTGAGTGTCAGTGTGTGGGTCGGTGTGAGGGTCGGTGTGTGGGTCGGTGTGCGGGTCGGTGTGCGGGTCGGTGTGCGGGTCGGTGTGCGGGTCGGTGTGTGGGTCGGTGTGCGGGTCGGTGTGTGGGTCGGTGTGTGGGTCGGTGTGTGTGTCGGTGTGTGGCTTGGTGTGTGGCTTGGTGTGTGGGTCGGTGTGTGGGTCGGTGTGTGGGTCGGAGTGTGGGTCGGTATGTGGGTCGGTATGTGGGTCGGATTGTGGCTCAGTGCGTGGCTCGTTGTGTGGGTCGGTGTGAGGGCCGGTGTGCAGGTCGGTATGTGGCTCGGTGTGTGGGTCGGTGTGTGGGTCGGTGTGAGTGTCGGTGTGTGGGTCGGTGTGAGGCTCGGTGTGTGGGTCGGTGTGTGGGTCGGTGTGTGGCTCAGTGTGTGGGTCGGTGTGTGGGTCAGTGCGTGTGTCGTTGTGTGGGTCGTTGTGTGGGTCGGAGTCTGGGTCGGTGTGTGGGTCGGTGTGTGGGTCAGTGTGTGGCTTGGTGTGAGGGTCGGTGTGTGGGTCGGTGTGTGGGTCGGTGTGTGGGTCGGTGTGTGGGTCGGTGTGTGGGTCGTTGTGTGGGTCGGTGCGTGTGTCGGTGTGTGGGTCGCTGTGTGTGTCGTTGTGTGGGTCGGAGTGTGGGTCGGTGTGTGGGTCGGTGTGTGGGTCGGTGTGTGGCTTGGTGTGAGGGTTGGTGTGTGGGTCGGTGTGTGGGTCGATGTGAGGGTCGGTGTGTGGGTCGGTGTGTGGGTCGGTGTGTGGGTCGGTGTGTGGGTCGGTGTGTGGGTCGTTGTGTGGGTTGGTGTGTGGGTCGGTGTGTCGGTCGGTGTGTGGGTCGGGGTGTGGCTCAGTTTATGGCTCGGTGTGAGGGTCGGTGTTAGGGTTGGTGTGTGGGTCGGTTTGTGGGTCGTTGTGTCGGTCGTTGTGTCGGTCGTTGTGTGGGTCGGAGTGTGCGTCGGTGTGTGCGTCGGTGTGTGCGTCGGTGTGTGGCTCGGTGTGTGGCTCGGTGTGTGGGTTGGTGTGTGTATCGGTGTGTGGGCCGGTTTGTGGCTCGGTGTGAGGGTCGGTGTGTGGGTCGGTGTGTGGCTCGTTGTGTGAGTCGGTGTGTGGCTCGGTGTGTGGGTCACTGTGAGGGTCGCTCTGTGGGTCAGTTTCTGGGTCGGTGTGTGGGTCAGTGTGTGGGTCGTGTGTGGGTCGGTGTGTGGGTCGGTGTGAGGGTCGGTGTGAGCGTCGGTGTGTGGGTCGGAGTGTGGGGCGGTGTGAGGGTCGGTGTGTGGCTTGGTGTGCGGGTCGGTATGTGGCTCAGTGTGCGGGTCGGTGTGTGGGTCGTTGTGCGGGTCGTTGTGTGGCTCAGTGTGTGGGTCGGTGTGTGGATCTGTGTGTGGGTCTGTGTGTGGGTCGGTGTGTGGGTCGGTGTGTGGGTCGGTGTGTGCGTCTGTGTGTGGGTCGGTGTGAGGGTCGATGTGTGGGTCGGTGTGTGGGTCGGTGTGTGGCTCGGTGTGTGGGTCGGTGTGAGGGTCGGTGTGAGTGTCAGTGTGTGGGTCGGTGTGTGGGTCGGTGTGAGGGTCGGTGTGTGGGTCGGTGTGTGGGTCGGTGTGTGGGCCGTTGAGTGGCTCGGTGTGAGGGTCACTGTGTGGGTCAGTGTATGGGTCGGTGTGTGGGTCGGTGTGAGGGTCGGTGTGAGGGTCGGCGTGTGGGTCGGCGTGTGGCTCGGTGTGAGGGTCGGTGTGTGGGTCGGTGTGTGGGTCGGTTTGAGGGTCGGTGTGTGGGTCGGTGTGTGGGTCGGTGTGTGTGTCGGTGTGTTGGTCGATGTGTGTCTCGGTGTGTGGGTCGGTGTGTGGATCGGTGTGAGGGTCGGTGTGTGGGTCGGTGTGTGGGTCGGTGTGTGGGTCAGTGTGTGGGTCGGTGTGTGGGTCGGTGTGTGGGTCGGTGTGTGGCTTGGTGTGTGGGTCGGTGTGTGGGTCGGTGTGTGGGTCGGAGTGTGGGTCGGTATGTGGGTCGGATTGTGGCTCGGTGTGTGGCTCGTTGTGTGGGTCGGTGTGAGGGTCGGTGTGCAGGTCGATGTGCGGCTCGGTGTGTGGGTCGGTGTGTGTGTCGGTGTGAGTGTCGGTGTGAGTGTCGGTGTGTGGGTCGGTGTGTGGGTCGGTGTGTGGGTCGGTGTGTGGGTCGGTGTGTGGGTCGGTGTGTGGCTCGGTGTGTGGGTCGGTGTGTGGGTCGGTGTGTGGGTCGGTGTGTGGGTCGGTGTGTGGCTCGGTGTGTGGGTCGGTGTGTGGGTCGGTGTGTGGGTCGGTGTGTGGCACGGTGTGAGGGTCGGTGTTAGGGTCGGTGTGTGGGTCGATTTGCGGGTCGGTGTGTCGGTCGTTGTGTGGATCGGTGTGTGCGTCGGTGTGTGCGTCGGTGTGTGCGTCGTTGTGTGGGTCGGTGTGTGGCTCCGTGTGTGGCTCGGTGTGTGGGTCGGTGTGTGTGTCGGTGTGTGGGCCGGTTTGTGGGTCGGAGTGTGGCTCGGTGTGAGGTTCGGTCTGTGGGTCGGTGTGAGGCTCGGTGTGTGTGTCGGTGTGTGGGTCGGTTTGTAGGTCGGTGTGTCGGTCGGTGTGTGGGTCGGTTTGTGGGTCAGAGTGCGAGTCGGTGTGTGGGTCAGTGGGAGGGTCACTCTCTGGGTCGGTGTGTGGGTCGGTCTGTGGGTCGGTGTGTGGGTCGGTGTGTGGGTCGGTGTGTGGGTCGGTGTGTTGGTCAGTGTGAGGGTCGGTGTGTGGGTCGGTTTGTGGGTTGGTGTGTGGGTCGGTGTGTGGGTCGGTGTGAGGGTCGGTGTGTGGGTCGGTGTGTGGGTCGGAGTGTGGTTCGGTGTGAGGGTCGGTGTCAGGGTCGGTGTGTGGGTCGGTGTGTGGGTCGGTGTGTGGGTCGGTGTGTGGGTCGGAGTGAGGGTCGGTGTGAGGGTCGGTGTGTGGGTCGGTGTGTGGGTCAGTGTGAGGGTCGGTGTGTGGCTCAGTTTGCGGGTCAGTATGTGGGTCGGTGTGTGGGTCAGTGTGTGGGTCGGTGTGAGGCTCGGTGTGAGGCTCGGTGTGTGGGTCAGTGTGTGGGTCGGTGTGTGGGTCGGTGTGTGGGTCGGTGTGTGGGTCGGTGTGTGGTTCTGTGTGTGGGTCTGTGTGTGGGTCTGTGTGTGGGTCTGTGTGTGGGTCTGTGTGTGGGTTGGTGTGTGGGTCGGTGTGTGGGTCGGTGTGTGGGTCGGTGTGTGGGTCGGTGTGTGGGTCGGTGTGTGGGTCGGTGTGTGGGTCGGTGTGTTGGTCGGTGTGTGGGTCGGTGTGTGGCTCGGTGTGTGGCTCGGTGTGTGGGTCGGTGTGTGGGTCGATGTGTGGGTCGGTATGTGGGTCAGATTGTGGCTCTGTGCGTGGCTCATTGTGTGGGTCGGTGTGTGGGTCGGTGTGTGGGTCGTTGTGTGGGTCGTTGTGTGGGTTGGTGTGTGGGTCGGTGTGTCGGTCGGTGTGTGGGTCGGGGTGTGGCTCAGTGTGTGGCTCGGTGTGAGGGTCGGTGTTAGGGTTGGTGTGTGGGTCGGTTTGTGGGTCGTTGTGTCGGTCGTTGTGTCGGTCGTTGTGTGGGTCGGAGTGTGCGTCGGTGTGTGCGTCGGTGTGTGCGTCGGTGTGTGGCTCGGTGTGTGGCTCGGTGTGTGGGTTGGTGTGTGTATCGGTGTGTGGGCCGGTTTGTGGCTCGGTGTGAGGGTCGGTGTGTGGGTCGGTGTGTGGCTCGTTGTGTGAGTCGGTGTGTGGCTCGGTGTGTGGGTCACTGTGAGGGTCGCTCTGTGGGTCAGTTTCTGGGTCGGTGTGTGGGTCAGTGTGTGGGTCGTGTGTGGGTCGGTGTGTGGGTCGGTGTGAGGGTCGGTGTGAGCGTCGGTGTGTGGGTCGGAGTGTGGGGCGGTGTGAGGGTCGGTGTGTGGCTTGGTGTGCGGGTCGGTATGTGGCTCAGTGTGCAGGTCGGTGTGTGGGTCGTTGTGCGGGTCGTTGTGTGGCTCAGTGTGTGGGTCGGTGTGTGGATCTGTGTGTGGGTCTGTGTGTGGGTCGGTGTGTGGGTCGGTGTGTGCGTCTGTGTGTGGGTCGGTGTGAGGGTCGATGTGTGGGTCGGTGTGTGGGTCGGTGTGTGGCTCGGTGTGTGGGTCGGTGTGAGGTTCGGTGTGAGTGTCAGTGTGTGGGTCGGTGTGTGGGTCGGTGTGAGGGTCGGTGTGTGGGTCGGTGTGTGGGTCGGTGTGTGGGCCGTTGAGTGGCTCGGTGTGAGGGCCACTGTGTGGGTCAGTGTATGGGTCGGTGTGTGGGTCGGTGTGAGGGTCGGTGTGAGGGTCGGCGTGTGGGTCGGCGTGTGGCTCGGTGTGAGGGTCGGTGTGTGGGTCGGTGTGTGGGTCGGTTTGAGGGTCGGTGTGTGGGTCGGTGTGTGGGTCGGTGTGTGTGTCGGTGTGTTGGTCGATGTGTGTCTCGGTGTGTGGGTCGGTGTGTGGATCGGTGTGAGGGTCGGTGTGTGGGTCGGTGTGTGGGTCGGTGTGTGGGTCAGTGTGTGGGTCGGTGTGTGGGTCGGTGTGTGGGTCGGTGTGTGGCTTGGTGTGTGGGTCGGTGTGTGGGTCGGTGTGTGGGTCGGAGTGTGGGTCGGTATGTGGGTCGGATTGTGGCTCGGTGTGTGGCTCGTTGTGTGGGTCGGTGTGAGGGTCGGTGTGCAGGTCGATGTGCGGCTCGGTGTGTGGGTCGGTGTGTGTGTCGGTGTGAGTGTCGGTGTGAGTGTCGGTGTGTGGGTCGGTGTGTGGGTCGGTGTGTGGGTCGGTGTGTGGGTCGGTGTGTGGCTCGGTGTGTGGGTCGGTGTGTGGGTCGGTGTGTGGGTCGCTGTGTGTGTCGGAGTGTGGGTCGGTGTGTGGGTCGGTGTGTGGGTCGGTGTGTGGCTTGGTGTGAGGGTCGATGTGTGGGTCGGTGTGTGGGTCGGTGTGTGGGTCGGTGTGAGGGTCGGTGTGTGGGTCGGTGTTTGGGTTGGTGTGTGGGTCATTGTGTGGGTCGGTGTGTGGGTCGGAGTGTGGGTCGGTGTGTGGGTCGGGGTGTGGCTCGGTGTGTGGCACGGTGTGAGGGTCGGTGTTAGGGTCGGTGTGTGGGTCGATTTGCGGGTCGGTGTGTCGGTCGTTGTGTGGGTCGGTGTGTGCGTCGGTGTGTGCGTCGGTGTGTGCGTCGTTGTGTGGGTCGGTGTGTGGCTCCGTGTGTGGCTCGGTGTGTGGCTCGGTGTGTGTGTCGGTGTGTGGGCCGGTTTGTGGGTCGGAGTGTGGCTCGGTGTGAGGTTCGGTCTGTGGGTCGGTGTGAGGCTCGGTGTGTGTGTCGGTGTGTGGGTCGGTTTGTAGGTCGGTGTGTCGGTCGGTGTGTGGGTCGGTTTGTGGGTCAGTGGGAGGGTCACTCTCTGGGTCGGTGTGTGGGTCAGTGGGAGGGTCACTCTCTGGGTCGGTGTGTGGGTCGGTGTGTGGGTCGGTGTGTGGGTCGGTGTGTGGGTCGGTGTGTTGGTCAGTGTGAGGGTCGGTGTGTGGGTCGGTTTGTGGGTCGTTGTGTCGGTCGTTGTGTCGGTCGTTGTGTGGGTCGGAGTGTGCATCGGTGTGTGCGTCGGTGTGTGCGTCGGTGTGTGGCTCGGTGTGTGGCTCGGTGTGTGGGTTGGTGTGTGTATCGGTGTGTGGGCCGGTTTGTGGCTCGGTGTGAGGGTCGGTGTGTGGGTCGGTGTGTGGCTCGTTGTGTGAGTCGGTGTGTGGCTCGGTGTGTGGGTCACTGTGAGGGTCGCTCTGTGGGTCAGTTTCTGGGTCGGTGTGTGGGTCAGTGTGTGGGTCGTGTGTGGGTCGGTGTGTGGGTCGGTGTGAGGGTCGGTGTGAGCGTCGGTGTGTGGGTCGGAGTGTGGGGCGGTGTGAGGGTCGGTGTGTGGCTTGGTGTGCGGGTCGGTATGTGGCTCAGTGTGCGGGTCGGTGTGTGGGTCGTTGTGCGGGTCGTTGTGTGGCTCAGTGTGTGGGTCGGTGTGTGGATCTGTGTGTGGGTCTGTGTGTGGGTCGGTGTGTGGGTCGGTGTGTGGGTCGGTGTGTGCGTCTGTGTGTGGGTCGGTGTGAGGGTCGATGTGTGGGTCGGTGTGTGGGTCGGTGTGTGGCTCGGTGTGTGGGTCGGTGTGAGGGTCGGTGTGAGTGTCAGTGTGTGGGTCGGTGTGTGGGTCGGTGTGAGGGTCGGTGTGTGGGTCGGTGTGTGGGTCGGTGTGTGGGCCGTTGAGTGGCTCGGTGTGAGGGCCACTGTGTGGGTCAGTGTATGGGTCGGTGTGTGGGTCGGTGTGAGGGTCGGTGTGAGGGTCGGCGTGTGGGTCGGCGTGTGGCTCGGTGTGAGGGTCGGTGTGTGGGTCGGTGTGTGGGTCGGTTTGAGGGTCGGTGTGTGGGTCGGTGTGTGGGTCGGTGTGTGTGTCGGTGTGTTGGTCGATGTGTGTCTCGGTGTGTGGGTCGGTGTGTGGATCGGTGTGAGGGTCGGTGTGTGGGTCGGTGTGTGGGTCGGTGTGTGGGTCAGTGTGTGGGTCGGTGTGTGGGTCGGTGTGTGGGTCGGTGTGTGGCTTGGTGTGTGGGTCGGTGTGTGGGTCGGTGTGTGGGTCGGAGTGTGGGTCGGTATGTGGGTCGGATTGTGGCTCGGTGTGTGGTTCGTTGTGTGGGTCGGTGTGAGGGTCGGTGTGCAGGTCGATGTGCGGCTCGGTGTGTGGGTCGGTGTGTGTGTCGGTGTGAGTGTCGGTGTGAGTGTCGGTGTGTGGGTCGGTGTGTGGGTCGGTGTGTGGGTCGGTGTGTGGGTCGGTGTGTGGGTCGGTGTGTGGCTCGGTGTGTGGGTCGGTGTGTGGGTCGGTGTGTGGGTCGCTGTGTGTGTCGGAGTGTGGGTCGGTGTGTGGGTCGGTGTGTGGGTCGGTGTGTGGCTTGGTGTGAGGGTCGATGTGTGGGTCGGTGTGTGGGTCGGTGTGTGGGTCGGTGTGAGGGTCGGTGTGTGGGTCGGTGTGTGGGTTGGTGTGTGGGTCATTGTGTGGGTCGGTGTGTGGGTCGGAGTGTGGGTCGGTGTGTGGGTCGGGGTGTGGCTCGGTGTGTGGCACGGTGTGAGGGTCGGTGTTAGGGTCGGTGTGTGGGTCGATTTGCGGGTCGGTGTGTCGGTCGTTGTGTGGGTCGGTGTGTGCGTCGGTGTGTGCGTCGGTGTGTGCGTTGTTGTGTGGGTCGGTGTGTGGCTCCGTGTGTGGCTCGGTGTGTGGCTCGGTGTGTGTGTCGGTGTGTGGGCCGGTTTGTGGGTCGGAGTGTGGCTCGGTGTGAGGTTCGGTCTGTGGGTCGGTGTGAGGCTCGGTGTGTGTGTCGGTGTGTGGGTCGGTTTGTAGGTCGGTGTGTCGGTCGGTGTGTGGGTCGGTTTGTGGGTCGGAGTGCGAGTCGGTGTGTGGGTCAGTGGGAGGGTCACTCTCTGGGTCGGTGTGTGGGTCGGTGTGTGGGTCGGTGTGTGGGTCGGTGTGTGGGTCGGTGTGTGGGTCGGTGTGTTGGTCAGTGTGAGGGTCGGTGTGTGGGTCGGTTTGTGGGTTGGTGTGTGGGTCGGTGTGTGGGTCGGTGTGAGGGTCGGTGTGTGGGTCGGTGTGTGGGTCGGAGTGTGGTTCGGTGTGAGGGTCGGTGTGAGGGTCGGTGTGTGGGTCGGTGTGTGGGTCGGTGTGTGGGTCGGTGTGTGGGTCGGAGTGAGGGTCGGTGTGAGGGTCGGTGTGTGGGTCGGTGTGTGGGTCAGTGTGAGGGTCGGTGTGTGGCTCAGTTTGCGGGTCAGTATGTGGGTCGGTGTGTGGGTCAGTGTGTGGGTCGGTGTGAGGCTCGGTGTGAGGCTCGGTGTGTGGGTCGGTGTGTGGGTCGGTGTGTGGGTCGGTGTGTGGGTCGGTGTGTGGTTCTGTGTGTGGGTCTGTGTGTCTGTGTGTGGGTCTGTGTGTGGGTCTGTGTGTGGGTTGGTGTGTGAGTCGGTGTGTGGGTCGGTGTGTGGGTCGGTGTGTGGGTCAGTGTGTGGGTCGGTGTGTGGGTCGGTGTGTGGGTCGGTGTGTGGGTCGGTGTGTTGGTCGGTGTGTGGCTCGGTGTGTGGCTCGGTGTGTGGGTCGGTGTGTGGGTCGATGTGTGGGTCGGTATGTGGGTCAGATTGTGGCTCTGTGCGTGGCTCATTGTGTGGGTCGGTGTGAGGGTCGGTGTGCAGTTCGGTGTGCGGCTCAGTGTGCGGGTCGGTGTGTGTGTCGGTGTGAGTGTCGGTATGTGGGTCGGTGTGTGGGTCGGTGTGTGGGTCGGTGTGTGGCTCGGTGTGTGGGACGGTGTGTGGGTCGGTGTGTGGCTCGGTGTGTGGGTCGCTGTGTGGGTTGGAGTGTGGGTCGGAGTGTGGGTCGGTGTGTGGGTCCGTGTGTGGGTCGGTGCATGTGTCGGTGTGTGGGTCGCTGTGTGGGTCGGAGTGTGGGTCAGTGTGTGGGTCGGTGTGTGGGTCGGTGTGTGGCTTGGTGTGAGGGTTGGTGTGTGGGTCGGAGTGGGGGTCGGTGTGAGGGTCGGTGTGTGGGTCGGTGTGTGGGTCGGTGTGTGGGTCGTTGTGTGGGTCGGTGTGTGGGTCGGAGTGTGGGTCGGTGTGTGGGTCGGGGTGTGGCTCAGTGTGTGGCTCGGTGTGAGTGTCGGTGTTAGGGTCGGTGTGTGGGTCGGTTTGTGGGTCTGTGTGTCGGTCGTTGTGTGGGTCGGTGTGTGCGTCGGATTGTGCGTCGGTGTGTGGGTCGGTGTGTGGGTCGGTGTGTGGCTCGGTGTGTGGGTCGGTGTCTGGCTCGGTGTGTGGGTCGGTGTGTGGCTCGGTGTGTGGGTCGGTTTGTGGGTCGGTGTGTGGGTCGGTGTGTGGGTCAGTGTGAGGGTCGCTCTGTGGGTCGGTGTGTGGTTCGGTGTGTGGGTCGGTGTGTTGGTCGGTGTGTGGGTCGGTGTGAGGGTCGGTGTGAGCGTCGGGGTGTGGGTCGGGGTGTGGGGCGGTGTGAGGGTCGGTGTGTGGCTCGGTGTGCGGGTCGGCATGTGGCTCAGTGTGCGGGTCGGTGTGTGGGTCGGTCTGCGGGTCGTTGTGTGGCTCAGTGTGTGGGTCGGTGTGTGGATCTGTGTGTGGGTCTGTGTGTGGGTCAGTGTAAGGGTCGGTGTGAGAGTCGGTGTGTGGGTCGGTGTGTGGGTCGGTGTGTGGGTCTGTGTGTGGGTCGGTGTGAGGGTCGGTGTGTGGGTCGGTTTGTGGCTCGGTGTGAGGGTCGGTGTGAGTGTCGGTGTGTGGGTCGGTGTGTGGGTCGGTGTGAGGGTCGGTATGTGGGTCGGTGTGTGGGTCGGTGTGTGGGCCGGTGAGTGGCTCGGTGTGTGGGTCGCTGTGTGGGTCGGTGTGAGGCTCAGTGTATGGGTTGGTGTGAGGGTCGGTGTAAGGGTCGGTGTGTGGGTCGGTGTGTGGGTCAGTTTGAGGGTCGGTGTGTGGGTCGGTGTGTGGGTCGGTGTGTGGGTCGGTGTGTGGGTCGGTGTGTGTCTCGGTGTGTGGGTCGGTGTGTGGTTCGGTGTGAGGGTCGGTGTGTGGGTTGGTGTGTGGGTCGGTGTGAGGGTCGGTTTGTGGGTCGGTGTGTGGCTCAGTGTGAGGGTCGATGTGTGGGTCGGTGTGTGGGTCGGTGTGTGGGTCGGTGTGAGGGTCGGTGTGTGGGTCGGTGTGTGGGTCGGTGTGAGGGTTGGTTTGTGGGTCATTGTGTGGGTCGTTGTATGGGTCATTGTGTGGGTCGTTGTGTGGGTCAGTGTGTGGGTCGTTGTGTGGGACAGTGTGAGGGGTGATGTGTGTGTCGCTGTGTGGGTTGGTGTGAGGGTCGTAGTGTGGGTCAGTGTGCGGGTCAGTGTGTGGGTCGGTGTGAGGGTCGGTGTGTGGGTCGGTGTGTGGGTCGGTGTGTGGGTCGGTGTGTGGGTCGGAGTGTGGGTCGGATTGTGGCTCGGTGCGTGGGTCGGTGTGTGGCTCGGTGTGAGGGTCGGTGTGCGGGTCGGTGTGCGGCTCGGTGTGTGGGTCGGTGTGTGGGTCGGTGTGAGTGTCAGTGCGTGGGTCGGTGTGTGGGTCGGTGTGTGGCTCGGTGTGTGGGTCGGTGTGTGGGTCGGTGTGTGGGTCGGTGCGTGTGTCGGTGTGTGGGTCGCTGTGTGTGTCGGAGTGTGGGTCGGTGTGTGGGTCGGTGTGTGGGTCGGTGTGTGGCTTGGTGTGAGGGTCGATGTGTGGGTCGGTGTGTGGGTCGGTGTGTGGGTCGGTGTGAGGGTCGGTGTGTGGGTCGGTGTGTGGGTTGGTGTGTGGGTCGTTGTGTGGGTCGGTGTGAGGGTCGGTGTGTGGGTCGGTGTGTGGGTCGGATTGTGGCTCGGTGCGTGGCTCGGTGCGTGGCTCGGTGCGTGGGTCGGTGTGAGGGTCGGTGTGCGGGTCGGCGTGCGGCTCGGTGTGCGGCTCAGTGTGCGGCTCGGTGCGTGGGTCGGTGTGAGGGTCGGTGTGTGGGTCGGTGTGTGGGTCGGTGTGTGGGTCGGTGTGTGGGTCGGATTGTGGCTCGGTGCGTGGCTCGGTGCGTGGCTCGGTGCGTGGGTCGGTGTGAGGGTCGGTGTGCAGGTCGGCGTGCGGCTCGGTGTGCGGCTCAGTGTGCGGCTCGGTGTGTGGGTCGGTGTGAGTGTCGGTGCGTGGGTCGGTGCGTGGGTCGGTGTGTGGGTCGGTGTGTGGGTCGGTGTGTGGGTCGGTGTGTGGGTCGGTGTGTGGGTCGGTGTGTGGATCGGAATGTGGATCGGAGTGTGGATCAGAGTGTGGGTCGGTGTGTGGGTCGGTGTGCGGGTCAGTGTGCGGGTCGGTTTGTGGGTCGGTGTGAGTGTCGGTGTGTGGGTCGGTGTGTGGGTCGGTGTGTGGGTCGGTGTGTGAGTCGGATTGTGGCTCGATGTGTGGCTCGGTGTGAGGGTCGGTGTTAGGGTCGGTGTGTGGGTCGGTTTGTGGTTCGGTGTGTGGGTCGGTGTGCGGGTTGGTGTGTGGGTCGGTGTGAGTGTCAGTGTGTGGGTCGGTGTGAGGGTCGGTGTGTGGGTCGGTGTGCCGGTCGGTGTGCGGGTCGGTGTGCGGGTCGGTGTGCGGGTCGGTGTGTGGGTCGGTGTGTGGGTCGGTGTGTGGGTCGGTGTGTGTGTCGGTGTGTGGCTTGGTGTGTGGCTTGGTGTGTGGGTCGGTGTGTGGGTCGGTGTGTGGGTCGGAGTGTGGGTCGGTATGTGGGTCGGTATCTGGGTCGGTATGTGGGTCGGATTGTGGCTCGGTGCATGGCTCGTTGTGTGGGTCGGTGTGAGGGTCGGTGTGCAGGTCGGTGTGTGGGTCGGTGTGAGTGTCGGTGTGTGGCTCGGTGTGTGGCTCGGTGTGTGGGTCGGTGTGTGGGTCGGTGTGTGGCTCGGTGTGTGGCTCGGTGTGTGAGTCGGTGTGTGGGTCAGTGCGTGTGTCGTTGTGTGTGTCATTGTGTGGGTCAGAGTCTGGGTCGGTGTGTGGGTCGGTGTGTGGGTCGGTGTGTGGCTTGGTGTGAGGGTTGGTGTGTGGGTCGATGTGAGGGTCGGTGTGTGGGTCGGTGTGTGGGTTGGTGTGTGGGTCGATGTGTGGGTCGTTGTGTGGATCGGTGCGTGTGTCGGTGTGTGGGTCGCTGTGTGGGTCGCTGTGTGGGTCGGAGTGTGGGTCGGTGTGTGGGTCGGTGTGTGGGTCGGTGTGTGGGTCGGTGTGTGGGTCGGTGTGTGGCTTGGTGTGAGGGTTGGTGTGTGGGTCGGTGTGTGGGTCGATGTGAGGGTCGGTGTGTGGGTCGGTGTGTGGGTCGGTGTGTGGGTCGGTGTGTGGGTCGGTGTGTGGGTCGGTGTGTGGGTCGTTGTGTGGGTCGTTGTGTGGGTCGGTGTGTGGGTCGGTGTGTCGGTCGGTGTGTGGGTCGGGGTGTGGCTCGGTGTGTGGCTCGGTGTGAGGGTCGGTGTTAGGGTTGGTGTGTGGGTCGGTTTGTGGGTCCGTGTGTCAGTCGTTGTGTGGGTCGGAGTGTGCGTCGGTGTGTGGGTCGGTGTGTGGCTCGTTGTGTGAGTCGGTGTGTGGCTTTGTGTGTGGGTCACTGTGAGGGTCGCTCTGTGGGTCAGTTTCTGGGTCGGTGTGTGGGTGAGTGTGTGGGTCGGTGTGTGGGTCGGTGTGTGGGTCGGTGTGTGGGTCGGTGTGTGGGTCGGTGTGAGGGTCGGTGTGAGCGTCGGTGTGTGGGTCGGGGTGTGGGGCGGTGTGAGGGTCGGTGTGTGGCTCGGTGTGCGGGTCGGTATGTGGCTCAGTGTGCGGGTCGGTGTGTGGGTCGTTGTGCGGGTCGTTGTGTGGCTCAGTGTGTGGGTCGGTGTGTGGATCTGTGTGTGGGTCTGTGTGTGTGTCGGTGTGTGGGTCGGTGTGTGGGTCGGTGTGTGGGTCGATGTGAGGGTCGGTGTGTGGGTCGGTGTGTGGGTCGGTGTGTGGGTCGGTGTGTGGGTCGGTGTGTGGGTCGTTGTGTGGGTCGGTGTGTGGGTCGGTGTGTCGGTCAGTGTGTGGGTTGGGGTGTGGCTCGGAGTGTGGCTCGGTGTGAGGGTCGGTGTTAGGGTTGGTGTGTGGGTCGGTTTGTGGGTCCGTGTGTCAGTCGTTGTGTGGGTCGGAGTGTGCGTCGGTGTGTGGGTCGGTGTGTGGCTCGTTGTGTGAGTCGATGTGTGGCTTTGTGTGTGGGTCACTGTGAGGGTCGCTCTGTGGGTCAGTTTCTGGGTCGGTGTGTGGGTGAGTGTGTGGGTCGGTGTGTGGGTCGGTGTGTGGGTCGGTGTGTGGGTCGGTGTGTGGGTCGGTGTGAGGGTCGGTGTGAGCGTCGGTGTGTGGGTCGGGGTGTGGGGCGGTGTGAGGGTCGGTGTGTGGCTCGGTGTGCGGGTCGGTATGTGGCTCAGTGTGCGGGTCGGTGTGTGGGTCGTTGTGCGGGTCGTTGTGTGGCTCAGTGTGTGGGTCGGTGTGTGGATCTGTGTGTGGGTCTGTGTGTGTGTCGGTGTGTGGGTCGGTGTGTGGGTCGGTGTGTGCGTCTGTGTGTGGGTCGGTGTGAGGGTCGATGCGTGGGTCGGTGTGTGGGTCGGTGTGTTGCTCGGTGTGTGGGTCGGTGTGAGGGTCGGTGTGAGTGTCAGTGTGTGGGTCGGTGTGTGGGTCGGTGTGAGGGTCGGTGTGCGGGTCGGTGTGTGGGTCGGTGTGTGGGCCGTTGAGTGGCTCGGTGTGTGGGTCGCTGTGTGGGTCGGTGTGCGGCTCAGTGTGTGGGGCGGTGTGAGGGTCGGTGTGAGGGTCGGCGTGTGGCTCGGTGTGTGGCTCGGTGTGAGGGGCGGTGTGTGGGTCGGTGTGTGGGTCGGTTTGAGGGTCGGTGTGTGGGTCGGTGTGAGGGTCGGTGTGTGGGTCGGTGTGACGGTCGGTTTGCGGGTCGGTGTGCGGGTCGGTGTGCGGGTCGGTGTGCGGGTCGGTGTGCGGGTCGGTGTGCGGGTCGGTGTGTGGGTCGGTGTGTGGGTCGGTGTGTGTGACGGTGTGTGGCTTGGTGTGTGGCTTGGTGTGTGGGTCAGTGTGTGGGTCGATGTGAGGGTTGGTGTGTGGGTCGGTGTGTGGGTCGGTGTGTGGGTCGGTGTGTGGGTCGGTGTGTGGGTCGTTGTGTGGGTCGGTGTGTGGGTCAGTGTGTCGGTCGGTGTGTGGGTCGGGGTGTGGCTCAGTGTGTGGCTCGGTGTGAGGGTCGGTGTTAGGGTTGGTGTGTGGGTCGGTTTGTGGGTCCGTGTGTCGGTCGTTGTGTGGGTCGGAGTGTGCGTCGGTGTGTGCGTCGGTGTGTGGGTCGGTGTGTGGCTCGGTGTGTGGGTTGGTGTGTGTGTCGGTGTGTGGGCCGGTTTGTGGCTCGGTGTGTGGCTCGGTGTGAGAGTCGGTGTGTGGGTCGGTGTGTGGCTCGTTGTGTGAGTCGGTGTGTGGCTCGGTGTGTGGGTCACTGTGAGGGTCGCTCTGTGGGTCAGTTTCTGGGTCGGTGTGTGGGTCAGTGTGTGGGTCGGTGTGTGGGTCGGTGTGTGGGTCGGTGTGAGGGTCGGTGTGAGCGTCGGTGTGTGGGTCGGGGTGTGGGGCGGTGTGAGGGTCGGTGTGTGGCTCGGTGTGCGGGTCGGTGTGTGGGTCGTTGTGCGGGTCGTTGTGTGGCTCAGTGTATGGGTCGGTGTGTGGATCTGTGTGTGGGTCTGTGTGTGAGTCGGTGTGTGGGTCGGTGTGTGGGTCGGTGTGTGGGTCGGTTTGTGCATCTGTGTGTGGGTCGGTGTGAGGGTCGATGCGTGGGTCAGTGTGTGGGTCGGTGTGTGGCTCGGTGTGTGGGTCGGTGTGAGGGTCGGTGTGAGTGTCAGTGTGTGGGTCGGTGTGTGGGTCGGTGTGAGGGCCGGTGTGTGGGTTGGTGTGTGGGTCGGTGTGTGGGCCGTTGAGTGGCTCGGTGTGTGGGTCGCTGTGTGGGTCGGTGTGCGGCTCAGTGTGTGGGGCGGTGTGAGGGTCGGTGTGAGGGTCGGCGTGTGGGTCGGTATGAGGGTCGGTGTGTGGGTCGGTATGAGGGTCGGTGTGTGGGTCGGTGTGAGCGTCGGTGTGTGGGTCGGTTTGACGGTCGGTGTGACGGTCGGTGTGCGGGTCGGTGTGCGGGTCGGTCTGCGGATCGGTGTGTGGGTCGGTGTGTGGGTCGGTGTGTGGGTCGGTGTGTGGATCGGAGTGTGGATCGGAGTGTGGATCGGAGTGTGGATCAGAGTGTGGATCGGAGTGTGGGTCGGTGTGTGGGTCGGTGTGTGGGTCGGTGTGTGGGTCGGTGTTTGGGTCGGTGTGTGGCTTGGTGTGAGTGTTGGTGTGCGGGTCGGTGTGTGGGTCGGTTTGTGGGTCGGTGTGAGTGTCGGTGTGAGTGTCGGTGTGAGTGTCGGTGTGTGGGTCGGTGTGTGAGTCGGTGTGTGGGTCGGAGTGTGGGTCGTTGTGTGGGCCGGATTGTGGCTCGATTTGTGGCTCGGTGTGAGGGTCGGTGTTAGGGTCGGTGTGTGGGTCGGTTTGTGGTTCGGTGTGTGGGTCAGTGTGCGGGTTGGTGTGTGGGTCGGTGTGAGTGTCAGTGTGTGGGTCGGTGTGAGGGTCGGTGTGCGGGTCGGTGTGCGGGTCGGTGTGCGGGTCGGTGTGCGGGTCGGTGTGCGGGTCGGTGTGCGGGTCGGTGTGCGGGTCGGTGTGTGGGTCGGTGTGTGTGTCGGTGTGTGGCTTGGTGTGTGGCTTGGTGTGTGGGTCGGTGTGTGGGTCGGTGTGTGGGTCGGAGTGTGGGTCGGTATGTGGGTCGGTATGTGGGTCGGTATGTGGGTCGGATTGTGGCTCGGTGCGTGGCTCGTTGTGTGGGTCGGTGTGAGGGTCGGTGTGCAGGTCGGTATGTGGCTCGGTGTGTGGGTCGGTGTGTGGGTCGGTGTGAGTGTCGGTGTGTGGGTCGGTGTGTGGGTCGGTGTGAGGCTCGGTGTGTGGGTCGGTGTGTGGGTCAGTGTGTGGCTCAGTGTGTGGGTCGGTGTGTGGGTCAGTGCGTGTGTCGTTGTGTGGGTCGTTGTGTGGGTCGGAGTCTGGGTCGGTGTGTGGGTCGGTGTGTGGGTCAGTGTGTGGCTTGGTGTGAGGGTTGGTGTGTGGGTCGATGTGAGGGTCGGTGTGTGGATCGGTGTGTGGGTCGGTGTGTGGGTCGGTGTGTGGGTCGGTGTGTGGGTCGTTGTGTGGGTCGGTGCATGTGTCGGTGTGTGGGTCGCTGTGTGTGTCGTTGTGTGGGTCGGAGTGTGGGTCGGTGTGTGGGTCGGTGTGTGGGTCGGTGTGTGGCTTGGTGTGAGGGTTGGTGTGTGGGTCGGTGTGTGGGTCGATGTGAGGGTCGGTGTGTGGGTCGGTGTGTGGGTCGGTGTGTGGGTCGGTGTGTGGGTCGGTGTGTGGGTCGTTGTGTGGGTTGGTGTGTGGGTCGGTGTGTCGGTCGGTGTGTGGGTCGGGGTGTGGCTCAGTGTGTGGCTCGGTGTGAGGGTCGGTGTTAGGGTTGGTGTGTGGGTCGGTTTGTGGGTCGTTGTGTCGGTCGTTGTGTCGGTCGTTGTGTGGGTCGGAGTGTGCGTCGGTGTGTGCGTCGGTGTGTGCGTCGGTGTGTGGCTCGGTGTGTGGCTCGGTGTGTGGGTTGGTGTGTGTATCGGTGTGTGGGCCGGTTTGTGGCTCGGTGTGAGGGTCGGTGTGTGGGTCGGTGTGTGGCTCGTTGTGTGAGTCGGTGTGTGGCTCGGTGTGTGGGTCACTGTGAGGGTCGCTCTGTGGGTCAGTTTCTGGGTCGGTGTGTGGGTCAGTGTGTGGGTCGTGTGTGGGTCGGTGTGTGGGTCGGTGTGAGGGTCGGTGTGAGCGTCGGTGTGTGGGTCGGAGTGTGGGGCGGTGTGAGGGTCGGTGTGTGGCTTGGTGTGCGGGTCGGTATGTGGCTCAGTGTGCGGGTCGGTGTGTGGGTCGTTGTGCGGGTCGTTGTGTGGCTCAGTGTGTGGGTCGGTGTGTGGATCTGTGTGTGGGTCTGTGTGTGGGTCGGTGTGTGGGTCGGTGTGTGGGTCGGTGTGTGCGTCTGTGTGTGGGTCGGTGTGAGGGTCGATGTGTGGGTCGGTGTGTGGGTCGGTGTGTGGCTCGGTGTGTGGGTCGGTGTGAGGGTCGGTGTGAGTGTCAGTGTGTGGGTCGGTGTGTGGGTCGGTGTGAGGGTCGGTGTGTGGGTCGGTGTGTGGGTCGGTGTGTGGGCCGTTGAGTGGCTCGGTGTGAGGGTCACTGTGTGGGTCAGTGTATGGGTCGGTGTGTGGGTCGGTGTGAGGGTCGGTGTGAGGGTCGGCGTGTGGGTCGGCGTGTGGCTCGGTGTGAGGGTCGGTGTGTGGGTCGGTGTGTGGGTCGGTTTGAGGGTCGGTGTGTGGGTCGGTGTGTGGGTCGGTGTGTGTGTCGGTGTGTTGGTCGATGTGTGTCTCAGTGTGTGGGTCGGTGTGTGGATCGGTGTGAGGGTCGGTGTGTGGGTCGGTGTGTGGGTCGGTGTGTGGGTCAGTGTGTGGGTCGGTGTGTGGGTCGGTGTGTGGGTCGGTGTGTGGCTTGGTGTGTGGGTCGGTGTGTGGGTCGGTGTGTGGGTCGGAGTGTGGGTCGGTATGTGGGTCGGATTGTGGCTCGGTGTGTGGCTCGTTGTGTGGGTCGGTGTGAGGGTCGGTGTGCAGGTCGATGTGCGGCTCGGTGTGTGGGTCGGTGTGTGTGTCGGTGTGAGTGTCGGTGTGAGTGTCGGTGTGTGGGTCGGTGTGTGGGTCGGTGTGTGGGTCGGTGTGTGGGTCGGTGTGTTGGTCGGTGTGTGGGTCGGTGTGTGGGTCGGTGTGTGGGTCGGTGTGTGGGTCGGTGTGTGGGTCGGTGTGTGGCTTGGTGTGTGGGTCGGTGTGTGGGTCGGTGTGTGGGTCGGTGTGTGGCTCGGTGTGTGGGTCGGTGTGTGGGTCGGTGTGTGGGTCGGTGCGTGTGTCGGTGTGTGGGTCGCTGTGTGTGTCGGAGTGTGGGTCGGTGTGTGGGTCGCTGTGTGGGTCGGTGTGTGGCTTGGTGTGAGGGTCGATGTGTGGGTCGGTGTGTGGGTCGGTGTGAGGGTCGGTGTGTGGGTCGGTGTGTGGGTTGGTGTGTGGGTCATTGTGTGGGTCGGTGTGTGGGTCGGAGTGTGGGTCGGTGTGTGGGTCGGGGTGTGGCTCGGTGTGTGGCACGGTGTGAGGGTCGGTGTTAGGGTCGGTGTGTGGGTCGATTTGCGGGTCGGTGTGTCGGTCGTTGTGTGGGTCGGTGTGTGCGTCGGTGTGTGCGTCGGTGTGTGCGTCGTTGTGTGGGTCGGTGTGTGGCTCCGTGTGTGGCTCGGTGTGTGGGTCGGTGTGTGTGTCGGTGTGTGGGCCGGTTTGTGGGTCGGAGTGTGGCTCGGTGTGAGGTTCGGTCTGTGGGTCGGTGTGAGGCTCGGTGTGTGTGTCGGTGTGTGGGTCGGTTTGTAGGTCGGTGTGTCGGTCGGTGTGTGGGTCGGTTTGTGGGTCGGAGTGCGAGTCGGTGTGTGGGTCAGTGGGAGGGTCACTCTCTGGGTCGGTGTGTGGGTCGGTGTGTTGGTCGGTGTGTGGGTCGGTGTGTGGGTCGGTGTGTGGGTCGGTGTGTTGGTCAGTGTGAGGGTCGGTGTGTGGGTCGGTTTGTGGGTCGGTGTGTGGGTCGGTGTGTGGGTCGGTGTGAGGGTCGGTGTGTGGGTCGGTGTGTGGGTCGGAGTGTGGTTCGGTGTGAGGGTCGGTGTGAGGGTCGGTGTGTGGGTCGGTGTGTGGGTCGGTGTGTGGGTCGGTGTGTGGGTCGGAGTGAGGGTCGGTGTGAGGGTCGGTGTGTGGGTCGGTGTGTGGGTCAGTGTGAGGGTCGGTGTGTGGCTCAGTTTGCGGGTCAGTATGCGGGTCGGTGTGTGGGTCAGTGTGTGGGTCGGTGTGAGGCTCGGTGTGAGGCTCGGTGTGTGGGTCGGTGTGTGGGTCGGTGTGTGGGTCGGTGTGTGGGTCGGTGTGTGGTTCTGTGTGTGGGTCTGTGTGTGGGTCTGTGTGTGGGTCTGTGTGTGGGTCTGTGTGTGGGTCGGTGTGTGGGTCGGTGTGTGGGTCGGTGTGTGGGTCGGTGTGTGGGTCGGTGTGTGGGTCGGTGTGTGGGTCGGTGTGTGGGTCGGTGTGTGGGTCGGTGTGTTGGTCGGTGTGTGGGTCGGTGTGTGGCTCGGTGTGTGGCTCGGTGTGTGGGTCGGTGTGTGGGTCGATGTGTGGGTCGGTATGTGGGTCAGATTGTGGCTCTGTGCGTGGCTCATTGTGTGGGTCGGTGTGAGGGTCGGTGTGCAGTTCGGTGTGCGGCTCGGTGTGCGGGTCGGTGTGTGTGTCGGTGTGAGTGTCGGTGTGTGGGTCGGTGTGTGGGTCGGTGTGTGGGTCGGTGTGTGGCTCGGTGTGTGGGACGGTGTGGGGGTCGGTGTGTGGCTCGGTGTGTGGGTCGCTGTGTGGGTTGGAGTGTGGGTCGGAGTGTGGGTCGGTGTGTGGGTCCGTGTGTGGGTCGGTGCATGTGTCGGTGTGTGGGTCGCTGTGTGGGTCGGAGTGTGGGTCAGTGTGTGGGTCGGTGTGTGGGTCGGTGTGTGGCTTGGTGTGAGGGTTGGTGTGTGGGTCGGAGTGTGGGTCGGTATGAGGGTCAGTGTGTGGGTCGGTGTGTGGGTCGGTGTGTGGGTCGTTGTGTGGGTCGGTGTGTGGGTCGGAGTGTGGGTCGGTGTGTGGGTCGGGGTGTGGCTCAGTGTGTGGCTCGGTGTGAGTGTCGGTGTTAGGGTCGGTGTGTGGGTCGGTTTGTGGGTCTGTGTGTCGGTCGTTGTGTGGGTCGGTGTGTGCGTCGGAGTGTGCGTCGGTGTGTGGGTCGGTGTGTGGGTCGGTGTGTGGCTCGGTGTGTGGGTCGGTGTCTGGCTCGGTGTGTGGGTCGGTGTGTGGCTCAGTGTGTGGGTCGGTTTGTGGGTCGGTGTGTGGGTCGGTGTGTGGGTCAGTGTGAGGGTCGCTCTGTGGGTCGGTGTGTGGTTCGGTGTGTGGGTCGGTGTGTTGGTCGGGGTGTGGGGCGGTGTGAGGGTCGGTGTGTGGCTCGGTGTGCGGGTCGGCATGTGGCTCAGTGTGCGGGTCGGTGTGTGGGTCGGTCTGCGGGTCGTTGTGTGGCTCAGTGTGTGGGTCTGTGTGGATCTGTGTGTGGGTCTGTGTGTGGGTCAGTGTATGGGTCGGTGTGAGAGTCGGTGTGTGGGTCGGTGTGTGGGTCGGTGTGTGGGTCTGTGTGTGGGTCTGTGTGTGGGTCGGTGTGAGGGTCGGTGTGTGGGTCGGTTTGTGGCTCGGTGTGAGGGTCGGTGTGAGTGTCGGTGTGTGGGTCGGTGTGTGGGTCGGTGTGAGGGTCGGTTTGTGGGTCGGTGTGTGGGTCGGTGTGTGGGCCGGTGAGTGGCTCGGTGTGTGGGTCGCTGTGTGGGTCGGTGTGAGGCTCAGTGTATGGGTTGGTGTGAGGGTCGGTGTAAGGGTCGGTGTGTGGGTCGGTGTGTGGGTCAGTTTGAGGGTCGGTGTGTGGGTCGGTGTGTGGGTCGGTGTGTGGGTCGGTGTGTGTCTCGGTGTGTGGGTCGGTGTGTGGATCGGTGTGAGGGTCGGTGTGTGGGTCGGTGTGTGGGTCGGTGTGTGGGTCGGTGTGAGGGTCGGTTTGTGGGTCGGTGTGTGGCTCAGTGTGAGGGTCGATGTGTGGGTCGGTGTGTGGGTCGGTGTGTGGGTCGGTGTGAGGGTCGGTGTGTGGGTCGGTGTGTGGGTCGGTGTGAGGGTTGGTTTGTGGGTCATTGTGTGGGTCGTTGTATGGGTCATTGTGTGGGTCGTTGTGTGGGTCAGTGTGTGGGTCGTTGTGTGGGACAGTGTGAGGGGTGATGTGTGTGTCGCTGTGTGGGTTGGTGTGAGGGTCGTAGTGTGGGTCAGTGTGCGGGTCAGTGTGTGGGTCGGTGTGAGGGTCGGTGTGTGGGTCGGTGTGTGGGTCGGTGTGTGGGTCGGTGTGTGGGTCGGAGTGTGGGTCGGATTGTGGCTCGGTGTGTGGCTCGGTGCGTGGGTCGGTGTGAGGGTCGGTGTGCGGGTCGGTGTGCGGCTCGGTGTGTGGCTCGGTGTGTGGGTCGGTGTGTGGGTCGGTGTGAGTGTCAGTGCGTGGGTCGGTGTGTGGGTCGGTGTGTGGCTCGGTGTGTGGGTCGGTGTGTGGGTCGGTGTGTGGGTCGGTGCGTGTGTCGGTGTGTGGGTCGGTGTGTGGGTCGGTGTGTGGGTCGGTGTGTGGGTCGCTGTGTGTGTCGGAGTGTGGGTCGGTGTGTGGGTCGGTGTGTGGTCGGTGTGTGGCTTGGTGTGAGGGTCGATGTGTGGGTCGGTGTGTGGGTCGGTGTGTGGGTCGGTGTGAGGGTCGGTGTGTGGGTCGGTGTGTGGGTTGGTGTGTGGGTCGTTGTGTGGGTCGGTGTGTGGGTCGGTGTGTGGGTCGGTGTGTGGGTCGGTGTGTGGGTCGGTGTGAGGGTCGGTGTGTGGGTCGGTGTGTGGGTTGGTGTGTGGGTCGTTGTGTGGGTCGGTGTGAGGGTCGGTGTGTGGGTCGCTGTGTGTGTCGGAGTGTGGGTCGGTGTGTGGGTCGGTGTGTGGGTCGGTGTGTGGCTTGGTGTGAGGGTCGATGTGTGGGTCGGTGTGTGGGTCGGTGCGTGGGTCGGTGTGAGGGTCGGTATGTGGGTCGGTGTGTGGGTTGGTGTGTGGGTCGTTGTGTGGGTCGGTGTGTGGGTCGGAGTGTGGGTCGGTGTGTGGGTCGGGGTGTGGCTCAGTGTGTGGCATGGTGTGAGGGTCGGTGTGTGGGTCGGGGTGTGGGTCGATTTGCGGGTCGGTGTGTCGGTCGTTGTGTGGGTCGGTGTGTGCGTCGGTGTGTGCGTCGGTGTGTGCGTCGTTGTGTGGGTCGGTGTGTGGCTCAGTGTGTGGCTCGGTGTGTGGGTCGGTGTATGTGTCGGTGTGTGGGCCGGTTTGTGGGTCGGAGTGTGGCTCGGTGTGAGGTTCGGTCTGTGGGTCGGTGTGAGGCTCGGTGTGTGTGTCGGTGTGTGGGTCGGTTTGTAGGTCGGTGTGTCGGTCGGTGTGTGGGTCGGTTTGTGGGTCGGAGTGCGAGTCGGTGTGTGGGTCAGTGGGAGGGTCACTCTCTGGGTCGGTGTGTGGGTCGGTGTGTGGGTCGGTGTGTGGGTCGGTGTGTGGCTCGGTGTGTGGGTCGGTGTCTGGCTCGGTGTGTGGGTCGGTGTGTGGCTCAGTGTGTGGGTCGGTTTGTGGGTCGGTGTGTGGGTCGGTGTGTGGGTCAGTGTGAGGGTCGCTCTGTGGGTCGGTGTGTGGTTCGGTGTGTGGGTCGGTGTGTTGGTCGGGGTGTGGGGCGGTGTGAGGGTCGGTGTGTGGCTCGGTGTGCGGGTCGGCATGTGGCTCAGTGTGCGGGTCGGTGTGTGGGTCGGTCTGCGGGTCGTTGTGTGGCTCAGTGTGTGGGTCTGTGTGGATCTGTGTGTGGGTCTGTGTGTGGGTCAGTGTATGGGTCGGTGTGAGAGTCGGTGTGTGGGTCGGTGTGTGGGTTGGTGTGTGGGTCTGTGTGTGGGTCTGTGTGTGGGTCGGTGTGAGGGTCGGTGTGTGGGTCGGTTTGTGGCTCGGTGTGAGGGTCGGTGTGAGTGTCGGTGTGTGGGTCGGTGTGTGGGTCGGTGTGAGGGTCGGTGTGTGGGTCGGTGTGTGGGTCGGTGTGTGGGCCGGTGAGTGGCTCGGTGTGTGGGTCGCTGTGTGGGTCGGTGTGAGGCTCAGTGTATGGGTTGGTGTGAGGGTCGGTGTAAGGGTCGGTGTGTGGGTCGGTGTGTGGGTCAGTTTGAGGGTCGGTGTGTGGGTCGGTGTGTGGGTCGGTGTGTGGGTCGGTGTGTGTCTCGGTGTGTGGGTCGGTGTGTGGATCGGTGTGAGGGTCGGTGTGTGGGTCGGTGTGTGGGTCGGTGTGTGGGTCGGTGTGAGGGTCGGTTTGTGGGTCGGTGTGTGGCTCAGTGTGAGGGTCGATGTGTGGGTCGGTGTGTGGGTCGGTGTGTGGGTCGGTGTGAGGGTCGGTGTGTGGGTCGGTGTGTGGGTCGGTGTGAGGGTTGGTTTGTGGGTCATTGTGTGGGTCGTTGTATGGGTCATTGTGTGGGTCGTTGTGTGGGTCAGTGTGTGGGTCGTTGTGTGGGACAGTGTGAGGGGTGATGTGTGTGTCGCTGTGTGGGTTGGTGTGAGGGTCGTAGTGTGGGTCAGTGTGCGGGTCAGTGTGTGGGTCGGTGTGAGGGTCGGTGTGTGGGTCGGTGTGTGGGTCAGTGTGTGGGTCGGTGTGTGGGTCGGAGTGTGGGTCGGACTGTGGCTCGGTGCGTGGCTCGGTGCGTGGGTCGGTGTGAGGGTCGGTGTGCGGGTCGGTGTGCGGCTCGGTGTGTGGCTCGGTGTGTGGGTCGGTGTGTGGGTCGGTGTGAGTGTCAGTGCGTGGGTCGGTGTGTGGGTCGGTGTGTGGCTCGGTGTGTGGGTCGGTGTGTGGGTCGGTGTGTGGGTCGGTGCGTGTGTCGGTGTGTGGGTCGGTGTGTGGGTCGGTGTGTGGGTCGGTGTGTGGGTCGCTGTGTGTGTCGGAGTGTGGGTCGGTGTGTGGGTCGGTGTGTGGTCGGTGTGTGGCTTGGTGTGAGGGTCGATGTGTGGGTCGGTGTGTGGGTCGGTGTGTGGGTCGGTGTGAGGGTCGGTGTGTGGGTCGGTGTGTGGGTTGGTGTGTGGGTCGTTGTGTGGGTCGGTGTGTGGGTCGGTGTGTGGGTCGGTGTGTGGGTCGGTGTGTGGGTCGGTGTGTGGGTCGGTGTGTGGGTTGGTGTGTGGGTCGTTGTGTGGGTCGGTGTGAGGGTCGGTGTGTGGGTCGCTGTGTGTGTCGGAGTGTGGGTCGGTGTGTGGGTCGGTGTGTGGGTCGGTGTGTGGCTTGGTGTGAGGGTCGATGTGTGGGTCGGTGTGTGGGTCGGTGTGTGGGTCGGTGTGAGGGTCGGTGTGTGGGTCGGTGTGTGGGTTGGTGTGTGGGTCGTTGTGTGGGTCGGTGTGTGGGTCGGAGTGTGGGTCGGTGTGTGGGTCGGGGTGTGGCTCAGTGTGTGGCATGGTGTGAGGGTCGGTGTGTGGGTCGGGGTGTGGGTCGATTTGCGGGTCGGTGTGTCGGTCGTTGTGTGGGTCGGTGTGTGCGTCGGTGTGTGCGTCGGTGTGTGCGTCGTTGTGTGGGTCGGTGTGTGGCTCAGTGTGTGGCTCGGTGTGTGGGTCGGTGTATGTGTCGGTGTGTGGGCCGGTTTGTGGGTCGGAGTGTGGCTCGGTGTGAGGTTCGGTCTGTGGGTCGGTGTGAGGCTCGGTGTGTGTGTCGGTGTGTGGGTCGGTTTGTAGGTCGGTGTGTCGGTCGGTGTGTGGGTCGGTTTGTGGGTCGGAGTGCGAGTCGGTGTGTGGGTCAGTGGGAGGGTCACTCTCTGGGTCGGTGTGTGGGTCGGTGTGTGGGTCGGTGTGTGGGTCGGTGTGTGGGTCGGTGTGTTGGTCAGTGTGAGGGTCGGTGTGTGGGTCGGTTTGTGGGTCGGTGTGTGGGTCGGTGTGAGGATCGGTGTGTGGGTCGGTGTGTGGGTCGGAGTGTGGTTCGGTGTGAGGGTCGGTGTGAGGGTCGGTGTGTGGGTCGGTGTGTGGGTCGGTGTGTGGGTCGGTGTGTGGGTCGGTGTGTGGGTCGGTGTGTGGGTCGGTGTGTGTGTCGGTGTGAGGGTCGGTGTGAGGGTCGGTGTGTGGGTCGTTGTGTGGGTCAGTGTGAGGGTCGGTGTGTGGCTCAGTTTGCGGGTCGGTATGTGGGTCGGTGTGTGGGTCAGTGTGTGGGTCGGTGTGAGGCTCGGTGTGTGGGTCGGTGTGTGGGTCGGTGTGTGGGTCGATGTGTGGGTCGGTGTGTGGGTCGGTGTGTGGTTCTGTGTGTGGGTCTGTGTGTGGGTCTGTGTGTGGGTCTGTGTGTGGGTCTGTGTGTGGGTCGGTGTGTGGGTCGGTGTGTGGGTCGGTGTGTGGGTCGGTGTGTTGGTCGGTGTGTGGGTCGGTGTGTGGCTTGGTGTGTGGGTCGGTGTGTGGGTCGGTGTGTGGGTCGATGTGTGGGTCGGTATGTGGGTCAGATTGTGGCTCGGTGTGTGGCTCATTGTGTGGGTCGGTGTGAGGGTCGGTGTGCAGGTCGGTGTGCGGCTCGGTGTGTGGGTCGGTGTGTGGGTCGGTGTGAGTGTCGGTGTGTGGGTCGGTATGTGGGTCGGTGTGTGGGTCGGTGTGTGGGTCGGTGTGTGGCTCGGTGTGTGGGTCGGTGTGTGGGTCGGTGTGTGGCTCGGTGTGTGGGTCGCTGTGTGGGTTGGAGTGTGGGTCGGAGTGTGGGTCGGTGTGTGGGTCCGTGTGTGGGTCGGTGCATGTGTCGGTGTGTGGGTCGCTGTGTGGGTCGGAGTGTGGGTCAGTGTGTGGGTCGGTGTGTGGGTCGGTGTGTGGGTCGGTGTGTGGCTTGGTGTGAGGGTTGGTGTGTGGGTCGGAGTGTGGGTCGGCGTGTGGGTCAGTGTGTGGGTCGGTGTGTGGGTCGTTGTGTGGGTCGGTGTGTGGGTCGGAGTGTGGGTCGGTGTGTGGGTCGGGGTGTGGCTCAGTGTGTGGCTCGGTGTGAGTGTCGGTGTTAGGGTCGGTGTGTGGGTCGGTTTGTGGGTCCGTGTGTCGGTCGTTGTGTGGGTCGGTGTGTGTGTCGGAGTGTGCGTCGGTGTGTGGGTCGGTGTGTGGGTCGGTGTGTGGCTCGGTGTGTGGGTCGGTGTGTGGCTCGGTGTGTTGGTCGGTGTGTGGCTCGGTGTGTGGGTCGGTTTGTGGGTCGGTGTGTGGGTCGGTGTGTGGGTCAGTGTGAGGGTCGCTCTGTGGGTCGGTGTGTGGGTCGGTGTGTGGTTCGATGTGTGGGTCGGTGTGTGGGTCGGTGTGTGGGTCGGTGTGAGGGTCGGTGTGAGCGTCGGGGTGTGGGTCGGGGTGTGGGGCGGTGTGAGGATCGGTGTGTGGCTCGGTGTGCGGGTCGGCATGTGGCTCAGTGTGAGGGTCGGTGTGTGGGTCGGTCTGCGGGTCGTTGTGTGGCTCAGTGTGTGGGTCGGTGTGTGGATCTGTGTGTGGGTCTGTGTGTGGGTCGGTGTATGGGTCGGTGTGAGAGTCGGTGTGTGGGTCGGTGTGTGGGTCTGTGTGTGGGTCTGTGTGTGGGTCGGTGTGAGGGTCGGTGTGTGGGTCGGTGTGTGGGTCAGTTTGTGGCTCGGTGTGAGGGTCGGTGTGAGTGTCGGTGTGTGGGTCGGTGTGTGGGTCGGTGTGAGGGTCGGTGTGTGGGTCTGTGTGTGGGTCGGTGTGTGGGCCGGTGAGTGGCTCGGTGTGTGGGTCGCTGTGTGGGTCGGTGTGCGGCTCAGTGTATGGGTTGGTGTGAGGGTCGGTGTAAGGTTCGGTGTGTGGGTCAGTTTGAGGGTCGGTGTGTGGGTCGGTGTGTGGGTCGGTGTGTGTCTCGGTGTGTGGGTCGGTGTGTGGATCGGTGTGAGGGTCGGTGTGTGGGTCGGTGTGTGGGTCGGTGTGTGGGTCGGTGTGAGGGTCGGTGTGTGGGTCGGTGTGTGGCTCAGTGTGAGGGTCGATGTGTGGGTCGGTGTGTGGGTCGGTGTGTGGGTCGGTGTGAGGGTCGGTGTGTGGGTCGGTGTGTGGGTCGGTGTGAGGGTTGGTTTGTGGGTCATTGTGTGGGTCGTTGTATGGGTCATTGTGTGGATCGTTGTGTGGGTCGGTGTGTGGGTCGTTGTGTGGGACAGTGTGAGAGGTGATGTGTGTGTCGCTGTGTGGGTTGGTGTGAGGGTCGTAGTGTGGGTCAGTGTGCGGGTCAGTGTGTGGGTCGGTGTGTGGGTCGGTGTGTGGGTCGGAGTGTGGGTCGGATTGTGGCTCGGTGCATGGCTCGGTGCGTGGGTCCGTGTGAGGGTCGGTGTGCGGTTCGGTGTGCGGCTCGGTGTGCGGCTCGGTGTGTGGGTCGGTGTGTGGGTCGGTGTGAGTGTCAGTGCGTGGGTCGGTGTGTGGGTCGGTGTGTGGATCGGTGTGTGGGTCTGTGTGAGGGTCGGTGTGAGGGTCGGTGTGTGGGTCGGTGTGTGGGTCGGTTTGAGGGTCGGTGTGTGGCTCAGTGTGCGAGTCGGTATGTGGCTCAGTGTGCAGGTCGGTGTGTGGGTCAGTGTGTGGGTCGGTGTGTGGGTCAGTGTGTGGCTCAGTGTGTGGGTCGGTTTGAGGGTCGGTGTGTGGGTCGGTGTGTGGGTCTGTGTGTGGGTCTGTGTGTGTGTCTGTGTGTGGGTCTGTGAGTGGGTCGGTGTGTGGTTCGGTGTGTGGGTCGGTGCGTGGGTCGCTGTGTGGGTCGCTGTGTGGGTCGGAGTGTGGGTCGGTGTGTGGGTCGGTGTGTGGGTCGGTGTGTGGGTCGGTGTGTGGTTTGTTGTGAGGCTTGGTGTGTGGTTCGGTATGTGGGTCGGTGTGAGGGTCGGTGTGTGGGTCGGTGTGTGGGTCGGTTTGTGGGTCGGTGTGAGGGTCGGTGTGTGGGTCGGTGTGCGGGTCGGTGTGCGGGTCGGTGTGCGGGTCTGTGTGCGGGTCGGTGTGCAGGTCGCTGTGTGGGTCGGTTTGTGGGTCGGTGTGTGGGTCGGTGTGTGGGTCGGTGTGTGGCTTGGTGTGTGGGTTGGTGTGTGGGTCGGTGTGTGGGTCGGACTGTGGGTCGGTGTGTGGGTCGGGGTGTGGCTCAGTGTGTGGCACGGTGTGAGGGTCGGTGTTAGGTTCGGTGTGTGGCTCGGTTTGCGGGTCGGTGTGTCGGTCGTTGTGTGGGTCGGTGTGTGCATCGGTGTGTGGCTCAGTGTGTGGGTCGGTGTGTGTGTCGGTGTGTGGGCCGGTTTGTGGGTCGGAGTGTGGCTCGGTGTGAGGTTCGGTCTGTGGGTCGGTGTGAGGCTCGGTGTGTGTGTCGGTGTGTGGGTCGGTTTGTAGGTCGGTGTGTCGGTCGGTGTGTGGGTCGGTTTGTGGGTCGGAGTGCGAGTCGGTGTGTGGGTCAGTGGGAGGGTCACTCTCTGGGTCGGTGTGTGGGTCGGTGTGTGGGTCGGTGTGTGGGTCGGTGTGTTGGTCGGTGTGAGGGTCGGTGTGTGGGTCGGTGTGTGGTTCGGTGTGAGGGTCGGTGTGAGGGTCGGTGTGTGGGTCGGTGTGTGGGTCGGTGTGTGGGTTGGTGTGTGGGTCGGTGTGAGGGTCGGTGTGAGGGTCGGTGTGAGGGTCGGTGTGTGGGTCGGTGTGAGGGTCGGTGTGTGGCTCAGTGTGCGGGTCGGTGTGTGGGTCGGTGTGTGGGTCGGTGTGTGGGTCGGTGTGTGGGTCGGTGTGTGGGTCGGTGTGTGGGTCGGTGTGTGGGTCTGTGTGTGGGTCTGTGTGTGGGTCTGTGTGTGGGTCTGTCTGTGGGTCTGTGTGTGGGTCTGTGTGTGGGTCTGTGTGTGGGTCTGTGTGTGGGTCTGTGTGTGGGTCGGTGTGTGGGTCGGTGTGTGGGTCGGTGTGTGTGTCAGTGTGTGTGTCGGTGTGTGGGTCGGTGTGTGGGTCGGTGTGTTGGTCGGTGTGTTGGTCGGTGTGTGGGTCGGTGTGTGGCTTGGTGTGTGGGTCGGTGTGTGGGTCGGTGTGTGGGTCGATGTGTGGGTCGGTATGTGGGTCAAATTGTGGCACGGTGCATGGCTCGTTGTGTGGGTCGGTGTGAGGGTCGGTGTGCAGGTCGGTGTGCGGCTCGGTGTGTGGGTCGGTGTGTGGGTTGGTGTGAGGGTCGGTTCGTGGGTCAGTGTGTGGCTCAGTGTGAGGGTCGATGTGTGGGTCAGTGTGTGGGTCGGTGTGTGGGTCGGTGTGAGGGTCGGTATGTGGGTCGGTGTGTGGGTCGGTGTGAGGGTTGGTTTGTGGGTCATTGTGTGGGTCGTTGTATGGGTCATTGTGTGGGTCATTGTGTGGGTCGGTGTGTGGGACGTTGTGTGGGACAGTGTGAGGGGCGGTGTGTGTGTCGCTGTGTGGGTTGGTGTGAGGATCGTAGTGTGGATCGGTGTGCGGGTCAGTGTGTGGGTCGGTGTGAGGGTCGGTGTGTGGGTCGGTGTGTGGGTCGGTGTGTGGGTCGGTGTGTGGGTCGGTGTGTGGGTCGGAGTGTGGGTCGGATTGTGGCTCGGTGCGTCGCTCGGTGTGTGGGTCGGTGTGCGGGTCGGTGTGCGGGTCGGTGTGCGGCTCGGTGTGCGGCTCGGTGTGTGGGTCGGTGTGTGGGTCGGTGTGAGTGTCAGTGCGTGGGTCGGTGTGTGGGTCGGTGTGTGGGTCGGTGTGTGGGTCGGTGTGTGGGTCGGTGTGTGGGTCGGTGTGCGGCTCGGTGTGCGGCTCGGTGTGTGGGTCGGTGTGTGGGTCGGTGTGAGTGTCAGTGCGTGGGTCGGTGAGTGGGTCGGTGTGTGGATCGGTGTGTGGGTCTGTGTGAGGGTCGGTGTGAGGGTCGGTGTGTGGGTCGGTGTGTGGGTCGGTGTGAGGGTCGGTGTGTGGCTCAGTGTGCGAGTCGGTATGTGGCTCAGTGTGCAGGTCGGTGTGTGGGTCAGTGTGTGGGTCGGTGTGTGGGTCAGTGTGTGGCTCAGTGTGTGGGTCGGTTTGAGGGTCGGTGTGTGGGTCGGTGTGTGGGTCTGTGTGTGTGTCTGTGTGTGGGTCTGTGAGTGGGTCGGTGTGTGGTTCGGTGTGTGGGTCGGTGGATGGGTCGCTGTGTGGGTCGCTGTGTGGGTCGGAGTGTGGGTCGGTGTGTGGGTCGGTGTGTGGGTCGGTGTGTGGGTCGGTGTGTGGCTTGTTGTGAGGCTTGGTGTGTGGTTCGGTATGTGGGTCGGTATGTGGGTCGGTGTGAGGGTCGGTGTGTGGGTCGGTGTGTGGGTCGGTTTGTGGGTCGGTGTGAGGGTCGGTGTGTGGGTCGGTGTGCGGGTCGGTGTGCGGGTCGGTGTGCGGGTCTGTGTGCGGGTCGGTGTGCGGGTCGCTGTGTGGGTCGGTGTGTGGGTCGGTGTGTGGGTCGGTGTGTGGCTTGGTGTGTGGGTCGGTGTGTGGGACGGTGTGTGGGTCGGAGTGTGGGTCGGTGTGTGGGTCGGGGTGTGGCTCAGTGTGTGGCACGGTGTGAGGGTCGGTGTTAGGGTCGGTGTGTGGCTCGGTTTGCGGGTCGGTGTGTCGGTCGTTGTGTGGGTCGGTGTGTGCGTCGGTGTGTGCGTCGGTGTGTGCGTCGTTGTGTGGGTCGGTGTGTGGCTCAGTGTGTGGGTCGGTGTGTGTGTCGGTGTGTGGGCCGGTTTGTGGGTCGGAGTGTGGCTCGGTGTGAGGTTCGGTCTGTGGGTCGGTGTGAGGCTCGGTGTGTGTGTCGGTGTGTGGGTCGGTTTGTAGGTCGGTGTGTCGGTCGGTGTGTGGGTCGGTTTGTGGGTCGGAGTGCGAGTCGGTGTGTGGGTCAGTGGGAGGGTCACTCTCTGGGACGGTGTGTGGGTCGGTGTGTGGGTCGGTGTGTGGGTCGGTGTGTGGGTCGGTGTGTGGGTCGGTGTGTTGGTCGGTGTGAGGGTCGGTGTGTGGGTCGGTGTGTGGTTCGGTTTGAGGGTCGGTGTGAGGGTCGGTGTGTGGGTCGGTGTGTGGGTCGGTGTGTGGGTCGGTGTGTGGGTCGGTGTGAGGGTCGGTGTGAGGGTCGGTGTGAGGGTCGGTGTGTGGGTCGGTGTGTGGGTCAGTGTGAGGGTCGGTGTGTGGCTCAGTGTGCGGGTCGGTATGTGGGTCGGTGTGTGGGTCAGTGTGTGGGTCGGTGTGTGGGTCGATGTGTGGGTCGGTGTGTGGGTCGGTGTGTGGGTCGGTGTGTGGGTCGGTGTGTGGGTCTGTGTGTGGGTCTGTGTGTGGATGGTGTGAGGGTCAGTATGAAGGTCGGTGTGTGGGTCGGTGTGAGGGTCGGTTTGTGGGTCAGTTTGTGGGTCAGTGTGTGTCAGTGTGCTGATCAGTGTGCGGGTCAGTGTTTGGGTCGGTGTGCATGTCGATGTGCTGGTCGATGTGTGGGTCGATGAGTGGGTCGATGTGTGGGTCGCTGTGTGGGTCTGGGTCGGTGTGTGGGAGGTGTGCGGGTCAGTGTAAGGTTTGGTGTGTGTGTCACAGTGTGGGTCGATGTGTGGGTCGGTGTGTGGGTCGGTGTGTGGGTCGGTGTCTGGGTGGGTGTGCGGGTCAGTGTGTGTGGGCCTGTGTTGGCCGGTGAGTGGGCCGGTGTGAGGGTCGGTGTGTGGGTCAGTGTGTGGGTCGCTGTGAGGGCTGGAGTGTGGTTCGAGGTGTGGGTCAGTGTGAGGGTTGGTGTTTGGGTTGGTGTGTGGGTCAGTATGTGGGTCGGTGTGAGGGTCAGTGTTTGGGTCGGTGTGGGGGCCAGTCTGTGTGTCAGTGTGCGGGTTGGTGTGTGGGTCGGTGTGCGGGTCGGTGTGAGGTTTGGTGTGTGGGTCATTGTGAGGTTTGGTGTGTGGGTCATTGTGAGGGTTGGTGTGAGTATGTGTCTCTGGGTCGATGTATGGTTCGGTGTGTGGGTCGATGTGTGGGTCGGTGTGAGGGTCGGATTGTGGGTCGGTGTGTGGGTCGGTGTGTGGGTCGGTGTGAGGGTCGGTGTGTGGGTCGGTGTGTGGGTCGGTGTGTGGGTCGGTGTGTGGGTCGGAGTGTGGGTCGGTGTGTGAGTCAGATTGTGGCTCGGTGTGTGGCTCGGTGTGAGGGTCGGTGTTAGGGTCGGTGTTTGGGTCGGTTTGTGGGTCGGTGTGTGGGTCGGGGTGTGCGTCTGTGTGTGCGTTGGTGTGTGGGTCGGTGTGTGGCTCGGAGTGTGGGTCGGTGTGTGTGTCGGTGTGTGGGCCGGTTTGTGGGTCGGTGTGTGGCTCGGTGAGAGGGTCGGTGTGTGGGTCGGTGTGTGGGTCGGTGTGTGGCTCGGTGTGTGGGTTGGTGTTTGGCTCGGTGTGTGGGTCGGTTTGTCGGTCGGTGTTTGGGTCGGTGTGTGGGTCGGTGTGAGGCTCGGTGTGTGGGTCAGTGTGTGGGTCGGTGTGTCGGTCGGTGTGTGGGTCGGTTTGTGGGTCGGTGTGTGAGTCGATGTGAGGGTCGGTGTGTGGGTCGGTGTGTGGGTCGGTGTGTGGGTCCGTGTGTGGGTCGTTGTGTGGGTCGGTGCGTGTGTCGGTGTGTGGGTCGCTGTGTGGGTCGGTGTGTGGCTTGGTGTGAGGGTTGGTGTGTGGGTCGGTGTGTGGGTCGATGTGAGGGTCAGTGTGTGTGTCGGTGTGTGGGTCGGTGTGTGGGTCGGAGTGTGGGTCGGTGTGTGGGTCGGTGTGTGGGTCGGTGTGTGGGTCGGTGTGTGGCTTGGTGTGAGGGTTGGTGTGTGGGTCGGTGTGTGGGTCGGTGTGTGGGTCGATGTGAGGGTCGTTGTGTGGGTCGGTGTGTGGGTCGGTGTGTGGGTCAGTGTGTGGGTCGGGGTGTGGCTCGGTGTGTGGCTCGGTGTGAGGGTCGGTGTTAGGGTCGGTGTGTGGGTCGGTTTGTGGGTCCGTGTGTCGGTCGTTGTGTGGGTCGGTGTGTGCGTCGGTGTGTGCATCGGTGTGTGGGTCGGGTGTGGCTCGGTGTGTGGGTTGGTGTGTGTGTCGGTTTGTGGGCCGGTTTGTGGCTCGGTGTGTGGCGCGGTGTGAGGGTCGGTGTGTGGGTCGGTGTGTGGGTCATTGTGTGGGTCGGTTTGTGGCTCGGTGTGTGGGTCAGTGTGTGGGTCAGTGTGAGGGTCGCTCTGTGGGTCGGTGTGTGGGTCGGTGTGTGGGTCGGTGTGTGGGTCGGTGTGTGGGTCGGTGTGAGGGTCGGTGCGAGCGTCGTTGTGTGTGTCGGGGTGTGGGGCGGTGTGAGGGTCGGTGTGTGGCTCGGTGTGCGGGTCGGTATGTGGCTCAGTGTGTGGGTCGGTGTGTGGGTCGTTGTGCGGGTCGTTGTGTGGCTCAGTGTGTGGGTCGGTGTGTGGAACTTTGTGTGGGTCTGTGTGTGGGTCGGTGTGTGGATCGGTGTGTGGGTCTGTGTGAGGGTCGGTGTGAGGGTCGGTGTGTGGGTCGGTGTGTGGGTCGGTGTGAGGGTCGGTGTGTGGCTCAGTGTGCGAGTCGGTATGTGGCTCAGTGTGCAGGTCGGTGTGTGGGTCAGTGTGTGGGTCGGTGTGTGGTTCAGTGTGTGGCTCAGTGTGTGGGTCGGTTTGAGGGTCGGTGTGTGGGTCGGTGTGTGGGTCTGTGTGTGTGTCTGTGTGTGGGTCTGTGAGTGGGTCGGTGTGTGGTTCGGTGTGTGGGTCGGTGCATGGGTCGCTGTGTGGGTCGCTGTGTGGGTCGGAGTGTGGGTCGGTTTGTGGGTCGGTGTGTGGGTCGGTGTGTGGGTCGGTGTGTGGCTTGTTGTGAGGCTTGGTGTGTGGTTCGGTATGTGGGTCGGTATGTGGGTCGGTGTGAGGGTCGGTGTGTGGGTCGGTGTGTGGGTCGGTTTGTGGGTCGGTGTGAGGGTCGGTGTGTGGGTCGGTGTGCGGGTCGGTGTGCGGGTCGGTGTGCGGGTCTGTGTGCGGGTCGGTGTGCGGGTCGCTGTGTGGGTCGGTGTGTGGGTCGGTGTGTGGGTCGGTGTGTGGGTCGGTGTGTGGCTTGGTGTGTGGGTCGGTGTGTGGGTCGGTGTGTGGGTCGGAGTGTGGGTCGGTGTGTGGGTCGGGGTGTGGCTCAGAATGTGGCACGGTGTGAGGGTCGGTGTTAGGGTCGGTGTGTGGCTCGGTTTGTGGGTCGGTGTGTCGGTCGTTGTGTGGGTCGGTGTGTGCGTCGGTGTGTGCGTCGGTGTGTGCGTCGTTGTGTGGGTCGGTGTGTGGCTCAGTGTGTGGGTCGGTGTGTGTGTCGGTGTGTGGGCCGGTTTGTGGGTCGGAGTGTGGCTCGGTGTGAGGTTCGGTCTGTGGGTCGGTGTGAGGCTCGGTGTGTGTGTCGGTGTGTGGGTCGGTTTGTAGGTCGGTGTGTCGGTCGGTGTGTGGGTCGGTTTGTGGGTCGGAGTGCGAGTCGGTGTGTGGGTCAGTGGGAGGGTCACTCTCTGGGACGGTGTGTGGGTCGGTGTGTGGGTCGGTGTGTGGGTCGGTGTGTGGGTCGGTGTGTGGGTCGGTGTGTTGGTCGGTGTGAGGGTCGGTGTGTGGGTCGGTGTGTGGTTCGGTTTGAGGGTCGGTGTGAGGGTCGGTGTGTGGGTCGGTGTGTGGGTTGGTGTGTGGGTCGGTGTGAGGGTCGGTGTGAGGGTCGGTGTGAGGGTCGGTGTGTGGGTCGGTGTGTGGGTCGGTGTGAGGGTCGGTGTGTGGCTCAGTGTGCGGGTCGGTATGTGGGTCGGTGTGTGGGTCAGTGTGTTGGTCGGTGTGTGGGTCGGTGTGTGGGTCGGTGTGTGGGTCGGTGTGTGGGTCGGTGTGTGGGTCGGTGTGTGGGTCTGTGTGTGGGTCTGCGTGTGGATGGTGTGAGGGTCAGTATGAAGGTCGGTGTGTGGGTCGGTGTGAGGGTCGGTTTGTGGGTCAGTTTGTGGGTCAGTGTGTGTCAGTGTGCTGATCAGTGTGCGGGTCAGTGTTTGGGTCGGTGTGCATGTCGATGTGCTGGTCGATGTGTGGGTCGATGAGTGGGTCGATGTGTGGGTCGCTGTGTGGGTCTGGGTCGGTGTGTGGGAGGTGTGCGGGTCAGTGTAAGGTTTGGTGTGTGTGTCACAGTGTGGGTCGATGTGTGGGTCGGTGTGTGGGTCGGTGTGTGGGTCGGTGTCTGGGTGGGTGTGCGGGTCAGTGTGTGTGGGCCTGTGTTGGCCGGTGAGTGGGCCGGTGTGAGGGTCGGTGTGTGGGTCAGTGTGTGGGTCGCTGTGAGGGCTGGAGTGTGGTTCGAGGTGTGGGTCAGTGTGAGGGTTGGTGTTTGGGTTGGTGTGTGGGTCAGTATGTGGGTCGGTGTGAGGGTCAGTGTTTGGGTCGGTGTGGGGGCCAGTCTGTGTGTCAGTGTGCGGGTTGGTGTGTGGGTCGGTGTGCGGGTCGGTGTGAGGTTTGGTGTGTGGGTCATTGTGAGGGTTGGTGTGTGGGTCATTGTGAGGGTTGGTGTGAGTATGTGTCTCTGGGTCGATGTATGGTTCGGTGTGTGGGTCGATGTGTGGGTCGGTGTGAGGGTCGGATTGTGGGTCGGTGTGTGGGTCGGTGTGTGGGTCGGTGTGAGGGTCGGTGTGTGGGTCGGTGTGTGGGTCGGTGTGTGGGTCGGTGTGTGGGTCGGAGTGTGGGTCGGTGTGTGAGTCGGATTGTGGCTCGGTGTGTGGCTCGGTGTGAGGGTCGGTGTTAGGGTCGGTGTTTGGGTCGGTTTGTGGGTCGGTGTGTGGGTCGGGGTGTGCGTCTGTGTGTGCGTTGGTGTGTGGGTCGGTGTGTGGCTCGGATTGTGGGTCGGTGTGTGTGTCGGTGTGTGGGCTGGTTTGTGGGTCGGTGTGTGGCTCGGTGAGAGGGTCGGTGTGTGGGTCGGTGTGTGGGTCGGTGTGTGGCTCGGTGTGTGGGTCGGTGTTTGGCTCGGTGTGTGGGTCGGTTTGTCGGTCGGTGTTTGGGTCGGTGTGTGGGTCGGTGTGAGGCTCGGTGTGTGGGTCAGTGTGTGGGTCGGTGTGTCGGTCGGTGTGTGGGTCGGTTTGTGGGTCGGTGTGTGAGTCGATGTGAGGGTCGGTGTGTGGGTCGATGTGTGGGTCGGTGTGTGGGTCCGTGTGTGGGTCGTTGTGTGGGTCGGTGCGTGTGTCGGTGTGTGGGTCGCTGTGTGGGTCGGTGTGTGGCTTGGTGTGAGGGTTGGTGTGTGGGTCGGTGTGTGGGTCGATGTGAGGGTCGGTGTGTGTGTCGGTGTGTGGGTCGGTGTGTGGGTCGGAGTGTGGGTCGGTGTGTGGGTCGGTGTGTGGGTCGGTGTGTGGGTCGGTGTGTGGCTTGGTGTGAGGGTTGGTGTGTGGGTCGGTGTGTGGGTCGGTGTGTGGGTCGATGTGAGGGTCGTTGTGTGGGTCGGTGTGTGGGTCGGTGTGTGGGTCGGTGTGTGGGTCGGGGTGTGGCTCGGTGTGTGGCTCGGTGTGAGGGTCGGTGTTAGGGTCGGTGTGTGGGTCGGTTTGTGGGTCCGTGTGTCGGTCGTTGTGTGGGTCGGTGTGTGCGTCGGTGTGTGCATCGGTGTGTGGGTCGGGTGTGGCTCGGTGTGTGGGTTGGTGTGTGTGACGGTTTGTGGGCCAGTTTGTGGCTCGGTGTGTGGCGCGGTGTGAGGGTCGGTGTGTGGGTCGGTGTGTGGGTCGTTGTGTGGGTCGGTTTGTGGCTCGGTGTGTGGGTCAGTGTGTGGGTCAGTGTGAGGGTCGCTCTGTGGGTCGGTGTGTGGGTCGGTGTGTTGGTCGGTGTGTGGGTCGGTGTGTGGGTCGGTGTGAGGGTCGGTGCGAGCGTCGTTGTGTGTGTCGGGGTGTGGGGCAGTGTGAGGGTCGGTGTGTGGCTCGGTGTGCGGGTCGGTATGTGGCTCAGTGTGTGGGTCGGTGTGTGGGTCGTTGTGCGGGTCGTTGTGTGGCTCAGTGTGTGGGTCGGTGTGTGGATCTTTGTGTGGGTCTGTGTGTGGGTCGGTGTGTGGGTCAGTGTGTGGGTCGGTGTGTGCGTCTGTGTGTGGGTCGGTGTGAGGGTCGATGTGTGGGTCGGTGTGTGGGTCGGTGTGTGGCTCGGTGTGTGGGTCGGTGTGAGGGTCGGTGTGAGTGTCGGTGTGTGGGTCGGTGTGTGGGTCGGTGTGAGGGTCGGTGTGTGGGTCGGTGTGTGGGTCGGTGTGTGGGCCGGTGAGTGGCTCGGTGTGTGGGTCGGTGTGCGGCTCAGTGTGTGGGTCGGTGTGAGGGTCGGTGTGAGGGTCGGTGTGTGGTTTGGTGTGGGGCTCAGCATGTGGGTCAGTGTGTGGTTCGCTGTGGGGGTCGGTGTGTGGGTCAGTGTGTGCGTCGGTGTGCGGGTCGGTGTGAGGGTCAGTGTGTAGGTTGGTGTGAGTGTCGGTGTGTGGGTCAGTGTGTGGATGGTGTGAGGGTCAGTATGAAGGTCGGTGTGTGGGTCGGTTTGTGGGTCAGTTTGTGGGTCAGTGTGTGTCAGTGTGCTGATCAGTGTGCGGGTCAGTGTTTGGGTCGGTGTGCATGTCGATGTGCTGGTCGATGTGTGGGTCGATGAGTGGGTCGATGTGTGGGTCGCTGTGTGGGTCTGGGTCGGTGTGTGGGAGGTGTGCGGGTCAGTGTAAGGTTTGGTGTGTGTGTCACAGTGTGGGTCGATGTGTGGGTCGGTGTGTGGGTCGGTGTGTGGGTCGGTGTCTGGGTGGGTGTGCGGGTCAGTGTGTGTGGGCCTGTGTTGGCCGGTGAGTGGGCCGGTGTGAGGGTCGGTGTGTGGATCAGTGTGTGGGTCGCTGTGAGGGCTGGAGTGTGGTTCGAGGTGTGGGTCAGTGTGAGGGTTGGTGTTTGGGTTGGTGTGTGGGTCAGTATGTGGGTCGGTGTGAGGGTCAGTGTTTGGGTCGGTGTGGGGGCCAGTCTGTGTGTCAGTGTGCGGGTTGGTGTGTGGGTCGGTGTGCGGGTCGGTGTGAGGTTTGGTGTGTGGGTCATTGTGAGGGTTGGTGTGTGGGTCATTGTGAGGGTTGGTGTGAGTATGTGTCTCTGGGTCGATGTATGGTTCGGAGTGTGGGTCGATGTGTGGGTCGGTGTGAGGGTCGGATTGTGGGTCGGTGTGTGGGTCGGTGTGTGGGTCGGTGTGAGGGTCGGTGTGTGGGTCGGTGTGTGGGTCGGTGTGTGGGTCGGTGTGTGGGTCGGAGGGTGGGTCGGTGTGTGAGTCGGATTGTGGCTCGGTGTGTGGCTCGGTGTGAGGGTCGGTGTTAGGGTCGGTGTTTGGGTCGGTTTGTGGGTCGGTGTGTGGGTCGGGGTGTGCGTCTGTGTGTGCGTCGGTGTGTGGGTCGGTGTGTGGCTCGGAGTGTGGGTCGGTGTGTGTGTCGGTGTGTGGGCCGGTTTGTGGGTCGGTGTGTGGCTCGGTGTGAGGGTCGGTGTGTGGGTCAGTGTGTGGGTCGGTGTGTGGCTCGGTGTGTGGGTCGGTGTTTGGCTCGGTGTCTGGGTCGGTTTGTCGGTCGGTGTTTGGGTCGGTGTGTGGGTCGGTGTGAGGCTCGGTGTGTGGGCCAGTGTTTGGGTCGGTGTGTCGCTCGGTGTGTGGGTCGGTTTGTGGGTCGGTGTGTGAGCCGATGTGTGCGTCAGTGGGAGGGTCGCTCTGTGGGTCGGTGTGTGGGTCGGTGTGTGGGTCGGTGTGTGGGTCGGTATGTGGGTCGGTGTGAGGGTCGGTGTGTGGGTCGGTGTGTGGGTCGGTGTGAGGGTCGGTGTGAGGGTCGGTGTGTGGGTCGGTGTTTGGGTCGGTGTGTGGGTCGGTGTGAGGGTCAGTGTGAGGGTCGGTGTGTGGGTCGGTGTGTGGGTCGGTGTGAGGGTCGGTGTGTGGCTCAGTGTGCGAGTCGGTGTGTGGGTCGGTGTGTGGTTCGGTGTGTGGGTCAGTATGTGGCTCAGTGTGTGGGTCGGTTTCTGGGTCGGTGTGTGGGTCGGTGTGTGGCTCAGTGTGCGGGTCGGTGTGTGGGTCAGTGTGTGGGTCGGTGTGTGGGTCAGTGTGTGGCTCAGTGTGTGGGTCGGTTTGTGGGTCGGTGTGTGGGTCGGTGTGTGGGTCTGTGTGTGTGTCTGTGTGTGGGTCTGTGAGTGGGTCGGTGTGTGGGTCGGTGTGTGGGTCGGTGCGTGGGTCGGTGTGTGGGTCAGTGTGTGGGTCGGTGTGAGGGTCGGTGTGAGTGTCGGTGTGTGGGTCGGTGTGTGGGTCGGTGTGTGGGTCGGTGTGTGGCTTGGTGTGAGGGTTGGTGTGTGGTTCGGTATGTGGGTCGGTGTGAGGGTCGGTGTGTGGGTCGGTGTGTGGGTCGGTGTGTGGGTCGGAGTGTGGGTCGGTGTGTGGGTCGGTGTTAGGGTCGGTGTGTGGGTCGGTTTGTGGGTCCGTGTGTCGGTCGCTGTGTGGGTCGGTGTGTGCGTCGGTGTGTGGGTCGGTGTGTGGCTCGGTGTGTGGGTCGGTGTCTGTGTTGGTGTGTGGGCCGGTTTGTGGGTCGGTGTGTGGCTCGGTGTGAGGGTCGGTGTGTGGGTCGGTGTGTGGGTCGGTGTGTGGCTCGGTGTGTGGGTCGGTGTGTGGCTCGGTGTGTGGCTCGGTTTGTGGGTCAGTGGGTCAGTCGGTGTGTGGGTCGGTGTGTGGGTCAGTGTGAGGGTCGCTCTGTGGGTCGGTGTGTGGGTCGGTGTGTGAGTCGGTGTGTGGGTCTGTGTGTGGGTCGGTGTGTGGGTCGGTGTGTGGGTCGGTGTGAGGGTCGGTGTGGGTCGGTGTGAGGGTCGGTGTGAGGGTCGGTGTGTGGGTCGGTGTGTTGGTCAGTGTGTGGCTTGGTGTGAGGGTTGGTGTGTGGTTCGGTATGTGGGTCGGTGTGAGGGTCGGTGTGTGGGTCGGTGTGTGGTTCGGTGTGTGGGTCGGAGTGTGGGTCGGTGTGTGGGTCGGTGTTAGGGTCGGTGTGTGGGTCGGTTTGTGGGTCCGTGTGTCGGTCGTTGTGTCGGTCGTTGTGTGGGTCGGTGTGTGCGTCGGTGTGTGGGTCGGTGTGTGGCTCGGTGTGTGGGTCGGTGTCTGTGTTGGTGTGTGGGCCGGTTTGTGGGTCGGTGTGTGGCTCGGTGTGAGGGTCGGTGTGTGGGTCGGTGTGTGGCTCGGTGTGTGGGTCGGTGTGTGGCTCGGTGTGTGGCTCGGTTTGTGGGTCGGTGTGTCGGTCGGTGTGTGGGTCGATGTGTGGGTCAGTGTGAGGGTCGCTCTGTGGGTCGGTGTGTGGGTCGGTGTGTGGGTCGGTGTGTGGGTCGGTGTGTGGGTCAGTGTGAGGGTCGGTGTGTGGGTCGGTGTGTGGGTCGGTGTGAGGGTCCGTGTGAGGGTCGGTGTCTGGGTCGGTGTGTGGGTTGTTGTGTGGATCGGTGTGTGTGTCGGTGTGTGGGTTGGTGTGAGGGTCGGTGAGTCGGTCGGTGTGTGGGTCTGTGTGAGGGTCCGTGTGAGGGTCGGTGTCTGGGTCGGTGTGTGGGTCAGTGTGTGGATCTGTGTGTGGGTCGGTGTGTGGGTCGGTGTGTGGGTCGGTGTGTGGGTGGGTGTGAGGGTCGGTGAGTGGGTCGGTGTGTGGGTCGGTGTGAGGGTCCGTGTGAGGGTCGGTGTCTGGGTCGGTGTGTGGGTCGGTGTGTGGGTCGGTGTGAGGGTCGGTGTGAGCGTCGGTGTGTGGGTCGGGGTGTGTGGCTGTGTGAGGGTTGGTGTGTGGCTCGGTGTGCGGGTCGGTGTGTGGCTCAGTGTGTGGGTCAGTGTGTGGATCTGTGTGTGGGTCTGTGTGTGGGTCGGTGTGTGGGTCGGTGTGTGGGTCGGTGTGTGGGTCGGTGTGAGGGTCGGTGTGTGGGTCGGTGTGTGGCTCGGTGTGTGGCTCGGTGTGTGGGTCGGTGTGAGGGTCGGTGTGAGTGTCGGTGTGTGGGTCGGTGTGTGGGTCGGTGTGAGGATCGGTGTGTGGGTCGGTGTGTGGGCCGGTGAGTGGCTCGGTGTGTGGGTCGCTGTGTGGGTCGGTGTGTGGCTCAGTGTGTAGGTCGGTGTGAGGGTCGGTGTGAGGGTCGGTGTGTGGGTCGGTGTGTGGCTCAGTGTGAGGGTCGGTGTGTGGGTCGGTTTGAGGGTCGGTGTGTGGGTCGGTGTGTGGGTCGGTGTGTGTGTCGGTGTGTGGGTCGGTGTGTGTCTCGGTGTGTGGGTCGGCGTGTGGCTCGGTTTGAGGGTCGGTGTGTGGGTCGGTGTGTGGTTCGGTATGTGGGTCGGTGTGAGGGTCGGTGTGTGGGTCGGTGTGTGGCTCAGTGTGAGGGTCGGTGTGTGGGTCGGTGTGAGGGTTGCTGTGTGGGTCGGTGTGTGGGTCGGTGTGTGGGTCGGTGTGTGGGTCGGTGTGTGGCTTGGTGTAAGTGTTGGTGTGCGGGTCGGTGTGTGGGTCGGTTTGTGGGTCGGTGTGAGGGTCGGTGTGTGGGTCGGTGTGTGGGTCAGTGTGTGAGTCGGTGTGTGGGTTGGAGTGTGGGTCGTTGTGTGGGTCGGATTGTGGCTCGATGTGTGGCTCGGTGTGAGGGTTGGTGTGAGGGTCGGTGTGTGGGTCGGTGTGTGGGTCGGTGTGTGGGTCGGTGTGTGGGTCGGTGTGTGGGTCGGTGTGTGGGTCGGTGTGTGGGTCGGTATGTGGGTCGGTGTGTGGGTCGGAGTGTGGGTCGGATTGTGGCTCGGTGCGTGGCTCGGTGTGTGGGTCGGTGTGAGGGTCGGTGTGCGGGTCGGTGTGCGGCTCGGTGTGTGGGTCGGTGTGTGGGTCGGTGTGAGTGTCGGTGTGTGGGTCGGTGTGTGGGTCGGTGTGTGGGTCGCTGTGTGGGTCGGTGTGTGGGTCGGTGTGTGGGTCGGTGTGTGGGTCGGTGTGTGGGTCAGTGTGTGGGTCAGTGTGTGGCTCGGTGTGTGGGTCGGTGTGTGGGTCGGTTTGTGGGTCGGTGTGAGGGTCGGTGTGTGGGTCGGTGTGTGGGTCAGTGTGTGAGTCGGTGTGTGGGTTGGAGTGTGGGTCGTTGTGTGGGTCGGATTGTGGCTCGATGTGTGGCTCGGTGTGAGGGTCGGTGTTAGGGTCGGTGTGTATGTCGGTTTGTGGTTCGGTGTGTGGGTCGGTGTGCGGGTTGGTGTGTGGGTCGGTGTGCGGGTCGGTTTGCGGGTTGGTGTGTGGGTTGGTGTGTGGGTCTGTATGCGGGTCGGTGTGTGGGTCTCTGTCCGGTTCGGTGTGTGAGTAGGTGTGTGGGTCGGTGCGTGGGTTGGTGCGTGGGTCGGTGTGTGGGTCGGTGTGTGGGTCGGTGCGTGGCTCGGTGTGTGGCTCGGTGTGAGGGTCGGTGTTAGGTTCGGTGTGTGGGTCGGTTTGTGGGTCCGTGTATCGGTCGTTGTGTGGGTCAGTGTGTACGTCGGTGTGTGCATCGGTGAGTGGGTCGGTGTGTGGCTCGTTGTGTGGGTCGGTGAGTGTGTCGGTGTATGGGCCGATTTGTGGGTCGGTGTGTGGCTCGGTGTGAGGGTCGGTGTGTGGGTCGGTGTGTGGGTCAGTCTGTGGGTCGGTGGGTGGCTCGGTGTGTGGGTCGGTGTGCCGCTCGGTGTGTGGGTCGGTTTGTGGGTTGGTGTGTCGGTCGGTGTGTGGGTCGGTGTGTGGGTCAGTGTGAGGGTCGCTCTGTGGGTCGGTGTGTGGGTCGGAGTGTGGGTCGGTGTGTGGGTCGGTGTGTGGGTCGGTGTGTGGGTCGGTGTGAGGGTCGGTGTGTGGGTCGGTGAGTGGGTCGGTGTGAGGGTCCGTGTGAGGGTCGGTGTGTGGGTCGGTGTGTGGGACAGTGTGTGGCTCGGTGTGCGGGTCGGTATGTGGCTCAGTGTGCGGGTCGGTGTGTGGGTCGGTGTGTGGGTCGGTGTGCGTGTCGGTGTGTGGCTCAGTGTGTGGGTCGGTGTGTGGATCTGTGTGTGGATCTTTGTGTGGGTCTGTGTGTGGGCCGGTGTGTGGGTCGGTGTGTGGGTCGGTGGGTGGCTCGGTGTGTGGGTCGGTGTGCCGCTCGGTGTGTGGGTCGGTTTGTGGGTCGGTGTGTCGGTCGGTGTGTGGGTCGGTGTGTGGGTCAGTGTGAGGGTCGCTCTGTGGGTTGGTGTGTGGGTCGGTGTGTGGGTCGGTGTGTGGGTCGGTGTGTGGGTCGGTGTGAGGGTCGGTGTGTGGGTCGGTGTGTGGGTCGGTGTGAGGGTCCGTGTGAGGGTCGGTGTGTGGGTCGGTGTGTGGGACAGTGTGTGTGTCGGTGTGTGGGTCGGTGTGAGGGTCGGTGTGAGCGTCGGTGTGTGGGTCGGGGTGTGGGGCGGTGTGAGGGTCGGTGTGTGGCTCGGTGTGCGGGTCGGTATGTGGCTCAGTGTGCGGGTCGGTGTGTGGGTCGGTGTGTGGGTCGGTGTGCATGTCGGTGTGTGGCTCAGTGTGTGGGTCGGTGTGTGGATCTGTGTGTGGATCTTTGTGTGGGTCTGTGTGTGGGCCGGTGTGTGGGTCAGTGTGTGGGTCGGTGTGTGCGTCTGTGTGTGGGTCGGTGTGAGGGTCGATGTGTGGGTCGGTGTGTGGGTCGGTGTGTGGCTCGGTGTGTGGGTCGGTGTGAGGGTCGGTGTGAGTGTCGGTGTGTGGGTCGGTGTGTGGGTCGGTGTGAGGGTCGGTGTGTGGGTCGGTGTGTGGGTCGGTGTGTGGGCCGGTGAGTGGCTCGGTGTGTGGGTCGCTGTGTGGGTCGGTGTGCGGCTCAGTGTGTGGGTCGGTGTGAGGGTCGGTGTGAGGGTCGGTGTGTGGTTTGGTTTGGGGCTCAGCATGTGGGTCAGTGTGTGGTTCGCTGTGGGGGTCGGTGTGTGGGTCAGTGTGTGCGTCGGTGTGCGGGTCGGTGTGAGGGTCAGTGTGTAGGTTGGTGTGAGTGTCGGTGTGTGGGTCAGTGTGTGGATGGTGTGAGGGTCAGTATGAAGGTCGGTGTGTGGGTCGGTGTGAGGGTCGGTTTGTGGGTCAGTTTGTGGGTCAGTGTGTGTCAGTGTGCTGATCAGTGTGCGGGTCAGTGTTTGGGTCGGTGTGCATGTCGATGTGCTGGTCGATGTGTGGGTCGATGAGTGGGTCGATGTGTGGGTCGCTGTGTGGGTCTGGGTCGGTGTGTGGGAGGTGTGCGGGTCAGTGTAAGGTTTGGTGTGTGTGTCACAGTGTGGGTCGATGTGTGGGTCGGTGTGTGGGTCGGTGTGTGGGTCGGTGTCTGGGTGGGTGTGCGGGTCAGTGTGTGTGGGCCTGTGTTGGCCGGTGAGTGGGCCGGTGTGAGGGTCGGTGTGTGGATCAGTGTGTGGGTCGCTGTGAGGGCTGGAGTGTGGTTCGAGGTGTGGGTCAGTGTGAGGGTTGGTGTTTGGGTTGGTGTGTGGGTCAGTATGTGGGTCGGTGTGAGGGTCAGTGTTTGGGTCGGTGTGGGGGCCAGTCTGTGTGTCAGTGTGCGGGTTGGTGTGTGGGTCGGTGTGCGGGTCGGTGTGAGGTTTGGTGTGTGGGTCATTGTGAGGGTTGGTGTGTGGGTCATTGTGAGGGTTGGTGTGAGTATGTGTCTCTGGGTCGATGTATGGTTCAGTGTGTGGGTCGATGTGTGGGTCGGTGTGAGGGTCGGATTGTGGGTCGGTGTGTGGGTCGGTGTGTGGGTCGGTGTGAGGGTCGGTGTGTGGGTCGGTGTGTGGGTCGGTGTGTGGGTCGGTGTGTGGGTCGGAGTGTGGGTCGGTGTGTGAGTCAGATTGTGGCTCGGTGTGTGGCTCGGTGTGAGGGTCGGTGTTAGGGTCGGTGTTTGGGTCGGTTTGTGGGTCGGTGTGTGGGTCGGGGTGTGCGTCTGTGTGTGCGTCGGTGTGTGGGTCGGTGTGTGGCTCGGAGTGTGGGTCGGTGTGTGTGTCGGTGTGTGGGCCGGTTTGTGGGTCGGTGTGTGGCTCGGTGTGAGGGTCGGTGTGTGGGTCGGTGTGTGGGTCGGTGTGTGGCTCGGTGTGTGGGTCGGTGTTTGGCTCGGTGTGTGGGTCGGTTTGTCGGTCGGTGTTTGGGACGGTGTGTGGGTCGGTGTGAGGCTCGGTGTGTGGGTCAGTGTTTGGGTCGGTGTGTCGGTCGGTGTGTGGGTCGGTTTGTGGGTCGGTGTGTGAGCCGATGTGTGCGTCAGTGGGAGGGTCGCTCTGTGGGTCGGTGTGTGGGTCGGTGTGTGGGTCGGTGTGTGGGTCGGTGTGTGGGTCGGTGTGTGGGTCGGTGTGAGGGTCGGTGTGTGGGTCGGTGTGTGGGTCGGTGTGAGGGTCGGTGTGAGGGTCGGTGTGTGGGTCGGTGTTTGGGTCGGTGTGTGGGTCGGTGTGAGGGTCGGTGTGAGGGTCGGTGTGTGGGTCGGTGTGTGGGTCGGTGTGAGGGTCGGTGTGTGGCTCAGTGTGCGAGTCGGTGTGTGGGTCGGTGTGTGGGTCAGTATGTGGCTCAGTGTGTGGGTCGGTTTCTGGGTCGGTGTGTGGGTCGGTGTGTGGCTCAGTGTGCGGGTCGGTGTGTGGGTCGGTGTGTGGGTCGGTGTGTGGGTCAGTGTGTGGCTCAGTGTGTGGGTCGGTTTGTGGGTCGGTGTGTGGGTCGGTGTGTGGGTCTGTGTGTGTGTCTGTGTGTGGGTCTGTGAGTGGGTCGGTGTGTGGGTCAGTGTGTGGGTCGGTGCGTGGGTCGGTGTGTGGGTCGGTGTGTGGGTCGGTGTGAGGGTCGGTGTGAGTGTCGGTGTGTGGGTCGGTGTGTGGGTCGGTGTGTGGGTCGGTGTGTGGCTTGGTGTGAGGGTTGGTGTGTGGTTCGGTATGTGGGTCGGTGTGAGGGTCGGTGTGTGGGTCGGAGTGTGGGTCGGTGTGTGGGTCGGTGTTAGGGTCGGTGTGTGGGTCGGTTTGTGGGTCCGTGTGTCGGTCGCTGTGTGGGTCGGTGTGTGCGTCGGTGTGTGGGTCGGTGTGTGGCTCGGTGTGTGGGTCGGTGTCTGTGTTGGTGTGTGGGCCGGTTTGTGGGTCGGCGTGTGGCTCGGTGTGAGGGTCGGTGTGTGGGTCGGTGTGTGGGTCGGTGTGTGGCTCGGTGTGTGGGTCGGTGTGTGGCTCGGTGTGTGGCTCGGTTTGTGGGTCGGTGTGTCGGTCGGTGTGTGGGTCGGTGTGTGGGTCAGTGTGAGGGTCGCTCTGTGGGTCGGTGTGTGGGTCGGTGTGTGGGTCGGTGTGTGGGTCTGTGTGTGGGTCGGTGTGTGGGTCGGTGTGTGGGTCGGTGTGAGGGTCGGTGTGGGTCGGTGTGAGGGTCGGTGTGAGGGTCGGTGTGTGGGTCGGTGTGTTGGTCAGTGTGTGGCTTGGTGTGAGGGTTGGTGTGTGGTTCGGTATGTGGGTCGGTGTGAGGGTCGGTGTGTAGGTCGTTGTGTGGGTCGGTGTGTGCGTCAGTGTGTGGGTCGGTGTGTGGCTCGGTGTGTGGGTCGGTGTCTGTGTTGGTGTGTGGGCCGGTTTGTGGGTCGGTGTGTGGCTCGGTGTGATGGTCGGTGTGTGGGTCGGTGTGTGGGTCGGTGTGTGGCTCGGTGTGTGGGTCGGTGTGTGGCTCGGTGTGTGGCTCGGTTTGTGGGTCGGTGTGTCGGTCGGTGTGTGGGTCGATGTGTGGGTCAGTGTGAGGGTCGCTCTGTGGGTCGGTGTGTGGGTCGGTGTGTGGGTCGGTGTGTGGGTCGGTGTGTGGGTCAGTTTGAGGGTCGGTGTGTGGGTCGGTGTGTGGGTCGGTGTGAGGGTCCGTGTGAGGGTCGGTGTCTGGGTCGGTGTGTGGGTTGTTGTGTGGATCGGTGTGTGTGTCGGTATGTGGGTTGGTGTGAGGGTCGGTGAGTGGGTCGGTGTGTGGGTCTGTGTGAGGGTCCGTGTGAGGGTCGGTGTCTGGGTCGGTGTGTGGGTCAGTGTGTGGATCTGTGTGTGGGTCGGTGTGTGGGTCGGTGTGTGGGTCGGTGTGTGGGTGGGTGTGAGGGTCGGTGAGTGGGTCGGTTTGTGGGTCGGTGTGAGGGTCCGTGTGAGGGTCGGTGTCTGGGTCGGTGTGTGGTTCGGTGTGTGGGTCGGTGTGAGGGTCGGTGTGAGCGTCGGTGTGTGGGTCGGGGTGTGTGGCTGTGTGAGGGTTGTGTGTGGCTCGGTGTGCGGGTCGGTGTGTGGCTCAGTGTGTGGGTCAGTGTGTGGATCTGTGTGTGGGTCTGTGTGTGGGTCGGTGTGTGGGTCGGTGTGTGGGTCGGTGTGTGGGTCGGTGTGTGGGTCGGTGTGAGGGTCGGTGTGTGGGTCGGTGTGTGGCTCGGTGTGTGGCTCGGTGTGTGGGTCGGTGTGAGGGTCGGTGTGAGTGTCGGTGTGTGGGTCGGTGTGTGGGTCGGTGTGAGGATCGGTGTGTGGGTCGGTGTGTGGGCCGGTGAGTGGCTCGGTGTGTGGGTCACTGTGTGGGTCGGTGTGTGGCTCAGTGTGTAGGTCGGTGTGAGGGTCGGTGTGAGGGTCGGTGTGTGGGTCGGTGTGTGGCTCAGTGTGAGGGTCGGTGTGTGGGTCGGTTTGAGGGTCGGTGTGTGGGTCGGTGTGTGGGTCGGTGTGTGTGTCGGTGTGTGGGTCAGTGTGTGTCTCGGCGTGTGGGTCGGCATGTGGCTCGGTTTGAGGGTCGGTGTGTGGGTCGGTGTGTGGTTCGGTATGTGGGTCTGTGTGAGGGTCGGTGTGTGGGTCGGTGTGTGGCTCAGTGTGAGGGTCGATGTGTGGGTCGGTGTGTGGGTCGTTGTGTGGGTCGGTGTGAGGGTCGGTGTGTGGGTCGGTGTGTGGGTCGGTGTGTGGGTCAGTGTGTGTGTCGGTGTGTGGGTCGGTGTGTGTGTCGGTGTGAGGGTCGGTGTGTGTCTGTGTGAGGGTCGGTCTGAGGCTCGGTGTGAGGGTCGGTGTGAGGGTCGGTGTGAGGGTCGGTGTGTGGGTCGGTGTGTGGCTCGGTGTGTGGGTCAGTGTGTGGTTCAGTTTGTGGGACGGTATGTGGGTCGATGTGAGGGTTGGTGTGTGTGTCACTCTGTGGGTCGGTATGAGGGTCGGTGTGTGGGTCGGTGTGTGGGTCGGTGTGAGAGTCGGTGTGTGTGTCGCTCTGTGGGTCGGTGTGTGGGTCAGTGTGTGGGTCAGTGTGTGGCTCGGTGTGTGGGTTGGTGTGTGGGTCGGTGTGTGGATCGGTGTGTGGGTTGGTGTGTGTGTCGCTCTGTGGGTCTGTGCGAGGGTCGGTGTGTGAGCCAGTGTGTGGCTCGGTGTGAGGGTCGGTGTGTGGTTCGGTGTGTGTGTCAGTGTGTGGGTCGGTGTGTGGCTCGGTGTGTGGCTCGATGTGTGGGTCGGTGTGTGGGTCGGTGTGTGGCTCAGTGTGAGGGTCGATGTGTGGGTCGGTGTGTGGGTCGGTGTGTGGGTCGGTGTGAGGGACGGTGTGTGGGTCGGTGTGTGGGTTGGTGTGAGGGTTGGTTTGTGGGTCATTGTGTGGGTCGTTGTGTGGGTCGTTGTGTGGGTTGTTGTGTGGGTCGTTGTGTGGGTCGGTGTGTGGGTCGTTGTGTGGGACAGTGTGAGGGTCGGTTTGTGTGTCGCTGTGTGGGTTGGTGTGAGGGTCGTAGTGTGGGTCGGTGTGCGGGTCAGTGTGTGGGTCGGTGTGAGGGTCGGTGTGTGGGTCGGTGTGTGGGTCGGTGTGTGGGTCGGTGTGTGGGTCGGTGTGTGGGTCGGTGTGTGGGTCGGTGTGTGGGTCGGTATGTGGGTCGGTGTGTGGGTCGGAGTGTGGGTCGGATTGTGGCTCGGTGCGTGGCTCGGTGTGTGGGTCGGTGTGAGGGTCGGTGTGCGGGTCGGTGTGCGGCTCGGTGTGTGGGTCGGTGTGTGGGTCGGTGTGAGTGTCGGTGTGTGGGTCGGTGTGTGGGTCGGTGTGTGGGTCGCTGTGTGGGTCGGTGTGTGGGTCGGTGTGTGGGTCGGTGTGTGGGTCGGTGTGTGGCTTGGTGTAAGTGTTGGTGTGCGGGTCGGTGTGTGGGTCGGTTTGTGGGTCGGTGTGAGGGTCGGTGTGTGGGTCGGTGTGTGGGTCGGTGTGTGAGTCGGTGTGTGGGTTGGAGTGTGGGTCGTTGTGTGGGTCGGATTGTGGCTCGATGTGTGGCTCGGTGTGAGGGTCGGTGTTAGGGTCGGTGTGTGGGTCGGTTTGTGGTTCGGTGTGTGGGTCGGTGTGCAGGTTGGTGTGTTGGTCGGTGTGAGTGTCATTGTGTGGGTCGGTGTGCGGGTCGGTTTGCGGGTTGGTGTGTGGGTTGGTGTGTGGGTCTGTATGCGGGTCGGTGTGTGGGTCTCTGTCCGGGTCGGTGTGTGAGTAGGTGTGTGGGTCGGTGCGTGGGTTGGTGCGTGGGTCGGTGTGTGGGTCGGTGTGTGGGTCGGTGCGTGGCTCGGTGTGTGGCTCGGTGTGAGGGTCGGTGTTAGGTTCGGTGTGTGGGTCGGTTTGTGGGTCCGTGTATCGGTCGTTGTGTGGGTCAGTGTGTACGTCGGTGTGTGCATCGGTGTGTGGGTCGGTGTGTGGCTCGTTGTGTGGGTCGGTGAGTGTGTCGGTGTATGGGCCGATTTGTGGGTCGGTGTGTGGCTCGGTGTGAGGGTCGGTGTGTGGGTCGGTGTGTGGGTCAGTCTGTGGGTCGGTGGGTGGCTCGGTGTGTGGGTCGGTGTGCCGCTCGGTGTGTGGGTCGGTTTGTGGGTTGGTGTGTCGGTCGGTGTGTGGGTCGGTGTGTGGGTCAGTGTGAGGGTCGCTCTGTGGGTCGGTGTGTGGGTCGGAGTGTGGGTCGGTGTGTGGGTCGGTGTGTGGGTCGGTGTGTGGGTCGGTGTGAGGGTCGGTGTGTGGGTCGGTGTGTGGGTCGGTTTGTGGGTCAGTGTGAGGGTCGCTCTGTGGGTCGGTGTGTGGGTCGGAGTGTGGGTCGGTGTGTGGGTCGGTGCGTGGCTCGGTGTGTGGCTCGGTGTGAGGGTCGGTGTTAGGTTCGGTGTGTGGGTCGGTTTGTGGGTCCGTGTATCGGTCGTTGTGTGGGTCAGTGTGTACGTCGGTGTGTGCATCGGTGTGTGGGTCGGTGTGTGGCTCGTTGTGTGGGTCGGTGAGTGTGTCGGTGTATGGGCCGATTTGTGGGTCGGTGTGTGGCTCGGTGTGAGGGTCGGTGTGTGGGTCGGTGTGTGGGTCAGTCTGTGGGTCGGTGGGTGGCTCGGTGTGTGGGTCGGTGTGCCGCTCGGTGTGTGGGTCGGTTTGTGGGTCGGTGTGCCGGTCGGTGTGTGGGTCGGTGTGTGGGTCAGTGTGAGGGTCGCTCTGTGGGTCGGTGTGTGGGTCGGAGTGTGGGTCGGTGTGTGGGTCGGTGTGTGGGTCGGTGTGTGGGTCGGTGTGAGGGTCGGTGTGTGGGTCGGTGAGTGGGTCGGTGTGAGGGTCCGTGTGAGGGTCGGTGTGTGGGTCGGTGTGTGGGACGGTGTGTGGCTCGGTGTGCGGGTCGGTATGTGGCTCAGTGTGCGGGTCGGTGTGTGGGTCGGTGTGTGGGTCGGTGTGCGTGTCGGTGTGTGGCTCAGTGTGTGGGTCGGTGTGTGGATCTGTGTGTGGATCTTTGTGTGGGTCTGTTTGTGGGCCGGTGTGTGGGTCGGTGTGTGGGTCGGTGGGTGGCTCGGTGTGTGGGTCGGTGTGCCGCTCGGTGTGTGGGTCGGTTTGTGGGTCGGTGTGTCAGTCGGTGTGTGGGTCGGTGTGTGGGTCAGTGTGAGGGTCGCTCTGTGGGTCGGTGTGTGGGTCGGTGTGTGGGTCGGTGTGTGGGTCGGTGTGTGGGTCGGTGTGTGGGTCGGTGTGAGGGTCGGTGTGTGGGTCGGTGTGTGGGTCGGTGTGAGGGTCCGTGTGAGGGTCGGTGTGTGGGTCGGTGTGTGGGACAGTGTGTGTGTCGGTGTGTGGGTCGGTGTGAGGGTCGGTGTGAGCGTCGGTGTGTGGGTCGGGGTGTGGGGCGGTGTGAGGGTCGGTGTGTGGCTCGGTGTGCGGGTCGGTATGTGGCTCAGTGTGCGGGTCGGTGTGTGGGTCGGTGTGTGGGTCGGTGTGCGTGTCGGTGTGTGGCTCAGTGTGTGGGTCGGTGTGTGGATCTGTGTGTGGATCTTTGTGTGGGTCTGTGTGTGGGCCGGTGTGTGGGTCGGTATGTGGATCGGTTTGTGGGTCGGTGTGTGGGTCGGTGTGAGGGTCGGTGTGTGGGTCAGTGTGTGGGTCGGTGTGTGGCTCGGTGTGTGGGTCGGTGTGAGGGTCGGTGTGAGTGTCGGTGTGTGGGTCGGTGTGTGGGTCGGTGTGAGGAGCGGTGTGTGGGTCGGTTTGTGGGTCGGTGTGTGGGCCGGTGAGTGGCTCGGTTTGTGGGTCGGTGTGTGGGTCGGTTTGTGGGTCGGTGTGTCAGTCGGTGTGTGGGTCGGTGTGTGGGTCAGTGTGAGGGTCGCTCTGTGGGTCGGTGTGTGGGTCGGAGTGTGGGTCGGTGTGTGGGTCGGTGTGTGGGTCGGTGTGTGGGTCGGTGTGAGGGTCGGTGTGTGGGTCGGTGAGTGGGTCGGTGTGAGGGTCCGTGTGAGGGTCGGTGTGTGGGTCGATGTGTGGGACGGTGTGTGGCTCGGTGTGCGGGTCGGTATGTGGCTCAGTGTGCGGGTCGGTGTGTGGGTCGGTGTGTGGGTCGGTGTGCGTGTCGGTGTGTGGCTCAGTGTGTGGGTCGGTGTGTGGATCTGTGTGTGGATCTTTGTGTGGGTCTGTGTGTGGGCCGGTGTGTGGGTCGGTGTGTGGGTCGGTGGGTGGCTCGGTGTGTGGGTCGGTGTGCCGCTCGGTGTGTGGGTCGGTTTGTGGGTCGGTGTGTCGGTCGGTGTGTGGGTCGGTGTGTGGGTCAGTGTGAGGGTCGCTCTGTGGGTCGGTGTGTGGGTCGGTGTGTGGGTCGGTGTGTGGGTCGGTGTGTGGGTCGGTGTGTCGGTCGGTGTGAGGGTCGGTGTGTGGGTCGGTGTGTGGGTCGGTGTGAGGGTCCGTGTGAGGGTCGGTGTGTGGGTCGGTGTGTGGGACAGTGTGTGTGTCGGTGTGTGGGTCGGTGTGAGGGTCGGTGTGAGCGTCGGTGTGTGGGTCGGTGTGTGGGGCGGTGTGAGGGTCGGTGTGTGGCTCGGTGTGCGGGTCGGTATGTGGCTCAGTGTGCGGGTCGGTGTATGGGTCGGTGTGTGGGTCGGTGTGCGTGTCGGTGTGTGGCTCAGTGTGTGGGTCAGTGTGTGGATCTGTGTGTGGATCTTTGTGTGGGTCTGTGTGTGGGTCGGTGTGTGGGTCGGTGTGTGGGTCGGTGTGATGGTCGGTGTGTGGGTCGGTGTGTGGGTCGGTGTGTGGCTCGGTGTGTGGGTCGGTGTGAGGGTCGGTGTGAGTGTCGGTGTGTGGGTCGGTGTGTGGGTCGGTGTGAGGAGCGGTGTGTGGGTCGGTTTGTGGGTCGGTGTGTGGGCCGGTGAGTGGCTCGGTGTGTGGGTCGCTGTGTGGGTCGGTGTGTGGCTCGGTGTGTGGGTCGGTGTGAGGGTCGGTGTGAGGTTCGGTGTGTTGGTTGGTGTGCGGGTCGGTTTGCGGGTCGTTGTGTGGGTCGGTGTGTGGGTCGGTGTTTGGGTCGGTGTGTGTGTCAGTGTGTGGCTTGGTGTGTGGGTCGGTGTGTGGATCGGTGTGTGTGTCGGAGTGAGGGTCGGTATGTGGGTTGTTATGTGGGTCGGATTCTGGCTCGGTGCGTGGCTCGTTGTGTGGGTCGGTGTGAGGGTCGGTGTGCAGGTCGGTGTGCGGCTCGGTGTGTGGGTCGGTGTGTGGGTCAGTGTGAGTGTCGGTGTGTGGGTCGGTGTGTGGCTCGGTGTGTGAGTCGGTGTGTGGGTCGGTGTGTGGCTCGGTGTGTGGGTCGGTGTGTGGGTCAGTGCGTGTGTCGGTGCATGGGTCGCTGTGTGGGTCGGAGTGTGGGTCGGTGTGTGGGTCGGTGTGTGGGTCGGTGTGTGGCTTGGTGTGAGGGTTGGTGTGTGGGTCGGTGTGTGGGTCGATGTGAGGGTCGGTGTGTGGGTCGGTGTGTGGGTCGGTGTGTGGGTCATTGTTTGGGTCGGTGTGTGTGTCGGTGTGTGGGTCGCTGTGTGGGTCGGAGTGTGGTTCGGTGTGTGGGTCGGTGTGTGGGTCGGTGTGTGGGTCGGTGTGTGGATCGGTGTGTGGGTCGGTGTGTGGCTTGGTGTGAGGGTTGGTGTGTGGGTCGGTGTGTGGTTCGATGTGAGGGTCGGTGTGTGGGTCGGTGTGTGGGTCGGAGTGTGGGTCGGTTTGTGGGTCGGTGTGTGGGTCAGTGTGTGGCTTGGTGTGAGGGTTGGTGTGTGGGTCGGTTTGTGGGTCGATGTGAGGATCGTTGTGTGGGTCGGTGTGTGGGTCGGTGTGTGGGTCGGTGTGTGGGTCGGGGTGTGGCTCAGTGTGTGGCTCGGTGTGAGGGTCGGTGTTAGGGTCGGTGTGTGGGTCGGTTTGAGGGTCCGTGTGTCGGTCGTTGTGTGGGTCGGTGTGTGCGTCGGTGTGTGCATCGGTGTGTGGGTCGGTGTGTGGCTCGGTGTGTGGGTTGGTGTGTGTGTCGGTGTGTGGGCCGGATTGTGGCTCGGTGTGTGGCGCGGTGTGAGGGTCGGTGTGTGGGTCGGTGTGTGGCTCGTTGTGTGGGTCGGTTTGTGGCTCGATGTGTGGGTCAGTGTGAGGGTCGCTCTGTGGGTCGGCGTGTGGGTCAGTGTGTGGGTCAGTGTGTGGGTCGGTGTGTGGGTCGGTGTGTGGGTCGGTGTGAGGGTCGGTGTGAGCGTCGGTGTGTGGGTCGGGGTGTGGGGCGGTGTGAGGGTCGGGGTGTGGGGCGGTGTGCGGGTCGGTGTGTGGCTCGGTGTGTGGGTCGGTATGTGGCTCAGTGTGCGGGTCGTTGTGTGGGTCGTTGTGCGGGTCGTTGTGTGGCTCAGTGTGTGGGTCGGTGTGTGGATCTTTGTGTGGGTCTGTGTGTGGGTCGGTGTGTGGGTCGGTGTGTGGGTCGGTGTGTGCGTCTTTGTGTGGGTCGGTGTGTGGGTCGGTGTGTGGCTCGGTGTGTGGGTCGGTGTGAGGGTCGGTGTGAGTGTCGGTGTGTGGGTCGGTGTGTGGGTCGGTGTGAGGGTCGGTGTGAGGGTCGGTGTGTGGGTCGGTGTGTGGGTCGGTGTGTGGGCCGGTGAGTGGCTCGGTGTGTGGGTCGCTTTGTGGGTCGGTGTGCGGCTCAGTGTGTGGGTCGGTGTGAGGGTCGGTGTGAGGGTCGGCGTGTGGGTCGGCGTGTGGCTCGGTGTGAGGGTCAGTGTGTGGGTCGGTGTGTGGGTCGGTTTGAGGGTCGGTGTATGGGTCGGTGTGTGTGTCGGTGTGTGGGTCGGTGTGTGTCTCGGTGTGTGGGTCGGTGTGTGGATCGGTGTGAGGGTCGGTGTGTGGGTCGGTGTGTGGGTCGGTTTGTGGGTCGGTGTGAGGGTCGGTGTGTGGGTCGGTGTGTGGCTCAGTGTGAGGGTCGATGTGTGGGTCGGTGTGTGGGTCGGCATGTGGGTCGGTGTGAGGGTCGGCGTGTGGGTCGGCGTGAGGGTCAGTGTGTGGGTCGGTGTGAGGGTCGGTGTGTGGCTCGGTGTGTGGCTCGGTGTGAGGGTCGGTATGTGGGTCTGTGTGTGGGTCGGTGTGTGGGTCGGTGTGTGGCTCGGTGTGTGGGTCGGTGTGTGGGTCGGTGTGTGGGTCGGTGTGTGGGTCGGTGTGTGGGTCGGTGTGAGGGTCGGTGTGTGGGTCGGTGTGTGGGTCGGTGTGTGGGTCGGTGTGTGGGTCGGTGTGAGGGTCGGTGTGTGGCTCGGTTTGTGGCTCGGTGTGAGGGTCATTGTGAGGGTCGGTGTGTGGGTCGGTGTGTGGCTTGCTGTGTGGGTCAGTGTGAGGGTCGGTCTGAGGGTCAGTGTGTGGCTCGGTGTGTGGGTCGGTGTGTGGCTCGGTGTGTGGGTCGGTGTGTGGGTCAGTGTGTGGGACCGTGTGCGGCTTGATGTGAGGGTCGGTGTGTGGGTCAGTGTGTGGGGCGGTGTGTGGTTTGGTGTGGGGCTCAGCATGTGGGTCAGTGTGTGGGTCGCTGTGGGGGTCGGTGTGTGGGTCAGTGTGTGCGTCGGTGTGCGGGTCGGTGTGAGGGTCAGTGTGTAGGTTGGTGTGAGTGTCGGTGTGTGGGTCGGTGTGTGGATGGTGTGTGGGTCAGTATGAAGGTCGGTGTGTGGGTCGGTGTGAGGGTCGGTTTGTGGGTCAGTTTGTGGGTCAGTGTGTGTCAGTGTGCTGATCAGTGTGCGGGTCAGTGTTTGGGTCGGTGTGCATGTCGATGTGCTGGTCGATGTGTGGGTGGATGAGTGGGTCGATGTGTGGGTCGCTGTGTGGGTCTGGGTCGGTGTGTGGGAGGTGTGCGGGTCAGTGTAAGGTTTGGTGTGTGTGTCACAGTGTGGGTCGATGTGTGGGTCGGTGTGTGGGTCGGTGTGTGGGTCGGTGTCTGGGTGGGTGTGCGGGTCAGTGTGTGTGGGCCTGTGTTGGCCGGTGAGTGGGCCGGTGTGAGGGTCGGTGTGTGGGTCAGTTTGTGGGTCGCTGTGAGGGCTGGAGTGTGGTTCGAGGTGTGGGTCAGTGTGAGGGTTGGTGTTTGGGTTGGTGTGTGGGTCAGTATGTGGGTCGGTGTGAGGGTCAGTGTTTGGGTCGGTGTGGCGGCCAGTCTGTGTGTCAGTGTGCGGGTTGGAGTGTGGGTCGATGTGCGGGTCGGTGTGAGGTTTGGTGTGTGGGTCATTGTGAGGGTTGGTGTGTGGGTCATTGTGAGGGTTGGTGTGAGTATGTGTCTCTGGGTCGATGTATGGTTCGGTGTGTGGGTCGATGTGTGGGTCGGTGTGATGGTCGGATTGTGGGTCGGTGTGTGGGTCAGTGTGTGGGTCGGTGTGAGGGTCGGTGTGTGGGTCGGTGTGTGGGTCGGTGTGTGGGTCGGTGTGTGGGTCGGTGTGTGGGTCGGTGTGAGGGTCGGTGAGAGCGTCGGTGTGTGGGTCGGTGTGTGTGGCGGAGTGAGGGTCGGTGTGTGGCTCGGTGTGCGGGTCGGTGTGTGGCTCAGTGTGTGGGTCAGTGTGTGGATCTGTGTGTGGGTTTGTGTGTGGGTCGGTGTGTGGGTCGGTGTGTGGGTCGGTGTGTGGGTCGGTGTGTGGGTCGGTGTGTGGGTCGGTGTGAGGGTCGGTGTGAGGGTCGGTGTGAGGTTCGGTGTGTGGGTCGGTGTGTGGCTCGGTGTGTGGGTCAGTGTGTGGTTCGGTTTGTGGGTCGGTGTGTCGGTCGATGTGAGGTTTGGTGTGTGTGTCGCTCTGTGGGTCGGTGTGAGGGTCGGTGTGTGGGTTGGTGTGTGGGTCGGTGTGAGAGTCGGTGTGTGTGTCGCTCTGTGGGTCGGTGTGTGGGTCAGTGTGTGGGTCAGTGTGTGGCTCGGTGTGTGAGTCGGTGTGTGGGTCGGTGTGTGGATCGGTGTGTGGGTTGGTGTGTGTGTCGCACTGTGGGTCGGTGTGAGGGTTGGTGTGTGGGCCAGTGTGTGGCTCGGTGTGAGGGTCGGTGTGTGGTTCGGTGTGTGTGTCAGTGTGTGGGACGGTGTGTGGCTCGGTGTGCGGCACGGTGTGAGGGTCGGTGTGAGGGTCGGTGTGTGGGTCGGTGTGTGTGTCTGTGTGTGGGTTGGTGTGAGGGTCGGTGTGTTGGGCAGTGTGAGGGCCAGTCTGTGTGTTGGTGTGAGGGTCTGTGTGTGGGTCGGTGTGAGGGTCGGTGTGTGGGTTGGTGTGACGGTCGGTGTGTGGGTCGGTGTGTGGGTCTGTGTGCGGGTCGGTGTGTGGGTCTGTGTACGGGTCGGAGTGTGAGTCGGTGTGTGGGTCGGTGTGCGGGTTGGTGTGTGGGTCGGAGTGTGGGTCGGTGTGTGGCTCAGTGTGTGGGTCGGTGTGCGGGTTGGTGGGTGGGTCAGTGTGTGGGTCAGTGTGAGTGTCGGTGTGTGGGTCGGTGTGAGGCTCGGTGTGTGGCTCGGTGTGCGGGTCGGTGTGTGGGTCGGTGTGAGTGTCGGGGTGTGGGTGGGTGTGAGGCTCGGTGTGTGGGTCGGTGTGCGGGTCGGTGTGCGGGTCGGTGTGTGGGTCGGTGTGAGGGTCGGTGTGTGGGTCGGTGTGTGGGTCGTTGTGTGTGTCGGTGTTTGGGTCAGTGTGTGGCTCGGTGTGTGGGTCGGTGTGAGGGTTGGTGTGTGGGTCAGTGTGCGGCTCGGTGTGTGGCTCGGTGTGCGGGTCGGTGTGTGGGTCGGTGTGAGTGTCGGTGTGTGGGTCGGTGTGTGGGTCGGTGTGTGGGTCGGTGTGTGTGTCGGTGTGTGGCTTGGTGTGAGGGTTGGTGTGTGGGTCAGTGTGTGGGTCGGTGTGTGGGTCGCTGTGGGGGTCGGTGTGTGGGTCAGTGTGTGCGTCGGTGTGCGGGTCGGTGTGAGGGTCAGTGTGTAGGTTGGTGTGAGGGTCGGTGTGTGGGTCGGTGTGTGGATGGTGTGTGGGTCAGTATGAAGGTCGGTGTGTGGGTCGGTGTGAGGGTCGGTTTGTGGGTCAGTTTGTGGGTCAGTGTGTGTCAGTGTGCTGATCAGTGTGCGGGTCAGTGTTTGGGTCAGTGTGCATGTTGATATGCTGGTTGATGTGTGGGTCGATGAGTGGGTCGATGTGTGGGTCGCTGTGTGGGTCTAGATCGGTGTGTTGTAGGTGTGCGGGTCAGTGTAAGTTTTGGTGTGTGTGTCACAGTGTGGGTCGATGTGTGGGTCGGTGTGTGGGTCGGTGTGTGGACCGGTGTCTGGGTGGGTGTGCGGGTCAGTGTGTGTGGGCCTGTGTTGGCCGGTGAGTGGGCCGGTGTGAGGGTCATTGTGTGGGTCAGTGTGTGGGTCGCTGTGAGGGCTGGATTGTGGTTCGAGGTGTGGGTCAGTGTGAGGGTTGGTGTTTGGGTTGGTGTGTGGGTCAGTATGTGGGTCGGTGTGAGGGTCAGTGTTTGGGTCGGTGTGGGGGTCAGTCTGTGTGTCAGTGTGCGGGTTGGTGTGTGGGTCGGTGTGCGGGTCGGTGTGAGGTTTGGTGTGTGGGTCATTGTGAGGGTTGGTGTGAGGGTCGGTGTGTGGGTCGGTGTGTGGCTCAGTGTGTGGGTCAGTGTGAGGGTCGGTGTGAGGGTCGGTGTGTGGCTCGGTGTGTGGCTCAGTGTGTGGGTCGGTGTGAGGGTCGGTGTGAGGGTCGGTGTGTGGCTCGGTGTGTGGGTCGGTGTGTGGCTCTGTGTGTGGGTCGGTGTGTGGGTCAGTGTGTGGGTCCGTGTGTGGCTTGGTGTGAGAGTCGGTGTGTGGGTCAGTATGTGGGTCGGTGTGTGTTTCGGTGTGGGGCTCAGCATGTGGGTCAGTGTGTGGGTCGCTGTGGGGGTCAGTGTGTGGGTCACTGTGTGCGTCGGTGTGCGGGTCGGTGTGAGGGTCAGTGTGTAGGTTGGTGTGAGGGTCGGTGCGTGGGTCGGTGTGTGGATGGTGTGTGGGTCAGTATGAAGGTCGGTGTGTGGGTTGGTGTGAGGGTCGGTTTGTGGGTCAGTTTGTGGGTCAGTGTGTGTCAGTGTGCTGATCAGTGTGCGGCTCAGTGTTTGGGTCGGTGTGCATGTTGATGTGCTGGTCGATGTGCTGGTCGATGTGTGGGTCGATGAGTGGGTCGATGTGTGGGTCGCTGTGTGGGTCTGGGTCGGTGTGTGGGAGGTGTGCGGGTCAGTGTAAGGTTTGGTGTGTGTGTCACAGTGTGGGTCGATGTGTGGGTCGGTGTGTGGGTCGGTGTGTGGGTCGGTGTGTGGGTCGGTGTGTGGGTCAGTGTGTGGGTCGGTGTGTGGGTCGGTGTGTGGGTCGGTGTGAGGGTCAGTGTGTGGCTCGGTGTGTGGCTCGGTGTGAGGGTCGGTGTGTGGGTCTGTGTGTGGGTCGGTGTGAGGGTCGGTGTGAGAGTCGGTGTGAGGGTCGGTGTGTGGGTAGGTGTGTGGGTCGGTGAGAGGGTCGGTGTGTGGCTCGGTGTGAGGGTCGGTGTGAGGGTCGGTGTGTGGGTCGGTGTGTGGGTCGGTGTGAGGGTCGGTGTGTGGCTCGGTTTGTGGCTTTGTGTGAGGGTCGTTGTGAGGGTCGGTGTGTGGGTCGGTGTGTGGCTCAGTGTGAGGGTCGGTGTGAGGGTCGGTGTGAGGGTCGGTGTGTGGCTCGGTGTGTGGGTCGGTGTGTGGGTCAGTGTGTGGGACCGTGTGCGGCTTGATGTGAGGGTCGGTGTGTGGGTCAGTGTGTGGGGCGGTGTGTGGTTTGGTGTGGGGCTCAGCATGTGGGTCAATGTGTGGGTCGCTGTGGGGGTTGGTGTGTGGGTCAGTGTGTGCGTCGGTGTGCGGGTCGGTGTGAGGGTCAGTGTGTAGGTTGGTGTTAGTGTCGATGTGTGGGTCGGTGTGTGGATGGTGTGTGGGTCAGTATGAAGGTCGGTGTGTGGGTCGGTGTGAGGGTCGGTTTGTGGGTCAGTTTGTGGGTCAGTGTGTGTCAGTGTGCTGATCAGTGTGCGGGTCAGTGTTTGGGTCGGTGTGCATGTCGATGTGCTGGTCGATGTGTGGGTCGATGAGTGGGTCGATGTGTGGGTCGCTGTGTGGGTCTGGGTCGGTGTGTGGGAGGTGTGCGGGTCAGTGTAAGGTTTGGTGTGTGTGTCACAGTGTGGGTCGATGTGTGGGTCGGTGTGTGGGTTGGTGTGTGGGTCGGTGTCTGGGTGGGTGTGCGGGTCAGTGTGTGTGGGCCTGTGTTGGCCGGTGAGTGGGCCGGTGTGAGGGTCGGTGTGTGGGTCAGTTTGTGGGTCGCTGTGAGGGCTGGAGTGTGGTTCGAGGTGTGGGTCAGTGTGAGGGTTGGTGTTTGGGTTGGTGTGTGGGTCAGTATGTGGGTCGGTGTGAGGGTCAGTGTTTGGGTCGGTGTGGCGGCCAGTCTGTGTGTCAGTGTGCGGGTTGGAGTGTGGGTCGGTGTGCGGATCGGTGTGAGGTTTGGTGTGTGGGTCATTGTGAGGGTTGGTGTGTGGGTCATTGTGAGGGTTGGTGTGAGTATGTGTCTCTGGTTCGATGTATGGTTCGGTGTGTGGGTTGATGTGTGGGTCGGTGTGAGGGTCGGATTGTGGGTCGGTGTGTGGGTCAGTGTGTGGGTCGGTGTGAGGGTCGGTGTGTGGGTCGGTGTGTGGGTCGGTGTGTGGGTCGGTGTGTGGGTCGGTGTGTGGGTCGGTGTGAGGGTCGGTGAGAGCGTCGGTGTGTGGGTCGGTGTGTGTGGCGGAGTGAGGGTCGGTGTGTGGCTCGGTGTGCGGGTCGGTGTGTGGCTCAGTGTGTGGGTCAGTGTGTGGATCTGTGTGTGGGTTTGTGTGTGGGTCGGTGTGTGGGTCGGTGTGTGGGTCGGTGTGTGGGTCGGTGTGTGGGTCGGTGTGTGGGTCGGTGTGAGGGTCAGTGTGAGGGTCGGTGTGAGGTTCGGTGTGTGGGTCGGTGTGTGGCTCGGTGTGTGGGTCAGTGTGTGGTTCGGTTTGTGGGTCGGTGTGTCGGTCGATGTGAGGTTTGGTGTGTGTGTCGCTCTGTGGGTCGGTGTGAGGGTCGGTGTGTGGGTTGGTGTGTGGGTCGGTGTGAGAGTCGGTGTGTGTGTCGCTCTGTGGGTCGGTGTGTGGGTCAGTGTGTGGGTCAGTGTGTGGCTCGGTGTGTGGGTCGGTGTGTGGGTCGGTGTGTGGATCGGTGTGTGGGTTGGTGTGTGTGTCGCACTGTGGGTCGGTGTGAGGGTTGGTGTGTGGGCCAGTGTGTGGCTCGGTGTGAGGGTCGGTGTGTGGTTCGGTGTGTGTGTCAGTGTGTGGGACGGTGTGTGGCTCGGTGTGCGGCACGGTGTGAGGGTCGGTGTGAGGGTCGGTGTGTGGGTCGGTGTGTGTGTCTGTGTGTGGGTTGGTGTGAGGGTCGGTGTGTTGGGCAGTGTGAGGGCCAGTCTGTGTGTTGGTGTGAGGGTCTGTGTGTGGGTCGGTGTGAGGGTCGGTGTGTGGGTTGGTGTGACGGTCGGTGTGTGGGTCGGTGTGTGGGTCTGTGTGCGGGTCGGTGTGTGGGTCTGTGTACGGGTCGGAGTGTGAGTCGGTGTGTGGGTCGGTGTGCGGGTTGGTGTGTGGGTCGGAGTGTGGGTCGGTGTGTGGCTCAGTGTGTGGGTCGGTGTGCGGGTTGGTGGGTGGGTCAGTGTGTGGGTCAGTGTGAGTGTCGGTGTGTGGGTCGGTGTGAGGCTCGGTGTGTGGATCGGTGTGCGGGTCGGTGTGTGGGTCGGTGTGAGTGTCGGGGTGTGGGTGGGTGTGAGGCTCGGTGTGTGGGTCGGTGTGCGGGTCGGTGTGCGGGTCGGTGTGTGGGTCGGTGTGTGGGTCGGTGTGTGGGTCGGTGTGTGGGTCGTTGTGTGTGTCGGTGTTTGGGTCAGTGTGTGGCTCGGTGTGTGGGTCGGTGTGAGGGTTGGTGTGTGGGTCAGTGTGCGGCTCGGTGTGTGGCTCGGTGTGCGGGTCGGTGTGTGGGTCGGTGTGAGTGTCGGTGTGTGGGTCGGTGTGTGGGTCGGTGTGTGGGTCGGTGTGTGTGTCGGTGTGTGGCTTGGTGTGAGGGTTGGTGTGTGGGTCAGTGTGTGGGTCGGTGTGTGGGTCGCTGTGGGGGTCGGTGTGTGGGTCAGTGTGTGCGTCGGTGTGCGGGTCGGTGTGAGGGTCAGTGTGTAGGTTGGTGTGAGGGTCGGTGTGTGGGTCGGTGTGTGGATGGTGTGTGGGTCAGTATGAAGGTCGGTGTGTGGGTCGGTGTGAGGGTCGGTTTGTGGGTCAGTTTGTGGGTCAGTGTGTGATTCGGTGTCTGGGTTGGTGTCTGGGTCAGTGTCTGGGTCATTGTGTGGGTCGATGTGTGGGTCAGTGTGCGGGTCGGTGTGTGCGTCGGTGTTTAGGTCGGTGTGTGCGTCAGTGTGTGAGTCGGTGTCTGGGTTGGTGTCTGGGTTGGTGTGTGGGTCGATGTGTGGGTCAGTGTCTGGGTCGGAGTGTGGGTCGGTGTGAGGTTCGGTGTGCAGGTCGTTGTGTAGATCGATGTGAGGTTCATTGTGTAAGTCATTGTGCGGGACGTTGTGCGGGACGGTGTGTGTATCGGTGTGTGAGTCAGTGTCTGGGTTGGTGTCTGGGTCAGTGTCTGGGTCGGTGTCTGGGTTGGTGTCTGGGTCAGTGTCTGGGTCGGTGTGTGAGTCAGTGTCTGGGTTGGTGTCTGGGTCAGTGTCTGGGTCAGTGTATGAGTCAGTGTCTGGGTCAGTGTGTGAGTTGGTGTCTGGGTTGGTGTCTGGGTCAGTGTCTGGGTCGGTGTGTGAGTCGGTGTCTGGGTCAGTGTCTGGGTCGGTGTGTGAGTCGGTGTCTGTGCTGGTGTCTGGGTCAATGTCTGGGTCTGTGTGTGAGTCGGTGTCTGGGTTGGTTTCTGGGTCAGTGTCTGGGTCGGTGTGTGCGTCGGTGTCTGTGTTGGTGTCTGTGTCAGTATCTGGGTCGGTGTGTGAGTCGGTGTGTGAGTCAGGGTCTGTGTTGGTGTCTGGGTCAGTGTCTGGGTCAGTGTGTGTGTCGGTGTTTGGGTTGGTGTCTGGGTCAGTGTCTGGGTCGGTGTGTGCGTCGGTGTGTAGGTCGGTGTCTGGGTTGGTGTCTGGGTCAGTGTCTGGGTCGGTGTGTGAGTCGGTGTCTGGGTCAGTGTCTGGGTCGGGGTGTGAGTCAGTGTCTGGGTTAGTGTCTGGGTCAGTGTCTGGGTCGGTGTGTGGGTCGATGTGAGGTTTGGTTTGTGGGTCATTGTGCGGGTCGGTGTGTGGTTCAGTGTGTGGTTAAGTGTGTGGTTCAGTGTGTGGGTCAGTGTGTGGGTCAGTGTGTGGTTCGGTGTCTGGGTTGGTGTCTGGGTCAGTGTCTGGGTCATTGTGTGGGTTGGAGTGTGGGTCGGTGTGCGGGTCGGTGTGTGCGTCGGTGTGTAGGTCGGTGTCTGGGTTGGTGTCTGGGTCAGTGTCTGGGTCAGTGTGTGAGTCGGTGGCTGGGTTGCTGTCTGGGTCAGTGTCTGAGTCGGTGTATGAGTCGGTGTCTGGGTTGTGTCTGGGTCAGTGTCTGGGTCGGTGTGTGGGTCAGAGGGTGGGTCGGTGTGTGGGTCGGTGGGCAGGTCGGTGTGTGGGTCGGTGTGTGGGTTGATGTGAGGTTTGGTTTGTGGGTCGTTGTGCGGGTCAGTGTGTGGTTCAGTGTGTGGGTCAGTGTGTGGGTCGGTGTCTGGGTTGGTGTCTGGGTCAGTGTCTGGGTCATTGTGTGCGTCAGTGAGTGGGTCGGTATGCGGGTCGGTGTGTGCGTCGGTGTGTAGGTCGGTGTCTGGGTTGGTGTCTGGGTTGGTGTCTGGGTCGGTGTCTGGGTCGGTGTCTGGGTCGGTGTCTTGGTCAGTGTCTGGGTCTGTGTGTGAGTCGGTGTCTGTGTTGGTGTCTGGGTCAGTGTCTGTGTCAGTGTCTGGGTCGGTGTGTGAGTCGGTGTCTGGGTTGGTGTCTGGGTTGGTGTGTGAGTCGGTGTCTGGGTTGGTGTCTGGGTCAGTGTCTGGGTCGGTGTGTGCGTTGGTGTGTGGGTCAGTGTCTGGGTTGGTGTCTGGGTCAGTGTCTGGGTCGGTGTGTGAGTTGGTGTCTGGGTTGGTGTCTGGGTCAGTGTCTGGGTCGGTGTGTGTGTCGGTGGCTGGGTTGGTGTCTGGGTCAGTGTCTGGGTCAGTGTCTGTGTCATTGTGTGGGTCGGTGTGCGGGTCGGTGTGTGTGTCGGTGTCTGGGTTGGTGTCTGGGTCAGTGTCTGGGTTGGTGTGTGAGTCGGTGTCTGTGTTGGTGTCTGGGTCAGTGTCTGGGTCGGTGTGTGACTCGGTGTCTGGGTTGGTGTCTGGGTCGGTGTGTGAGTCGGTGTCTGGGTTGGTGTCTGGGTCAGTGTCTGGGTCGGTGTGTAGGTCGGTGTCTGGGTTGGTGTCTGGGTCAGTGTCTGGGTCGGTGTCTGGGTTGGTGTCTGGTTCAGTGTCTGGGTTGGTGTGTGAGTCGATGTCTGGGTTGGTGTCCGGGTCAGTGTCTCGGTCAGTGTCTGGGTCGATGTGTGGTGCGGTGTCTGGGTTGGTGTCTGGGTCAGAGTCTGGGTCAGAGTCTGGGTCAGTGTCTGGGTCGGTGTCTGGGTCAGTGTCTGGGTCGGTGTTTGGGTCGGTGTGTGGGTCGGTGTGTGGGTCGGTGTGTGCGTCGGTGAGTAGGTCGGTGTCTGTGTTGGTGTCTGGGTCAGTGTCTGGGTTGGTGTGTGAGTCGATGTCTGGGTTGGTGTCTGGGTCAGTGTCTCGGTCAGTGTCTGGGTCGATGTGTGGTGCGGTGTCTGGGTTGGTGTCTGGGTCAGAGTCTGTGTCAGAGTCTGGGTCAGTGTCTGGGTCGGTGTCTGGGTCAGTGTCTGGGTCAGTGTCTGGGTCGGTGTCTGGGTCGGTGTGCGGGTTGGTGTGCGGGTCGGTGTGAGGGTCGGTGTGAGAGTCGGTGTGTGGGTCGGTGTGTGAGTCGGTGTCTGTGTCGGTGTGTGGGTTGGTGTGAGGGTCACTGTGTGGATCGGTCTGTGGGTTGGTGTGCGGGTCAGTGTGAGGGTCGGTCTGTGGGTTGGTGTGAGGATCACTGTGTGGAACGGTCTGTGGGTCAGTGTGAGGGTCGGTGTGTGGGTTGGTGTGTGGGTCAGTGTGAGGGTCGGTGTGTGTGTCGGTGTGTGAGTCCATGTGAGGGTCGCTGTGTGGATCGGTCTGTGGGTTGGTGTGCGTGTCAGTGTGAGGGTCGGTGTGAGGGTCAGTGTGAGGGTCAGTGTGAGGGTCGGTCTGCGGGTCGTTGTGTGGGTTGGTGTGAGGGTCGGTGTGTGGGCCGGTGTGTGGGTCGGTGTGCGGGTCAGTGTGCGGGTCGGTGTGAGGTTCGATGTGAGGGTCGCTCTGTGGGTCGGCCTTCAGGTCAGTGTGCGGGTTGGTGTGTGGGTTGGTGTGAGGTTCGGTGTGTGGGTCGGTGTGAGGGTCTGTGTGTGGGTTGGTGTGAGGGTCGGTGTGTTGTTCAGTGTGAGGGCCGGTCTGTGTGTCGGTGTGCGGGTCAGTGTGCGGGTCGGTGTGAGGTTCGATGTGAGGGTCGGTCTGTGGGTCGGCCTTCGGGTCAGTGTGCGGGTTGGTGTGTGAGTTGGTGTGAGGTTCGGTGTGTGGGTCGGTGTGAGGGTCAGTGTGTGGGTCAGTGTGTGGGTCTGTGTGTGGGTTGTTGTGAGGTTCGGTGTGTTGGTCGGTGTGAGGGCCGGTCTGTGTGTCGGTGTGCGGTTCAGTGTGTGGGTCGTTGTGGGGGTCAGTGTGTGGGTCGATGTGTGATTCGATGTCTGGGTCGGTGTGTGGGTCGGTGTGTGGGTTGGTGTGTGGGTGGCTGTGCGGGTCGGTGTGTCAGCCTGTGTTGGTCTGTGTGTGGGTCGGTATGAGGGTTGGTGTGTCAGTCAGTGTGTGGATCGGTGTGTGGGTCGGTGTGAATGTTGGAGTGTAGTTCGGTGTGTGAGTCACTGTGAGGGTTGATGTTTGGGTTGGTGTGTGGGTCAGTATATGGGTCGGTGTGAGAGTCGGTGTTTGGGTCGGTGTGGGGGCCAGTCTGTGTGTCGGTGTCCGGGTTGGTTTGCGGGTTGGTTTGCGGGTTGGTGTGAGGGTCAGTGTGAGTATGTGAGTCTGGGTCGATGTGCGGTTCAGTGTGCGGGTCGATGTGTGGGCTGGTGTGAGGGTCGGTGTGAGGATCGATGTGTGGGTCAGTGTGTGGGTCTGTGTGTGGGTTGGTGTGAGGGTTGGTGTGTTGGTCAGTGTGAGGGCCGGTTTGTGTGTCGGTGTGCGGGTCAGTGTGTGGGTCTGTGTGAGGGATGGTGCGAGAGTTGGTGTGCGGGTTGGTGTGTGGGTCGGTGTGAGGGTTGGTTTGTAGGTTGGTGCGTGGGACGGTGTGTGTGTTGGTGTGCGGGTCGGTGTGCGGGTCGGTGTGCAGGACGGTGTGGGGGTCGGTGTGTGAGTTGGTGTGCGGGTCTGTGTGCGGGTCTGTGTGTGGGTCGGTGTGCGGGTCGGTGTGCGGGTCGGTGTGCGGGTCGGTGTGTGGGTCAGTGTGCGGGTCGGTGTGCGGGTCGGCGTGCGGGTCAGTGTGCGGGTCGATGTGCGGGTCGGTGTGCGGGTCGGTGTGTGGGTCGGTGAGTGGGTTGGTGTGCGGGTCGGTGTGCGGGTCAGTGTGCGGGTCGATGTGCGGGTCGGTGTGAGGGTTGGTGTGTGTGCCGGTGTGTGGGTAGGTGTGAGGGTCGGTGTGAGGATTGATGTGTGGGTCAGTGTGTGGGTCTGTGTGTGGGTTGGTGTGAGGGTTGGTGTGTTGGTCAGTGTGAGGGCCGGTCTGTGTGTCGGTGTGCGGATCAGTGTGCGGGTCAGTGTGTGGGTCTGTGTGAGGGACGCTGTGTGAGTTGGTGTGCGGGTTGGTGTGTGGGTCGGTGTGAGGGTTGGTTTGTGGGTTGGTGCGTGGGACGGTGTGTGTGTTGGCGTGCGGGTCGGTGTGTGAGTCGGTGTGTGGGTCGGTGTGTGGGTCGGTGTGCGGGTTGGTGTGCGGGTCGGTGTGAGGGTCGGTGTGAGAGTCGGTGTGTGGGTCGGTGTCTGAGTCGGTGTCTGTGTCGGTGTGTGGGTTGGTGTGAGGGTCACTGTGTGGATCGGTCTGTGGGTTGGTGTGCGGGTCAGTGTGAGGGTCGGTCTGTGGGTTGGTGTGAGGATCACTGTGTGGAACGGTCTGTGGGTCGGTGTGAGGATCGATGTGTGGGTTGGTGTGTGGGTCAGTGTGAGGGTCGGTGTGTGTGTCGGTGTGTGAGTCCATGTGAGGGTCGCTGTGTGGATCGGTCTGTGGGTTGGTGTGCGTGTCAGTGTGAGGGTCGGTGTGAGGGTCAGTGTGAGGGTCAGTGTGAGGGTCGGTCTGCGGGTCGTTGTGTGGGTTGGTGTGAGGGTCGGTGTGTGGGCCGGTGTGTGGGTCGGTGTGCGGGTCGGTGTGAGGGTCGGTGTGTGGGTCGGTGTGTGGGTTGTTGTGAGGATCGGTGTGTGGGTCGGTGTGTGTGTCGGTGTGTGGGTTGGTGTGTGGGTCGGTGTGTGAGTCAGTGTGTGCGTCGGTGTGTGGATCAGTGTGAGGGTTGGAGTGTGGGTCGGTGTGTGGGTCAGTGTGAGGGTTGGTGTGTGGGTCGGTGTATGGTTCGGCGTGAGGGTCAGTGTGTCGGTCGATGTGAGATTCGGCATCAGGGTCTGTGTGAGGTTCAGTGTGAGGGTCAGTGTGTGGGTCGGTGTGAGGGTCGGTGTGTGGGTCGGTGTGAGGGTCGGTGTTTGGTCGTTGTGAGGGTTGGAGTTTGGGTTGGTGTGTGGGTCAGTGTGAGGGTTGGTGTGTGGGTTGGTGTGTGGGTCAGTATGTGCGTCGGTGTACGGGTCAGTGTTCGGGTTGGTGTGAGGTTTGGTGTGTGGGTCGGTGTGAGGGTAGGTGTGTGGGTCAGTGTGAGGGGAGGGTCGGTGTGTGGGTTGGTGTGTGGGTCGGTGTGTGTCGGTGTGCGGGTCGGTGTGCATGTCAGTGTGTGGGTCAGTGTGTGGATCAGTATGTGGGTCGGTGTGAGGGTCGGTGTGGGGGTCGGTGTGAAGGTCAGTGTGTGAGTCAGTGTGTGAGTTGGTGTGCGGGTCAGTGTGTGGGTCGGTGTGAGTGTCGGTGTTTGGGTTGGTGTGTGGGTCATTGTGTGTGTTGGTGTGCGGGTCGGTGTGCGGGTCGTTGTGCAGGTCGGTGGGCGGGTCGGTGTGTGGCTCGGTGTGAGGGTCGGTGTGTGGGTCGGTCTGCAGGTCGGTGTGCAGGTCAGTGGGCGGGTCGGTGTGTGGGTTGGTGTGCGGGTCGTTGTGCGGGTCGGTGTGTGGGTCAGTGTGAGGGTTGGTGTGTGGGTTGGTGTGTGGGTCAGTATGTTCGTCGGTGTACGGGTCAGTGTTTGGGTCAGTGTGGGGGCCAGTCTGTGTGTCAGTGTGCGGGTTGGTGTGTGGGTCATTGTGAGGGTCGGTGTGAGGTTCGATGTGAGGGTCGGTCTGTGGGTCGGCCTTCGGGTCAGTGTGCGGGTTGGTGTGTGAGTTGGTGTGAGGTTCGGTGTGTGGGTCGGTGTGAGGGTCAGTGTGTGGGTCAGTGTGTGGGTCTGTGTGTGGGTTGTTGTGAGGTTCGGTGTGTTGGTCGGTGTGAGGGCCGGTCTGTGTGTCGGTGTGCGGTTCAGTGTGTGGGTCGTTGTGGGGGTCAGTGTGTGGGTCGATGTGTGATTCGATGTCTGGGTCGGTGTGTGGGTCGGTGTGTGGGTTGGTGTGTGGGTGGCTGTGCGGGTCGGTGTGTCAGCCTGTGTTGGTCTGTGTGTGGGTCGGTATGAGGGTTGGTGTGTCAGTCAGTGTGTGGATCGGTGTGTGGGTCGGTGTGAATGTTGGAGTGTAGTTCGGTGTGTGAGTCACTGTGAGGGTTGATGTTTGGGTTGGTGTGTGGGTCAGTATATGGGTCGGTGTGAGAGTCGGTGTTTGGGTCGGTGTGGGGGCCAGTCTGTGTGTCGGTGTCCGGGTTGGTTTGCGGGTTGGTTTGCGGGTTGGTGTGAGGGTCAGTGTGAGTATGTGAGTCTGGGTCGATGTGCGGTTCAGTGTGCGGGTCGATGTGTGGGCTGGTGTGAGGGTCGGTGTGAGGATCGATGTGTGGGTCAGTGTGTGGGTCTGTGTGTGGGTTGGTGTGAGGGTTGGTGTGTTGGTCAGTGTGAGGGCCGGTTTGTGTGTCGGTGTGCGGGTCAGTGTGTGGGTCTGTGTGAGGGATGGTGCGAGAGTTGGTGTGCGGGTTGGTGTGTGGGTCGGTGTGAGGGTTGGTTTGTAGGTTGGTGCGTGGGACGGTGTGTGTGTTGGTGTGCGGGTCGGTGTGCGGGTCGGTGTGCAGGACGGTGTGGGGGTCGGTGTGTGAGTTGGTGTGCGGGTCTGTGTGCGGGTCTGCGTGTGGGTCGGTGTGCGGGTCGGTGTGCGGGTCGGTGTGCGGGTCGGTGTGTGGGTCAGTGTGCGGGTCGGTGTGCGGGTCGGCGTGCGGGTCAGTGTGCGGGTCGATGTGCGGGTCGGTGTGCGGGTCGGTGTGCGGGTCGGTGAGTGGGTTGGTGTGCGGGTCGGTGTGCGGGTCAGTGTGCGGGTCGATGTGCGGGTCGGTGTGAGGGTTGGTGTGTGTGCCGGTGTGTGGGTAGGTGTGAGGGTCGGTGTGAGGATTGATGTGTGGGTCAGTGTGTGGGTCTGTGTGTGGGTTGGTGTGAGGGTTGGTGTGTTGGTCAGTGTGAGGGCCGGTCTGTGTGTCGGTGTGCGGATCAGTGTGCGGGTCAGTGTGTGGGTCTGTGTGAGGGACGCTGTGTGAGTTGGTGTGCGGGTTGGTGTGTGGGTCAGTGTGAGGGTTGGTTTGTGGGTTGGTGCGTGGGACGGTGTGTGTGTTGGCGTGCGGGTCGGTGTGTGAGTCGGTGTGTGGGTCGGTGTGTGGGTCGGTGTGCGGGTTGGTGTGCGGGTCGGTGTGAGGGTCGGTGTGAGAGTCGGTGTGTGGGTCGGTGTCTGAGTCGGTGTCTGTGTCGGTGTGTGGGTTGGTGTGAGGGTCACTGTGTGGATCGGTCTGTGGGTTGGTGTGCGGGTCAGTGTGAGGGTCGGTCTGTGGGTTGGTGTGAGGATCACTGTGTGGAACGGTCTGTGGGTCGGTGTGAGGATCGATGTGTGGGTTGGTGTGTGGGTCAGTGTGAGGGTCGGTGTGTGTGTCGGTGTGTGAGTCCATGTGAGGGTCGCTGTGTGGATCGGTCTGTGGGTTGGTGTGCGTGTCAGTGTGAGGGTCGGTTTGAGGGTCAGTGTGAGGGTCAGTGTGAGGGTCGGTCTGCGGGTCGTTGTGTGGGTTGGTGTGAGGGTCGGTGTGTGGGCCGGTGTGTGGGTCGGTGTGCGGGTCGGTGTGAGGGTCGGTGTGTGGGTCGGTGTGTGGGTTGTTGTGAGGATCGGTGTGTGGGTCGGTGTGTGTGTCGGTGTGTGGGTTGGTGTGTGGGTCGGTGTGTGAGTCAGTGTGTGCGTCGGTGTGTGGATCAGTGTGAGGGTTGGAGTGTGGGTCGGTGTGTGGGTCAGTGTGAGGGTTGGTGTGTGGGTCGGTGTATGGTTCGGCGTGAGGGTCAGTGTGTCGGTCGATGTGAGATTCGGCATCAGGGTCTGTGTGAGGTTCAGTGTGAGGGTCAGTGTGTGGGTCGGTGTGAGGGTCGGTGTGTGGGTCGGTGTGAGGGTCGGTGTTTGGTCGTTGTGAGGGTTGGAGTGTGGGTTGGTGTGTGGGTCAGTGTGAGGGTTGGTGTGTGGGTTGGTGTGTGGGTCAGTATGTGCGTCGGTGTACGGGTCAGTGTTCGGGTTGGTGTGAGGTTTGGTGTGTGGGTCGGTGTGAGGGTAGGTGTGTGGGTCAGTGTGAGGGGAGGGTCGGTGTGTGGGTTGGTGTGTGGGTCGGTGTGTGTCGGTGTGCGGGTCGGTGTGCATGTCAGTGTGTGGGTCAGTGTGTGGATCAGTATGTGGGTCGGTGTGAGGGTCGGTGTGGGGGTCGGTGTGAAGGTCAGTGTGTGAGTCAGTGTGTGAGTTGGTGTGCGGGTCAGTGTGTGGGTCGGTGTGAGGGTCGGTGTTTGGGTTGGTGTGTGGGTCATTGTGTGTGTTGATGTGCGGGTCGGTGTGCGGGTCGTTGTGCAGGTCGGTGGGCGGGTCGGTGTGTGGCTCGGTGTGAGGGTCGGTGTGTGGGTCGGTCTGCAGGTCGGTGTGCAGGTCAGTGGGCGGGTCGGTGTGTGGGTTGGTGTGCGGGTCGTTGTGCGGGTCGGTGTGTGGGTCAGTGTGAGGGTTGGTGTGTGGGTTGGTGTGTGGGTCAGTATGTTCGTCGGTGTACGGGTCAGTGTTTGGGTCAGTGTGGGGGCCAGTCGGTGTGTCAGTGTGCGGGTTGGTGTGTGGGTCATTGTGAGGGTCGGTGTGAGGTTCGATGTGAGGGTCGGTCTGTGGGTCGGCCTTCGGGTCAGTGTGCGGGTTGGTGTGTGAGTTGGTGTGAGGTTCGGTGTGTGGGTCGGTGTGAGGGTCAGTGTGTGGGTCAGTGTGTGGGTCTGTGTGTGGGTTGTTGTGAGGTTCGGTGTGTTGGTCGGTGTGAGGGCCGGTCTGTGTGTCGGTGTGCAGTTCAGTGTGTGGGTCGTTGTGGGGGTCAGTGTGTGGGTCGATGTGTGATTCGATGTCTGGGTCGGTGTGTGGGTCGGTGTGTGGGTCGGTGTGTGTGTCGGTGTGTGGGTTGGTGTGTGGGTCGGTGTGTGAGTCAGTGTGTGCGTCGGTGTGTGGATCAGTGTGAGGGTTGGAGTGTGGGTCGGTGTGTGGGTCAGTGTGAGGGTTGGTGTGTGGGTCGGTGTATGGTTCGGCGTGAGGGTCAGTGTGTCGGTCGATGTGAGATTCGGCATCAGGGTCTGTGTGAGGTTCAGTGTGAGGGTCAGTGTGTGGGTCGGTGTGAGGGTCGGTGTGTGGGTCGGTGTGAGGGTCGGTGTTTGGTCGTTGTGAGGGTTGGAGTGTGGGTTGGTGTGTGGGTCAGTGTGAGGGTTGGTGTGTGGGTTGGTGTGTGGGTCAGTATGTGCGTCGGTGTACGGGTCAGTGTTCGGGTTGGTGTGAGGTTTGGTGTGTGGGTCGGTGTGAGGGTAGGTGTGTGGGTCAGTGTGAGGGGAGGGTCGGTGTGTGGGTTGGTGTGTGGGTCGGTGTGTGTCGGTGTGCGGGTCGGTGTGCATGTCAGTGTGTGGGTCAGTGTGTGGATCAGTATGTGGGTCGGTGTGAGGGTCGGTGTGGGGGTCGGTGTGAAGGTCAGTGTGTGAGTCAGTGTGTGAGTTGGTGTGCGGGTCAGTGTGTGGGTCGGTGTGAGGGTCGGTGTTTGGGTTGGTGTGTGGGTCATTGTGTGTGTTGGTGTGCGGGTCGGTGTGCGGGTCGTTGTGCAGGTCGGTGGGCGGGTCGGTGTGTGGCTCGGTGTGAGGGTCGGTGTGTGGGTCGGTCTGCAGGTCGGTGTGCAGGTCAGTGGGCGGGTCGGTGTGTGGGTTGGTGTGCGGGTCGTTGTGCGGGTCGGTGTGTGGGTCAGTGTGAGAGTCGGTGTGTAGGTCGGTGTGAGGGTCGGTGTGTGGGTCGGTGTGAGGGTCGGTGTGTGGGTCAGTGTGTGAGTCGGTGTCTGTGTCGGTGTGTGGGTTGGTGCGAGGGTCACTGTGTGGATCGGTCTGTTGGTCGTTGTGCGGGTCGGTGTGTGGGTCAGTGTGAGGGTCGGTCTGCGGGTCATTGTGTGAGTTGGTGTGAGGGTCGGTGTGTGGGCCGGTGTGTGGGCCGGTGTGTGGGTCGGTGTACGGGTCAGTGTGTGGGTTGATGTGTGGGTTGTTGTGAGGTTCGGTGTGTGGGTCGGTGTGTGGGTCGGTGTGTGGGTCGGTGTGTGGGTTGGTGTGTGGGTCGGTGTGTGTCGGTGTGCGAGTCGGTGTGCGTGTCAGTGTGTGGGTCAGTGTGTGGGTCAGTATGTGGGTCGGTGTGAGGCTCGGTGTGGGGGTCAGTGTGAAGGTCGGTGTGTGCGTCAGTGTGTGAGTTGGTGTGCGGGTCATTGTGTGGGTCAGTGTGAGGGTCGGTGTTTGGGTTGGTGTGTGGGTCATTGTGTGTGTTGGTGTGCGGGTCGGTGTGCGGGTTGGTGTGCGGGTCGGTGTGTGGCTCGGTGTGAGGGTCGGTATGTGGGTCGGTGTGCGGGTCGGTGTGCAGGTCGGTGGGCGGGTCGGTGTGTGGGTCGGTGTGCGGGTCGTTGTGCGGGTCGGTGTGTGGGTCAGTGTGAGAGTCGGTGTGTAGGTCGGTGTGAGGGTCGGTGTGTGGGTCGGTGTGCAGGTGGGTGTACAGGTCGGTGGGCGGGTCGCTGTGTGGGTCGGCGTGTGGGTCGGTGTGTGGGTCAGTGGGCAGGTCGGTGTGTGTGTCGGTGTGTGGGGCGATGTGAGGTTCGGTTTGTGGGTCGTTGTGCGGGTCAGTGTGTGGGTCGGTGTGTGGGTCGGTGTCTGGGTTGGTGTTTTTGGTCAGTTTCTGGGTCGGTGGGTGATTCGGTGTCTGGGTTGGTGTCTGGGTCAGTGTCTGGGTCATTGTGTGGGTCGATGTGTGGGTCAGTGTGCGGGTCGGTGTGTGTGTCGGTGTTTAGGTCGGTGTGTGCGTCAGTGTGTGAGTCGGTGTCTGGGTTGGTGTCTGGGTTGGTGTGTGGGTCGATGTGTGGGTCAGTGTCTGGGTCGGAGTGTGGGTCGGTGTGAGGTTCGGTGTGCAGGTCGTTGTGTAGATCGATGTGAGGTTCATTGTGTAAGTCATTGTGCGGGACGTTGTGCGGGACGGTGTGTGTATCGGTGTGTGAGTCAGTGTCTGGGTTGGTGTCTGGGTCAGTGTCTGGGTCAGTGTGTGAGTCGGTGTCTGGGTTGGTGTCTGGGTCAGTGTCTGGGTCGGTGTGTGAGTCGGTGTCTGGGTTGGTGTCTGGGTCAGTGTCTGGGTCAGTGTATGAGTCAGTGTCTGGGTCAGTGTGTGAGTTGGTGTCTGGGTTGGTGTCTGGGTCAGTGTCTGGGTCGGTGTGTGAGTCGGTGTCTGGGTCAGTGTCTGGGTCGGTGTGTGAGTCGGTGTCTGTGCTGGTGTCTGGGTCAATGTCTGGGTCTGTGTGTGAGTCGGTGTCTGGGTTGGTTTCTGGGTCAGTGTCTGGGTTGGTGTGTGCGTCGGTGTCTGTGTTGGTGTCTGTGTCAGTATCTGGGTCGGTGTGTGAGTCGGTGTGTGAGTCGGGGTCTGTGTTGGTGTCTGGGTCAGTGTCTGGGTCAGTGTGTGTGTCGGTGTCTGGGTTGGTGTCTGGGTCAGTGTCTGGGTCGGTGTGTGCGTCGGTGTGTAGGTCGGTGTCTGGGTTGGTGTCTGGGTCAGTGTCTGGGTCGGTGTGTGAGTCGGTGTCTGGGTCAGTGTCTGGGTCGGGGTGTGAGTCAGTGTCTGGGTTAGTGTCTGGGTCAGTGTCTGGGTCGGTGTGTGGGTCGATGTGAGGTTCGGTTTGTGGGTCGTTGTGCGGGTCGGTGTGTGGTTCAGTGTGTGGTTAAGTGTGTGGTTCAGTGTGTGGGTCAGTGTGTGGGTCAGTGTGTGGTTCGGTGTCTGGGTTGGTGTCTGGGTCAGTGTCTGGGTCATTGTGTGGGTTGGTGTGTGGGTCGGTGTGCGGGTCGGTGTGTGCGTCGGTGTGTAGCTCGGTGTCTGGATTGGTGTCTGGGTCAGTGTCTGGGTCAGTGTGTGAGTCGGTGGCTGGGTTGCTGTCTGGGTCAGTGTCTGAGTCGGTGTATGAGTCGGTGTCTGGGTTGTGTCTGGGTCAGTGTCTGGGTCGGTGTGTGGGTCAGAGGGTGGGTCGGTGTGTGGGTCGGTGGGCAGGTCGGTGTGTGGGTCGGTGTGTGGGTTGATGTGAGGTTTGGTTTGTGGGTCGTTGTGCGGGTCAGTGTGTGGTTCAGTGTGTGGGTCAGTGTGTGGGTCGGTGTCTGGGTTGGTGTCTGGGTCAGTGTCTGGGTCATTGTGTGCGTCAGTGAGTGGGTCGGTATGCGGGTCGGTGTGTGCGTCGGTGTGTAGGTCGGTGTCTGGGTTGGTGTCTGGGTTGGTGTCTGGGTCGGTGTCTGGGTCGGTGTCTGGGTCGGTGTCTTGGTCAGTGTCTGGGTCTGTGTGTGAGTCGGTGTCTGTGTTGGTGTCTGGGTCAGTGTCTGTGTCAGTGTCTGGGTCGGTGTGTGAGTCGGTGTCTGGGTTGGTGTCTGGGTTGGTGTGTGAGTCGGTGTCTGGGTTGGTGTCTGGGTCAGTGTCTGGGTCAGTGTGTGTGTTGGTGTGTGGGTCGGTGTCTGGGTTGGTGTCTGGGTCAGTGTCTGGGTCGGTGTGTGAGTTGGTGTCTGGGTTGGTGTCTGGGTCAGTGTCTGGGTCGGTGCGTGTGTCGGTGTGTGGGTCAGTGTCTGGGTTGGTGTCTGGGTCAGTGTCTGGGTCGGTGTGTGAGTTGGTGTCTGGGTTGGTGTCTGGGTCAGTGTCTGGGTCGGTGTGTGTGTCGGTGGCTGGGTTGGTGTCTGGGTCAGTGTCTGGGTCAGTGTCTGTGTCATTGTGTGGGTCGGTGTGTGGGTCGGTTTGCGGGTCGGTGTGTGAGTCGGTGTCTGGGTTGGTGTCTGGGTCAGTGTCTGGGTCGGTGTGTGAGTCGGTGTCTGTGTTGGTGTCTGGGTCAGTGTCTGGGTCGGTGTGTGACTCGGTTTCCGGGTTGGTGTCTGGGTCAGTGTCTGGGTCGGTGTGTGAGTCGGTGCCTGGGTTGGTGTCTGGGTCAGTGTCTGGGTCGGTGTGTAGGTCGGTGTCTGGGTTGGTGTCTGGGTCAGTGTCTGGGTCGGTGTCTGGGTTGGTGTCTGGGTCAGTGTCTGGGTTGGTGTGTGAGTCGATGTCTGGGTTGGTGTCTGGGTCAGTGTCTCGGTCAGTGTCTGGGTCAATGTGTGGTGCGGTGTCTGGGTTGGTGTCTGGGTCAGAGTCTGGGTCAGAGTCTGGGTCAGTGTCTGGGTCGGTGTCTGGGTCAGTGTCTGGGTCGGTGTCTGGGTCGGTGTGTGGGTCGGTGTGTGGGTCGGTGTGTGCGTCGGTGAGTAGGTCGGTGTCTGTGTTGGTGTCTGGGTCAGTGTCTGGGTTGGTGTGTGAGTCGATGTCTGGGTTGGTGTCTGGGTCAGTGTCTCGGTCAGTGTCTGGGTCGATGTGTGGTGCGGTGTCTGGGTTGGTGTCTGGGTCAGAGTCTGGGTCAGAGTCTGGGTCAGTGTCTGGGTCGGTGTCTGGGTCAGTGTCTGGGTCGGTGTCTGGGTCGGTGTGCGGGTCGGTGTGCGGGTCGGTGTGCGGGTCGGTGTGCGGGTCGGTGTGAGGGTCGGTGTGAGAGTCGGTGTGTGGGTCGGTGTGTGAGTCGGTGTCTGTGTCGGTGTGTGGGTTGGTGTGAGGGTCACTGTGTGGATCGGTCTGTGGGTTGGTGTGCGGGTCAATGTGAGGGTCGGTCTGTGGGTTGGTGTGAGGATCACTGTGTGGAACGGTCTGTGGGTCAGTGTGAGGGTCGGTGTGTGGGTTGGTGTGTGGGTCAGTGTGAGGGTCGGTGTGTGTGTCGGTGTGTGAGTCCATGTTAGGGTCGCTGTGTGGATCGGTCTGTGGGTTGGTGTGCGTGTCAGTGTGAGGGTCGGTGTGAGGGTCAGTGTGAGGGTCAGTGTGAGGGTCGGTCTGCGGGTCGTTGTGTGGGTTGGTGTGAGGGTCGGTGTGTGGGCCGGTGTGTGGGTCGGTGTGCGGGTCGGTGTGAGGGTCGGTGTGTGGGTCGGTGTGTGGGTTGTTGTGAGGATCGGTGTGTGGGTCGGTGTGTGTGTCGGTGTGTGGGTTGGTGTGTGGGTCGGTGTGTGAGTCAGTGTGTGCGTCGGTGTGTGGATCAGTGTGAGGGTTGGAGTGTGGGTCGGTGTGTGGGTCAGTGTGAGGGTTGGTGTGTGGGTCGGTGTATGGTTCAGCGTGAGGGTCAGTTTGTCGGTCGATGTGAGATTTGGCGTCAGGGTCTGTGTGAGGTTCAGTGTGAGGGTCAGTGTGTGGGTCGGTGTGAGGGTCGGTGTGTGGGTCGGTGTGAGGGTCGGTGTTTGGTCGTTGTGAGGGTTGGAGTGTGGGTTGGTGTGTGGGTCAGTGTGAGGGTTGGTGTGTGGGTTGGTGTGTGGGTCAGTATGTGCGTCGGTGTACGGGTCAGCGTTCGGGTTGGTGTGATGTTTGGTGTGTGGGTCGGTGTGAGGGTAGGTGTGTGGGTCAGTGTGAGGGGAGGGTCGGTGTGTGGGTTGGTGTGTGGGTCGGTGTGTGTCGGTGTGCGGGTCGGTGTGCATGTCAGTGTGTGGGTCAGTGTGTGGGTCAGTATGTGGGTCGGTGTGAGGGTCGGTGTGGGGGTCGGTGTGAAGGTCAGTGTGTGAGTCAGTGTGTGAGTTGGTGTGCGGGTCAGTGTGTGGGTCGGTGTGAGGGTCGGTGTTTGGGTTGGTGTGTGGGTCATTGTGTGTGTTGGTGTGCGGGTCGGTGTGTGGGTCGGTGTGCGGGTCGTTGTGCAGGTCGGTGTGAGGGTCGGTGTGTGGGTTGGTCTGCAGGTCGGTGTGCAGGTCAGTGGGCGGGTCGGTGTGTGGGTCGATGTGCGGGTCGTTGTGCGGGTCGGTGTGTGGGTCAGTGTGAGAGTCGGTGTGTAGGTCAGTGTGAGGGTCGGTGTGTGGGTCGGTGTGAGGGTCGGTGTGTGGGTCAGTGTGTGAGTCGGTGTCTGTGTCGGTGTGTGGGTTGGTGCGAGGGTCACTGTGTGGATCGGTCTGTTGGTCGGTGTGTGGGTCAGTGTGAGGGTCGGTGTGTGGGTTGGTGTGAGGGTCACTGTGTGGATCGGTCTGTGGGTCGGTGTGAGGGTCGGTGTGTGGGTCGGTGTGTGGGTCGGTGTGTGGGTCGGTGTGTGGGTCGGTGTGCGGGTCGGTGTGCGGGTCGGTGTGTGGGTCAGTGTGAGGGTCGGTGTGTGGGTCGGTGTGTGGCTCGGTGTGTGGGGCGGTGTGTGGGTCGGTGTGAGGGTCAGTGTTTGGGTCAGTGTGTGTGTGTCGGTGTGAGGGTTGGTGTGTGTGTCGCTCTGTGGGTCGGTGTGAGGGTCGGAGTGTGGGTCGGTGTGTGGGTTGGTCTGCGGGTCGGTGTGTGGGTCGGTGTGTGGGTTGGTCTGCGGGTCAGTGTGTGGGTCGGTGTGTGGGTCGGTGTGAGGCTCAGTGTGTGAATTGGTGTGGGCGTTGTTGTGAGGGTCAGTGTGTGTGTCTGTGTATTTGTCGGTGTGCGGCTTGGTGTGCGGGTCGATGTGTGGGTCAGTGTGAGGGTTGGTGTGAGGATCGGTGTGTGGGTCAGTGTGTGGGTCTGTGTGAGGGCCAGTCTGTGTGTCGGTGTGCAGGTCAGTGTGAGGGTTGGTGGGTGAGTTGGTGTGTGAGTTGGTGTGTGGGCCGGTGGGCGGATCAGTGTGAGGGTCGGTGTGAGGGTCGGTGTGTGTGTCGGTGTGCGGGTCGGTGTGCGGGTCAGTGTGCGGGTCAGTGTGTGGGTCAGTGTGAGGGTCAGTATCTGGGTCGGTGAGTGGGGCAGAGTGTGGGTCTGTGTGTGGGTTGGTGTGAGGGTCGGTGTGTTGTTCAGTGTGAGGGCCGGTCTGTGTGTCGGTGTGCGGGTCAGTGTGCGGGTCGGTGTGAGGTTCGATGTGAGGGTCGGTCTGTGGGTCGGCCTTCAGGTCAGTGTGCGGGTTGGTGTATGGGTTGGTGTGAGGTTCGGTGTGTGGGTCGGTGTGAGGGTCTGTGTGTGGGTTGGTGTGAGGGTCGGTGTGTTGTTCAGTGTGAGGGCCGGTCTGTGTGTCGGTGTGCGGGTCAGTGTGCGGGTCGGTGTGAGGTTCGATGTGAGGGTCGGTCTGTGGGTCGGCCTTCGGGTCAGTGTGCGGGTTGGTGTGTGGGTTGGTGTGAGGTTCGGTGTGTGGGTCGGTGTGAGGGTCAGTGTGTGGGTCAGTGTGTGGGTCTATGTGTGGGTTGTTGTGAGGTTCGGTGTGTTGGTCGGTGTGAGGGCCGGTCTGTGTGTCGGTGTGCGGTTCAGTGTGTGGGTCGTTGTGGGGGTCAGTGTGTGGGTCGATGTGTGGTTCGATGTCTGGGTCGGTGTGTGGGTCGGTGTGTGGGTTGGTGTGTGGGTGGCTGTGCGGGTCGGTGTGTCAGCCTGTGTTGGTCTGTGTGTGGGTTGGTATGAGGGTTGGTGTGTCAGTCAGTGTGTGGATCGGTGTGTGGGTCGGTGTGAATGTTGGAGTGTAGTTCGGTGTGTGAGTCACTGTGAGGGTTGATGTTTGGGTTGGTGTGTGGGTCAGTATATGGGTCGGTGTGAGAGTCGGTGTTTGGGTCGGTGTGGGGGCCAGTCTGTGTGTCGGTGTCCGGGTTGGTTTGCGGGTTGGTTTGCGGGTTGGTGTGAGGGTCAGTGTGAGTATGTGAGTCTGGGTCGATGAGCGGTTCAGTGTGCGGGTCGATGTGTGGGCCGGTGTGAGGGTCGGTGTGAGGATCGATGTGTGGGTCAGTGTGTGGGTCTGTGTGTGGGTTGGTGTGAGGGTTGGTGTGTTGGTCAGTGTGAGGGCCGGTTTGTGTGTCGGTGTGCGGGTCAGTGTGTGGGTCTGTGTGAGGGATGGTGCGAGAGTTGGTGTGCGGGTTGGTGTGTGGGTCGGTGTGAGGGTTGGTTTGTAGGTTGGTGCGTGGGACGGTGTGTGTGTTGGTGTGCGGGTCGGAGTGCAGGTCGGTGTGCAGGTCGGTGTGGGGGTCGGTGTGTGAGTTGGTGTGCGGGTCTGTGTGCGGGTCTGTGTGTGGGTCGGTGTGCGGGTCGGTGTGCAGGTCGGTGTGCGGGTCGGTGTGTGGGTCAGTGTGCGGGTCGGTGTGCGGGTCGGCGTGCGGGTCAGTGTGCGGGTCGATGTGCGGGTCGGTGTGCGGGTCGGTGTGCGGGTCGGTGAGTGGGTTGGTGTGCGGGTCGGTGTGCGGGTCAGTGTGCGGGTCGATGTGCGGGTCGGTGTGAGGGTTGGTGTGTGTGCCGGTGTGTGGGTAGGTGTGAGGGTCGGTGTGAGGATTGATGTGTGGGTCAGTGTGTGGGTCTGTGTGTGGGTTGGTGTGAGGGTTGGTGTGTTGGTCAGTGTGAGGGCCGGTCTCTGTGTCGGTGTGCGGATCAGTGTGCGGGTCAGTGTGTGGGTCTGTGTGAGGGACGCTGTGTGAGTTGGTGTGCGGGTTGGTGTGTGGGTCGGTGTGAGGGTTGGTTTGTGGGTTGGTGCGTGGGACGGTGTGTGTGTTGGCGTGCGGGTCGGTGTGTGAGTCGGTGTGTGGGTCGGTGTGTGGGTCGGTGTGCGGGTTGGTGTGCGGGTCGGTGTGAGGGTCGGTGTGAGAGTCGGTGTGTGGGTCGGTGTCTGAGTCGGTGTCTGTGTCGGTGTGTGGGTTGGTGTGAGGGTCACTGTGTGGATCGGTCTGTGGGTTGGTGTGCGGGTCAGTGTGAGGGTCGGTCTGTGGGTTGGTGTGAGGATCACTGTGTGGAACGGTCTGTGGGTCGGTGTGAGGATCGATGTGTGGGTTGGTGTGTGGGTCAGTGTGAGGGTCGGTGTGTGTGTCGGTGTGTGAGTCCATGTGAGGGTCGCTGTGTGGATCGGTCTGTGGGTTGGTGTGCGTGTCAGTGTGAGGGTCGGTGTGAGGGTCAGTGTGAGGGTCAGTGTGAGGGTCGGTCTGCGAGTCGTTGTGTGGGTTGGTGTGAGGGTCGGTGTGTGGGCCGGTGTGTGGGTCGGTGTGCGGGTCGGTGTGAGGGTCGGTGTGTGGGTCGGTGTGTGGGTTGTTGTGAGGATCGGTGTGTGGGTCGGTGTGTGTGTCGGTGTGTGGGTTGGTGTGTGGGTCGGTGTGTGAGTCAATGTGTGCGTCGGTGTGTGGATCAGTGTGAGGGTTGGAGTGTGGGTCGGTGTGTGGGTCAGTGTGAGGGTTGGTGTGTGGGTCGGTGTATGGTTCGGCGTGAGGGTCAGTGTGTCGGTCGATGTGAGATTCGGCATCAGGGTCTGTGTGAGGTTCAGTGTGAGGGTCAGTGTGTGGGTCGGTGTGAGGGTCGGTGTGTGGGTCGGTGTGAGGGTCGGTGTTTGGTCGTTGTGAGGGTTGGAGTTTGGGTTGGTGTGTGGGTCAGTGTGAGGGTTGGTGTGTGGGTTGGTGTGTGGGTCAGTATGTGCGTCGGTGTACGGGTCAGTGTTCGGGTTGGTGTGAGGTTTGGTGTGTGGGTCGGTGTGAGGGTAGGTGTGTGGGTCAGTGTGAGGGGAGGGTCGGTGTGTGGGTTGGTGTGTGGGTCGGTGTGTGTCGGTGTGCGGGTCGGTGTGCATGTCAGTGTGTGGGTCAGTGTGTGGATCAGTATGTGGGTCGGTGTGAGGGTCGGTGTGGGGGTCGGTGTGAAGGTCAGTGTGTGAGTCAGTGTGTGAGTTGGTGTGCGGGTCAGTGTGTGGGTCGGTGTGAGGGTCGGTGTTTGGGTTGGTGTGTGGGTCATTGTGTGTGTTGGTGTGCGGGTCGGTGTGCGGGTCGTTGTGCAGGTCGGTGGGCGGGTCGGTGTGTGGCTCGGTGTGAGGGTCGGTGTGTGGGTCGGTCTGCAGGTCGGTGTGCAGGTCAGTGGGCGGGTCGGTGTGTGGGTTGGTGTGCGGGTCGTTGTGCGGGTCGGTGTGTGGGTCAGTGTGAGGGTTGGTGTGTGGGTTGGTGTGTGGGTCAGTATGTTCGTCGGTGTACGGGTCAGTGTTTGGGTCAGTGTGGGGGCCAGTCTGTGTGTCAGTGTGCGGGTTGGTGTGTGGGTCATTGTGAGGGTCGGTGTGAGGTTCGATGTGAGGGTCGGTCTGTGGGTCGGCCTTCGGGTCAGTGTGCGGGTTGGTGTGTGAGTTGGTGTGAGGTTCGGTGTGTGGGTCGGTGTGAGGGTCAGTGTGTGGGTCAGTGTGTGGGTCTGTGTGTGGGTTGTTGTGAGGTTCGGTGTGTTGGTCGGTGTGAGGGCCGGTCTGTGTGTCGGTGTGCGGTTCAGTGTGTGGGTCGTTGTGGGGGTCAGTGTGTGGGTCGATGTGTGATTCGATGTCTGGGTCGGTGTGTGGGTCGGTGTGTGGGTTGGTGTGTGGGTGGCTGTGCGGGTCGGTGTGTCAGCCTGTGTTGGTCTGTGTGTGGGTCGGTATGAGGGTTGGTGTGTCAGTCAGTGTGTGGATCGGTGTGTGGGTCGGTGTGAATGTTGGAGTGTAGTTCGGTGTGTGAGTCACTGTGAGGGTTGATGTTTGGGTTGGTGTGTGGGTCAGTATATGGGTCGGTGTGAGAGTCGGTGTTTGGGTCGGTGTGGGGGCCAGTCTGTGTGTCGGTGTCCGGGTTGGTTTGCGGGTTGGTGTGAGGGTCAGTGTGAGTATGTGAGTCTGGGTCGATGTGCGGTTCAGTGTGCGGGTCGATGTGTGGGCTGGTGTGAGGGTCGGTGTGAGGATCGATGTGTGGGTCAGTGTGTGGGTCTGTGTGTGGGTTGGTGTGAGGGTTGGTGTGTTGGTCAGTGTGAGGGCCGGTTTGTGTGTCGGTGTGCGGGTCAGTGTGTGGGTCTGTGTGAGGGATGGTGCGAGAGTTGGTGTGCGGGTTGGTGTGTGGGTCGGTGTGAGGGTTGGTTTGTAGGTTGGTGCGTGGGACGGTGTGTGTGTTGGTGTGCGGGTCGGTGTGCGGGTCGGTGTGCAGGACGGTGTGGGGGTCGGTGTGTGAGTTGGTGTGCGGGTCTGTGTGCGGGTCTGCGTGTGGGTCGGTGTGCGGGTCGGTGTGCGGGTCGGTGTGCGGGTCGGTGTGTGGGTCAGTGTGCGGGTCGGTGTGCGGGTCGGCGTGCGGGTCAGTGTGCGGGTCGATGTGCGGGTCGGTGTGCGGGTCGGTGTGCGGGTCGGTGAGTGGGTTGGTGTGCGGGTCGGTGTGCGGGTCAGTGTGCGGGTCGATGTGCGGGTCGGTGTGAGGGTTGGTGTGTGTGCCGGTGTGTGGGTAGGTGTGAGGGTCGGTGTGAGGATTGATGTGTGGGTCAGTGTGTGGGTCTGTGTGTGGGTTGGTGTGAGGGTTGGTGTGTTGGTCAGTGTGAGGGCCGGTCTGTGTGTCGGTGTGCGGATCAGTGTGCGGGTCAGTGTGTGGGTCTGTGTGAGGGACGCTGTGTGAGTTGGTGTGCGGGTTGGTGTGTGGGTCAGTGTGAGGGTTGGTTTGTGGGTTGGTGCGTGGGACGGTGTGTGTGTTGGCGTGCGGGTCGGTGTGTGAGTCGGTGTGTGGGTCGGTGTGTGGGTCGGTGTGCGGGTTGGTGTGCGGGTCGGTGTGAGGGTCGGTGTGAGAGTCGGTGTGTGGGTCGGTGTCTGAGTCGGTGTCTGTGTCGGTGTGTGGGTTGGTGTGAGGGTCACTGTGTGGATCGGTCTGTGGGTTGGTGTGCGGGTCAGTGTGAGGGTCGGTCTGTGGGTTGGTGTGAGGATCACTGTGTGGAACGGTCTGTGGGTCGGTGTGAGGATCGATGTGTGGGTTGGTGTGTGGGTCAGTGTGAGGGTCGGTGTGTGTGTCGGTGTGTGAGTCCATGTGAGGGTCGCTGTGTGGATCGGTCTGTGGGTTGGTGTGCGTGTCAGTGTGAGGGTCGGTTTGAGGGTCAGTGTGAGGGTCAGTGTGAGGGTCGGTCTGCGGGTCGTTGTGTGGGTTGGTGTGAGGGTCGGTGTGTGGGCCGGTGTGTGGGTCGGTGTGCGGGTCGGTGTGAGGGTCGGTGTGTGGGTCGGTGTGTGGGTTGTTGTGAGGATCGGTGTGTGGGTCGGTGTGTGTGTCGGTGTGTGGGTTGGTGTGTGGGTCGGTGTGTGAGTCAGTGTGTGCGTCGGTGTGTGGATCAGTGTGAGGGTTGGAGTGTGGGTCGGTGTGTGGGTCAGTGTGAGGGTTGGTGTGTGGGTCGGTGTATGGTTCGGCGTGAGGGTCAGTGTGTCGGTCGATGTGAGATTCGGCATCAGGGTCTGTGTGAGGTTCAGTGTGAGGGTCAGTGTGTGGGTCGGTGTGAGGGTCGGTGTGTGGGTCGGTGTGAGGGTCGGTGTTTGGTCGTTGTGAGGGTTGGAGTGTGGGTTGGTGTGTGGGTCAGTGTGAGGGTTGGTGTGTGGGTTGGTGTGTGGGTCAGTATGTGCGTCGGTGTACGGGTCAGTGTTCGGGTTGGTGTGAGGTTTGGTGTGTGGGTCGGTGTGAGGGTAGGTGTGTGGGTCAGTGTGAGGGGAGGGTCGGTGTGTGGGTTGGTGTGTGGGTCGGTGTGTGTCGGTGTGCGGGTCGGTGTGCATGTCAGTGTGTGGGTCAGTGTGTGGATCAGTATGTGGGTCGGTGTGAGGGTCGGTGTGGGGGTCGGTGTGAAGGTCAGTGTGTGAGTCAGTGTGTGAGTTGGTGTGCGGGTCAGTGTGTGGGTCGGTGTGAGGGTCGGTGTTTGGGTTGGTGTGTGGGTCATTGTGTGTGTTGATGTGCGGGTCGGTGTGCGGGTCGTTGTGCAGGTCGGTGGGCGGGTCGGTGTGTGGCTCGGTGTGAGGGTCGGTGTGTGGGTCGGTCTGCAGGTCGGTGTGCAGGTCAGTGGGCGGGTCGGTGTGTGGGTTGGTGTGCGGGTCGTTGTGCGGGTCGGTGTGTGGGTCAGTGTGAGGGTTGGTGTGTGGGTTGGTGTGTGGGTCAGTATGTTCGTCGGTGTACGGGTCAGTGTTTGGGTCAGTGTGGGGGCCAGTCGGTGTGTCAGTGTGCGGGTTGGTGTGTGGGTCATTGTGAGGGTCGGTGTGAGGTTCGATGTGAGGGTCGGTCTGTGGGTCGGCCTTCGGGTCAGTGTGCGGGTTGGTGTGTGAGTTGGTGTGAGGTTCGGTGTGTGGGTCGGTGTGAGGGTCAGTGTGTGGGTCAGTGTGTGGGTCTGTGTGTGGGTTGTTGTGAGGTTCGGTGTGTTGGTCGGTGTGAGGGCCGGTCTGTGTGTCGGTGTGCAGTTCAGTGTGTGGGTCGTTGTGGGGGTCAGTGTGTGGGTCGATGTGTGATTCGATGTCTGGGTCGGTGTGTGGGTCGGTGTGTGGGTCGGTGTGTGTGTCGGTGTGTGGGTTGGTGTGTGGGTCGGTGTGTGAGTCAGTGTGTGCGTCGGTGTGTGGATCAGTGTGAGGGTTGGAGTGTGGGTCGGTGTGTGGGTCAGTGTGAGGGTTGGTGTGTGGGTCGGTGTATGGTTCGGCGTGAGGGTCAGTGTGTCGGTCGATGTGAGATTCGGCATCAGGGTCTGTGTGAGGTTCAGTGTGAGGGTCAGTGTGTGGGTCGGTGTGAGGGTCGGTGTGTGGGTCGGTGTGAGGGTCGGTGTTTGGTCGTTGTGAGGGTTGGAGTGTGGGTTGGTGTGTGGGTCAGTGTGAGGGTTGGTGTGTGGGTTGGTGTGTGGGTCAGTATGTGCGTCGGTGTACGGGTCAGTGTTCGGGTTGGTGTGAGGTTTGGTGTGTGGGTCGGTGTGAGGGTAGGTGTGTGGGTCAGTGTGAGGGGAGGGTCGGTGTGTGGGTTGGTGTGTGGGTCGGTGTGTGTCGGTGTGCGGGTCGGTGTGCATGTCAGTGTGTGGGTCAGTGTGTGGATCAGTATGTGGGTCGGTGTGAGGGTCGGTGTGGGGGTCGGTGTGAAGGTCAGTGTGTGAGTCAGTGTGTGAGTTGGTGTGCGGGTCAGTGTGTGGGTCGGTGTGAGGGTCGGTGTTTGGGTTGGTGTGTGGGTCATTGTGTGTGTTGGTGTGCGGGTCGGTGTGCGGGTCGTTGTGCAGGTCGGTGGGCGGGTCGGTGTGTGGCTCGGTGTGAGGGTCGGTGTGTGGGTCGGTCTGCAGGTCGGTGTGCAGGTCAGTGGGCGGGTCGGTGTGTGGGTTGGTGTGCGGGTCGTTGTGCGGGTCGGTGTGTGGGTCAGTGTGAGAGTCGGTGTGTAGGTCGGTGTGAGGGTCGGTGTGTGGGTCGGTGTGAGGGTCGGTGTGTGGGTCAGTGTGTGAGTCGGTGTCTGTGTCGGTGTGTGGGTTGGTGCGAGGGTCACTGTGTGGATCGGTCTGTTGGTCGTTGTGCGGGTCGGTGTGTGGGTCAGTGTGAGGGTCGGTCTGCGGGTCATTGTGTGAGTTGGTGTGAGGGTCGGTGTGTGGGCCGGTGTGTGGGCCGGTGTGTGGGTCGGTGTACGGGTCAGTGTGTGGGTTGATGTGTGGGTTGTTGTGAGGTTCGGTGTGTGGGTCGGTGTGTGGGTCGGTGTGTGGGTCGGTGTGTGGGTTGGTGTGTGGGTCGGTGTGTGTCGGTGTGCGAGTCGGTGTGCGTGTCAGTGTGTGGGTCAGTGTGTGGGTCAGTATGTGGGTCGGTGTGAGGCTCGGTGTGGGGGTCAGTGTGAAGGTCGGTGTGTGCGTCAGTGTGTGAGTTGGTGTGCGGGTCATTGTGTGGGTCAGTGTGAGGGTCGGTGTTTGGGTTGGTGTGTGGGTCATTGTGTGTGTTGGTGTGCGGGTCGGTGTGCGGGTTGGTGTGCGGGTCGGTGTGTGGCTCGGTGTGAGGGTCGGTATGTGGGTCGGTGTGCGGGTCGGTGTGCAGGTCGGTGGGCGGGTCGGTGTGTGGGTCGGTGTGCGGGTCGTTGTGCGGGTCGGTGTGTGGGTCAGTGTGAGAGTCGGTGTGTAGGTCGGTGTGAGGGTCGGTGTGTGGGTCGGTGTGCAGGTGGGTGTACAGGTCGGTGGGCGGGTCGCTGTGTGGGTCGGCGTGTGGGTCGGTGTGTGTGTCAGTGGGCAGGTCGGTGTGTGTGTCGGTGTGTGGGGCGATGTGAGGTTCGGTTTGTGGGTCGTTGTGCGGGTCAGTGTGTGGGTCGGTGTGTGGGTCGGTGTCTGGGTTGGTGTTTTTGGTCAGTTTCTGGGTCGGTGGGTGATTCGGTGTCTGGGTTGGTGTCTGGGTCAGTGTCTGGGTCATTGTGTGGGTCGATGTGTGGGTCAGTGTGCGGGTCGGTGTGTGCGTCGGTGTTTAGGTCGGTGTGTGCGTCAGTGTGTGAGTCGGTGTCTGGGTTGGTGTCTGGGTTGGTGTGTGGGTCGATGTGTGGGTCAGTGTCTGGGTCGGAGTGTGGGTCGGTGTGAGGTTCGGTGTGCAGGTCGTTGTGTAGATCGATGTGAGGTTCATTGTGTAAGTCATTGTGCGGGACGTTGTGCGGGACGGTGTGTGTATCGGTGTGTGAGTCAGTGTCTGGGTTGGTGTCTGGGTCAGTGTCTGGGTCAGTGTGTGAGTCGGTGTCTGGGTTGGTGTCTGGGTCAGTGTCTGGGTCGGTGTGTGAGTCGGTGTCTGGGTTGGTGTCTGGGTCAGTGTCTGGGTCAGTGTATGAGTCAGTGTCTGGGTCAGTGTGTGAGTTGGTGTCTGGGTTGGTGTCTGGGTCAGTGTCTGGGTCGGTGTGTGAGTCGGTGTCTGGGTCAGTGTCTGGGTCGGTGTGTGAGTCGGTGTCTGTGCTGGTGTCTGGGTCAATGTCTGGGTCTGTGTGTGAGTCGGTGTCTGGGTTGGTTTCTGGGTCAGTGTCTGGGTTGGTGTGTGCGTCGGTGTCTGTGTTGGTGTCTGTGTCAGTATCTGGGTCGGTGTGTGAGTCGGTGTGTGAGTCGGGGTCTGTGTTGGTGTCTGGGTCAGTGTCTGGGTCAGTGTGTGTGTCGGTGTCTGGGTTGGTGTCTGGGTCAGTGTCTGGGTCGGTGTGTGCGTCGGTGTGTAGGTCGGTGTCTGGGTTGGTGTCTGGGTCAGTGTCTGGGTCGGTGTGTGAGTCGGTGTCTGGGTCAGTGTCTGGGTCGGGGTGTGAGTCAGTGTCTGGGTTAGTGTCTGGGTCAGTGTCTGGGTCGGTGTGTGGGTCGATGTGAGGTTCGGTTTGTGGGTCGTTGTGCGGGTCGGTGTGTGGTTCAGTGTGTGGTTAAGTGTGTGGTTCAGTGTGTGGGTCAGTGTGTGGGTCAGTGTGTGGTTCGGTGTCTGGGTTGGTGTCTGGGTCAGTGTCTGGGTCATTGTGTGGGTTGGTGTGTGGGTCGGTGTGCGGGTCGGTGTGTGCGTCGGTGTGTAGCTCGGTGTCTGGATTGGTGTCTGGGTCAGTGTCTGGGTCAGTGTGTGAGTCGGTGGCTGGGTTGCTGTCTGGGTCAGTGTCTGAGTCGGTGTATGAGTCGGTGTCTGGGTTGTGTCTGGGTCAGTGTCTGGGTCGGTGTGTGGGTCAGAGGGTGGGTCGGTGTGTGGGTCGGTGGGCAGGTCGGTGTGTGGGTCGGTGTGTGGGTTGATGTGAGGTTTGGTTTGTGGGTCGTTGTGCGGGTCAGTGTGTGGTTCAGTGTGTGGGTCAGTGTGTGGGTCGGTGTCTGGGTTGGTGTCTGGGTCAGTGTCTGTGTCATTGTGTGCGTCAGTGAGTGGGTCGGTATGCGGGTCGGTGTGTGCGTCGGTGTGTAGGTCGGTGTCTGGGTTGGTGTCTGGGTTGGTGTCTGGGTCGGTGTCTGGGTCGGTGTCTGGGTCGGTGTCTTGGTCAGTGTCTGGGTCTGTGTGTGAGTCGGTGTCTGTGTTGGTGTCTGGGTCAGTGTCTGTGTCAGTGTCTGGGTCGGTGTGTGAGTCGGTGTCTGGGTTGGTGTCTGGGTTGGTGTGTGAGTCGGTGTCTGGGTTGGTGTCTGGGTCAGTGTCTGGGTCAGTGTGTGTGTTGGTGTGTGGGTCGGTGTCTGGGTTGGTGTCTGGGTCAGTGTCTGGGTCGGTGTGTGAGTTGGTGTCTGGGTTGGTGTCTGGGTCAGTGTCTGGGTCGGTGCGTGTGTCGGTGTGTGGGTCAGTGTCTGGGTTGGTGTCTGGGTCAGTGTCTGGGTCGGTGTGTGAGTTGGTGTCTGGGTTGGTGTCTGGGTCAGTGTCTGGGTCGGTGTGTGTGTCGGTGGCTGGGTTGGTGTCTGGGTCAGTGTCTGGGTCAGTGTCTGTGTCATTGTGTGGGTCGGTGTGTGGGTCGGTTTGCGGGTCGGTGTGTGAGTCGGTGTCTGGGTTGGTGTCTGGGTCAGTGTCTGGGTCGGTGTGTGAGTCGGTGTCTGTGTTGGTGTCTGGGTCAGTGTCTGGGTCGGTGTGTGACTCGGTTTCCGGGTTGGTGTCTGGGTCAGTGTCTGGGTCGGTGTGTGAGTCGGTGCCTGGGTTGGTGTCTGGGTCAGTGTCTGGGTCGGTGTGTAGGTCGGTGTCTGGGTTGGTGTCTGGGTCAGTGTCTGGGTCGGTGTCTGGGTTGGTGTCTGGGTCAGTGTCTGGGTTGGTGTGTGAGTCGATGTCTGGGTTGGTGTCTGGGTCAGTGTCTCGGTCAGTGTCTGGGTCAATGTGTGGTGCGGTGTCTGGGTTGGTGTCTGGGTCAGAGTCTGGGTCAGAGTCTGGGTCAGTGTCTGGGTCGGTGTCTGGGTCAGTGTCTGGGTCGGTGTCTGGGTCGGTGTGTGGGTCGGTGTGTGGGTCGGTGTGTGCGTCGGTGAGTAGGTCGGTGTCTGTGTTGGTGTCTGGGTCAGTGTCTGGGTTGGTGTGTGAGTCGATGTCTGGGTTGGTGTCTGGGTCAGTGTCTCGGTCAGTGTCTGGGTCGATGTGTGGTGCGGTGTCTGGGTTGGTGTCTGGGTCAGAGTCTGGGTCAGAGTCTGGGTCAGTGTCTGGGTCGGTGTCTGGGTCAGTGTCTGGGTCGGTGTCTGGGTCGGTGTGCGGGTCGGTGTGCGGGTCGGTGTGCGGGTCGGTGTGCGGGTCGGTGTGAGGGTCGGTGTGAGAGTCGGTGTGTGGGTCGGTGTGTGAGTCGGTGTCTGTGTCGGTGTGTGGGTTGGTGTGAGGGTCACTGTGTGGATCGGTCTGTGGGTTGGTGTGCGGGTCAATGTGAGGGTCGGTCTGTGGGTTGGTGTGAGGATCACTGTGTGGAACGGTCTGTGGGTCAGTGTGAGGGTCGGTGTGTGGGTTGGTGTGTGGGTCAGTGTGAGGGTCGGTGTGTGTGTCGGTGTGTGAGTCCATGTTAGGGTCGCTGTGTGGATCGGTCTGTGGGTTGGTGTGCGTGTCAGTGTGAGGGTCGGTGTGAGGGTCAGTGTGAGGGTCAGTGTGAGGGTCGGTCTGCGGGTCGTTGTGTGGGTTGGTGTGAGGGTCGGTGTGTGGGCCGGTGTGTGGGTCGGTGTGCGGGTCGGTGTGAGGGTCGGTGTGTGGGTCGGTGTGTGGGTTGTTGTGAGGATCGGTGTGTGGGTCGGTGTGTGTGTCGGTGTGTGGGTTGGTGTGTGGGTCGGTGTGTGAGTCAGTGTGTGCGTCGGTGTGTGGATCAGTGTGAGGGTTGGAGTGTGGGTCGGTGTGTGGGTCAGTGTGAGGGTTGGTGTGTGGGTCGGTGTATGGTTCAGCGTGAGGGTCAGTTTGTCGGTCGATGTGAGATTTGGCGTCAGGGTCTGTGTGAGGTTCAGTGTGAGGGTCAGTGTGTGATTTGGCGTCAGGGTCTGTGTGAGGTTCAGTGTGAGGGTCAGTGTGTGGGTCGGTGTGAGGGTCGGTGTGTGGGTCGGTGTGAGGGTCGGTGTTTGGTCGTTGTGAGGGTTGGAGTGTGGGTTGGTGTGTGGGTCAGTGTGAGGGTTGGTGTGTGGGTTGGTGTGTGGGTCAGTATGTGCGTCGGTGTACGGGTCAGCGTTCGGGTTGGTGTGATGTTTGGTGTGTGGGTCGGTGTGAGGGTAGGTGTGTGGGTCAGTGTGAGGGGAGGGTCGGTGTGTGGGTTGGTGTGTGGGTCGGTGTGTGTCGGTGTGCGGGTCGGTGTGCATGTCAGTGTGTGGGTCAGTGTGTGGGTCAGTATGTGGGTCGGTGTGAGGGTCGGTGTGGGGGTCGGTGTGAAGGTCAGTGTGTGAGTCAGTGTGTGAGTTGGTGTGCGGGTCAGTGTGTGGGTCGGTGTGAGGGTCGGTGTTTGGGTTGGTGTGTGGGTCATTGTGTGTGTTGGTGTGCGGGTCGGTGTGTGGGTCGGTGTGCGGGTCGTTGTGCAGGTCGGTGTGAGGGTCGGTGTGTGGGTTGGTCTGCAGGTCGGTGTGCAGGTCAGTGGGCGGGTCGGTGTGTGGGTCGATGTGCGGGTCGTTGTGCGGGTCGGTGTGTGGGTCAGTGTGAGAGTCGGTGTGTAGGTCAGTGTGAGGGTCGGTGTGTGGGTCGGTGTGAGGGTCGGTGTGTGGGTCAGTGTGTGAGTCGGTGTCTGTGTCGGTGTGTGGGTTGGTGCGAGGGTCACTGTGTGGATCGGTCTGTTGGTCGGTGTGTGGGTCAGTGTGAGGGTCGGTGTGTGGGTTGGTGTGAGGGTCACTGTGTGGATCGGTCTGTGAGTCGGTGTGAGGGTCGGTGTGTGGGTCGGTGTGTGGGTCGGTGTGTGGGTCGGTGTGCGGGTCGGTGTGCGGGTCGGTGTGTGGGTCAGTGTGAGGGTCGGTGTGTGGGTCGGTGTGTGGCTCGGTGTGTGGGGCGGTGTGTGGGTCGGTGTGAGGGTCAGTGTTTGGGTCAGTGTGTGTGTGTCGGTGTGAGGGTTGGTGTGTGTGTCGCTCTGTGGGTCGGTGTGAGGGTCGGAGTGTGGGTCGGTGTGTGGGTTGGTCTGCGGGTCGGTGTGTGGGTCGGTGTGTGGGTTGGTCTGCGGGTCAGTGTGTGGGTCGGTGTGTGGGTCGGTGTGAGGCTCAGTGTGTGAATTGGTGTGGGCGTTGTTGTGAGGGTCAGTGTGTGTGTCTGTGTATTTGTCGGTGTGCGGCTTGGTGTGCGGGTCGATGTGTGGGTCAGTGTGAGGGTTGGTGTGAGGATCGGTGTGTGGGTCAGTGTGTGGGTCTGTGTGAGGGCCAGTCTGTGTGTCGGTGTGCAGGTCAGTGTGAGGGTTGGTGGGTGAGTTGGTGTGTGAGTTGGTGTGTGGGCCGGTGGGCGGATCAGTGTGAGGGTCGGTGTGAGGGTCGGTGTGTGTGTCGGTGTGCGGGTCGGTGTGCGGGTCAGTGTGCGGGTCAGTGTGTGGGTCAGTGTGAGGGTCAGTATCTGGGTCGGTGAGTGGGGCAGAGTGTGGGTCTGTGTGTGGGTTGGTGTGAGGGTCGGTGTGTTGTTCAGTGTGAGGGCCGGTCTGTGTGTCGGTGTGCGGGTCAGTGTGCGGGTCGGTGTGAGGTTCGATGTGAGGGTCGGTCTGTGGGTCGGCCTTCAGGTCAGTGTGCGGGTTGGTGTATGGGTTGGTGTGAGGTTCGGTGTGTGGGTCGGTGTGAGGGTCTGTGTGTGGGTTGGTGTGAGGGTCGGTGTGTTGTTCAGTGTGAGGGCCGGTCTGTGTGTCGGTGTGCGGGTCAGTGTGCGGGTCGGTGTGAGGTTCGATGTGAGGGTCGGTCTGTGGGTCGGCCTTCGGGTCAGTGTGCGGGTTGGTGTGTGGGTTGGTGTGAGGTTCGGTGTGTGGGTCGGTGTGAGGGTCAGTGTGTGGGTCAGTGTGTGGGTCTATGTGTGGGTTGTTGTGAGGTTCGGTGTGTTGGTCGGTGTGAGGGCCGGTCTGTGTGTCGGTGTGCGGTTCAGTGTGTGGGTCGTTGTGGGGGTCAGTGTGTGGGTCGATGTGTGGTTCGATGTCTGGGTCGGTGTGTGGGTCGGTGTGTGGGTTGGTGTGTGGGTGGCTGTGCGGGTCGGTGTGTCAGCCTGTGTTGGTCTGTGTGTGGGTTGGTATGAGGGTTGGTGTGTCAGTCAGTGTGTGGATCGGTGTGTGGGTCGGTGTGAATGTTGGAGTGTAGTTCGGTGTGTGAGTCACTGTGAGGGTTGATGTTTGGGTTGGTGTGTGGGTCAGTATATGGGTCGGTGTGAGAGTCGGTGTTTGGGTCGGTGTGGGGGCCAGTCTGTGTGTCGGTGTCCGGGTTGGTTTGCGGGTTGGTTTGCGGGTTGGTGTGAGGGTCAGTGTGAGTATGTGAGTCTGGGTCGATGAGCGGTTCAGTGTGCGGGTCGATGTGTGGGCCGGTGTGAGGGTCGGTGTGAGGATCGATGTGTGGGTCAGTGTGTGGGTCTGTGTGTGGGTTGGTGTGAGGGTTGGTGTGTTGGTCAGTGTGAGGGCCGGTTTGTGTGTCGGTGTGCGGGTCAGTGTGTGGGTCTGTGTGAGGGATGGTGCGAGAGTTGGTGTGCGGGTTGGTGTGTGGGTCGGTGTGAGGGTTGGTTTGTAGGTTGGTGCGTGGGACGGTGTGTGTGTTGGTGTGCGGGTCGGAGTGCAGGTCGGTGTGCAGGTCGGTGTGGGGGTCGGTGTGTGAGTTGGTGTGCGGGTCTGTGTGCGGGTCTGTGTGTGGGTCGGTGTGCGGGTCGGTGTGCAGGTCGGTGTGCGGGTCGGTGTGTGGGTCAGTGTGCGGGTCGGTGTGCGGGTCGGCGTGCGGGTCAGTGTGCGGGTCGATGTGCGGGTCGGTGTGCGGGTCGGTGTGCGGGTCGGTGAGTGGGTTGGTGTGCGGGTCGGTGTGCGGGTCAGTGTGCGGGTCGATGTGCGGGTCGGTGTGAGGGTTGGTGTGTGTGCCGGTGTGTGGGTAGGTGTGAGGGTCGGTGTGAGGATTGATGTGTGGGTCAGTGTGTGGGTCTGTGTGTGGGTTGGTGTGAGGGTTGGTGTGTTGGTCAGTGTGAGGGCCGGTCTCTGTGTCGGTGTGCGGATCAGTGTGCGGGTCAGTGTGTGGGTCTGTGTGAGGGACGCTGTGTGAGTTGGTGTGCGGGTTGGTGTGTGGGTCGGTGTGAGGGTTGGTTTGTGGGTTGGTGCGTGGGACGGTGTGTGTGTTGGCGTGCGGGTCGGTGTGTGAGTCGGTGTGCGGGTCGGTGTGTGGGTCGGTGTGCGGGTTGGTGTGCGGGTCGGTGTGAGGGTCGGTGTGAGAGTCGGTGTGTGGGTCGGTGTGTGAGTCGGTGTCTGTGTCGGTGTGTGGGTTGGTGTGAGGGTCACTGTGTGGATCGGTCTGTGGGTTGGTGTGCGGGTCAGTGTGTGGGTCGGTCTGTGGGTTGGTGTGAGGATCACTGTGTGGAACGGTCTGTGGGTCGGTGTGAGGGTCGGTGTGTGGGTTGGTGTGTGGGTCAGTGTGAGGGTCGGTGTGTGTGTCGGTGTGTGAGTCCATGTGAGGGTCGCTGTGTGGATCGGTCTGTGGGTTGGTGTGCGTGTCAGTGTGAGGGTCGGTGTGAGGGTCAGTGTGAGGGTCAGTGTGAGGGTCGGTCTGTGGGTCATTGTGTGGGTTGGTGTGAGGGTCGGTGTGTGGGCCGGTGTGTGGGTCGGTGTGCGGGTCGGTGTGAGGGTCGGTGTGTGGGTCGGTGTGTGGGTTGTTGTGAGGATCGGTGTGTGGGTCGGTGTGTGTGTCGGTGTGTGGGTTGGTGTGTGGGTCGGTGTGTGAGTCAGTGTGTGCGTCGGTGTGTGGATCAGTGTGAGGGTTGGAGTGTGGGTCGGTGTGTGGGTCAGTGTGAGGGTTGGTGTGTGGGTCGGTGTATGGTTCAGCGTGAGGGTCAGTTTGTCGGTCGATGTGAGATTTGGCGTCAGGGTCTGTGTGAGGTTCAGTGTGAGGGTCAGTGTGTGGGTCGGTGTGAGGGTCGGTGTGTGGGTCGGTGTGAGGGTCGGTGTTTGGTCGTTGTGAGGGTTGGAGTGTGGGTTGGTGTGTGGGTCAGTGTGAGGGTTGGTGTGTGGGTTGGTGTGTGGGTCAGTATGTGCGTCGGTGTACGGGTCAGCGTTCGGGTTGGTGTGATGTTTGGTGTGTGGGTCGGTGTGAGGGTAGGTGTGTGGGTCAGTGTGAGGGGAGGGTCGGTGTGTGGGTTGGTGTGTGGGTCGGTGTGAGGGTTGGTGTGTGGGTCGGTGTATGGTTCGGCGTGAGGGTCAGTGTGTCGGTCGATGTGAGATTCGGCATCAGGGTCTGTGTGAGGTTCAGTGTGAGGGTCAGTGTGTGGGTCGGTGTGAGGGTCAGTGTGTGGGTCGGTGTGAGGGTCGGTGTTTGGTCGTTGTGAGGGTTGGAGTGTGGGTTGGTGTGTGGGTCAGTGTGAGGGTTGGTGTGTTGGTTGGTGTGTGGGTCAGTATGTGCGTCGGTGTACGGGTCAGTGTTCGGGTTGGTGTGAGGTTTGGTGTGTGGGTTGGTGTGAGGGTAGGTGTGTGGGTCAGTGTGAGGGGAGGGTCGGTGTGTGGGTTGGTGTGTGGGTCGGTGTGTGTCGGTGTGCGGGTCGGTGTGCATGTCAGTGTGTGGGTCAGTGTGTGGGTCAGTATGTGGGTCGGTGTGAGGGTCGGTGTGGGGGTCGGTGTGAAGGTCAGTGTGTGAGTCAGTGTGTGAGTTGGTGTGCGGGTCAGTGTGTGGGTCGGTGTGAGGGTCGGTGTTTGGGTTGGTGTGTGGGTCATTGTGTGTGTTGGTGTGCGGGTCGGTGTGCGGGTCGGTGTGCGGGTCGTTGTGCAGGTCGGTGGGCGGGTCGGTGTGTGGCTCGGTGTGAGGGTCGGTGTGTGGGTCGGTCTGCAGGTCGGTGTGCAGGTCAGTGGGCGGGTCGGTGTGTGGGTCGGTGTGCGGGTCGTTGTGCGGGTCGGTGTGTGGGTCAGTGTGAGAGTCGGTGTGTAGGTCGGTGTGAGGGTCGGTGTGTGGGTCGGTGTGAGGGTCGGTGTGTGGGTCAGTGTGTGAGTCGGTGTCTGTGTCGGTGTGTGGGTTGGTGCGAGGGTCACTGTGTGGATCGGTCTGTTGGTCGGTGTGTGGGTCAGTGTGAGGGTCGGTGTGTGGGTTGGTGTGAGGGTCACTGTGTGGATCGGTCTGTGGGTCAGTGTGAGGATCGGTGTGTGGGTCGGTGTGTGGGTCAGTGTGAGGGTCGGTGTGTGTGTCGGTGTGTGAGTCCGTGTGAGGGTCGCTGTGTGGATCGGTCTGTGGGTTGGTGTGCATGTCAGTGTGAGGGTCGGTGTGAGGGTCAGTGTGAGGGTCGGTCTGCGGGTCATTGTGTGGGTTGGTGTGAGGGTCGGTGTGTGGGCCGGTGTGTGGGCTGGTGTGTGGGCCGGTGTGTGGGTCGGTGTACGGGTCAGTGTGTGGGTTGATGTGTGGGTTGTTGTGAGGTTCGGTTTGTGGGTCGGTGTGTGGGTCGGTGTGTGGGTCGGTGTGTGGGTTGGTGTGTGGGTCGGTGTGTGAGTCAGTGTGTGCATTGGTGTGTGGATCAGTGTGAGGGTTGGAGTGTGGGTCGGTGTGTGGGTCAGTGTGATGGTTGGTGTGTGGGTCGTGTGGGTCGACGTGAGATTTGGCGTCAGGGTCTGTGTGAGGTTCAGTGTGAGGGTCAGTGTGTGGGTCGGTGTGAGGGTCGGTGTGAGGGTCGGTGTTTGGTCGTTGTGAGGGTTGGAGTGTGGGTTGGTGTGTGGGTCAGTGTGAGGGTTGGTGTGTGGGTTGGTGTGTGGGTCAGTATGTGCGTCGGTGTACGGGTCAGTGCTCGGGTTGGTGTGAGGTTTGGTGTGTGGGTCGGTGTGAGGGTAGGTGTGTGGGTCAGTGTGAGGGGAGGGTCGGTGTGTGGGTTGGTGTGTGGGTCGGTGTGTGTCGGTGTGCGAGTCGGTGTGCGTGTCAGTGTGTGGGTCAGTGTGTGGGTCAGTATGTGGGTCGGTGTGAGGGTCGGTGTGGGGGTCAGTGTGAAGGTCGGTGTGTGAGTCAGTGTGTGAGTTGGTGTGCGGGTCATTGTGTGGGTCAGTGTGAGGGTCGGTGTTTGGGTTGGTGTGTGGGTCATTGTGTGTGTTGGTGTGCGGGTCGGTGTGCGGGTTGGTGTGCGGGTCGGTGTGTGGCTCGGTGTGAGGGTCGGTATGTGGGTCGGTGTGCGGGTCGGTGTGCAGGTCGGTGGGCGGGTCGGTGTGTGGGTCGGTGTGCGGGTCATTGTGCGGGTCGGTGTGTGGGTCAGTGTGAGAGTCGGTGTGTAGGTCGGTGTGAGGGTCGGTGTGTGGGTCGGTGTGCAGGTCGGTGTACAGGTCGGTGGGCGGGTCGCCGTGTGGGTCGGTGTGTGGGTCAGTGGGCAGGTCGGTGTGTGTGTCGGTGTGTGGGGCGGTGTGAGGTTCGGTTTGTGGGTCGTTGTGCGGGTCAGTGTGTGGGTCGGTGTGTGGGTCGGTGTGTGGGTCGGTGTTTTTGGTCAGTTTCTGGGTCGGTGTGTGATTTGGTGTCTGGGTTGGTGTCTGGGTCAGTGTCTGGGTCATTGTGTGGGTCGATGTGTGGGTCAGTGTGCGGGTCGGTGTGTGCGTCGGTGTTTAGGTCGGTGTGTGCGTCAGTGTGTGAGTCGGTGTCTGGGTTGGTGTCTGGGTTGGTGTGTGGGTCGATGTGTGGGTCAGTGTCTGGGTCGGAGTGTGGGTCGGTGTGAGGTTCGGTGTGCAGGTCGTTGTGTAGATCGATGTGAGGTTCATTGTGTAAGTCATTGTGCGGGACGTTGTGCGGGACGGTGTGTGTATCGGTGTGTGAGTCAGTGTCTGGGTTGGTGTCTGGGTCAGTGTCTGGGTCGGTGTGTGAGTCGGTGTCTGGGTTGGTGTCTGGGTCAGTGTCTGGGTCGGTGTGTGAGTCGGTGTCTGGGTTGGTGTCTGGGTCAGTGTCTGGGTCAGTGTATGAGTCAGTGTCTGGGTCAGTGTGTGAGTTGGTGTCTGGGTTGGTGTCTGGGTCAGTGTCTGGGTCGGTGTGTGAGTCGGTGTCTGGGTCAGTGTCTGGGTCGGTGTGTGAGTCGGTGTCTGTGCTGGTGTCTGGGTCAATGTCTGGGTCTGTGTGTGAGTCGGTGTCTGGGTTGGTTTCTGGGTCAGTGTCTGGGTCGGTGTGTGCGTCGGTGTCTGTGTTGGTGTCTGTGTCAGTATCTGGGTCGGTGTGTGAGTCGGTGTGTGAGTCGGGGTCTGTGTTGGTGTCTGGGTCAGTGTCTGGGTCAGTGTGTGTGTCGGTGTCTGGGTTGGTGTCTGGGTCAGTGTCTGGGTCGGTGTGTGCGTCGGTGTGTAGGTCGGTGTCTGGGTTGGTGTCTGGGTCAGTGTCTGGGTCGGTGTGTGAGTCGGTGTCTGGGTCAGTGTCTGGGTCGGGGTGTGAGTCAGTGTCTGGGTTAGTGTCTGGGTCAGTGTCTGGGTCGGTGTGTGGGTCGATGTGAGGTTCGGTTTGTGGGTCGTTGTGCGGGTCGGTGTGTGGTTCAGTGTGTGGTTAAGTGTGTGGTTAAGTGTGTGGTTCAGTGTGTGGGTCAGTGTGTGGGTCAGTGTGTGGTTCGGTGTCTGGGTTGGTGTCTGGGTCAGTGTCTGGGTCATTGTGTGGGTTGGTGTGTGGGTCGGTGTGCGGGTCGGTGTGTGCGTCGGTGTGTAGGTCGGTGTCTGGGTTGGTGTCTGGGTCAGTGTCTGGGTCAGTGTGTGAGTCGGTGGCTGGGTTGGTGTCTGGGTCAGTGTCTGAGTCGGTGTATGAGTCGGTGTCTGGGTTGTGTCTGGGTCAGTGTCTGGGTCGGTGTGTGGGTCAGAGGGTGGGTCAGTGTGTGGGTCGGTGGGCAGGTCGGTGTGTGGGTTGGTGTGTGGGTTGATGTGAGGTTTGGTTTGTGGGTCGTTGTGCGGGTCAGTGTGTGGTTCAGTGTGTGGGTCAGTGTGTGGGTCGGTGTCTGGGTTGGTGTCTGGGTCAGTGTCTGGGTCATTGTGTGCGTCAGTGAGTGGGTCGGTATGCGGGTCGGTGTGTGCGTCGGTGTGTAGGTCGGTGTCTGGGTTGGTGTCTGGGTCGGGGTCGGTGTCTGGGTCGGTGTCTTGGTCTGTGTCTGGGTCTGTGTGTGAGTCGGTGTCTGTGTTGGTGTCTGGGTCAGTGTCTGTGTCAGTGTCTGGGTCGGTGTGTGAGTCGGTGTCTGGGTTGGTGTCTGGGTTGGTGTGTGAGTCGGTGTCTGGGTTGGTGTCTGGGTCAATGTCTGGGTCGGTGTGTGTGTTGGTGTGTGGGTCGGTGTCTGGGTTGGTGTCTGGGTCAGTGTCTGGGTCGGTGTGTGAGTTGGTGTCTGGGTTGGTGTCTGGGTCAGTGTCTGGGTCGGTGCGTGTGTCGGTGTGTGGGTCAGTGTCTGGGTTGGTGTCTGGGTCAGTGTCTGGGTCGGTGTGTGAGTTGGTGTCTGGGTTGGTGTCTGGGTCAGTGTCTGGGTCGGTGTGTGTGTCGGTGGCTGGGTTGGTGTCTGGGTCAGTGTCTGGGTCAGTGTCTGTGTCATTGTGTGGGTCGGTGTGTGGGTCGGTGTGCGGGTCGGTGTGTGAGTCGGTGTCTGGGTTGGTGTCTGGGTCAGTGTCTGGGTCGGTGTGTGAGTCGGTGTCTGTGTTGGTGTCTGGGTCAGTGTCTGGGTCGGTGTGTGACTCGGTGTCTGGGTTGGTGTCTGGGTCAGTGTCTGGGTCGGTGTGTGAGTCGGTGTCTGGGTTGGTGTCTGGGTCAGTGTCTGGGTCGGTGTGTAGGTCGGTGTCTGGGTTGGTGTCTGGGTCAGTGTCTGGGTCGGTGTCTGGGTTGGTGTCTGGGTCAGTGTCTGGGTTGGTGTGTGAGTCGATGTCTGGGTTGGTGTCTGGGTCAGTGTCTCGGTCAGTGTCTGGGTCGATGTGTGGTGCGGTGTCTGGGTTGGTGTCTGGGTCAGAGTCTGGGTCAGAGTCTGGGTCGGTGTCTGAGTCGGTGTCTGGGTCAGTGTCTGGGTCGGTGTCTGGGTCGGTGTGTGGGTCGGTGTGTGGGTCGGTGTGTGCGTCGGTGAGTAGGTCGGTGTCTGTGTTGGTGTCTGGGTCAGTGTCTGGGTTGGTGTGTGAGTCGATGTCTGGGTTGGTGTCTGGGTCAGTGTCTCGGTCAGTGTCTGGGTCGATGTGTGGTGCGGTGTCTGGGTTGGTGTCTGGGTCAGAGTCTGGGTCAGAGTCTGGGTCAGTGTCTGGGTCGGTGTCTGGGTCAGTGTCTGGGTCGGTGTCTGGGTCGGTGTGCGGGTTGGTGTGCGGGTCGGTGTGAGGGTCGGTGTGAGAGTCGGTGGGTGGGTCGGTGTGTGAGTCGGTGTCTGTGTCGGTGTGTGGGTTGGTGTGAGGGTCACTGTGTGGATCGGTCTGTGGGTTGGTGCGCGGGTCAGTGTGAGGGTCGGTCTGTGGGTTGGTGTGAGGGTCACTGTGTGGATCGGTCTGTGGGTTGGTGTGCGGGTCAGTGTGAGGGTCGGTCTGTGGGTTGGTGTGAGGATCACTGTGTGGAACGGTCTGTGGGTCAGTGTGAGGGTCGGTGTGTGGGTTGGTGTGTGGGTCAGTGTGAGGGTCGGTGTGTGTGTCGGTGTGTGAGTCCATGTGAGGGTCGCTGTGTGGATCGGTCTGTGGGTTGGTGTGCGTGTCAGTGTGAGGGTCGGTGTGAGGGTCAGTGTGAGGGTCAGTGTGAGGGTCGGTCTGCGGGTCATTGTGTGGGTTGGTGTGAGGGTCGGTGTGTGGGCCGGTGTGTGGGTCGGTGTGCGGGTCGGTGTGAGGGTCGGTGTGTGGGTCGGTGTGTGGGTTGTTGTGAGGATCGGTGTGTGGGTTGGTGTGTGTGTCGGTGTGTGGGTCGGTGTGTGAGTCGGTGTGTGCGTCGGTGTGTGGATCAGTGTGAGGGTTGGAGTGTGGGTCGGTGTGTGGGTCAGTGTGAGGGTTGGTGTGTGGGTCGGTGTATGGTTCGGCGTGAGGGTCAGTGTGTCGGTCGATGTGAGATTCGGCGTCAGGGTCTGTGTGAGGTTCAGTGTGAGGGTCAGTGTGTGGGTCGGTGTGAGGGTCGGTGTGTGGGTCGGTGTGAGGGTCGGTGTTTGGTCGTTGTGAGGGTTGGAGTGTGGGTTGGTGTGTGGGTCAGTGTGAGGGTTGGTGTGTGGGTTGGTGTGTGGGTCAGTATGTGCGTCGGTGTACGGGTCAGTGTTCGGGTTGGTGTGAGGTTTGGTGTGTGGGTCGGTGTGAGGGTAGGTGTGTGGGTCAGTGTGAGGGGAGGGTCGGTGTGTGGGTTGGTGTGTGGGTCGGTGTGTGTCGGTGTGCGGGTCGGTGTGCATGTCAGTGTGTGGGTCAGTGTGTGGGTCAGTATGTGGGTCGGTGTGAGGGTCGGTGTGGGGGTCGGTGTGAAGGTCAGTGTGTGAGTCAGTGTGTGAGTTGGTGTGCGGGTCAGTGTGTTGGTCGGTGTGAGGGTCGGTGTTTGGGATGGTGTGTGGGTCATTGTGTGTGTTGGTGTGCGGGTCGGTGTGCGGGTCGGTGTGCGGGTCGTTGTGCAGGTCGGTGGGCGGGTCGGTGTGTGGCTCGGTGTGAGGGTCGGTGTGTGGGTCGGTCTGCAGGTCGGTGTGCAGGTCAGTGGGCGGGTCGGTGTGTGGGTCGGTGTGCGGGTCGTTGTGCGGGTCGGTGTGTGGGTCAGTGTGAGAGTCGGTGTGTAGGTCGGTGTGAGGGTCGGTGTGTGGGTCGGTGTGAGGGTCGGTGTGTGGGTCAGTGTGTGAGTCGGTGTCTGTGTCGGTGTGTGGGTTGGTGCGAGGGTCACTGTGTGGATCGGTCTGTTGGTCGGTGTGTGGGTCAGTGTGAGGGTCGGTGTGTGGGTTGGTGTGAGGGTCACTGTGTGGGTCGGTCTGTGGGTCGGTGTGAGGGTCGGTGTGTGGGTCGGTGTGTGGGTCAGTGTGAGGGTCGGTGTGTGTGTCGGTGTGTGAGTCCATGTGAGGGTCGCTGTGTGGATCGGTCTGTGGGTTGGTGTGCATGTCAGTGTGAGGGTCGGTGTGAGGGTCAGTGTGAGGGTCGGTCTGCGGGTCATTGTGTGGGTTGGTGTGAGGGTCGGTGTGTGGGCCGGTGTGTGGGCCGGTGTGTGGGCTGGTGTGTGGGTCGGTGTACGGGTCAGTGTGTGGGTTGATGTGTGGGTTGTTGTGAGGTTCGGTGTGTGGGTCGGTGTGTGGGTCGGTGTGTGGGTCGGTGTGTGGGTTGGTGTGTGGGTCGGTGTGTGAGTCAGTGTGTGCATTGGTGTGTGGATCAGTGTGAGGGTTGGAGTGTGGGTCGGTGTGTGGGTCAGTGTGATGGTTGGTGTGTGGGTTGGTGTGGGTCGACGTGAGATTTGGCGTCAGGGTCTGTGTGAGGTTCAGTGTGAGGGTCAGTGTGTGGGTCGGTGTGAGGGTCGGTGTGAGGGTCGGTGTTTGGTCGTTGTGAGGGTTGGAGTGTGGGTTGGTGTGTGGGTCAGTGTGAGGGTTGGTGTGTGGGTTGGTGTGTGGGTCAGTATGTTCGTCGGTGTACGGGTCAGTGTTTGGGTCAGTGTGGGGGCCAGTCTGTGTGTCAGTGTGCGGGTTGGTGTGTGGGTCATTGTGAGGGTCGGTGTCAGTATGTGTGTCTGGGTCAATGTATTGTTCGGTTTGTGGGTCGATGTGTGGGTCGGTGTGAGGGTCGGTGTGAGGGTCGGTGTGTGGGTAGGTGTGTGGGTCGGTGTGTTGGTCAGTGTGTGGGTCGTTGTGTGGGTCAGTGTGCGGGTCAGGTTTTGGGTTGGTGTGTCTGTCGGTCTGTGGTTCGGTCTGTGGGTCAGTGTGTGGGTCGGTGTGTGGGTTGGTTTGTGGGTCGTTGTGTGGGTCATTGTGTGGGTTGTTGTGTGGGTCGGTGTGTGGGTCGGTGTGTGGGACAGTGTGAGGGTCGGTGTGTGTGTCTGTGTGTGGATTGGTGTGAGGGTCTGTGTGTGGGTCAGTGTGAGGGTCTGTGTGTGGGTCGGTGTGAGGGACCGCGTGTGGGTCGGTGTGAGGGTCGGTGTGTGGGACAGTGTGAGGGTCGGTGTGTGTGTCTGTGTGTGGGTTGGTGTGAGGGTCGGTGTGTTGGGCAGTGTGAGGGCCGGTCTGTGTGTTGGTGTGAGGGTCTGTGTGTGGGTCGGTTTGAGGGTCGGTGTGTGCGTCGTTTTGAGGGTCCATGTGCGTGTCGGTGTGCTGGTCGGTGTGCTGGTCGGTGTGTGGGTCGGTGTGTGGGTCGGTGTGTGGGTCGGTGTGCGGGTCGGTGTGTGGGTCAGTGTGAGGGTTGGTGTGTGGGTCGGTGTGTGGCTCGGTGTGTGGGGCGGTGTGTGGGTCAGTGTGAGTGTCAGTGTTTGGGTCAGTGTGTGTGTGTCGGTGTGAGGGTTGGTGTGTGTGTCGCTCTGTGGGTCGGTGTGAGGGTCAGAGTGTGGGTCGGTGTGTGGGTTGGTCTGCGGGTCAGTGTGTGGGTCGGTGTGTGGGTCGGTGTGAGGATCAGTGTGTGAATTGGTGTGGGCGTTGTTGTGAGGGTCAGTGTGTGTGTCTGTGTATTTGTCGGTGTGCGGCTTGGTGTGCGGGTCGATGTGTGGGTCAGTGTGAGGGTTGGTGTGAGGATCGGTGTGTGTGTCAGTGTGTGGGTCTGTGTGAGGGCCAGTCTGTGTGTCGGTGTGCAGGTCGGTGTGAGGGTTGGTGGGTGAGTTGGTGTGTGAGTTGGTGTGTGGGCCGGTGGGCGGATCAGTGTGAGGGTCGGTGTGAGGGTCGGTGTGTGTGTCGGTGTGCGGGTCGGTGTGCGGGTCGGTGTGCGGGTCAGTGTGTGGGTCAGTGTGAGGGTCAGTATCTGGGTCGGTGAGTGGGGCAGAGTGTGGGTCTGTGTGTGGGTTGGTGTGAGGGTCGGTGTGTTGTTCAGTGTGAGGGCTGGTCTGTGTGTCGGTGTGCGGGTCAGTGTGCGGGTCGGTGTGAGGTTCGATGTGAGGGTCGGTCTGTGGGTCGGCCTTCAGGTCAGTGTGCGGGTTGGTGTGTGGGTTGGTGTGAGGTTCGGTGTGTGGGTCGGTGTGAGGGTCTGTGTGTGGGTTGGTGTGAGGGTCGGTGTGTTGTTCAGTGTGAGGGCCGGTCTGTGTGTCGGTGTGCGGGTCAGTGTGCGGGTCGGTGTGAGGTTCGATGTGAGGGTCGGTCTGTGGGTCAGCCTTCGGGTCAGTGTGCGGGTTGGTGTGTGGGTTGGTGTGAGGTTCGGTGTGTGGGTCGGTGTGAGGGTCAGTGTGTGGGTCAGTGTGTGGGTCTGTGTGTGGGTTGTTGTGAGGTTCGGTGTGTTGGTCGGTGTGAGGGCCGGTCTGTGTGTCGGTGTGCGGTTCAGTGTGTGGGTCGTTGTGGGGGTCAGTGTGTGGGTCGATGTGTGGTTCGATGTCTGGGTCGGTGTGTGGGTCGGTGTGTGGGTTGGTGTGTGGGTGGCTGGGCGGGTCGGTGTGTCAGCCTGTGTTGGTCTGTGTGTGGGTCGGTATGAGGGTTGGTGTGTCAGTCAGTGTGTGGATCGGTGTGTGGGTCGGTGTGAATGTTGGAGTGTAGTTCGGTGTGTGAGTCACTGTGAGGGTTGATGTTTGGGTTGGTGTGTGGGTCAGTATATGGGTCGGTGTGAGAGTCGGTGTTTGGGTCGGTGTGGGGGCCAGTCTGTGTGTCGGTGTCCGGGTTGGTTTGCGGGTTGGTGTGAGGGTCAGTGTGAGTATGTGAGTCTGGGTCGATGTGCGGTTCAGTGTGCGGGTCGATGTGTGGGCCGGTGTGAGGGTCGGTGTGAGGATCGATGTGTGGGTCAGTGTGTGGGTCTGTGTGTGGGTCGGTGTGAGGGTTGGTGTGAGGGTTGGTGTGTTGGTCAGTGTGAGGGCCGGTTTGTGTGTCGGTGTGCGGGTCAGTGTGTGGGTCTGTGTGAGGGATGGTGCGAGAGTTGGTGTGCGGGTTGGTGTGTGGGTCGGTGTGAGGGTTGGTCTGTAGGTTGGTGCGTGGGACGGTGTGTGTGTTGGTGTGCGGGTCGGTGTGCGGGTCGGTGTGCAGGTCGGTGTGGGGGTCGGTGTGTGAGTTGGTGTGCGGGTCTGTGTGCGGGTCTGTGTGTGGGTCGGTGTGCGGGTCGGTGTGCGGGTCGGTGTGTGGGTCGGTGTGTGGGTCAGTGTGCGGGTCGGTGTGCGGGTCGGCGTGCGGGTCAGTGTGCGGGTCGATGTGCGGGTCGGTGTGCGGGTCGGTGTGCGGGTCGGTGAGTGGGTTGGTGTGCGGGTCGGTGTGCGGGTCAGTGTGCGGGTCGATGTGCGGGTCGGTGTGAGGGTTGGTGTGTGTGCCGGTGTGTGGGTAGGTGTGAGGGTCGGTGTGAGGATTGATGTGTGTGTCAGTGTGTGGGTCTGTGTGTGGGTTGGTGTGAGGGTTGGTGTGTTGGTCAGTGTGAGGGCCGGTCTGTGTGTCGGTGTGCGGATCAGTGTGCGGGTCAGTGTGTGGGTCTGTGTGAGGGACGCTGTGTGAGTTGGTGTGCGGGTTGGTGTGTGGGTCGGTGTGAGGGTTGGTTTGTGGGTTGGTGCGTGGGACGGTGTGTGTGTTGGCGTGCGGGTCGGTGTGTGAGTCGGTGTGCGGGTTGGTGTGTGGGTCGGTGTGAGGGTCGGTGTGAGAGTCGGTGTGTGGGTCGGTGTGTGGGTCGGTGTGTGGGTCGGTGTGTGAGTCGGTGTCTGTGTCGGTGTGTGGGTTGGTGTGAGGGTCACTGTGTGGATCGGTCTGTGGGTTGGTGTGCGGGTCAGTGTGAGGATCGGTCTGTGGGTTGGTGTGAGGATCACTGTGTGGAACGGTCTGTGGGTCGGTGTGAGGGTCGGTGTGTGGGTTGGTGTGTGGGTCAGTGTGAGGGTCGGTGTGTGTGTCGGTGTGTGAGTCCATGTGAGGGTCGCTGTGTGGATCGGTCTGTGGGTTGGTGTGCGTGTCAGTGTGAGGGTCGGTGTGAGGGTCAGTGTGAGGGTCAGTGTGAGGGTCGGTCTGCGGGTCGTTGTGTGGGTTGGTGTGAGGGTCGGTGTGTGGGCCGGTGTGTGGGTCGGTGTGCGGGTCGGTGTGAGGGTCGGTGTGTGGGTCAGTGTGTGGGTTGTTGTGAGGATCGGTGTGTGGGTCGGTGTGTGTGTCGGTGTGTGGGTTGGTGTGTGGGTCGGTGTGTGAGTCAGTGTGTGCGTCGGTGTGTGGATCAGTGTGAGGGTTGGAGTGTGGGTCGGTGTGTGGGTCAGTGTGAGGGTTGGTGTGTGGGTCGGTGTATGGTTCGGCGTGAGGGTCAGTGTGTCGGTCGATGTGAGATTCGGCATCAGGGTCTGTGTGAGGTTCAGTGTGAGGGTCAGTGTGTGGGTCGGTGTGAGGGTCGGTGTGTGGGTCGGTGTGAGGGTCGGTGTTTGGTCGTTGTGAGGGTTGGAGTGTGGGTTGGTGTGTGGGTCAGTGTGAGGGTTGGTGTGTGGGTTGGTGTGTGGGTCAGTATGTGCGTCGGTGTACGGGTCAGTATTCGGGTTGGTATGAGGTTTGGTGTGTGGGTCAGTGTGAGGGTAGGTGTGTGGGTCAGTGTGAGGGGAGGGTCGGTGTGTGGGTTGGTGTGTGTGTCGGTGTGCGGGTCGGTGTGCATGTCAGTGTGTGGGTCAGTGTGTGGGTTAGTATGTGGGTCGGTGTGAGGGTCGGTGTGGGGGTCGGTGTGAAGGTCAGTGTGTGAGTCAGTGTGTGAGTTGGTGTGCAGGTCAGTGTGTGGGTCGGTGTGAGGGTCGGTGTTTGGGTTGGTGTGTGGGTCATTGTGTGTGTTGGTGTGCGGGTCGGTGTGCGGGTCGGTGTGCGGGTCGTTGTGCAGGTCGGTGGGCGGGTCGGTGTGTGGCTCGGTGTGAGGGTCGGTGTGTGGGTCGGTCTGCAGGTCGGTGTGCAGGTCAGTGGGCGGGTCGGTGTGTGGGTCGGTGTGCGGGTCGTTGTGCGGGTCGGTGTGTGGGTCAGTGTGAGAGTCGGTGTGTAGGTCGGTGTGAGGGTCGGTGTGTGGGTCGGTGTGAGGGTCGGTGTGTGGGTCAGTGTGTGAGTTGGTGTCTGTGTCGGTGTGTGGGTTGGTGTGAGGGTCACTGTGTGGATCGGTCTGTGGGTCGGTGTGAGGGTCGGTGTGTGGGTCGCTGTGTGGATCGGTCTGTGGGTTGGTGTGCATGTCAGTGTGAGGGTCGGTGTGAGGGTCAGTGTGAGGGTCGGTCTGCGGGTCATTGTGTGGGTTGGTGTGAGGGTCGGTGTGTGGGCCGGTGTGTGGGCCGGTGTGTGGGCCGGTGTGTGGGTCGGTGTACGGGTCAGTGTGTGGGTTGATGTGTGGGTTGTTGTGAGGTTCGGTGTGTGGGTCGGTGTGTGGGTCGGTGTGTGGGTCGGTGTGTGGGTCGGTGTGTGAGTCAGTTTGTGCATTGGTGTGTGGATCAGTGTGAGGGTTGGAGTGTGGGTCGGTGTGTGGGTCAGTGTGATGGTTGGTGTGTGGGTCGGTGTGGGTCGACGTGAGATTTGGCGTCAGGGTCTGTGTAAGGTTCAGTGTGAGGGTCAGTGTGTGGGTCGGTGTGAGGGTCGGTGTTTGGTCGTTGTGAGGGTTGGAGTGTGGGTTGGTTTGTGGGTCAGTGTGAGGGTTGGTGTGTGGGTTGGTGTGTGGGTCAGTATGTGCGTCGGTGTACGGGTCAGTGCTCGGGTTGGTGTGAGGTTTGGTGTGTGGGTCGGTGTGAGGGTAGGTGTGTGGGTCAGTATGAGGGGAGGGTCGGTGTGTGGGTTGGTGTGTGGGTCGGTGTGTGTCGGTGTGCGAGTCGGTGTGCGTGTCAGTGTGTGGGTCAGTGTGTGGGTCAGTATGTGGGTCGGTGTGAGGGTCGGTGTGGGGGTCAGTGTGAAGGTCGGTGTGTGAGTCAGTGTGTGAGTTGGTGTGCGGGTCATTGTGTGGGTCAGTGTGAGAGTCGGTGTGTAGGTCGGTGTGAGGGTCGGTGTGTGGGTCGGTGTGAGGGTCGGTGTGTGGGTCAGTGTGTGAGTCGGTGTCTGTGTCGGTGTGTGGGTTGGTGTGAGGGTCACTGTGTGGATCGGTCTGTGGGTCGGTGTGAGGGTCGGTGTGTGGGTCGCTGTGTGGATCCGTCTGTGGGTTGGTGTGCATGTCAGTGTGAGGGTCGGTGTGAGGGTCAGTGTGAGGGTCGGTCTGTGGGTCATTGTGTGGGTTGGTGTGAGGGTCGGTGTGTGGGCCGGTGTGTGGGCCGGTGTGTGGGCCGGTGTGTGGGTCGGTGTACGGGTCAGTGTGTGGGTTGATGTGTGGGTTGTTGTGAGGTTCGGTGTGTGGGTCGGTGTGTGGGTCGGTGTGTGGGTCGGTGTGTGGGTCGGTGTGTGAGTCAGTGTGTGCATTGGTGTGTGGATCAGTGTGAGGGTTGGAGTGTGGGTCGGTGTGTGGGTCAGTGTGATGGTTGGTGTGTGGGTCGGTGTGGGTCGACGTGAGATTTGGCGTCAGGGTCTGTGTAAGGTTCAGTGTGAGGGTCAGTGTGTGGGTCGGTGTGAGGGTCGGTGTTTGGTCGTTGTGAGGGTTGGAGTGTGGGTTGGTTTGTGGGTCAGTGTGAGGGTTGGTGTGTGGGTTGGTGTGTGGGTCAGTATGTGCGTCGGTGTACGGGTCAGTGCTCGGGTTGGTGTGAGGTTTGGTGTGTGGGTCGGTGTGAGGGTAGGTGTGTGGGTCAGTATGAGGGGAGGGTCGGTGTGTGGGTTGTTGTGTGGGTCGGTGTGTGTCGGTGTGCGAGTCGGTGTGCGTGTCAGTGTGTGGGTCAGTGTGTGGGTCAGTATGTGGGTCGGTGTGAGGGTCGGTGTGGGGGTCAGTGTGAAGGTCTGTGTGTGAGTCAGTGTGTGAGTTGGTGTGCGGGTCATTGTGTGGGTCAGTGTGAGGGTCGGTGTTTGGGTTGGTGTGTGGGTCATTGTGTGTGTTGGTGTGCGGGTCGGTGTGCGGGTTGGTGTGCGGGTCGGTGTGTGGCTCGGTGTGAGGGTCGGTATGTGGGTCGGTGTGCGGGTCGGTGTGCAGGTCGGTGGGCGGGTCGGTGTGTGGGTCGGTGTGCGGGTCGTTGTGCGGGTCGGTGTGTGGGTCAGTGTGAGAGTCGGTGTGTAGGTCGGTGTGAGGGTCGGTGTGTGGGTCAGTGTGCAGGTCGGTGTACAGGTCGGTGGGCGGGTCGCTGTGTGGGTCGGCGTATGGGTCGGTGTGTGGGTCAGTGGGCAGGTCGGTGTGTGTGTCGGTGTGTGGGGCGATGTGAGGTTCGGTTTGTGGGTCGTTGTGCGGGTCAGTGTGTGGGTCGGTGTGTGGGTCGGTGTCTGGGTTGGTGTTTTTGGTCAGTTTCTGGGTCGGTGTGTGATTCGGTGTCTGGGTTGGTGTCTGGGTCAGTGTCTGGGTCATTGTGTGGGTCGATGTGTGGGTCAGTGTGCGGGTCGGTGTGTGCGTCGGTGTTTAGGTCGGTGTGTGCGTCAGTGTGTGAGTCGGTGTCTGGGTTGGTGTCTGGGTTGGTGTGTGGGTCGATGTGTGGGTCAGTGTATGGGTCGGAGTGTGGGTCGTTGTGAGGTTCGGTGTGCAGGTCGTTGTGTAGATCGATGTGAGGTTCATTGTGTAAGTCATTGTGCGGGACGTTGTGCGGGACGGTGTGTGTATCGGTGTGTGAGTCAGTGTCTGGGTTGGTGTCTGGGTCAGTGTCTGGGTCGGTGTGTGAGTCGGTGTCTGGGTTGGTGTCTGGGTCAGTGTCTGGGTCGGTGTGTGAGTCGGTGTCTGGGTTGGTGTCTGGGTCAGTGTCTGGGTCAGTGTATGAGTCAGTGTCTGGGTCAGTGTGTGAGTTGGTGTCTGGGGTGGTGTCTGGGTTGGTGTCTGGGTCGGTGTGTAGGTCGGTGTCTGGGTCGGTGTCTGGGTCAGTGTCTGGGTCGGTGTGTGAGTCGGTGTCTGGGTCAGTGTCTGGGTCGGTGTGTGAGTCGGTGTCTGTGCTGGTGTCTGGGTCAATGTCTGGGTCTGTGTGTGCGTCGGTGTCTGTGTTGGTGTCTGTGTCAGTATCTGGGTCGGTGTGTGAGTCGGTGTGTGAGTCGGGGTCTGTGTTGGTGTCTGGGTCAGTGTCTGGGTCAGTGTGTGTGTCGGTGTCTGGGTTGGTGTCTGGGTCAGTGTCTGGGTCGGTGTGTGCGTCGGTGTGTAGGTCGGTGTCTGGGTTGGTGTCTGGGTCAGTGTCTGGGTCGGTGTGTGAGTCGGTGTCTGGGTCAGTGTCTGGGTCGGGGTGTGAGTCAGTGTCTGGGTTAGTGTCTGGGTCAGTGTCTGGGTCGGTGTGTGGGTCGATGTGAGGTTCGGTTTGTGGGTCGTTGTGCGGGTCGGTGTGTGGTTCAGTGTGTGGTTAAGTGTGTGGTTCAGTGTGTGGGTCAGTGTGTGGGTCAGTGTGTGGTTTGGTGTCTGGGTTGGTGTCTGGGTCAGTGTCTGGGTCATTGTGTGGGTTGGTGTGTGGGTCGGTGTGCGGGTCGGAGTGTGCGTCGGTGTGTAGGTCGGTGTCTGGGTTGGTGTCTGGGTCAGTGTCTGGGTCAGTGTGTGAGTCGGTGGCTGGGTTGGTGTCTGGGTCAGTGTCTGAGTCGGTGTATGAGTCGGTGTCTGGGTTGTGTCTGGGTCAGTGTCTGGGTCGGTGTGTGGGTCAGAGGGTGGGTCGGTGTGTGGGTCGGTGGGCAGGTCGGTGTGTGGGTTGGTGTGTGGGTTGATGTGAGGTTTGGTTTGTGGGTCGTTGTGCGGGTCAGTGTGTGGTTCAGTGTGTGGGTCAGTGTGTGGGTCGGTGTCTGGGTTGGTGTCTGGGTCAGTGTCTGGGTCATTGTGTGCGTCGGTGAGTGGGTCGGTATGCGGGTCGGTGTGTGCGTCGGTGTGTAGGTCGGTGTCTGGGTTGGTGTCTGGGTCGGTGTCTGGGTCGGTGTCTGGGTCGGTGTCTTGGTCAGTGTCTGGGTCTGTGTGTGAGTCGGTGTCTGTGTTGGTGTCTGGGTCAGTGTCTGTGTCAGTGTCTGGGTCGGTGTGTGAGTCGGTGTCTGGGTTGGTGTCTGGGTTGGTGTGTGAGTCGGTGTCTGGGTTGGTGTCTGGGTCAGTGTCTGGGTCGGTGTGTGTGTTGGTGTGTGGGTCGGTGTCTGGGTTGGTGTCTGGGTCAGTGTCTGGGTCGGTGTGTGAGTTGGTGTCTGGGTTGGTGTCTGGGTCAGTGTCTGGGTCGGTGCGTGTGTCGGTGTGTGGGTCAGTGTCTGGGTTGGTGTCTGGGTCAGTGTCTGGGTCGGTGTGTGAGTTGGTGTCTGGGTTGGTGTCTGGGTCAGTGTCTGGGTCGGTGTGTGTGTCGGTGGCTGGGTTGGTGTCTGGGTCAGTGTCTGGGTCAGTGTCTGTGTCATTGTGTGGGTCGGTGTGTGGGTCGGTGTGCGGGTCGGTGTGTGAGTCGGTGTCTGGGTTGGTGTCTGGGTCAGTATCTGGGTCGGTGTGTGAGTCGGTGTCTGTGTTGGTGTCTGGGTCAGTGTCTGGGTCGGTGTGTGACTCGGTGTCTGGGTTGGTGTCTGGGTCAGTGTCTGGGTCGGTGTGTGAGTCGGTGTCTGGGTTGGTGTCTGGGTCAGTGTCTGGGTCAGTGTGTAGGTTGGTGTCTGGGTTGGTGTCTGGGTCAGTGTCTGGGTCGGTGTCTGGGTTGGTGTCTCGGTCAGTGTCTGGGTTGGTGTGTGAGTCGATGTCTGGGTTGGTGTCTGGGTCAGTGTCTCGGTCAGTGTCTGGGTCGATGTGTGGTGCGGTGTCTGGGTTGGTGTCTGGGTCAGAGTCTGGGTCAGAGTCTGGGTCAGTGTCTGGGTCGGTGTCTGGGTCAGTGTCTGGGTCGGTGTCTGGGTCGGTGTGTGGGTCGGTGTGTGGGTCGGTGTGTGGGTCGGTGTGTGCGTCGGTGAGTAGGTCGGTGTCTGTGTTGGTGTCTGGGTCAGTGTCTGGGATGGTGTGTGGGTCGGTGTGTGGGTCAGTGTGTGGGTCAGTGTGTGGGTCGGTGTGTGGGTCGGTGTGTGGGTCGGTGTGTGGGTCGGTGTCTGGGTCGGTATCTGGGTCAGTGTCTGGGTCGGTGAGTGGTTCGGTGTGTGGTTCGGTGTGTGGGTCGGTGTGTGGGTCAGTGTGTGGGTCGGTGTGTGGGTCGGTGTGTGGGTCGGTGTCTGGGTCGGTATCTGGGTCAGTGTCTGGGTCATTGTGTGGGTCGGTGTGTGGGTCGGTGTCTGGGTCGGTGTCTGGGTTGGTGTGTGGATCGGTGTGTGGGTCGGTGTGTGCGTCGGTGTGTAGGTCGGTGTCTGGGTTGGTGTCTGGGTCGGTGTGTGAGTCGGTGTCTGGGTTGGTGTCTGTGTCAGTGTGTGAGTCGGTGTCTGGGTTGGTGTCTGGGTCAGTGTCTGGGTCGGTGTGTGAGTCGGTGTCTGGGTTGGTGTCTGGGTCAGTATCTGGGTCGGTGTCTGGGTCAGTGTCTGGGTCGGTGTGTGCGTCGGTGTGTAGGTCGGTGTCTGGGTTGGTGTCTGGGTCAGTGTCTCGGTCAGTGTCTGGGTCGATGTGTGGTGCGGTGTCTGGGTTGGTGTCTGGGTCAGAGTCTGGGTCAGAGTCTGGGTCAGTATCTGGGTCGGTGTCTGGGTCAGTGTCTGGGTCGGTGTCTGGGTCGGTGTGTGGGTCGGTGTGTGCGTCGGTGAGTAGGTCGGTGTCTGTGTTGGTGTCTGGGTCAGTGTCTGGGACGGTGTGTGGGTTGGTGTGTGGGTCAGTGTGTGGGTCAGTGTGTGGGTCGGTGTGTGGGTCGGTGTGTGGGTCGGTGTGTGGGTCAGTGTCTGGGTCGGTATCTGGGTCAGTGTCTGGGTCGGTGAGTGGTTCGGTGTGTGGTTCGGTGTGTGGGTCGGTGTGTGGGTCAGTGTGTGGGTCGGTGTGTGGGTCGGTGTCTGGGTCGGTATCTGGGTCAGTGTCTGGGTCATTGTGTGGGTCGGTGTGTGGGTCGGTGTCTGGGTCGGTGTCTGGGTTGGTGTGTGGATCGGTGTGTGGGTCGGTGTGTGCGTCGGTGTGTAGGTCGGTGTCTGGGTTGGTGTCTGGGTCGGTGTCTGGGTCGGTGTGTGAGTCGGTGTCTGGGTTGGTGTCTGGGTCAGTGTGTGAGTCGGTGTCTGGGTTGGTGTCTGGGTCAGTGTCTGGGTCGGTGTGTGAGTCGGTGTCTGGGTTGGTGTCTGGGTCAGTGTCTGGGTCGGTGCGTGTGTCGGTGTGTGGGTCAGTGTCTGGGTTGGTGTCTGGGTCAGTGTCTGGGTCGGTGTGTGAGTTGGTGTCTGGGTTGGTGTCTGGGTCAGTGTCTGGGTCGGTGTGTGTGTCGGTGGCTGGGTTGGTGTCTGGGTCAGTGTCTGGGTCAGTGTCTGTGTCATTGTGTGGGTCGGTGTGTGGGTCGGTGTGCGGGTCGGTGTGTGAGTCGGTGTCTGGGTTGGTGTCTGGGTCAGTGTCTGGGTCGGTGTGTGAGTCGGTGTCTGTGTTGGTGTCTGGGTCAGTGTCTGGGTCGGTGTGTGACTCGGTGTCTGGGTTGGTGTCTGGGTCAGTGTCTGGGTCGGTGTGTGAGTCGGTGTCTGGGTTGGTGTCTGGGTCAGTGTCTGGGTCAGTGTGTAGGTCGGTGTCTGGGTTGGTGTCTGGGTCAGTGTCTGGGTCGGTGTCTGGGTTGGTGTCTCGGTCAGTGTCTGGGTTGGTGTGTGAGTCGATGTCTGGGTTGGTGTCCGGGTCAGTGTCTCGGTCAGTGTCTGGGTCGATGTGTGGTGCGGTGTCTGGGTTGGTGTCTGGGTCAGAGTCTGGGTCAGAGTCTGGGTCATTGTCTGGGTCGGTGTCTGGGTCAGTGTCTGGGTCGGTGTCTGGGTCGGTGTGTGGGTCGGTGTGTGGGTCGGTGTGTGGGTCGGTGTGTGCGTCGGTGAGTAGGTCGGTGTCTGTGTTGGTGTCTGGGTCAGTGTCTGGGACGGTGTGTGGATCGGTGTGTGGGTCAGTGTGTGGGTCAGTGTGTGGGTCGGTGTGTGGGTCGGTGTGTGGGTCGGTGTGTGGGTCGGTGTCTGGGTCGGTATCTGGGTCAGTGTCTGGGTCGGTGAGTGGTTCGGTGTGTGGTTCGGTGTGTGGGTCGGTGTGTGGGTCAGTGTGTGGGTCGGTGTGTGGGTCGGTGTGTGGGTCGGTGTCTGGGTCGGTATCTGGGTCAGTGTCTGGGTCATTGTGTGGGTCGGTGTGTGGGTCGGTGTCTGGGTCGGTGTCTGGGTTGGTGTGTGGATCGGTGTGTGGGTCGGTGTGTGCGTCGGTGTGTAGGTCGGTGTCTGGGTTGGTGTCTGGGTCGGTGTGTGAGTCGGTGTCTGGGTTGGTGTCTGTGTCAGTGTGTGAGTCGGTGTCTGGGTTGGTGTCTGGGTCAGTGTCTGGGTCGGTGTGTGAGTCGGTGTCTGGGTTGGTGTCTGGGTCAGTGTCTGGGTCGGTGTCTGGGTCAGTGTCTGGGTCGGTGTGTGCGTCGGTGTGTAGGTCGGTGTCTGGGTTGGTGTCTGGGTCAGTGTCTCGGTCAGTGTCTGGGTCGATGTGTGGTGCAGTGTCTGGGTTGGTGTCTGGGTCAGAGTCTGGGTCAGAGTCTGGGTCAGTATCTGGGTCGGTGTCTGGGTCAGTGTCTGGGTCGGTGTCTGGGTCGGTGTGTGGGTCGGTGTGTGCGTCGGTGAGTAGGTCGGTGTCTGTGTTGGTGTCTGGGTCAGTGTCTGGGATGGTGTGTGGGTCGGTGTGTGGGTCAGTGTGTGGGTCAGTGTGTGGGTCGGTGTGTGGGTCGGTGTGTGGGTCGGTGTGTGGGTCGGTGTCTGGGTCGGTATCTGGGTCAGTGTCTGGGTCGGTGAGTGGTTCGGTGTGTGGTTCGGTGTGTGGGTCGGTGTGTGGGTCAGTGTGTGGGTCGGTGTGTGGGTCGGTGTCTGGGTCGGTATCTGGGTCAGTGTCTGGGTCATTGTGTGGGTCGGTGTGTGGGTCGGTGTCTGGGTCGGTGTCTGGGTTGGTGTGTGGATTGGTGTGTGGGTCGGTGTGTGCGTCAGTGTGTAGGTCGGTGTCTGGGTTGGTGTCTGGGTCGGTGTCTGGGTCGGTGTGTGAGTCGGTGTCTGGGCTGGTGTCTGGGTCAGTGTGTGAGTCGGTGTCTGGGTTGGTGTCTGGGTCAGTGTCTGGGTCGGTGTGTGAGTCGGTGTCTGGGTTGGTGTCTGGGTCAGTGTCTGGGTCGGTGTGTAGGTCGGTGTCTGGGTCGGTGTCTGGGTCAGTGTCTGGGTCGGTGTCTGGGTCAGTGTCTGGGTCGGTGTCTGGGTCAGTGTCTGGGTCAGTGTGCAGTGTGGATACTCTCCTGTTTTCACGGTTCAGCTCTGACAGGCTGCAGCTCTCAAGAATGTTCTTGTCCTGAAAAAAATCCCTCATCCGAATTGTTCCCATGTGGAATTCCTGCCTTCAGGCAGCTCCAAGATGTGCCGCAGTCGGCCTTGGAGCGCAGGTTTTATATGTAAATATTGTGGAAGTCGCTATCTGTCAGACATTCTCCTCTCATCACAAAAAGATCTATTCTCAGACACACACAACTATTGCCAGCTCACTAACAAAGCTGGGCCCAGCTATGGAATTCAGCTGCTCGACAGCCCTTCGATTGCTGAATTATTTTAGCCTCCGATTTTACAAGCTTCTGCCAACCTTGTGGACCCTCCCTGGCACTGGTCATAGGCACAAAGCACCAGGCACCAGATTCGCACGGCACCCAATTGAATGGGATCAGGCTGTGCCTCCTGCAGGCTCAAGACTCATTTAAATATTTAAATAAGGTCCAGGACCAAATATCAGTGGCGTTCCTGAACTCCGCCCCTTGCAGGGCCCCTGGCAATGATCCCTCTAAAATCTCGTTGTGCGTGGTCCCTTTAAACGGCTGCACGTCCCGTTCAAATTGTCGCGCCTGTGCAGTTTCTTCCCTGTTAAAGCCCGTGCACGGCCTACGCGGGACCTAGCGGGATCTTCGGCCCCTAATAGGCGATCGACTGTGCTGCGGGCCTGGCCTGGATCAGTTAAATCTTCAAGGCGAGGGGTGCAGAGGTTTCAGCAGTGCCTCACTCAGCATCTCTCTCTCTTTCGCCTCTGTATCAAAAGGCCGTGGGTTCGAGCCTCACTCCACACATTTGAGCCTCATATTCCAGGCTCACTCACAGTGCAGTGCTGAGGGAGCGCTGCACTGTCAGAGGGGCAGTGCTGAGGGAGTGCCGCACTGTCAGAGGGACAGTGCTGAGGGAGTGCCGCACTGTCTGAGGGGCAGTGCTGAGGGAGTGCCGCACTGTCTGAGGGGCAGTGCTGAGGGAGTGCCGCACTGTCTGAGGGGCAGTGCTGAGGGAGTGCTGCACTGTCTGAGGGGCAGTGCTGAGGGAGTGCCGCACTGTCAGAGGGACAGTGCTGAGGGAGTGCCGCACTGTCGGAGAGGCAGTACTGAGGGAGCGCCGCACTGTCTGAGGGGCAGTGCTGAGGGAGTGCCGCACTGTCTGAGGGGCAGCACTGAGGGAGGGCCGCACTGTCGGAGGGACAGTACTGAGGGAGCACCGCACTGTCTGAGGGGCAGTACTGAGGGAGCGCCGCACTGTGGGAGGGGCAGTACTGAGGGAGCGCTGCACTGTCAGAGGGGCAGCACTGAGGGAGCGCCGCACTGTCGGAGGGGCAGTACTGAGGGAGTGCCGCACTGTCGGAGGGGCAGTACTGAGGGAGAGCCGCACTGTCGGAGGGGCAGTACTGAGGGAGCGTCGCACTGTCGGAGGGGCAGTACTGAGGGAGAGCCGCACTGTCGGATGGGCAGTACTGAGGGAGCGCCGCACTGTCGGAGGGGCAGTACTGAGGGAGTGCCGCACTTTCGGAGGGGCAGTACTGAGGGAGCGCCGCACTGTCTCGGAGGGGCAGTACTGAGGGAGCGCTGCACTGTCGGAGGGACAGTACAGAGGGAGCGCCGCACTGTCGGAGGGGCAGTGCTGAGGGAGTGCCGCACTGTCGGAGGGGCAGCACTGAGGGAGCGCCGCACTGTCGGAGGGGCAGTACTGAGGGAGCGCCGCACTGTCGGGGGGGCGGTACTGAGGCAGCGCCGCACTGTCGGAGGAGCAGTACTGAGGGAGTGCTGCACTGTCAGAGATGCCGTCTTTCGGATGAGACATTAAACCGAGGCCCCGTCTGCTCTCTCAGGTGGATGTAAAAGATCCTATGGCACTAATTCAAAGAGCAGGGGGAGTTCTCCCCGGTGTCCTGGCCAATATTTATCCCTCAATCAAAATCACTAAAACAGGTGATCTGGCCATTATCACGTTGCTGTTTGTGGGAGCTTGCTGTGCGCAAATTGGCTGCTGCGTTTCCTACATTACAACAGTGACCACACTTCAAAAGTACTTCATTGGCTGTAAAGCACTTTGGGACATCTGGAGGTTGTGGAAGGCGCTGGAGAAAGGCTCGTCTTTCTTTTTTATTTTCTCCCTGTCTCTTTATCTCTCACTCTATGCCACGATTGTACACCCCCCGACCCTTACGATCTCCCCACAACTTCCCCCCCCTTCTCCCCAAGCCCTACGATCCCCCCTCCAGCCCCGGGCCACCCCCCACCCCACCCCCCTCCCCGATCCCTCCCTCCCTCCTCCCTACAGCCTAGTGCCACAGGCCTACCCACCGGGAGCTAGCCAGCCTCTCAATCTGGCTGGCTGTGGGCGGATAACAGATTTTGAAAATGCTAATCAGGCCCTGCCGCTGAATGCTTCCCAGCAACAGCTGCCCCCCTCCCACCCCCCCTTCTCCCTACCCGCCTCCAAGTTAAAAATTCCGGCCCTTGTCTCTCCCTCTCTCTATTCCTACCATTTCTCCCCCATCTCGTTCTCTCTCTCTCTCTCTCTCTGATGCTCTCTCTCTCTCTCTCTCTCTGGTTCACCTGTCTCTCTCTCTCTCTCTCTCTGATGCTCTCTCTCGCTCCCTCTCCCTTTCTCCCTTCTCACTATCCCTTGGTGATTGAGGGCCGGTATGTCTGCCACAAGCTGATGAGGTCACTGATCCCTGTACCCAAGAGTATGGCGCTAAAGTAACCTGTGATTCCCAAGTTGAGAATTTAGCTTTAATGTCACAGTAATACTGGCCTTCCCAACAGAACTCAGTGCGGAGAAGTCAAAAATAAGTAAGTCTCACACAAACTGGATAAGTGCCAAACTTAAATATTTAACAGGGAATTGCAGTCCATGGAAGAGTATCTTCAGTGTAAAACTAATTCAATTACAAGGATGATCCCAAGTTATAACTATCGGGAAAGATTGAACAGATAGAAAAGAGAAGGCTGAGGGGAGACCTGATAGAGGCCTTTAAAATTATGAAGGGGTTCAATAGGGTAGACGTAGAGAAGATGTTTCCACTTGTGGGGGAGACCAGAACTAGAGGCCATCAATATAAGATAGTCACTAATAAATCCAATAGGGAATTCAGGAGAAACTTCTTTACCCAGAGTGTGGTGAGAATGTGGAACTCGCTACCACAGGGAGTGGTTGAGGCGAATATTATAGATGGATTTATGAGGAAGCTGGATAAACACATGAGGGAGAAAGGAATAGAAGGAGATGTTGATAGGGTGAGATGAAGAGTGGTGGGAGGAGGCTGGTGTGGAGCAGAAACACCGGCACGGACCAGTTGAGCCGGTTTCTGTGCTGTAGACTCGATGTAAAAATCTAGAGTGCAGACGTAAGGTAGAGGCTGTATTGGGCAACCTGTGGCTGTCTGGGCTCACAGCAAACCCAGAGCAGGGCCACATTGGGCTGTCAGAGAGCAAATGCCGAGGGCACACTATAGGGGGCGGGGCGGTAAACAAACTGCAAGCTATCAAAGCTTTGACCAGGGAGCATGAAGCAAGTCAGGGTCTTTTGGAGTAGCGTTGGCTATTAGTGTCGATTAATTCCGGACATGTCTCGCCTTACACAGGGATCAGCGCCCTCTCCTCCCTTAGCGATCTGACCACAGCAGGGGCAACAAATCGGGTACGGTGGAGGCCTCAGGCTGCATTCAGGGCCCTGAGCCAAGTACTCTGTAATAATCCTCAGCTCATAGAACCAAACTATTGTTTTCAGGGGGAACACCGAGCGGGAGCAGCTCATGGGAACGGTGATGCCTTCTCCTGAGAATACTGCCTCGTGGAGAAGGCTGCAGCTGCCAATGGCTCCAAGCTGCGCCTGGCGCTGGAGGGGTGGGTGCTGTGCGGAGTGAGGATTCCCGAGTAACAGCATGGCCCTTTAAGGAATCTCACCTTCTTCTCTCCCCACAGCCCTGTATCAATCCCAAACTAATCCCACTGGCCCGCGCTCTCCCCATGGCCCTGTATCAATCCAAAACTAATCCCACTGCCCCGCTCTCTCCCCATAGCCCTGTATCAATCCCAAACTAATCCAACTGCCCCGCTCTCTCCCCATAGCCCTGCATCAATCCCAAACTAATCCCACTGCCCCGCTCTCTCCCATAGCACTGTATCAATCCCAAACTAATCCCACTGCCCCGCTCTCTCCCTATCACCCTGTATCAATCCCAAACTAATCCCACTGCCCCGCTCTCTCCCCATCACCCTGCATCAATCCCAAACTAATCCCACTGCCCCGCTCTCTCCCCATAGCCCCGTACCAATCCCAAACTAATCCCACTGCCGTGCTCTCTCCCAATAGCCCTGCATCAAACCCAAACTAATCCCACTGCCCCGCGCACACCCATAGCCCTGTATCAATCCCAAACTAATCCCACTGCCCAGCTCTCTCCCAATAGCCCCTGTATCAATCCCAAACTAATCCCACTGACCTGCTCTCTCCCCATAAGCCTTGTATCAACCCCAAAATAATCACACTGCCCAGCATTCCCCATAGCCCTGTATCAATCACAAAATAATCCCACTGCCCCGCGCACTCCCTATAGCCCTCTATCAATCCCAAACTAATCCTAATGCCCCACTCTCTCCCAATATTCCTGTATCAATCCCAAATGAATGCCACTGCTCCACACTCTCCCTATACCTCTGTATGAAAGTCAAAATAATCCCAGCGCTCTGTTCTCTCCACATAGGCCTGTGTCAATCCCAAACTAATCCCACTGCCCCGCTCTCTCCCCAAGCCCTAGAGGAGTATAGAAAGTGCAGGGGGCTACTTAAAAAAGAAATTAGGAGAGCGAAGAGGGGGCATGAGAAAGCACTGGTGGGCAAAATAAAGGAAAATCCCAAGGTGTTTTATAAGTATCAATCCCAAACTAATCCCACTGCCCAGCACTCACATTGCACTGTATCAATTCCACAATAATTCTACTCCCCCGCTCTCTCCCAATAGCACTGTATCAATCCCAAACTAATCTCATTGCCCCACTCACTCCCCATAGCCCTGTATAAATCCCAAATTAATTTCAATACGCCGCTCTCTCCCCGTAGCCCTGTATCAATCCCAAACTAATCCCACTGCCCCGCTGTCTCCCCAGAGACCTGTATCAATCCCAAACTAATGCCACTGCTCCACTCTCTCCCAATAGCCCTGTATCAATCCCAAAATCGTACTGCCCCACTCTCTCCCAATAGCATTGTGTCAATCCCAAAATAATCCCAATATCCCACTCTCCCCATAACCCTGTATCAATCCCAATTTAATCCCACTGCCCCGCTCTCTCCCCATAGGCCTATAACAATCCCAAACTAATCCCACTGCCCCGCTCTCCCCCCATAGCCCTGTATCAATCCCCAAACTAATCCCAACTGCCCCGCTCTCTCCCCATAGCCCTGTATCAATTCCAAACTAATCCCACTGCCCTGCACTCACCCAATAGACCTGCATCAATCCCAAACTAATCCCATTGCCCCACTCTCTCCCCATAGCTCTTTATCAATCCCAAACTACTTTCACTGCCTCGCTCTCTCCGAGTAGCCCTGCATCAATCACAAACTAATTTCACTGCCCCACTCTCTCCCCATAGCATTGTGTCAATTCCAAAATAATCCCAATACCCCGCTCTCTCCCATTCGCCCTGTATCAATCCCAAACTAATCCGAATGCCCCGCTCTCTCCCCATAGCCTTGTATCAATCCCAATCTAATCCCACTGCCCCGCTCTCTCCCCATAGCCCTGTATCAATCCCAAACTAATCCCACTTCCCACTCTCTCCCAATAGCCCTGTATCAATCCCAAAATAATACCATTGCCTGGCTCTCTCCCCATTGTCCTGTATCAATCCCAAACTGATCCCATTGCCCCGCTCTCTCCCCATAGCCTTGTATCAATCCCAATTTAATCCCACTGCCACACTCTCTCCCCATAGCCCTGTATCAATCCCAAACTAATCCTACTTCCCACTCTCACCCCATAGCCCTGTATTAATCCCAAACTAATTTCACAGCCCCACGCTCTCCCGATAGGCCTGTATCAATCCCAAACTATTCCCATTGCCCCGCTCTCTCCCCGTAGCACTGAATCAATCCCAAACTAAGGCCACTGCCCTGCTCTCAACCAATTGCACGGTATCAAACAAAAACTAATCCAACTGCCCCGCTCTCTCCCCATAGCCCTGTATCAATCCTAAATTAATCCCACTGCCCGGCTCTCTCCCAATAGCCCTATGCCCCACTCTATCCAAATAGCCCAGTATCAAACCCAAACTAATCCAACTGCCCCACACTCTCCCCATAGCCCTGTATCAATCCCAAACTAATCCCACTGCCCAGCTCACTCCCAATAGCCCTGTATCAATTACATAATAATCCCACTGCCCCGCTCTCTCACCATAGCCTTGTATCAATACCAAACTAAATCCACAGCCCCGCTCACTCTCCATAGCCCTGTATCAAACCCAAAATAATGTCACTGCCCTGCTCTCTCCCCGTACCCCTGCTATTACGTCTGTGAATAATTGAGACACGGACTGCAGGAGTGGAACAAAATAAGTCTTTACTGGTGGAAGTCAATAGTGAAACTAAAAACACAGAGGCTCACTAGCACCTTTTATACAGGGGTGGTCACTGCCGGTACTGCAGTCTGAGACCAGTTATTCTCTTAAAGGTACATACACAACAATTCCTCCCCTTTTAGATAAACAGTACATAACATTCATTTAACAACTAAATGATAACTAATTACAATCACAATTACTGTTGCTAGATACATTGGTTAAGTTTAAGCAATTATAAGTTCAGTCTTTGAGGAGGCTTCCTGATTCTGTCTGGATAACGCCTCTTTGGGGTATCAGGTTCTTCTGGCAATGTTGAGTCGGGATCAATGTCGTTGTTTGGTTCATCTGCTTCCAATATTACCGGTTCTGCGGTAGCTGCAATTGGAACGTCGATTTCATTACCAGGTGTATCAGATCGTGGTGTGGAGTTGACGTTTTCCAGTGACTCTAGAATCCGGTCAGCATGGCGTCTTACAATGCTCTCCACAATGACCACGGTATACATGAGAGGTCCTTGTCGTGTACAAATCATTCCTGGCTGCCATTTCTCAGTGCGGTAGTCCCGGGCCAAAACTGGTTGACCTATCTTAAAACTCCTGGTCGGCCTTTCATTCATATTCTGAAACTGCCTGTTCTCCACATCTCTTCGGACGTTTGGCTTAACCAAATCCAAGCGGCATCGTAGTCTTCGATTGAAGAACATCATGGCTGGAGTTTGGTTGGTAACCGCATGTGTCGCATTCCGGTAGGCAAACAAGAAGTTGTCCACCTTGTGTTGTAGGGGTATATCTTCATTACACATTGCCTTGATAGCCTTCTTGAATGTTTGGACAAACCTCTCGGCCAATCCATTAGTGGCTGGATGATATGGGGCAGATGTGTAATGCTTAACACCATTGTTCTTTAAGAACCTCCGGAACTCTTCAGACACAAACTGTGGTCCATTGTCAGAGCAAATCTGTTCAGGCAGCCCATTCCTGGCGAATATGGTTCGTAAAACTGTGATAGTTTTTTCCGTGGTGGTTGAGGGCATTTTTATTACCTCTGGCCACTTTGAATGTGCATCCACCGCAATTAAAAACATCGAGTCCATGAAGGGACCAGCAAAATCAATGTGCACCCTTTGCCATGGAGATGAGGGCCACTCCCATGGATGCAGAGGAGCTTGTGGTGGGGCGTTTTGGACCTTCTGGCATCCTGCACAGCCCTTGGTCATCTCTTCGATTTCTCTATCGATTCCCGGCCACCACACAAACGCTCTGGCTAAGTTCTTCATTTTTACCCCACCCAGATGACCCTCATGAAGTTTTATAAGTATATTAAGGGCAAGAGGATAACCAGGGAAAGGGTACGGCCCATTAGGGACCAAAGTGGCAATCTGTGTGTAGAGCCAGATGATGTAGGCGGGGTTTTAAATGAATTTTTTGCATCTGTGTTCACTATGGAGGAAGACGATGTAGACATAGAAATCGGGCAAGGGGACTGTGATATACTTGAACATATTAGCATCGAGAGGGAGGAGGTACTAGCGGTTTTAGCAGGCCAAAAAGTGGATAAATCCCCAGGCCCGGACGAGATGTATCCCAGGCTGCTGTGTGAGGCAAAGGAGGAGATTGCAGGGGCTCTGACACAAATTTTCAGAACCTCTCTGGCCACAGGGGATGTACCAGAGGACTGGAGAACAGCTAACGTAGTACCATTATTCAAGAAGGGTAGCAGGGATAAACCAGGGAATTACAGGCCAGTGAGCCTAACATCTGTGGTAGGGAAATTATTGGAAAAAATTCTGAGGGACAAAATTAGTCTCCACTTGGAGAGGCAAGGATTAATCGGGGATAGTCAGCATGGCTTTGTCAAGGGTAAATCATGTCTGACCAATCTGATTGAATTTTTCGAGGGGGTGACAAGGTGTGTGGATGAGGGAAATGCTGTGGATGTGGTATACATGGACTTCAGTAAGGCTTTTGACAAAGTCCCGCATAGGAGACTGGTCAAGAAGGTAAGAGCCCATAGGATCCAGGGTGCCTTGGCACGTTGGATCCTAAACTGGCTGAGTGGCAGGAGGCAGAGGGTGATGGTCGAAGGTTGCTTTTGTGACTGAAAGCCTGTGTCCAGTGGGGTACCTCAGGGATCGGTGCTGGGTCCCTTGCTGTTTGTGATCTACATAAATTATTTGGATGAGAATGTAAAAGGTATGATCAGTAAGTTCGCAGATGACACGAAAATTGGTGGGATGGTAAATTGCGAGGAGGAAAGCCTCAGGCTACAGGATGATATAAACGGGTTGGTCAGATGGGCGGAAAAGTGGCAAATGGAATTTAACCCTGAAAAGTGCGAGGTGATGCATTTTGGACGGACAAATAAGGCAAGGGAATACACAATGAGTGGTAGGGCCCTAGGAAGCACAGAGGGTCAGAGGGACCTTGGTGTACATGTACATAGATCCCTGAAGGCAGCGGATCAGGTAGATAAGGTGGTTAAAAAGGCATATGGGATACTTGCCTTCATTAGCCGAGGCATAGAATATAAGAGCAGGGAGGTTATGATGGAGCTGTACAAAATGCTGGTAAGGCCACAGCTGGAGTACTGTGTGCAGTTCTGGTCGCCTCACTATAGGAAGGATGTGATTGCTTTGGAGAGGGTGCAGAGAAGATTCACCAGGATGTTACCTGGGATGGAGCGTCTCAGCTATGAAGAAAGACTAAACAGGCTGGGGTTGTTTTCCTTGGAGCAAAGAAGGCTGAGGGGGGACCTGATTGAGGTGTACAAAATGGTGAGGGGCATAGATAGGGTAGATAAAGAGGAACTTTTCCCCTTAGTAGGGGGGCATAGATTCAAGGTAAGGGGCAGGAGGTTTAGAGGGGATTTGAGGAGGAACTTTTTCACCCAGAGGGTGGTTGGAGTCTGGAACTCACTGCCTGAAAGGGTGGTAGAGGCAGGAACCCTCACAACATTCAAGAAGCATTTGGATGAGCACTTGAAATGCCATTGCATACAAGGCTATGGACCAAATGCTGGAAAATGGGATTAGATTGGACAGGGCTTGATGGACGGCGCAGACACGATGGGCCGAAGGGCCTCTTTCTGTGCTGTATAACTCTATGACTCTATGACTCTATCCGTCAACTTAGGTGGAATTACTACTCTGGATCCACACATCAAGGTTCCTCTGCACACTGACAGCTGTTCTCTTCTCGGCGAGAATGCTGGCAGCAGTGGTTCGCCATGTGTTGGCCATCCCTTCACCGTTAAATCATAGACCCGTGATAGTGTCGGGTCATTCCGTGTTTCCTTTTCTATGTTTGCATTCATCACAGGGAGACATTCGACTATGGTCGAGTGGAATAACTCCATTGGATCCACTGCAAGGTCTTCTTCTTCTACCGTCGGCAACGGTAGATGTGACAATCCATCAGCATTTCCATGCTGTTTAGTTCCTTTGTACTCGATGTCATATTGGTGTGCCCCTAGGAAAAGGGACCATCTCTGCAGCCGCTGTGCTGTCATTATCGGTACGCCCTTCTGAAGGTTGAAAATGGAGACAAGAGGTTGATGATCGGTTAGTAGAGTAAATTTTTGACCGTGCAGGTAGTGCTTGAACTTCTTCACCCCCCACACTAGGCTGAGGGCCTCTCTGTCAATCTGGGCATAGTTACGCTCGGCAGAAGTTAACGAGCGTGACGCAAAAGCTATTGGCCTCTCTAAACCATCAAGGAATTTATGTGACAGTACCGCCCCAATGCCGTAGGGAGACGCATCACACGCCAGTCTGATCGGCAGTGCTGGGTTGTAGTGAGCCAATACTTCACTTGAAGTGATTAAGTCCTTACTCTTCTGAAAAGCACGCTTACAATCATTGCTCCATTTCCATGCTACCCCCGTTCGTAGCAGGGCGTTCAGTGGGTGCAGAACTGTCGACAAATTCGGCAAAAACTTATGATAGTAATTCACCAATCCGAGGAATGACCTCAGTTGCGACACATTTTCATGCGCTGGGGCCTTAACAACCGCTTCAATTTTGTCAGGGGACTTATGTAACCCCTCTTCATCAATCACGTGGCCACAATACGATATCTGTTTCTTAAAAAATTTGCACTTGGGGCGGTTGGCTCGCAGCCCATGTTCCCGTAGCCTAGTGAGCACCTGTTCTAGGTTGTTAAGGTGTTCACTGTCATCTTCACCTGTCACAAGGATGTCGTCCAAGTAACACTGAGTCCCCGGAATCCCTTGCAGGACTTGTTCCATCGCTCTTTGCCATATCGCCGGAGCCGATGCTACTCCGAATACCAATCGATGATACTGGTAAAGACCTTTGTGAGTGTTTATCGTGAGATACTTCCTAAAGGACTCTTCAACCTCCATCTGCAAATATGCTTGTGCTAGGTCAATTTTTGTAAAACGCTTCCCTCCAGACAGTGAGGCGAAGATGTCTTCTATCCTTGGAAGAGGATATTGTAGTGTGTGAAGGACTGGGTTCACCGTCACCTTGAAATCCCCACAGATGCGAATCTTCCTTGGCTCCCTGGACTTATTGCTTAACGTTTTCTTCATGACAGGAACAATGGGTGTTGCCCACTCGCTCCAGTCGACCTTAGACAACACGCCCGCCTTCTCCAGATTCTCCAGCTCTGCCTCGACGGCTGGGCGAATTGCATATGGTACCGGTCTTGCTTTGAAAAACTTGGGAACTGCATTCTCTTCTATTTTTATCGAGGCAGTTACACCTTTAAGCGTGCCCAGTTCTTGTTGAAATACCTCTTTGGCGTTAGCTAAGATTGTTGACAATCGTCCAGGAGTGACGTCTTCATCTTTTTTACCATCCACCGTCATTGCATGAATGGAGTGCCAATCTAAGTTTATCTTCCTGATCCATTCCCGTCCCAATAACGGTGGTCCACCATTTGGCAGTATGTAGAGATACAATTTCCGTATTTTCTTGCCGTTGTATTCGACAGGCACCCTTATTTTTCCTCTGGGGTATACTTTTTGCCCCGTATACGTCGTCAAGACGATGGATGTCTCTCTCAAGGGTATGTGTGAAAATAGCCGCTCGTAGTCTCGTCGATTCATGACGGTTAGCGCTGATCCTGTATCCAATTCCATTTTAACTTGGGACCCTGCTAGCGTGAGGGTGACCCAAATGGTTCGGTGATCCTCTTTTGCAATTACATTGTGAAGTTTGAGACAGCTTAGTCTCCTGTTCCCGGATTCACTATCGCTCATCTGGCCTTCGGAACTACTGTCCGTCATCTTTTGTACTTTCTTGTACGGTTCCTTAGTAGCCTTTTTGTTGTCGCTGGTCTTCTTCCCAGACCTGCAAACTCGTGCAATATGTCCCATCTTCCCGCATTGCCTGCATATTTTGTCTTTGGACCAGCAGTCCTTCTGGTCATGGTTAGTTCTGCCGCAGCGATAACATTTTGCAAATCCCCGTGTCATTTCATGGGTGCCGTATTCCTGTGGTTTTTGTTGAATTTCTGCAGCTCCCCTGGCTGCTGCTTCATACGATACTGCCACGCTGAAAGCCTTATCTAGCGTCAGCTCTTTCTCTGCGAGTAACTTCTTCTGTGTTCCTTCACTCAGGAGTCCACAGACAAATTTGTCCCGTAGGGTATCTGCCAGTCCTGGCAGTGCTTTGATAGCTTGCGTAGTTCCGTAAGACACTCAGCATTGCTCTCATCTTTGTGCTGAGTTCTCCTGTGGAATTTAAATCTTTCTGCTATCAACAGCGGTGCAGGGTTTAGGTGTTCCTGTAGGACAGCAACAATTTCGTTAAAACTCTTCGCCTTCGGTTTGGCTGGAGTAATCAGGTCCCGCAATAGGCCATACGTTCTAGTGCCCATTAAGTTTAGCAATATCGATGCCTTTTTCTCCTCCGCTATTTCGTTTGCCTCGAAATATACCTCGACTCTTTCCACATACGTGGTCCAGTCCTCTATTGTATTATCAAAAGCAGTGATACAGCCAGTCTTCGGCATCTTGCAAATTTAAAATGGCACCTCCCGCGCTTTGCCTTCTTCCCCGATTTAACAAAATGGCGCCTCCCGCGTTTTGCCTTCTTCCCCGCTGTTGTTAGCGCTGCTTTCCAAGGGTTTCTTGCGCGTTTAATATTTTTTTTTATTATTTTCCCATCGTGGAGCTGACCCTCTGGGACACTTCCCTCCCTCTTCTTAGGTCCGAACACTGCCCGGCTTCGAAGCACCCTCTCTCTCTCTCTTTGCTTCCCGACTCGCTGCCCGGCCCTGTTACAGAGCCACCCGATCGAGCTCTAGCCCGCCGCAGCCCAGGAAGGATCAGTGCACTACCTGCCACCAGCCCGATTAGCTGGGAAACAACAGACTGGGGAACCAAGCCTGGCTCTTGACAGTCTCTCCTGCACGTTTTCAATCCGACGATTTGGAGGGCAGTTGCCCACGGTCGACGCCCGTTTCTCGAGTTTCTTTGGATTCTATTTTTTTCTTTCTTCTGGCTTCGACCTTCAAAAACGTCGTCTGAGGTGCTGCCGAGTTGCAGGTAAGTTCGTTTCTTACTCGTCGCCAGTATTACGTCCGTGAATAATTGAGACACGAACTGCAGGAGTGGAACAAAATAAGTCTTTACTGGTGGAAGTCAATAGTGAAACTAAAAACACAGAGGCTCACTAGCGCCTTTTATACAGGGGTGGTCACTGCCGGTACTGCAGTCTGAGACCAGTTATTCTCTTAAAGGTACATACACAACACCTGTATCATTCCCAAACTAACCCGAATATCCCACTCTCTCCCAATAGCATTGTGTCAATCCCAAATTAATCCCAATTCACCCTGTCTCCCATTCACCCTGTATCAATTCAAAACTAATCCGACTGCCCCGCTCTATCCACATAGCCCTGTATCAATCCCAAACAAATCCCACTGCCCTGCTCGATCCCCATAGCCCTGTATCAATCCCAAACTCAGCCCATTGACATACTGTCTTCCCATAGCCCTGTAAAAATCCCAATATAATAACACAGCCCCGCACACTCCCTGTAGCCATGTATTAATCCCAAACTAATGCCACTGCCCCGCTCTCTCCCCATACACCTGTATTTATCCCAAACTAATATCATTGCCTGGCTCTCTCCCCATAGCCCCGTATCAATCCCAAACTAATGCCACTGCCCCGCACTCTCCCTATAGCCCTGTATGAATCCCAAACTAATCCCAACTGCTCCGCTCTCTCCCAATAGCCCTGTATCAATCCCAAACTGATCCAATTGCCCCGTGCTGTCCCCTTAGCACTGAATCAATCGCAAACTAATACAACTGCCCCGCTCTCTCCCCATTGCCCTGTATCAATCCCAAACTAATGCCACTGCCCCGCATTCTATCTATAGCCCCGTATGAATCTCAAACTAATCCCAAATGCTCCGCTCTCTCCCAATAGCCCTGTATCAATCCCAAACTAATCCCACTGCCCACTCTCTCCCCATAGTCCTGTATCAATCCCAAATTAATCCCACTGCCCCGCTCTCTCCCAGTAGCAATGTATCAATCCCAAACTAATCCCACGGCCCAGCATTCCCCATAGCCCTGTATCAATCCCAAAATAATCCAACTATCCTGCTCTGTCCCAATAGCCCTGTATCAATCCCAAAATAATCCCATTAACCCATTCTCTCCCATTCGCCCTGTATCAATGTCAAACTAATCCCACAGCTCCGCTCTCTCCCAATAGCTCTGCATCAATCGCAAACTAATCCCACTGCCCAGCTCTCTCCCCATAGCCCAGTACCTTTCCAATACTAAATACACTGCCCCGCTCTCAGCCCATAGCCCTGTATCAAAACCAAACTAATCCCACTGCCCAGCAATCCCCATAGCCCTGTATCAATCCCAAAATAATCCTACTCCCCCGCGCTTTCCCAATGGCCGCGTATCAATCCCAAACTAATCCCACTGCCCCGCTCTCTTCCAATAGCCCTGTATTAAACCCAAACTAATCCCACTTCCCCGCGCTCTCCCCATAGCCCTATATCAATCCCAAACTAATCCCATTGCCCCGCGCTGTCTCCGTAGCCCTGTATCAATCCCAATTAATCCCACTGCCCCGCTCTCTCCCGTTAATCCTGTATCAATCCCAAACTAATCCCACTACCCCGCTCTATCCCATTAGCCCTGCATCAATCCCAATTAACCCCACTATCCTGCTCTCTCCCCATAGTCCTATATCAATCCCAAACTAATCCCACTGCCCCGCTCTCTCCCGTTAGCCCTGTATCAATCCCAAACTAATCCCACTGCCCCGCTCTCTCACAGTAGCCCTGTATCAATGCCAAACTAATCCCACTGCCCCGCTCTCCCCCCATAGTCCTGTATCAATCCCAAAATAATTCCACTGCCCCACTCTCAATAGCATTTTGTCAATCCCAAAATAATCCCACTACCCAGCTCTTTCCCATTCACCCTGTATCAATCCCAAACTAATCCTACTCCCCCACTCTCCCCCATAGCGCTGTACCAATCCCAACTAATCCCACTGCCCCACTCTATCCCAATAGCCCTGCATTAAACACAAAATTATTTCACTGCCCCTCGCTCACACCATAGCCCTGTATCAATCCCAAATTAATCGCACTGCCCTGCTCTCTCCCATTGACCTGTAACAATCCCAAATTACTCTGACTATTTCACTCTCTCCCTATAACCCTGTATCAATGTCAAACTGATCCCACTGCCCCGCTCTCACCCCATAGCCCTGTGTCAATCCCAAACTGATCCCACTGCCCCGCTCTCTCCCAATACCCCTGTATCAATCTCAAATTAATCCCACTGACCCGTGCTATCCCCATAGACCTGTATCAATCCAAAAAAAATTTCACTGCCCTGCTGTCGCCCAATAGCCCTGTATCAATCCAAACTATTCCCACTCCTCCACTCACTCACAATAGCCCTGTATCAATCCCCCAAAAAATCCCATTGCCCCACAATCTCGTATAGCCACGTATGAATCCCAAAATAATTCCACTGCCCCACATACTCCCCATAGCACTGTATCAATCCCAAACTGATCCTACAGACCCCTCTCTCCCCATAGCCCTGTATCACTGCTAAAGTAATCCCACTGCCCCGCTCTCAGCCCATAGCCATGTGTCAATCCCAAACTAATGCCACTGCCCCGCTCTCTCCCAATAGCACAGTATCAAACCCAAACTAATCCCACTGCCCCGCTCTCTCCCCATAGCCCGGTACCTATCCCAAACTAATCCCACTGCCCCACTCTCTCCCAATAGCCCTGTATCAATCCCAAATTAATCCTACTGCCATCTCTCTCCCCATAGCCCTGTACCAATCCAAAATAATTCCACTGCCCGCTATATTCCCATAGCCCTGTATCAATCCCAAACTAATCCCACTGCCCCGCTCTCTCCCAATAGCCCTGTATCAAACCCAAACTAATCCCACTTCCCCGCGCTCTCCCCATAGCCCTATATCAATCCCAAACTAATCCCATTGCCCCGCGCTGTCTCCGTAGCCCTGTATCAATCCCAATTAATCCCTCTGCCCCGCTCTCTCCCGTTAACCCTGTATCAATCCCAAACTAATCCCACTACCCCGCTCTCTCCCGTTAGCCCTGTATCAATCCCAATTAATCCCACTATCCTGCTCTCTCCCCATAGTCCTATATCAATCCCAAACTAATCCCACTGCCCCGCTCTCTCCCGTTAGCCCTGTATCAATCCCAAACTAATCCCACTGCCCCGCTCTCTCACAGTAGCCCTGTATCAATCCCAAACTAATCCCACTGCCCCGCTCTCCCCCCATAGCCCTGTATCAATCCCAAAATAATTCCACTGCCCCACTCTCAATAGCATTTTGTCAATCCCAAAATAATCCCACTACCCAGCTCTCTCCCATTCACCCTGTATCAATCCCAAACTAATCCTACTCCCCCACTCTCCCCCATAGCGCTGTACCAATCCCAACTAATCCCACTGCCCCACTCTATCCCAATAGTCCTGCATTAACACAAAATTATTTCACTGCCCCTCGCTCACACCATAGCCCTGTATCAATCCCAAATTAATCGCACTGCCCCGCTCTCTCCCATTGACCTGTAACAATCCCAAATTACTCTGACTATTTCACTCTCTCCCTATAACCCTGTATCAATGTCAAACTGATCCCACTGCCCCGCTCTCACCCCATAGCCCTGTGTCAATCCCAAACTGATCCCACTGCCCCGCTCTCTCCCAATACCCCTGTATCAATCTCAAATTAATCCCACTGACCCGTGCTATCCCCATAGACCTGTATCAATCCAAAAAAAAATTCACTGCCCTGCTGTCGCCCAATAGCCCTGTATCAATCCAAACTATTCCCACTCCTCCACTCGCTCACAATAGCCCTGTATCAATCCCCAAAAAAATCCCATTGCCCCACAATCTCATCTAGCCACGTATGAATCCCAAAATAATTCCACTGCCCCACATACTCCCCATAGCACTGTATCAATCCCAAACTGATCCCACAGACCCCTCTCTCCACATAGCCCTGTATCACTGCTAAAGTAATCCCACTGCCCCGCTCTCAGCCCATAGCCATGTGCCAATCCCAAACTAATGCCACTGCCCCGCTCTCTCCCAATAGCACAGTATCAAACCCAAACTAATCCCACTGCCCCGCTCTCTCCCCATAGCCCGGTACCTATCCCAAACTAATCCCACTGCCCCACTCTCTCCCAATAGCCCTGTATCAATCCCAAATTAATCCTACTGCCATCTCTCTCCCCATAGCCCTGTACCAATCCAAAATAATTCCACTGCCCGCTATATTCCCATAGCCCTGTATCAAACCCAAACTAATCCCACTTCCCCGCGCTCTCCCCATAGCCCTATATCAATCCCAAACTAATCCCATTGCCCCGTGCTGTCTCCGTAGCCCTGTATCAATCCCAATTAATCCCACTGCCCCGCTCTCTCCCGTTAACCCTGTATCAATCCCAAACTAATCCCACTACCCCGCTCTAACCCGTTAGCCCTGTATCAATCCCAATTAATCCCACTATCCTGCTCTCTCCCCATAGTCCTATATCAATCCCAAACTAATCCCACTGTCCCGCTCTCTCCCGTTAGCCCTGTATCAATCCCAAATTAATCCCACTGCCCCGCTCTCTCACTGTAGCCCTGTATCAATCCCAAACTAATCCCACTGCCCCGCTCTCTCCCCATAGTCCTGTATCAATCCCAAAATTATCCCACTGCCCTGCTATCTCCCCATAGCCAAGTATCAATCCCAAACTAATCCAACTGCCCCCTCTCTCCCCATAGCCCTGTACCAATCCCAAAATAATCCTACTGCCCCGCTCTCTCCCAATAACCCTGTATCAATCCCAAACTAATCCTACTCCCCCGCTCTCTCCCAATAGCCCTGTATCAATCCCAAACTAATCCTACTCCACCACTCTCTCCCAATAGCCCTGTATCAAACCAAAATAATTCCACTGCCCCACTCTCAATAGCATTTTGTCAATCCCAAAATAATCCCACTACCCAGCTCTCTCCCATTCACCCTGTATCAATCCCAAACTAATCCTACCCCCCCACTCTCCCCCATAGCGCTGTCCCAATCCCAACTAATCCCACTGCCCAACTATCTCTCAATAGCAATTTGTCAATCCCAAAATAATCCCACTACCCAGCTGTCTCCCATTCACCCTGTATCAAACCCAAACTAATCCTACTCCCCCTCTCACCCCCATAGCCCTGTACCAATCCCAAACTGATCCCACTGCCCCGTTCTATCCCAATAGCCCTGAATCAAACACAAACTTATTTCTCTGCCCCGCGCTCACACCATAGCCCTGTATCAATCCCAAATTAATCCCACTGCCCCGGTCTCTCCCATTGACCTGTAGCAATCCCAAATTACTCCTACTGTTCCACTCTCTCCCCATAATCCTGTATCAATCCCAAGCTAATCACACTGCCCTGCACTATCCCTATAGCCCTGTATCAATCCCAAACTGATCCCACTGCCCCGCTCTCACCCCATAGCCCTGTGTCAATCCCAAACTGATCCCACTGCCCCGCTCTCTCCCAATAGCCATGTATCAATATCAAACTAATCCCACTGCCCCGCGTTATCCCCATAGACCTGTATCAATCCCAAAAAAAATCCCATTGCCCCACACTCTCGTAAAGCCATGTATGAATCCCAAAATAATTCCACTGCCCCGCACACTCCCCATAGCACTGTATCAATCCCAAACTGATCCCACAGACCCCTCTCTCCCCATAGCCCTGTATCAATCCCAAACTGATCCCACAGACCCCCTCTCTCCCCATAGCCCTGTATCAATCCTTAAGTGATCACACTGCCCCGCTCTCTCCCAATATCCCTGTGTCAATCCCAAACTAATCCCACTGCCCTGCTCTCGCCCAATAGTCCTATATCAATCCCAAACTAATCTCAACTACTCCACTCTCTCCCCATAGCCCTGTACCAATCCCAAACTAATCCCACTGCCTCCCTCTCTCTCCATAGCCCGGTATCAATTCCAAACTAATTTCAATGCCCCACTCTCTCCCTATAGCCTTGTATCAATCCCAAACTAATCTGACTACACCGCTCTCTCCCCATAGACCTGTATCAATCCCAAATAATCCCACTGCCCCGCTCTATTCCCATAGTGCTGTATCAATCCCAAAATAATCCCACGGTCCCGCACACTCCCGATAGCCCTGTATCAATCCCAAATTAATCCCATTGCCCCACTCTCTTCCATAGCTCTGTATCAATCCCAAACTAATTTCATTGCCCCGCTCTCTCCCGATAGCCCTGTATCAATCCCAAACTAATTCCATTGCCCCGCACTGCCACCGTAGCACTGAATCAATCCCAAAATAATCCCACTGCCCTGCGCTCTATCCATAGCCCTGTATCAATCCCAAACTAAATCCACTGCCCCACTCTCCCCCCATAACCCTGTATCAATCCCAAACTAATCGAATTGCCCCCTCTCTCCCCATAGCCCTGTACCAATCCCAAACTAATCCCACTGCCCCGCTCTCCCCCCATAACCCTGTATCAATCCCAAACTAATCCTACTCCCCCACTTTCTCCTAATAACCCTGTATCAATCCCCAAATAATCCCACTGCCCCACTCTCTCTCAATAGCATTCTGTCAATCCCAAAATTATCACACTACCCAGCTCTCTCCCATTCACCCTGTATCAATCCCAAACTAATCCTACTCCCCCACTCTCCCCCATAGCGCTGTACCAATCCCAACTAATCCCACTGCCCCACTCTATCCCAATAGTCCTGCATTAAACACAAAATTATTTCACTGCCCCTCGCTCACACCATAGCCCTGTATCAATCCCAAATTAATCGCACTGCCCCGCTCTCTCCCATTGACCTGTAACAATCCCAAATTACTCTGACTATTTCACTCTCTCCCTATAACCCTGTATCAATGTCAAACTGATCCCACTGCCCCGCTCTCACCCCATAGCCCTGTGTCAATCCCAAACTGATCCCACTGCCCCGCTCTCTCCCAATACCCCTGTATCAATCTCAAATTAATCCCACTGACCCGTGCTATCCCCATAGACCTGTATCAATCCAAAAAAAAATTCACTGCCCTGCTGTCGCCCAATAGCCCTGTATCAATCCAAACTATTCCCACTCCTCCACTCGCTCACAATAGCCCTGTATCAATCCCCAAAAAAATCCCATTGCCCCACAATCTCATCTAGCCACGTATGAATCCCAAAATAATTCCACTGCCCCACATACTCCCCATAGCACTGTATCAATCCCAAACTGATCCCACAGACCCCTCTCTCCACATAGCCCTGTATCACTGCTAAAGTAATCCCACTGCCCCGCTCTCAGCCCATAGCCATGTGCCAATCCCAAACTAATGCCACTGCCCCGCTCTCTCCCAATAGCACAGTATCAAACCCAAACTAATCCCACTGCCCCGCTCTCTCCCCATAGCCCGGTACCTATCCCAAACTAATCCCACTGCCCCACTCTCTCCCAATAGCCCTGTATCAATCCCAAATTAATCCTACTGCCATCTCTCTCCCCATAGCCCTGTACCAATCCAAAATAATTCCACTGCCCGCTATATTCCCATAGCCCTGTATCAAACCCAAACTAATCCCACTTCCCCGCGCTCTCCCCATAGCCCTATATCAATCCCAAACTAATCCCATTGCCCCGTGCTGTCTCCGTAGCCCTGTATCAATCCCAATTAATCCCACTGCCCCGCTCTCTCCCGTTAACCCTGTATCAATCCCAAACTAATCCCACTACCCCGCTCTAACCCGTTAGCCCTGTATCAATCCCAATTAATCCCACTATCCTGCTCTCTCCCCATAGTCCTATATCAATCCCAAACTAATCCCACTGTCCCGCTCTCTCCCGTTAGCCCTGTATCAATCCCAAATTAATCCCACTGCCCCGCTCTCTCACTGTAGCCCTGTATCAATCCCAAACTAATCCCACTGCCCCGCTCTCTCCCCATAGTCCTGTATCAATCCCAAAATTATCCCACTGCCCTGCTATCTCCCCATAGCCAAGTATCAATCCCAAACTAATCCAACTGCCCCCTCTCTCCCCATAGCCCTGTACCAATCCCAAAATAATCCTACTGCCCCGCTCTCTCCCAATAACCCTGTATCAATCCCAAACTAATCCTACTCCCCCGCTCTCTCCCAATAGCCCTGTATCAATCCCAAACTAATCCTACTCCACCACTCTCTCCCAATAGCCCTGTATCAAACCAAAATAATTCCACTGCCCCACTCTCAATAGCATTTTGTCAATCCCAAAATAATCCCACTACCCAGCTCTCTCCCATTCACCCTGTATCAATCCCAAACTAATCCTACCCCCCCACTCTCCCCCATAGCGCTGTCCCAATCCCAACTAATCCCACTGCCCAACTATCTCTCAATAGCAATTTGTCAATCCCAAAATAATCCCACTACCCAGCTGTCTCCCATTCACCCTGTATCAAACCCAAACTAATCCTACTCCCCCTCTCACCCCCATAGCCCTGTACCAATCCCAAACTGATCCCACTGCCCCGTTCTATCCCAATAGCCCTGAATCAAACACAAACTTATTTCTCTGCCCCGCGCTCACACCATAGCCCTGTATCAATCCCAAATTAATCCCACTGCCCCGGTCTCTCCCATTGACCTGTAGCAATCCCAAATTACTCCTACTGTTCCACTCTCTCCCCATAATCCTGTATCAATCCCAAGCTAATCACACTGCCCTGCACTATCCCTATAGCCCTGTATCAATCCCAAACTGATCCCACTGCCCCGCTCTCACCCCATAGCCCTGTGTCAATCCCAAACTGATCCCACTGCCCCGCTCTCTCCCAATAGCCATGTATCAATATCAAACTAATCCCACTGCCCCGCGTTATCCCCATAGACCTGTATCAATCCCAAAAAAAATCCCATTGCCCCACACTCTCGTAAAGCCATGTATGAATCCCAAAATAATTCCACTGCCCCGCACACTCCCCATAGCACTGTATCAATCCCAAACTGATCCCACAGACCCCTCTCTCCCCATAGCCCTGTATCAATCCCAAACTGATCCCACAGACCCCCTCTCTCCCCATAGCCCTGTATCAATCCTTAAGTGATCACACTGCCCCGCTCTCTCCCAATATCCCTGTGTCAATCCCAAACTAATCCCACTGCCCTGCTCTCGCCCAATAGTCCTATATCAATCCCAAACTAATCTCAACTACTCCACTCTCTCCCCATAGCCCTGTACCAATCCCAAACTAATCCCACTGCCTCCCTCTCTCTCCATAGCCCGGTATCAATTCCAAACTAATTTCAATGCCCCACTCTCTCCCTATAGCCTTGTATCAATCCCAAACTAATCTGACTACACCGCTCTCTCCCCATAGACCTGTATCAATCCCAAATAATCCCACTGCCCCGCTCTATTCCCATAGTGCTGTATCAATCCCAAAATAATCCCACGGTCCCGCACACTCCCGATAGCCCTGTATCAATCCCAAATTAATCCCATTGCCCCACTCTCTTCCATAGCTCTGTATCAATCCCAAACTAATTTCATTGCCCCGCTCTCTCCCGATAGCCCTGTATCAATCCCAAACTAATTCCATTGCCCCGCACTGCCACCGTAGCACTGAATCAATCCCAAAATAATCCCACTGCCCTGCGCTCTATCCATAGCCCTGTATCAATCCCAAACTAAATCCACTGCCCCACTCTCCCCCCATAACCCTGTATCAATCCCAAACTAATCGAATTGCCCCCTCTCTCCCCATAGCCCTGTACCAATCCCAAACTAATCCCACTGCCCCGCTCTCCCCCCATAACCCTGTATCAATCCCAAACTAATCCTACTCCCCCACTTTCTCCTAATAACCCTGTATCAATCCCCAAATAATCCCACTGCCCCACTCTCTCTCAATAGCATTCTGTCAATCCCAAAATTATCACACTACCCAGCTCTCTCCCATTCACCCTGTATCAATCCCAAACTAATCCTACTCCCCCACTCTCCCCCATAGCCCTGTACCAATCCCAAATTAATCCCACTGCCCCACGCTATCCCCATAGACCTGTATCAATCCAAAACGAATTTCACTGCCCTGCTGTCGCCCAATAGCCCTGTACCAACCCCAAACTATTCCCACTCCCCCACTCACTCACAATAGCCCTGTATCAATCCCAAAAAAAATCCAATTGCCCCACACTCTCGTATAGCCACGTGTGAATCCCAAAATAATTCCACTGCCCCACACACTCCCCATAGCACTGTATCAATCCCAAACTGATCCCACAGACCCCTCTCTCCCATAGCCCTGTATCAATCCCAAACTGATCCCTCAGCCCCCCTCTCTCCCCCTAGCTCTGTATCAATCCCAAAGTGATCCCACTACACCGCTCCCACCCCATAGCCATGTGTCAATCCCAAACGAATGCCGCTGCCCCGCTCTCTCCCAATAGCACAGTATCCAACCCAAACAAATCCCACTGCCCTGCTCTCTCCCAATAGCCCGGTACCAATCCCAAACTAATCCCACTGCCCCGCTCACCCCCAATATCCCTCTATCAATCCCAAATTAATCCCACTGCTCCGCTGACTCCCCATAGCCCTGTATCAATCCCAAACTAATCTCAACTACTCCACTCTCGCCCCATAGCCCTGTACCAATCCCAATCTAATGCCACTGCCCCGCTCTCTCCAAATAGCCCTGTATCAATCCCAAACTAATCCCACTGCCTCACTCTCTCTCCATAGCCCGGTATAACTTCCAAACTAATTTCAATGCCCCACTCTCTCCCAATAGCCCTGTATCAATCCCAAACTAATCCTACTGCCACCTCTCTCCCCATAGACCTGTATCAATCCCAAAAAGTCCCACTACCCTGCTCTATTCCCATAGCCCTGTAACAATCCCAAACTAATCTGACTGCCCCGCTTGCTCCCCATAGCCCTGTCTCAATCTAAATCTAATCCCACTGCCCCGCTCTCAGCATATAGCCCTGTACCTCTCCCAAACTAATCCCACTGCTCTGCTCTCTCCCCATAGCCCTGTATCAATCCCAAACTAATCCCACTGCCCCGCTCTCTCCCCATAGCCCTGTATCAATCCCAAACAAATCCCACTGCCCCCGCTCTCCCCATAGCCCTGTATCAATCCCAAACTAGTGCCATTGCCCCGCGCTCTCCCAATAGCCCAGTACCAATCCCAAACTAATACCTCTGCCAAGCACTCCCCATAGCCCTGTATGAATCCCAAAATAATCCTACTCCCCCGCTCTCTCCCAATAGCCCTGTATCAATCCCAAACTAATCATACTCCCCCACTCTCTCCCAATAGCCCTGTATCAATCCCAAAATAATCCCACTGCCCAACTATCTCTCAATAGCAATTTGTCAATCCCAAAATAATCCCACTACCCAGCTGTCTCCCATTCACCCTGTATCAAACCCAAACTAATCCTACTCCCCCTCTCACCCCCATAGCCCTGTACCAATCCCAAACTGATCCCACTGCCCCGTTCTATCCCAATAGCCCTGAATCAAACACAAACTTATTTCTCTGCCCCGCGCTCACACCATAGCCCTGTATCAATCCCAAATTAATCCCACTGCCCCGGTCTCTCCCATTGACCTGTAGCAATCCCAAATTACTCCTACTGTTCCACTCTCTCCCCATAATCCTGCATCAATCCCAAGCTAATCACACTGCCCTGCACTATCCCTATAGCCCTGTATCAATCCCAAACTGATCCCACTGCCCCGCTCTCTCCCAATAGCCATGTATCAATATCAAACTAATCCCACTGCCCCGCGTTATCCCCATAGACCTGTATCAATCCCAAAAAAAATCCCATTGCCCCACACTCTCGTAAAGCCATGTATGAATCCCAAAATAATTCCACTGCCCCGCACACTCCCCATAGCACTGTATCAATCCCAAACTGATCCCACAGACCCCTCTCTCCCCATAGCCCTGTATCAATCCCAAACTGATCCCACAGACCCCCTCTCTCCCCATAGCCCTGTATCAATCCTTAAGTGATCACACTGCCCCGCTCTCTCCCAATAGCCCTGTGTCAATCCCAAACTAATCCCACTGCCCTGCTCTCGCCCAATAGTCCTATATCAATCCCAAAATAATCCTACACCCCTGCTCTCTCCCAATAGCCCTGTGTCAATCCCAAAATAATCCCACTGCCCTGCTCTCGCCCAATAGTCCTATATCAATCCCAAAATAATCCTACACCCCTGCTCTCTCCCAATAGCCCTATATCAATCCCAAACTAATTCTACTGCCACCTCTCTCCCCATAGCCCTGTACCAATCCCAAACTAATCCCAATGCTCTGCTCTCTACCCATAGAGTATCAATCTCAAAACAATTTCACTGCCCCTCCCTCTCCCTATAACCTGGTATCAATCCCAAACTAATCCGACTACACCTCTCTCCCCATAGACCTGTATCAATCCCAAATAATCCCACTGCCCTGCTATATTCCCATAGCCCTGTATCAATCCCAAACTAATCCCACTGCCCAGCTGTCTCATCATAGCCATGTATCAATCCCAAACAGATCCCACTGCCCCGCTCTCTCATCATAGCCATGTATCAATCCCAAACAGATCCCACTGCCCTGCACTATACCTATAGCTCTGTAACAATCCCAAACTAATCCCACTGCCTTGCACTATGCCTAAAGCCCTGTATCAATCCCAAAATAATCCTACTCCCCCGCTCTCTCCCAATAGCCCTGTATCAATCCCAAACTAATTTCACTACCCCGCTCTCTCCCAGTAGCCCTGCATCAATCCCAATCTAATACAACTGCCCTGCTCTTTCACCATACCCTGTATCAATCCCAAATTATTCCTACTATTCCACTCTATCCCCATAGCCCTGTATCATTCCAAAATTAATCGCACTGCCCCGCTCTCTCCCATTGACCTGTAAAAATCCCAAACTAATCCCACTGCCCCGCACTCGCCCCATCGCCCTGCAACAGCCCCAAACAAATCCCACTGCCCTGCACTATCGCTATAGCTCTGTATCAATCCCAAACTAATCCCACTGCCCCGCACTCGCCCCATCGCCCTGCATCAGCCCCAAACAAATCCCACTGCCCTGCACTATCCCTATAGCTCTGTATCAATCCCAAACTAATCCCACTGCCCTGCACTATGCCTATAGCCCTGTATCAATCCCAAAATAATTCCACTGCCCCGCTCTCTCCCCATCGACCTGTATCCATCCCAAAGTAATCTCAACTGCTTCGCTCTCTCCCCATAGCCCTGTATCAATCCCAAACTAATCCCACTGCGCCACTCTCGCCCCATAGCCATGTATCAATCCCAAACTAATGCCACTGCCCCGCACTCAGCCCATAGCCCTGTATCAATCCCAAAATAATCCTACTCCCCCCTCTCTCCCAATAGCCCTGTATCAGTCCCAAACTAATCCCACTACCCCGCTCTCCCAGTAGCCCTGCATCAATCCCAATCAAATCCGACTGCCCTGTTCTCTCGCCATAGCCCTGTACCAATCCCAAACTAATCCCACTGCCCCGCTCTCTCCAAATATCCCTGTATCAATCCTAAACTAATCCCACAGCCCCGCTCTCATGCAATAGCCCTGTATCAATCTCAAACTAATTTCACTACCCCGTGCTCTCCCCATAGACCTGTATCAATCCAAAACTAATTTCACTGGCCTGCTCTTTCCCAATAGCCCTGTATCAATCCCAAATTAATCCCACTGCCCCACTCTCTCACAATAGCCCTGTATCAATCCCAAAAGAAATCCCATTGCCCCGCAATCTCATTTAGCCCTGTATGAATCCCAAATTAATCCCACTGCCCCGCTGTCTCCCCATAGCCCTGTATCAATCCCAAACTAATCTCACCTGCTCCGCTCTCTCCCCATAGCATTGTATCAATCCCAAACAGGTCCCACAGCCACACTCACTCCCCATAGCCCTGTATCAATCCCAAATTAATCCCACTGCCCCACATTCTCCCAATAGTCCTGTATGAATCTCAAACTATTCCCAACTGCCCCGCTCTCTCACCATATCTTTGTATCAATCCCAAACTAATGCAACTTCCCCGCACTCTCCCTATAGCCCCGTATGAATCTCAAACTAATCCCACTGATCCGCTCTCTCCCCATAGACCTGCATCCATCCCAAAGTAATTTCAACTGCCCGCTCTCTCATCATAGCCATGTATCAATCCCAAACTGATCCCACTGCCCAGCTCTCTCCCCATAGCCCTGTATCATTCCAATATGAAATCCACTGCCCCGCTCTCAACCCATAGCCCTGTAACAAACCCAAACTAATCCCACTGCCCAGCACTCCCCCTAGCCCTGTATCAATCCCAAAATAACCCTACTCCCCTGCTCTCTCCCAATAGCCCTGTACCAATCCCAAACAAATCACACTGCCCCGCGCTCTCCCCAAAGCCATGTACCAATCCCAAACTAATCCCACTGCCCCACTCTCACCCCATAGCCCTGTATCAACCCAAACTAATCCCACAGCCCCGCTCTCTCCCAATATCCCTGTATCAATTTCTAAGTAATTTCACTGCCCCGCGCTCTCCCCACAGACCTGTATCACTCCAAAACTAATTTCACTGGCCTGCTCTTTCCCAATAGCCCTGTATGAATCCCAAACTAATCTCACTGCCCCACTCTCTCACAATTGCCCTGTATCAATCCCCCAAAAAATCCCATTGCCCCGCACGCTCGTATAGCCCCGTATGAATCCCAAAATAATTCCACTGCCCTGCTCACTCCCCATAGACCTGTATCAATCCCAAACTGATCCCATAGCCCCACTCACTCCCCATAGCCCGGTATCAATCCCAAATTATTCCCACTGCCCCACTCTCTCCCCATAGCCCTGTATCAAACCCAAACTAATCTGAACTCCACCGCTCTCTCCCCATAGCCCTGTATCAATCCCAAACTAATGCCACTGCCCCGCACTCTCCCTATAGCCCCGTATGAATCTCCAACAAATCCCACTGACCCGCTCTCTTCCCATAGCCCTGTATCAATTCCAAACTAATCACACTGCCCCCTCTCTCCATATAGCCCTGTATCAATCCCGAACTAATCCCACTGCCCCCTCTCTCCCCATAGCCCTGAATCAATCCCAAACTAATCCCACTGCCCCCTCTCTCCCCATAGCCCTGTATCAATCCCAAACTAATCCCACTGCGCTGCTCTCTCCCCATAGCCCTGTATCAATCCCAAACTAATCCCACTGCCCCGCTCTCTCCCCATAGCCGTGTGTCAATCCCAAACTAATGCCACTGCCCGCTCTCTGCCCATAGCCTTTATCAATCCCAAACTAATCCCACTGCCCGCTCTCTCCCAATATCCCTGTATCAATCCCAAACTAATCCCACTGCCCCGCTCTCTCACCATATCCCTGTATCAATCCCAAACTAATGCCACTACCCTGCACTCTACCTATAGCCCCATATGAACCTCAAACTAATCCCACTGATCCGCTCTCTCCCCATAGCCCTGTATCAATCCCAAACTAATCACACTGCCCGCTCTCTCCCCGTAGCCCGGTATCAATCCCAAACTAATGCCACTGCCCCTCTCTCCCCATAGCCCTGTATCAATCCCAAACAAATGCCACTACAAGAGTGCACAGGGTAGCAGCTACACCGGATAAGCATGTAAGGGGCGCCAGAGAGTGTTACAGATGTGGGAGGTCAGGTCATCAGCCATCTGACTGCTGGTGTAAAGACCTGACCTGTCGGAAATGTGAAAAGAAAGGACACATTGAACGTGTGTGTAAAGGGCAAAGCAAACAATCCTACACAGAGACACACAAAAACAAACAAGGAAACACATCCAACTGGCGTTCTAAAAAGAAAAACCTACACATGGTGAAACAAGAACAGGAAGACAGTGACACAGACTCTGATGGGGAGCTGAATCTCCATGTGTTAACGGTGAATGGAGGCTCATCAGGCTATGGAGTCACTCCACTACTAGAGGGAATACCGGTCAAAATGGAGCTGGATACGGGGGCCGCTGTCTCCTTGATCTCAGAGAAGCTATTCAAAGAAAAACTGAACCACCTACCACTGACGCCGGCCAAGCTCATCTTAAAGACCTACACTGGGGAAACAGTCCCAATGCTGGGTAAGACGGAGGTCAAGGTGGAGCTTAATGGACAAACCGTGATGCTGCCAGTTTACATGGTCAAGGATGACTATCCATCCCTGATGGGCAGGCCATGGTTGGAGAAAATTCATCTGGATTGGGAAACAGTGAATGCGGTGTCAGTCGAAGAGGTGGGGATAGCAGCAGTGGTGACAAAGCATACGGCTGTCTTTGACGGAGAATTGGGGAGTATGAAGGGGATTACGGTCAAACTCAAGGTGAAGCCTGACAGCCAGCCACGATTCCTGAAGGCCAGGAACGTTCCCTACGCCCTCAGACCAAAGGTGGAGGCTGACCTGGAGCATCTGGTCAAGATAGGGGTCCTGGTGCCGGTTTTGCACAGTGAGTGGGCCACGCCCGTGGTACCAGTGATGAAGAGTGATGGCGCGGTTCGCTTATGTGGAGATTTCAAAGTAACAGTGAATCCTGTGCTCTCAGCTGAACAGTACCCCCTCCCCATCATTGAAGATCTTTTCGCGGGTCTAGCAGGCGGTCAGAAGTTTAGCAAGATTGATCTATGCCAAGCCTACTTGCAGATGCATGTAGAAGAGGACTCACAGAAGTACCTCACCATCACCACCCACAAGGGCCTCTACAGGTACTGCTGCCTACCCTTTGGTATAACGTCAGCACCAGCTTTGTTTCAGCGGGCTATGGACCAGATCTTAAGCGGCATTCCAGGGGTACAATGTTATCTCGACGATATCCTTGTCACAGGAAAGGACGACAAGGAGCATCTGCAGAACCTGGCGAAGAGACTGGGAAGACTTGAAGAATATGGCTTACGCGTTCGCAAGGACAAATGCGAATTTTTCAAGCCATCAGTGGAGTACCTAGGCCATGTCATCGACGTGGACGGCCTACACACAGCACCGTCGAAAGTGAAAGCCATTGTCGATGTTCCTGCACCTACAAATGTCGGCCAGCTGCGGTCATTCTTAGGTCTCCTGAACTATTACGGAAAGTTTATTCCACAGCTGGCATCACTGTTGAAGCCATTACATGAGTTGCTGTGTCAGGGCAAGGCCTGGGCGTGGACGAAGGAGTGCGAAGCTGCATTCCAGAAAGCCAAAGCAGCTTTGACTGACCCCAGAGTGTTGACGCACTTTGACCCGTCGTTGCAGATTCAGCTGGCCTGTGACGCATCGCCTTATGGCGTCGGCGCGGTCGTGTCCCACATCTTTCCCTCTGGCGAAGAGAAGCTGATTGCATTCGCGTCAAGGTCCCTGAGCAAGGCGGAGGTGAAATACTCGCAGATCGAAAAAGAGGCTTTGGGCATCATCTTTGGAATCAAAAAGTTCCATCACTACTTGTTCGGAAGGAAATTCACCTTGCTGACGGATCATCGTCCTCTGACATCGATCTTTGGTCCACACACAGGAATACCCTCCCTGGCAGCGTGCAGGATGCAGCGGTGGGCGCTGATGTTAAGTGCTCACAATTACAACATCAAATACCGGAGGTCAGCAGCACATGGCAATGCGGACGGATTGTCAAGACTTCCGCTGCCTGTGCCCTCTGAAGGCTGTGAGCAGAAGATTTTCTACTTTGACATGGTGAGCAATGCCCCTGTCACGGCCCGGCAGGTCAAGAAAGAGACCAGAGTGGACCCTACGCTATCCAAGGTGCTGGATAGGGTGATGCGAGGAGACGGATCACGGGTGTCAGACGCACCACCTGAGCTCCTACCTTACCTGTCAAGAGGGAAGGAGTTGTCTGTCATGTCAGGACGCCTCCTTTGGGGCATGCGGGTGATCATACCACCAAAGCTGCGGAAACATGTCCTCAACGAGCTGCACTTGGGACATTGTGGTATTGTCCGGATGAAGGAGCTGGCACGAAGCTACTTCTGGTGGCCCGGTCTGGATTATGAAATTGAAGTTGAAGCGAAATCATACCCATCATGCGAGACAACCAGGGATATGCCAAGAGCAGCGCCACTGCATCCATGAGAATGGCCGGCGACACCGTGGCAATGGATCCATCTGGACTTCGCGGGACCAGTGGAAGGAGCGATGTTCCTGGTCGCGGTAGACTCCCATTCCAAATGGCCGGAGGTTGCAGTAATGTCCACTACCACTACGGAGAAAACCATCGAGACTCTGAGATGTTCGGGTGATTTGGTCTGCCGGAGCAGATCGTAACTGACAATGGAACACAGTTCACATCCCAGGAGATGGAGGAGTTCCTCGAGCAATGGAATCCAGCACACGTTCTCTGCGCCTTATCATCCATCCACAAATGGATTGGCGGAGAGATTTGTCAGAACGCTGAAATGCGCGTTGAAAGCTGCAAGAAGTGATGCTCCTCTAAAGCAGCGCCTGAATGCTTTCTTGCTTAAATACCGAAACATGTCTCATGCTACGACAGGAGCATCTCCTGCATACCTACTCATGGGAAGGCAGCTACGGACACGCCTTGACCTGCTGAGGCCAACATCCACAGAAGCAGTGGTGCACGCCAATCAGTAGGATCAAGTCAGTAGACGAGCTCAGAGGTCCAAAGAACGACACTTTGTGGTGGGGGACAAAGTCCTCGCGCGTAACTACACCACCCTGGAGCGGTGGGTCCCAGCTACGGTCATTCAAAAGACGGGCCCCGTTTCATACTGAGTCCGCACCGGAGATGACCGAACATGGAGACGGCATGTAGACCAGTTACTGCCAAGACAGTCGCCACAGGTAACCCAAGAAACAGAGGATCAAGGACCTGCTGGGGGCTCCAGCAGGGACTGGTCGTCCGACCCTGAGACGGTGGCACCATCCACTCTTGTGCCATCGAGGAAGGAAGCCATGCCTGCAGGGTCACGGGAGAGCCAGCCAGAGCCTGCTCCTGAGACTAGGCGTTACCCCCAAAGAGAAAGCCAGCCTCCGGATCGCCTTAGTTACAGTTAGTGCTAACCTGTGTGCATGGGGCAGAATAATCCCCAGGTTTAGCGGAATGTAGAGGCAGTCTACCCTCTCTTCCAAAGTTATAGTCATTTTCAGTTATTCTGTTTTGTGGACATTCTATTTTAAGGAGGAGGAAATATGTTGTGTATTATGAATGTGTATTAGAATTGTCCACAAGGGATACCGTAGTTGTCATTTGCAATGCACTATGGGAAATGTAGTGCATTGATTGAAGAAGCACATTGTAAATAAAATGGCCGTTAACTAAACTCTCCACCCCGGAGTCCTTCTTAATTGTTATATAGATAAGGGTATAAAACCCCTTGAGAGACAATATAAAACCCCTTGAGACACAACAATCCCAAATTAAGCCCACTGACCTACTCTCTTCCCATAGCCCATGTAAATCTCTAAATAATACCACAGCCCCGCACTCTCACTGTAGCCATGTATGAATCCCAAACTATTTCCACTGCCCCGCTCTCTCCCCATAGACCTGTATGAATCCCAAACTAATCCCATTGCCTGGCTCTCTCCCCATAGCCCTGTATCAATTCCAAAATAAGCCCACTCCCCCGCTCTCTCCCAATAGCCCTGCATCAATCCCAAACTAATCCCACTGCCTCACTCTCTCACCAAAGCCTGTATCAATCCCAAACTAATGCCACTCCCCTGCACTCTCCCTATAACCCCGTATGAATCCCAAAATAATCCCAACTGCTCCGCTCTCTCCCAATAGCCCTGTATCAATCACAAACTAATCCCACTGCCCCACTCCCCTCATAGCCCTGTATCAATCCCAAATTAATCCCACTGCCCCCTCTCTCCCCATAGCCCTGTACCAATCCCAAACTAATCCCACTGACCCGCTCTCTCCCCATAGCCCTGTATCAGTCCCAAACTGATCCCACTGCCCTGCTCTCTCACCATATCCCTGTATCAATCCCAAACTATTCACACTGCCCTGCTCTATCCCCATAGCCCTGTATCAATCCCAAACTAATCCCACTGCCCACTCTCCCCCCATAGTCCTGTATCAATCCCAAACTACTCCCACTGCCCCGCGCTCTCCGCATCACCCTGTATCAATCCCAAACTAATCCCACTGCCCCGTGCTGTCCCCGTAGCCCTGAATCAATCCCAAACTAATCCCACTGCCCGCTCTCTCCCAATAGTCCTGTATCAATCCCAAACTAATCCCCCTGCCCTGCACTCTCCCCATCACCCTGAATCAATCCCAAACTAATCTCACTGTCCCGCACTATCCCATAGCCCTGAATCAATCCCAAACTAATTTCCCTGCCCCGCTCTCTCCCCATATCCCTGTATCAATCCCAAAATAATCCCACTGCCCCGCTCTCTCCCAATAGTATTGTGTTAATCCCAAAATAATTCCAATACCCCGCTATCTCCCCATAGCCCTGTATCAATCCCAAACTAATTTCACTGCTCCGCACTCTCCCCATAGCCCTGTATCAATCCAAAACTAATCCCATGGTCCCGCTCTCTCCCAATAGCCCTTTATCAATCCCAAAATAATCCTAATCCCTCGCTACTCCCAGTAGCCCTGTATCAATCCAAAATTAATTTTACTGCCACACTCTCTCCCCATAGCCCTGTATCAATCCCAAACTAATCCCACTGCCCCACGCTCCCCATACCCTGTATCAATCCCAAACTAATCCCACTGCCCTGTTCTCTCCCCATAGCCCTGTATCAATCCCAAACTAATCCCACTGCTCCGCACTCTCCCTATAGCCCTGTATCAATCCCAAACTAATCCCACTGCTCCGCACTCCCCCTATAGCCTCGTATGAATCCAAAACTAATCCCACTGCCCTGCAATCTAATCATAGCCCTGTATCAATCTCAAACTAATCCCTCTGCCCCACTCTCTTCCCATAGCCCTGTATCAATCACAAACTAATCCCACTGCCTGGCTCCCTCTCATAACCCTGTATCAATCCCAAAATAATCCCATAGAAACATAGAAACATAGAAGATAGGAGCAGGAGTAGGCCATTCGGCCCCTCGAGCCTGTAATGATCAATAACATGTCATTCTAGAGTGGTACACTAGATGGAGCCGTAGAGCTGTATAGAGCTGTATATTTAGTTGTATGTTTTTAAGACTATACTACCCACGATGCACTAGGCTACCCACAAGGCAGTAGTCAAGATGGCTGCCTGCACGCAGAAGTACACATGCTGGATCTCTACAGATGCTGCACCTAGAGAACGTGTACTGAATAAATGACGAGCTAGAAGCTAGCTGTTCATAATAAGAATGTTTAGTTATTAATGAACATACCATGGTACCAGGCGTTGTGAAAATCTGCTAAACATTGTGAAATGCGACATGGAGTCTTTGAAGCCACCAGGAGGTTTGAATCTCATGGGAAATGTCGACTACAATTGGCGGGCTTTCAAACAACAATTCGAACTCTACATTGCTGCCATCGGGTTCGGTACAAAGCCAGACACAAGGAAAATAGCGTTGCTGCTTACGGTTGCAGGCCCACAGGCAATAGAGGTATTTAATACATTTGCATTTAATCCAGAGAACAGAGAAAATTTAGACGATGTGCTAAAGAAATTTGATACACATTGTTCTCCCAAAAAGAATGAAACCTATGAAAGATACGTGTTCCATTCAAGGACACAGCGGCAAAATGAGACTTTTGATAGCTTTGTGACCGATCTGAAACTGAAAGCACAGACATGTAATTTCTCTGAACTGAAAGCATCCACGATTCATGACCAGATTGTGTTTCGTATTCAGGATAAAAAGGTCAGGGAACATCTGTTGAGAGAAACCGAACTGACATTGGAAAATGCTGTGAAAATATGCCAAGCCAGTGAGCTAGCTCGACAGCATGCGAAGACTTTCAGTGAAATCAATAATGATGCAATTGTAGTAAGTGCTGCTGTCGGTGCTGTGTCCTACAAAGGGAAGAAACATGGGCAGAACAGAAATGAAAAGCAATCGGAGGAAGCAATGCCCAGCGTTTGGAAAAATATGCACAAAATGTCATGGAAAGAATCACTTTGCCAAACAATGCTTTTCAAAAGTAAAAACAAAGAAAGGGCAACGAGTTAATGTGATTGAGGACACTGATTTAAGTGAGACATTTTTTGTAGGAGTGGTGTCATGTGACAATATCAAAAAGGATACAGAAAATGTGCAGCCCTCAGATATGGACAATGCTGAACTTAACATCAATGCAGTAAAAGAGGACAAATGGATGATCCCACTGCAGATAAATGGAGCATTAGTTACATTGAAACTGGACACTGGGGCAAAAGCAAACTTAATCAGTATGAGTGACATTAAAAATATGAAAGAAAAGCCCAAAATACAAAAAAAGTCAGTACTACTGAAGAACTATAATGGACAGAAAATAGATAGCTTAGGTGTATGCAGACTTAAAGTGACAGTCAAAGACAAAGTGCATCATCTCATGTTTTCTGTTGTGGCTGAAGGACTTGATTCACTACTAGGTGACAAAGCTTGTGAAGACTTAGAACTGGTCAAGAGAGTCTACCGTATAAACTGTGCCATAAGCAGACCAGATGACTCAGTGGATTCTGTAGTGAGTAATTTCCAGGATGTGTTCAAAGGATTTGGAGTTCTACCATTCACTTACAAGATCCAGCTAAAGGAGGATGCTCAGCCAGTGGTACATGCTCCACGAAGAGTTCCAGCACCCCTGCGTGACCGGCTCAAGAAAGAACTGGACAGAATGACCACACTAGGAGTCATCAGGAAAGTCGAAGAGCCAACACACTGGGTTAACTCCATGGTATGTGTAAAGAAAAAGAACAATGATCTAAGAATATGCATGGATCCAAAGGACTTAAATGCAAACATAAAACGTGAACACTACCAGATTCCCAAGCGAGAAGAAATCACCAGTGAAATGTCAGGTGCCAGATACTTTACAAAGCTCGATGCCTCACAAGGATTTTGGCAACTAAAACTGGACGAAGAGAGCACCAAATACTGTACCTTCAACACACCATTTGGCAGGTATTGTTTCCTCAGAATGCCTTTCGGGATAATATCTGCATCTGAAATCTTTCATAGAGTGATGGAACACAAAATTGAAGGTCTGGAAGGAGTCCGGGTCTATGTTGATGACATCATCATCTGGGGCTCCACACTGAAAGAACACAATGAGCGACTGACTAAAGTGCTACAGAGCATACGCCGGAATGGACTGAAGCTCAACAAAGCCAAGTGTCAGTTTGGCGTCCAGGAAGTCACTTTCCTAGGAGATATTCTATCTGGTAAAGGAATAGAGCCAGATATGGAAAAAGTAAACGCCATACTCAAAATGCCCCGACCCACTGACAAAAAAGGAGTACTACGCATCATGGGGATGATAAACTTCATTGGAAAGTTCATTCCTAACTTGTCAGCCAAGACAGCCTGTCTGCGAGACCGGCTACATAAAACAAATGAGTTCGCATGGACAGAGAGACATGAGCAAGAGTGGATGAACCTCAAAACAGTGCTGACAACCACACCTGTACTCACTTTCTTTGACCCAACAAAGAGAATCAAAGTGTCAACGGATGCATCAAAAGATGGCCTAGGCGCGGTCTTGCTACAAGCAGAGGGTGAAGATTGGAAGCCTGTTGCCTATGCCTCCAGGTCTATGACTGATTCTGAGTGTCGATATGCCCAGATTGAAAAGGAATGTCTAGGCTTGGTAGTTGGACTAGAAAAGTTTCATGGCTACATATATGGACTTCCCACCTTCACAGTTGAGACAGACCACAGCCCACTGGTTGCCATCATTAAAAAAAATCTGAATGAAATGTCTCCAAGGATTCAATGACTCATGATGAAGCTGCAAAGATATGACTTTGAACTGATCTACACACCAGGCAAATACATAGTGTTAGCAGATGCACTATCCTGAGCACCCACAATGAGTCAAGTGAGCTCGACTGAAGAAGACGTGGATGTTCATGTGAGTATGGTCACTGCTGCGCTGCCCGTGTCAGACACAAAATCAAAGCATATAGCAGAAGAAACAGTAAAAGATACAGTATTACAAACAGTAATAGAGAACATTCATCATGGTTGGCCAAAATATTTTCACATAAGGTCAGAATTGAGTGTCGCAAGCGGACTATTACTAAAACATTTCGTTGTACTGCACTTGTGCACTAACAATGACAATAAAGTTGATTATTATTATTATTATTATTATTATTACTAGTCATTCCACAGGCTCTACATCAAGACATGCTCAAAAGGATTCATGAAGGACACCTCGGAATTGAAAAATGCAAAAGGAGAGCAAGAGACACTGTTTATTGGCCTGGCATAAATAAGGACATTGAGAACATGATAGGCAAATGTGAGACATGTCAGAAACACCAAAAGAAACAAACAAAGGAACCAATGATAGTAGCTGACTTACCAACAGCACCATGGCAAAAGGTTGGTATGGACCTCTTTCATTTGAATGGTAAAGAATATCTAATAGTGATTGACTACTATTCTAACTATCCTGAGATGGCGCTGCTCTCAAGCACCACAGCAAGCAGTGTCATAATGCATGTGAAATCCATCTTCGCCAGACATGGAATTCCCAGGATTGCCATTAGCGACAATGGTCTGTGCTTCAACTGTAAGGAGTGGCAACAGTTTGCAGCACATTATGACTTTCAGCACATCACATCCAGTCCTTTGTATGCTCAGTCAAATGGAAAGGCAGAGAAAGGTGTTCAAGTTCTCAAGCAGCTACTGAAGAAAGCGACAGAAAGCAAGTCTGATCCTTATCTCGCCCTGCTGAGCTACCGAGCCTCACCTTTAGACTGTGGTTCTTCACCTGCTGAACTACTAATGGTTCGCAAGTTGCGCACCACGCTACCCTGCTGTGCAAAAGAACAGCAAAGTAAGGAACTGAGACAGAGACTTCAACTGTTAAAGCTGAAACAGAAATCATACTATGACATGTCATCCAAAACTCTAAAACCATTGACAAGGGATGATGTTGTCAGGATTGAGGATCCAGATGCATGGAACAGGAAAGCTACAGTTCTTGAGGAAGTACGACCAAGGTCATACACTGTTAGAACTGAGGAAGGACAGATTCTCAGGATGAACCGCCGTTCCCTCCTGAAAACACAAGAAACTATCCAAGAGCAGATTGATGACAATGCCGCAACTGAATCTTGTCATTCACCACCAGAACAATCTCATGAAAACACATCAGACTTACCCGTGCTGAGAAGATCCACACGTGAAGTACAGAAGCCTGATAGACTTAATCTTTGAGTATAAAGTAAAGCTTTGAAAATGTATTGACTGTTGTGAAAATGTTTATGTTTATAGAGCACTAACAAGTGTTACTGATATCTTCTTTATCGTGTTTCTTGAAAGTTGATTGATATTGATTTTGTTAAACCTCAAAGGGGGATGTAATGATCAATAACATGTCATTCTAGAGTGGTACACTAGATGGAGCCGTAGAGCTGTATAGAGTTGTATTTAGTTGTATGTGTTTAAGACTACACTACCCACGATGCACTAGGCTACCCACAAGGCAGTAGTCAAGATGGCTGCCTGCACACAGAAGTACACATGCTGGATCTCTACAGATGCTGTACCTAGAGAACGTGTACTGAATAAATGACTAGCCAGAAGCTAGCTGTTCATAATAAGAATGTCTAGTTATTAATGAACATAACAGAGCCTGCTCCGCCATTCAATGAGATCATGGCTGATCATCCAAATTTAGTACCCTGTCACTGCCTTCTCCCCATATCCCTTGATCCCTTTAGCCTTCAGAAATATATCCAACTCCTTCTTGAATATATTTAATGAACTGGCCTCCACCGCCCTCTGTGGCAGAGAATTCCACAGGTTCACCACTCTCTGGGTGAAGAAATTCCTCCTCATCTCAGTCCAAAATGGCTTACCCCTTATCCTTAGACTGTGACCCCTGGTTCTGGACTCCCCAGCCATCAGGAACATCCTTCCTGCATCTAGTCTGTCCAGGCCTGACAGAATTTTAAAGGTTTCGATGAGATCCCCTCTCAATCTTCTAAACTCCAGTGAGTATAAGCCCAATCGACACAATCTCTCCTCATACATCATTCCTGCCATCCCAGGTATCAGCCTGGTGAATCTTCGCTGCACTCCTTCCATGGCAAGAACATCCTTCCTTAGATAAGGCAACCAAAACTGCACAAAATACTCAAGGTGCAGTCTCACCAAGGCCCTGTACAACTGCAGCAAGACATCCTTGTTCCTGTACTTGAACCCTCTTGCTACGAAGGCTAACATACCATTTGCCTTCTTAACCGACTGCTGCACCTGCATGCTTATAAAGTTTCAGCATAACATCTCTACTTTTGTACTCAATATCTCTGTTTATGAAACCCAAGATCCCATATACTTTCCTAACCACACTCTCAATATGTCCTGCCACCTTCAGAGACCTGTTCACATTAACTCCCAGGTTCTTCTGTCCCTGCACACCCTTTAAAACTGTGCCATTAGGTGTATATTGCCTCTCCCTGTTCCTTCTGCCAAAATGCATCATCTCACAATTCTCTGTATTAAATTCCACCTGCCACTTGTCTGTCAATTCTGCTGGTCTTTCTATGTCCTGTTGCAGTCAATTGGTATCATGCTCACTACCTGCCTCATCCCCAAGTTTGGTGTCATTTGCAAATTTAGAAATTCTACTTTGTATTCCAATATCCAGGTCATTTATATAGATCAATAAAGTAGTGGCCACAGCACTGACCCTTGGGGAACACTACTGTCTACCATCCTCCAGTCTGAAAAACAGACATTTACAACAACTCGCTGTTTTCTGTCCTTAGACTGAAAACATTGCTTGTACAGCCCAGGTACCTGCGGTTATATTCCAGGAAGCCATCCAAAACTTCATAGGTAGTCCAATGGGAATGGGAGATATAAACCTAGCCTGTGGCAATGAGGTGCCCCACTCTCTCTACCCATAGCCCTGCATCAATCCCAAACTAATCACAATGCTCCGCACTCTCCCTAAAGCCCCGTATGAATCCCAAACTATTCCCACTGCTCTGCTATCTCCCCATAGCCCTGTATCAGTCCCAAGCTATTCCCACTGCCCCACATTCTCATCATAGCCCTGTATCAATCCCAAGCTAATCCCACTGCCCCGCAAACTCCCCATTGCCCTGTATCAATCCCAAACCAATCCTACTCCCCCACTCTCTCCCAATAGCACTGTATCAAGCCCAAACTAATCCCACTGCCCCGCTCACTCTCAATAGCACTGTGTCGATCCCAAAATATTCCCACTACCCCGCTCTCTCCCATTAGCCCTGTATCAATCCCAAACTAATCCCACTGCCCCGCTCTCTCCCCATAGCCCTGTATCAATCCCAAACTAATCCCACTGCCCCGCTCTCTCACCATAGCCCTGTATCAATCCCAAACTAATCCCATTGCCCCACCCTCTCCCCATAGCCCTGTATCAATCCCAAACTAATCCCACTGCCCTGCTCTCTCACCATAGCCCTGTATCAATCCCAAACTAAACCCAATGACCTACTCTCTTCCCATAGCCCTGTAACAATCCCAAATTAATCCCACAGCCCTGCTCTCTCCCCATAGACCTGTATTTATCCCAAAGTAAGCCAATGGCCCCAATCTCTCCCTATAGCCCTGCATAAACCCCAAACAAATCCTCCTCACCCACTCTCTCCCAATAGCCCTGTATCAATCTCAAATTAAACCCACTGCCCAGCTCTCTCCCCATTGCCCTGTATCAATCCCAAACTAATTAAACTGCCCCGCTCTCTCCCCATAGCCGTGTCAATCCCAAACTAAGCCCACTGCCCCGCTCTCTCCCCATTGCCCTGTATCAATCCCAAACAAATTAAACTGCCCCGCTCTTTCCCCATAGCCCTGTGTCAATCCCAAACTAATCCCACTGCCCCACTCTCTCCCTATAGCCCTGTATCAATCCCAACCTAATCCCACTGCCCCGCTCGCTCCCCACAGCCCTGTATCAATCCCAAACTAATCCCACTGCCCCACTCTCTCCCCATAGCCCTGTATCAATCCCAAACTAATCCCACTGCCCCACTCTCTCCCCATAGCCCTGCATCAATCCCAAACTAATCCCACTGCCCGCTCTCTCCCATAGTCCTGTCTCAATCCCCAAATTAATCACACTGCCCGCTCTCTCCCCATAGCCCTGTATCAATCACAAACTAATCCCACTGCCCCGCTCCATCCCCATAGCTTTGTATCAATCGCAAACTAATCCCACTGCCCCGCTCTCTCCCCATAGCCCTGTATCAAACCCAAAATAATCCCACCGCTCTACTATCTTCCAATAGCCCTGTATCAATCCCAAAATAATCCCACTGCCCCGCTCTCTCACCATAGCCCTGTATCAATCCCAAACAAATCACACTGCCCCACTCTCTCCCCATAGCCCTGTATCAATCCCAAAATAATCCCACTGCCCCGCTCTCTCACCATAGCCCTGTATCAATCCCAAACTAATCCCATGGCCCCACTCTCTCCCCATAGTCCTGTTTCAATCCAAAAATTATCCCACTGCCGCGCTCTCTCACCATAGCCCTGTATCAATCCCAAACTAATCCCACAGCCCCACTCAATTCACAATTCACAATTCAAATCGCTTTATTGGCATGATAAGTTACATCTTATGTTGCCAAAGCATCAAAATACATTTATGGTTGAGCACATAAACGCAGTTCTATTCATACAGTGTATAAACAGGTATATCCCTGAGTGTATAAATATACATTCGCATTGTTTATATATATTCTTTTCTTAGTTTACTGGTTGTCCCTCTGTTCATGGCAAGCTGTAACATAGTGTGCCGCCAGTGTTACACAGCTTCTCTCCTCTCCCAGTAGGAATGGGAGTTTTTGGTTGTCATTCAGATTTCTGAATTCAGGGCATATTTGTGAGAATTTTTGGTAGAAATTCTCCCTGATGTCCTGATATTTTCCACAGGCTGTGAGGAAGTGCATCTCTGTCTCCACTACTCCCTGACTGCAGTGAGAGCATATCCTGTCTTCTCTTGGCAGCCTGGTCTACCTGTGTCTGCCTTTTTCGATCGCTAGGCTATGTTCGCTAAGTCTGTACCTTGTCAAGGTTCTTCTCAGTTTGTTATCCTTTACCATGGTCAGGTAATCAGCTATGTTGTATTGTGTGTTTAGGGCCAAGTAGCAATTGAGTTTGCTTTGGGTTTTTGTTGTTTCTGCCCAATATGTCAGCTTTTTTCCTTTTGCTTAGCGACGATTGTGTTGGGTCGAATTCTTTGTGTTACCCCACAGCACTGTATCAATCCCAAAATAATCCCACTGCCCTGCTCTCTCACCATAGCCCTGTATCAATCCCAAACTGATCCCACTACCCCGCTCTCTCCCCATAGCCCTGTATCAATCTCAAACTAATCCCACTGCCCCGCTCTCTCCCATAGCCCTGTATCAATCCCAAACTTATCCTACTGCCCCACTCTATCCCATTGTCCTGTATCAATCCCAAACTACTCCCACTGCCCCGCTCTCTCCCCATACCCTGTATCAATCCCAAATTTATCACACTCCCCGCTCTCTCCCCATAGCCATGTGTCAATCCCAAACTAATCCCACTGCCCTGATCTCTCCACATAGCCCTGTATCAATCACAAGCTAATCACACTGCTCCACTCTCTCCCCATACCCCTGTACCAATCCCAAACAAATCCCACTGCCCCGAGCTCTCCCCATAGCACTGTATCAATCCCCAACCTAATACCTCTGCCCCGCTCTATCCCCATAGCCCTGCATCAATCCAAAACTAAACAAACTTCCCTCCTCTCGCCCCATAGCCCAGTATCAATCCGAAACTAATCCCACTGCTGTGCTCTCTCCAAATAGCCCTGTATCAATCGCAAATTATTCCCACTGCCCTGCGCTCTCACCATAGCCCTGTATCAATCCCAAACTAATCTCATTGCACTGCTCGCTCCCAATAGCCCTGTATCAATCCCAAACTAATCCTACTACCCCACTCTCTCCCCATCGCCCTGTAACAATCCCAAATTTTTCCCACTGCCCCACTCTATCCCATATCCCTGTGTCAATCCCCAAACTAATCCCACTGCCCCGCTCTCGCCCCATAGCCCTGTATCAATCCGAACCTAATCCCACTGCCGTGCTCTCTCCCCATAGCCCTGTATCAATCCAAACCTAATCAAACTTCCCCGCTCTCGCCCATAGCCCTGTACCAATCGGAAACTAATCCCATTGCCCCGCTCTCTCCCCATAGCCTTGTATCAATCCCCAACTAATCCCATTGCCCTGTATCAATCCCAATCTTATCCCACTGCCCCACTCTCTCCCTATAGCCTTGTATCAATCCCAAATTAATCCCACTGCCCTGCTGTCTCCAAATGGCCCTGTATAAATCCCAAACTAATCCCACTGCCCCACTCTCTCCCCATACCCCTGTATCAATCCCCAAACTAATCCCACTGCCCCGCTCACTCCCAATAGCCCTGTATCAATCCCCAACATAATCCCTCTGCCCCGCTCTCTCCCCATAGCCCTGCATCAATCCAAAACTAATCAAACTTTCCTGCTCTCGCCCCATAGCGCTGTATCAATCCGAAACTAATCCCACTGCCGCGCACTCTCCAAATAGCCCTGTATCAATCCCAAACAAATCCCACTGCCCCGCACTCTCCCCATAGCACTGTATCAATCGCAAATTATTCCCACTGCCACGCGCTCTCACCATAGCCCTGTATCAATCCCAAACTAATCCCACTGCCCTGCTCTCACCACATAGCACTGTATCAATTCCAAACTAATCCCATTGCACCGCTCGCTCCCCATAGCCCTGTATGAATCCCAAACTAATCCTACTGCCCCGCTCTCTCCCCATCGCCCTGTAACAATCCCAAACTTATCCCACTGCCCCACTCTATCCCATATCCCTGTGTCAATCCCCAAACTAATCCCACTGCCCCGCTCTCGCCCCATAGCCCTGTATCAATCCGAACCAAATCTCACTGCCGTGCTCTCTCCCCATATCCCTGTATCAATCCCAAATTAATCCCACTGCCCTGCTGTCTCCAAAAGGCCCTGTATCAATCCCCAAACTAATCCCACTGCCTTGCTCTCTCCCCATAGTCCTGTATCAATCTCAAACTAATCCCACTGCCCTGCTCTCTCCCCATAGTCCTGTATCAATCTCAAACTAATCCCACTGCCCTGCTCCCTCCCCATAGCCCTGTATCAATCCCAAACTAATCCCACTGCCCCGCTCTCTCCCCATAGCCCTGCATCAATCCCAAACTAATCCCACTGCCCCACTCTCTCCCCATAGCCCTGTATCAACCCCAAACTAATCCCACTGTCCCGCTCTCTCCACATAGCCCTGCATCAATCACAAAACTAATCCCACTGCCCCGCTCTCTCCCATAGCCTTGTATCAATCCCAAACTTATCCTACTGCCCCACTCTATCCCATTGTCCTGTATCAATCCCAAACTACTCCCACTGCCCCGCTCTCCCCCATAGCCCTGTATCAATCCCAAATTTATCACACTCCCCGCTCTCTCCCCATAGCCGTGTCAATCCCAAACTAATCCCACTGCCCCGATCTCTCCACATAGCCCTGTATCAATCACAAACTAATCACACTGCTCCACTCTCTCCCCATACCCCTGTACCAATCCCAAACAAATCCCACTGCCCCGAGCTCTCCCCATAGCACTGTATCAATCCCCAACCTAATCCCTCTGCCCCGCTCTCTCCCCATAGCCCTGCATCAATCCAAAACTAATCAAACTTCCCTCCTCTCGCCCCATAGACCTGTATCAATCCAAAACTAATCCCACTGCCGTGCTCTCTCCAAATAGCCCTGTATCAATCCCAAACTAATCCCACTGCCCCGCACTCTCCCCATAGCCCTGTATCAATCGCAAATTATTCCCACTGCCCTGCGCTCTCAACATAGCCCTGTATCAATCCCAAACTAATCCCACTGCCCTGCTCTCACCATATAGCACTGTATCAATCCCAAACTAATCTCATTGCACTGCTCGCTCCCCATAGCCCTGTATCAATCCCAAACTAATCCTACTGCTCTGCTCTCTCCCCATCGCCCTGTAACAATCCCAAATTTTTCCCACTGCCCCACTCTATCCCATATCCCTGTGTCAATCCCCAAACTAATCCCACTGCCCCGCTCTCGCCCCATAGCCCTGTATCAATCCGAACCTAATCCCACTGCCGTGCTCTCTCCCCATAGCCCTGTATCAATCCAAACCTAATCAAATTTCCCCGCTCTCGCCCATAGCCCTGTATCAATCGGAAACTAATCCCATTGCCCCGCGATCTCCCCATAGCCTTGTATCAATCCCCAACTAATCCCATTGCCCTGTATCAATCCCAATCTTATCCCACTGCCCCACTCTCTCCCCATAGCCTTGTATCAATCCCAAATTAATCCCACTGCCCTGCTGTCTCCAAATGGCCCTGTATCAATCCCGAACTAATCCCACTGCCCCACTCTCTCCCCATACCCCTGTATCAATCCCCAAACTAATCCCACTGCCCAGCTCACTCCCAATAGCACTGTATCAATCCCCAAACTAATCCCACTGCCCCGCGCTCTCATCATAGCCCTGTATCACTCCCAAACTAATCCCACTGCTGCTCTCTCCCCATCGCCCTGTATCAATCCCAAACTAATCCCACTGCCCCCGCTCGCTCCCCATAAGCCTGTATCAATCCCAATTTTATCCCACTGCCCTGCTCTCTCCCCATAGCACTGTAGCAATCCCAAATTAATCCCACTGCCCCACTTTCTCCCCATAGCCAAGTATCAATCCCAAATTATTCCCATTGCCCTGCGCTCTCACCATAGCCCTGTATCAATCCCAAACTAATCCCACTGCCCCGCAAACTCCCCATTGCCCTGTATCAATCCCAAACTAATCCCACTGCCCCGCTCACTCTCAATAGCACTGTGTCGATCCCAAAATATTCCCACAACCCTGCTCTCTCCCAGTAGCCCTATATCAATCCCAAACTAATCCCACTGCCCCGCTCTCTCCCCATAGCCCTGTATCAATCCCAAACTAATCCCACTGCTCTGCTATCTCCCCATAGCCCTGTATCAATCCCAAACTAATCCCACTGCCGTGCTCTCTCCCCATATCCCTGTATCAATCCCCAAATTAATCCCACAGCCCTGCTCTCCCCCCTTGGCCCTGTATCAATCCAAAGCAAATCCCACTGCCCCGCTCTATCCCCATAGCCCTGTATCAATCCCAAACTAATCCCACTGCCCCGCTCTCTCCCCATAGTCCTGTATCAATCCCAAACTAATCCCACTGCCCTGCTCCCTCCCCATAGCCCTGTATCAATCCCAAACTAATCCCACTGCCCCGCTCTCTCCCCATAGCCCTGCATCAATCCCAAACTAATCCCACTGCCCGCTCTCTCCCATAGCCCTGTATCAATCCCCAAACTAATCACACTGCCCGCTCTCTCCCCATAGACCTGCATCAATCCCAAACTAATCCCACTGCCCCACTCTCTCCCATAGCCCTGTATCAATCCCCAAACTAATCCCGCTGCCCGCTCTCTCACCATAGCCCTGTATCAATCCCAAACTAATCCCACTGCCCCACTCTCTCCCCATAGCCCTGTCAATCCCAAACTTATTCCACTGTCCCGCTCTCTCCAGATAGCCCTGTATTAATCCCAAACTAATCCCACTGCCCCGCTCCATCCCCATAGCCCTGTATCAATCTCAAACTAAACCCACTGCTCCGCAATCCCCATAGCCCTGTATCAATCCGAAACTAATCCCACTGCCCCACTCTCTCCCCATAGCCCTTTGTCAATCCCAAACTTATCCCACTGTCCCGCTCTCTCCAGATAGCCCTGTAATAATCCCAAACTAATCCCACTGCCCCACTCTCTCCCCATAGCCCTGTATCAATCCCAAAATAATCCCACTGCCCCGCTCTCTCACCATAGCCCTGTATCAATCCCAAACTATTCCGTCTGCCCCGTTCTCTCCCCATAGCCCTGTATCAATCTCAAACTAATCCCACTGCCCTGCTCTCTCCCATAGCCCTGTATCAATCCCAAACTTATCCTACTGCCCCACTCTATCCCATTGCCCTGTATCAATCCCAAACTACTCCCACTGCCCCGCTCTCTCCCCATAGGCCTGTATCAATCACAAACTATTCCCACTGCCCCGAGCTCTCCCCATAGCACTGTATCAATCCCCAACCTAATCCCTCTGCCCCTCTCTCTCCCCATAGCCCTGCATCAATCCAAAACTAATCAAACTTCCCTGCTCTCGCCCCATAGCCCTGTATCAATCCGAAACTAATCACACTGCCGTGCTCTCTCCAAATAGCCCTGTATCAATCCCAAACGAATCCCACTGCCCCGCACTCTCCCCATAGCACTGTATCAATCGCAAATTATTCCCACTGCCCCGCGCTCTCCCCATAGCCCTGTATCAATCCCCAAACTAATCCCACTGCCCCGCTCGCTCCCCATAACCTCGTATCAATCTGAAACGAATCCCACTGTCGTGCTCTCTCCCCATAGCCCTGTATCAATCCAAACCTAATCAAACTTCCCCGCTCTTGCCCATAGACCTGTACCAATCAGAAACTAATCCCATTGCCCCACTCTCTCCCCATAGCCTTGTATCAATCTCCAACTAATCCCATTGCGCTGTATCAATCCCAATCATATCCCACTGCCCCACTCTCTCCCCATAGCCCTGTGTCAAACCCAAATTATTCCCAATGCCCCGCTCGCTCCCCATACCCCTGTATCAATCCCCAAATTATCCCACTGCCCCGCTCACTCCCAATAGCCCTGTATCAATCCCCAAACTAATCCCACTGCCCCGCGCTCCCATCATAGCCCTGTATCACTCCCAAACTAATCCCAATGCTGCTCTCTCTCCATAGCCCTGTATCAATCCAAATCTAATCCCACTGCCCCGCTCGCTCCCCATAGGCCTGTATCAATCCCAATCCTATCCCATTGCCCCCACTTACGCCATAGCACTGTATCAATCCAAAACTAATCACACTGCCCCGCTCTCACCCCATAGCCCTGTATCAATTCCAATCTTATCCCACTGCCCCGCTCTCTCCCCATAGCACTGCAGCAATCCCAAATTAATCCCATTGCCAGCGCTCTCTCCAAATAGCCCTGTATCAATCCCAAACTAATCCCACTGCCCCGCTCTCACCCCATAGCACTGTATCAATCCCAAACTAATCCCATTGCCCCGCTCACTCCCCATAGCCCTGTATCAATCCCAAATTAATCCCACTGCCCCACTCTCTCCCCATAGCCCAGTATCAATCCCAAATTATTCCCATTGTCCTGCGCTCTCACCATAGCCCTGTATCAATCTCAAACTAATCCCACTGCCCCGCTCTCACCCCATAGCCTGCATCAATCCCAAACTAATCCCATTGCCCCACTCGCTCCCCATAGTCCTGTATCAATCCCAAACTAACACCACTGGCCCGCACTCTCCCCATAGCCGTGTAACAATCCCAAATTTATCCCAATGCACTGCACTCTCCCTATAGTTCTGTATCAATCCCAAACTAATCCCACTTCCGTGCTCTCTCCCCATCGCCCTGTATCAATCCCAAACTAATCCCACTGCCCTGCTCTCTCCCCATAGCCCTGTATCAATCCCAAACTAATCCCACTGCCCCGCTCTCTCCCAATAGCCCTGCATCAATCCCAAACTAATCCCATTGCCCCGCTCGCTCCCCATAGCCCTGTATCAATCCCAAACTAATACTACTGCCCCACTCTCTCCCCATCGCCCTGTATCAATCCCAAGCTAATCCCACTGCCCTGCTCTATCCACATAGCACTGTAAGAATCCCAAACTTATCCCATTGCCCCACTCTTTCCCATATCCCTGTGTCAATCCCCAAACTAATCCCACTACCCCGCTCTCTCCCCATAGCCCTGTATCAATCCCCAACGAATCCCATTGCCCTGTATCAATCCCAAATTAATCCCACTGCCCTGCTGTTTACAAATGACCCTGTATCAATCCCAAACAAATCCCACTGCCCCACTCTCTCCCCATTGCCCTGTATCAATCCCAAATTATTCCCACTGCCCCGCTCTCTCCCCATACCCCTGAATCAATCCCCAAACTAATCCCACTGCCCCGCTCACTCCCAATGGCCCTGTATCAATCCCCAAACTAATCCCACTGCCCCGCGCTCTCATCATAGGCCTGTATCAATCCCAAACTAATCCCACTGCCCCACTCGCTCCCCATAGGCCTGTATCAATCCCAATCTTATCCCCTTGCCCCCTCTTACCCCATAGCACTGTATCAATCTCAATCTTATCCCACTGCCCCGCTCTCTCCCCATAGCACTGTAGCAAGCCCAAATTAATCCCATTGCCAGCGCTCGCTCCCCATAGCCCTGTATCAATCCCAAATTAATCGCACTGCCCCACTCTCTCCCCATAGCCCAGTATCAATCCCAAATTATTCCCATTGCCCTGCACTCTCCCCATTGCCCTGTATCAATCCCAAACTAATCCCACTGCCCCGCTCACTCTCAATAGCACTGTGTCGATCCCAAAATATTCCCACAACCCCGCTCTCTCCCAGTAGCCCTATATCAATCCCAAACTAATCCCACTGCCCCGCTCTCTCCCCATAGCCCTGTATCAATCCCAAACTAATCCCACTGCTCTGCTATCTCCCCATAGCCCTGTATCAATCCCAAACTAATCCCACTGCCGTGCTCTCTCCCCATATCCCTGTGTCAATCCCCAAATTAATCCCACAGCCCTGCTCTCCCCCCTTGGCCCTGTAACAATCCGAAGCAAATCCCACTGCCCCGCTCTATCCCCATAGCCCTGTATCAATCCCAAACTAATCCCACTGCCGCGCTCTCTCCCCATAGTCCTGTATCAATCCCAAACTAATCCCACTGCCCTGCTCCCTCCCCATAGCCCTGTATCAATCCCAAACTAATCCCACTGCCCCGCTCTCTCCCCATAGCCCTGCATCAATCCCAAACTAATCCCACTGCCCGCTCTCTCCCATAGCCCTGTATCAATCCCAAACTAATCCCATTGCCCCGCTCGCTCCCCATAGCCCTGTATCAATCCCAAATTAATCCCACTGCCCCACTCTCTCCCCATAGCCCAGTATCAATCCCAAATTATTCCCACTGCCCTGCACTCTCACCATAGCCCTGTATCAATCCAAAGCTAATCCCACTGCCCTGCACTCACCACATAGCACTGTATCAATCCCAAACTAATCCCATTGCCCTGCTCGCTCCCCATATCCCTGTGTCAATCCCCAAACTAATCCCATTGCCCCGCTCTCTCCCCGTAGCCCTGTATCAATCCCCAACTAATCCCATTGCCCTCGCTCTCTCCCCATAGCCCTGTATCAATCCCAAACTAATCCCACTGCCCTGCTGTCTCCCCATAGCACTGTATCAATCCGCAACCTAATCCCACTGCCCCGCTCTCTCATAATAGCCCTGTATCAATCCAAAACGAATCAAACTACCCTGCTCTCGCCCCATAGCCCTGTTTCAATCCGAAACTAATCCCACTGCCGGGCTCTCTCCCCATATCCCATTATCAATCCCCAAACTAATCCCACTGCCCTGCTCTCTCCCATAGCCCTGTATCAATCCCAAACTAATCCCACTGCCCCGCTCTTGCCCCATAGCCCTGTATCAATCCCAAATTAAACCCACTGCCCCACTCTCTCCCCATAACCTGTATCAATCCCCAACTAATCCCATTGCCACCGCTCTCTCCCCATAGCCCTGTATCAATCCCAAATTAATCCCACTACCCCGCTCTCTCCCCATAACCCTGCATCAATCCCATACTAATCCCACTGTGCCGCTCTTGCCCTATAGCCGTGTATTAATCCCAAAATAATCCCACTACCCCGCTCTCCCCATAGCCCTGCATCGATCCCAAACTAATCCCACTGTCCCGCTCTCTCCCCGTAGCCCTGTATCAATCCCAATCTTATCCCACTGCCCCGCTCTCTCCCCATAGCCCTGTATCAATCCCAAATTAATCCCATTGCCACCGCTCTCTCCAAATAGCCCTGTATCAATCACAAACTAATCCCACTGCCACCGCTCTCTCCCCATAGCCCTGTATCAATCCCAAATTAATCCCACTGCCCCGCATTCTCCCCATAGCCCTGTATCAATCCCAAATTATTCCCACTGCCCTGCGCTCTCACCATAGCCCTGTATCAATCCCAAACTAATCCCACTGCCCTGCTCTCACCACATAGCACTGTATTAAACCCAAACTAATCCCATTGCCCCGCTCGCTCCCCATAGCCCTGTACCAATCCCCAACTGATCCCATTGCCACCGCTCTCTCCCCATAGCCCTGTATCAATCCCAAATTAATCCCACTACCCCGCTCTCTCCCCATAACCCTGCATCAATCCCCAAACTAATCCCACTGCCCTGATCTCTCCCATAGCCCTGCATCAATCCCATACTAATCCAACTGCCCCGCTCTCGCCCTATAGCCGTGTATTAATCCCAAAATAATCCCACTGCTCCGCTCTCCCCATAGCCCTGTATCGATCCCAAACTAATCCCACTGTCCCGCTCTCTCCAAATAGCCCTGTATCAATCGCAAACTAATCCCAAAATAATCCCACTGCTCCGCTCTCCCCGTAGCCCTGTAACAATCCCAATCTTATCCCACTGCTCCGCTCTCTCCAAATAGCCCTGTATCAATCGCAAACTAACCCCACTGCCCTGCGCTCTCACCATAGCCCTCTATCAATCCCAAACTATCCCACTGCCCTGCTCTCACCACATAGCACTGTATCAATCCCAAACTAAACCCATTGCCCCGCTCGCTCCCCGTAGCCCTGTATCAATCCCAAACTAATCCCACTGCCCCACTCTTGCCCCATAGCGCTGTATCAGTCCCAAATTAATCCCACAGCCCCACTCTCTCCCCATAGCCCTGTATCAATCCCAAATTATTCCCATTGCACTGCACTCTCACCATAGCCCTGTATCAATCCCAAACTAATCCCACTGCCCTGCGCTCTCATCATAGCACTGCATCAATCCCAAGCTAATCCCATTGCCCCACTCACTCCGCATAGTCCTGTATCAATCCCAAACTAACACCACTGGCCCGCTCTCTCCCCATAGACCTGTAACAATCCCAAATTTATCCCAATGTACTGCACTCTCCCTATAGCTCTGTATCAATCCCAAACTAATCCCACTTCCCTGCTCTCTCCCCATCGCCCTGTATCAATCCCAAACTAATCCCACTGCCCTGCTCTATCCCCGTAGCCCTGTATCAATCCCAAACTAATCCCACTGCCCCGCCCTCTCATCATAGCACTGCATCAATCCCAAGCTAATCCCATTGCCCCACTCGCTCCGCATAGTCCTGTATCAATCCCAAACTAATCCCACTGCCCTGCTCTATCCGCATAGCACTATAACAATCCCAAACTAATCACAATGCCCCACTCTCTCCCCATAGCCCTGTATCAATCCCAAACGAATCCCACTGCCCCACTCTCCCGATAGCCCTGTATCAATCCCAAAATATTCCCACTGCCCCGCGCTCTCACCATAGCCCTGTATCAATCCCAAACCAATCCCACTGTCCCACTCTCGCCCCATAGCTCTGTATCAATCCCCAACTAATCCCATTGCCCCCGCTCTCTTCCCATAGCCCTGTATCAATCCTAGTCTTATCCCACTGCCCCACTCTCTCCCCATAGCCCTGAATCAATCCCAAACTAATCCCACTGCCCCGCTCTCACCCCATAGCCCTGTATCAATCCCAAACTAATCCCACTGCCCCGCTCTCTCCCCATAGCCCTGTAACAATCCCAAATTTATCCCACTGCACTGCACTCTCCCTATAGCTCTGTGTCAATCCCAAACTAATCCCACTGCCCCGCTCTCTCCCCATAGCCTTGTATCAATCCCAAATTAATCCCATTGCCACCGCTCTCTCCAAATAGCCCTGTATCAATCGCAAACTAATCCCACTGCCCTGCACTCTCCCCATCGCCCTGTATCAATCCCAAACTAATCCCACTGCCCTGCTCTATCCCCGTAGCCCTGTATCAATCCCAAACTAATCCCACTGCCCCGCGCTCTCATCATAGCACTGCTTCAATCCCAAGCTAATCCCATTGCCCCACTCGCTCCGCATAGTCCTGTATCAATCCCAAACTAATCCCACTGCCCCGCTCTCTCCCGTTAGCCTGTATCAATCCCAAACTATTCACAATGCCCCACTCTCTCCCCATAGCCCTGTATCAATCCCAAACTAATCCCACTGCCCCACTCTCCCGATAGCCCTGTATCAATCCCAAAATATTCCCACTGCCCCGCGCTCTCACCATAGCCCTGTATCAATCCCAAACCAATCCCACTGTCCCGCTCTCTGCCCATAGCCCTGCATCAATCCCAAACTAATCCCACTGTCCCACTCTCGCCCCATAGCTCTGTATCAATCCCCAACTAATCCCATTGCCCCCGCTCTCTTCCCATAGCCCTGTATCAATCCCAGTCTTATCCCACTGCCCCACTCTCTCCCCATAGCCCTGAATCAATCCCAAACTAATCCCACTGCCCCGCTCTCACCCCATAGCCCTGTATCAATCCCAAACTAATCCCACTGCCCCGCTCTCTCCCCATAGACCTGTAACAATCCCAAATTTATCCCACTGCACTGCACTCTCCCTATAGCTCTGTGTCAATCCCAAACTAATCCCACTGCCCCGCTGTCACCCCATAGCCCTGTATCAATCCCAAACTAATCCTATTGCCCCGCTCGCTCCCAATAGCCCTGTATCAATCCCAAACTAATCCAACTGCCCCACTCTATCCCATTGCCGTGTATCAATCCCAAACTAATCCCACTGCCCCGCTCTCACCCCATAGCCCTGTATCAATCCCAAACTAATCCTATTGCCCCGCTCGCTCCCAATAGCCCTGTATCAATCCCAAACTAATCCCACTGCCCCACTCTATCCCATTGCCGTGAATCAATCCCAAACTAATCCCACTGCCCCGCTCTCACCCCATAGCCCTGTATCAATCCCAAACTAATCCTATTGCCCCACTCGCTCCCAATAGCCCTGTATCAATCCTAAACTTATCCCACTGCCCCACTCTATCCCATTGCCGTGTATCAATCCCAATCTTATCCCACTGCCCCGCTCTCTCCCCATAGCCTTGTATCAATCCCAAATTAATCCCATTGCCACCGCTCTCTCCAAATAGCCCTGTATCAATCGCAAACTAATCCCACTGCCCTGCACTCTCCCCATGGCCCTGTATCAATCCCAAATTATTCCCACTGCCCTGCGCTCTCACCATAGCCCTGTATCAATCCCAAACTAATCCCACTGCCCTGCTCTCACCACATAGCACTGCATCAATCCCAAACTAAAGCCATTGCCCCGCTCACTCCCCATAGCCCTGTATCAATCCCAAACTAATCCCACTGCCCCACTCTTGCCCCCTAGCCCTGTATCAATCCCAAATTAATCCCACTGCCCCACTCTCTCCCCATAGCCCTGTATCAATCCCAAATTATTCCCATTGCACTGCACTATCACCATAGCCCTGTATCAATCCCAAACTAATCCCACTGCCCCGCGCTCTCATCATAGCACTGCATCAATCCCAAGCTAATCCCATTGCCCCACTCGCTCCGCATAGTCCTGTATCAATCCCAAACTACCACCACTGGCCCACTCTCTCCCCATAGCCCTGTAACAATCCCAAATTCATCCCAATGTACTGCACTCTCCCTATAGCTCTGTATCAATCCCAAACTAATCCCACTTCCCTGCTCTCTCCCCATCGCCCTGTATCAATCCCAAACTAATCCCACTGCCCTGCTCTATCCCCATAGCCCTGTATCAATCCCAAACTAATCCCACTGCCCCACGCTCTCATCATAGCACTGCATCAATCCCAAGTTAATCCCATTGCCCAACTCGTTCCGCATAGTCCTGTATCAATCCCAAACTACCACCACTGGCCCGCTCTCTCCCCATAGCCCTGTAACAATCCCAAATTCATCCCAATGTACTGCACTCTCCCTATAGCTCTGTATCAATCCCAAACTAATCCCACTTCCCTGCTCTCTCCCCATCGCCCTGTATCAATCCCAAACTAATCCCACTGCCCTGCTCTATCCCCATAGCCCTGTATCAATCCCAAACTAATCCCACTGCCCCGCGCTCTCATCATAGCACTGCATCAATCCCAAGTTAATCCCATTGCCCAACTCGTTCCGCATAGTCCTGTATCAATCCCAAACTAATCCCACTGCCCCGCTCTCTCCAGTTAGCCTGTATCAATCCCAAGCTAATCACAATGCCCCACTCTCTCCCCATAGCCCTGTATCAATCCCAAACTAATCCCACTGCCCCACTCTCCCGATAGCCCTGTATCAATCCCAAAATATTCCCACTGCCCCGCGCTCTCACCATAGCCTTTTATCAATCCCAAACCAATCCCACTGTCCCGCTCTCTGCCCATAGCCCTGTATCAATCCCAAACTAATCCCACTGTCCCACTCTCGCCTCATAGCTCTGTATCAATCCCCAACTAATCCCATTGCCCCCGCTCTCTTCCCATAGCCCTGTATCAATCCCAGTCTTATCCCACTGCCCCACTCTCTCCCCATAGCCCTGAATCAATCCCAAACTAATCCCACTGCCCCGCTCTCACCCCATAGCCCTGTATCAATCCCAAACTGATCCCACTGCCCCGCTCTCTCCCCATAGCCCTGTAACAATCCCAAATGTATCCCACTGCACTGCACTCTCCCTATAGCTCTGTGTCAATCCCAAACTAATCCCACTGCCCCGCTCTCACCCCATAGCCCTGTATCAATCCCAAACTAATCCCACTGCCCCACTCTATCCCATTGCCGTGTATCAATCCCAAACTAATCCCACTGCCCCGCTCTCACCCCATAGCCCTGTATCAATCCCAAACTAATCCTATTGCCCCGCTCGCTCCCAATAGCCCTGTATCAATCCCAAACTAATCCCACTGCCCCACTCTATCCCATTGCCATGTATCAATCCCAAACTAATCCCACTGCCCTGCTCTCACCCCATAGCCCTGTATTAATCCCAAACTAATCCTATTGCCCCGCTCGCTCCCAATAGCCCTGTATCAATCCTAAACTTATCCCACTGCCCCACTCTATCCCATTGCCATGTATCAATCACAATCTAATCCCACTGCCCCACTCTCTCCCATAGCCCTGTATCAATCCCAAACTAATCCCACTGCCCTGCTCCATCCCCATAGCACTGTATCAATCCCAAACTAATCCCACTGCCCCGCTCTCTCCCAGTAGCCCTGTATCAATCCCAAACTAATCCCACTGCCCCACTCTCTCCCCATAGCCCTGTATCAATCCCAAACTAATCCCACTGCCCCACGATCCCGATAGCCCTGTATCAATCCCAAATTTATCCCACTGCCCCGCTCTCTCCCCATAGCTCTGTAACAATTCCAAACTAATCCCACTGCCCCACTCTCTCCCCATAGCCCTGTATCAATCCCAAACTAATCCCACTGCCCCACTCTACCGATAGCCCTGTATCAATCCCAAACTAATCCCATTGCCCTGCTCACTCCCCATAGCCCTGTATCAATCCCAGACTAATCCCACTGTCCCACTCTCGCCTCATAGCTCTGTATCAATCCCCAACTAATCCCATTGCCCCCGCTCTCTTCCCATAGCCCTGTATCAATCCCAGTCTTATCCCACTGCCCCACTCTCTCCCCATAGCCCTGAATCAATCCCAAACTAATCCCACTGCCCCGCTCTCACCCCATAGCCCTGTATCAATCCCAAACTGATCCCACTGCCCCGCTCTCTCCCCATAGCCCTGTAACAATCCCAAATGTATCCCACTGCACTGCACTCTCCCTATAGCTCTGTGTCAATCCCAAACTAATCCCACTGCCCCGCTCTCACCCCATAGCCCTGTATCAATCCCAAACTAATCCCACTGCCCCACTCTATCCCATTGCCGTGTATCAATCCCAAACTAATCCCACTGCCCCGCTCTCACCCCATAGCCCTGTATCAATCCCAAACTAATCCTATTGCCCCGCTCGCTCCCAATAGCCCTGTATCAATCCCAAACTAATCCCACTGCCCCACTCTATCCCATTGCCATGTATCAATCCCAAACTAATCCCACTGCCCTGCTCTCACCCCATAGCCCTGTATTAATCCCAAACTAATCCTATTGCCCCGCTCGCTCCCAATAGCCCTGTATCAATCCTAAACTTATCCCACTGCCCCACTCTATCCCATTGCCATGTATCAATCACAATCTAATCCCACTGCCCCACTCTCTCCCATAGCCCTGTATCAATCCCAAACTAATCCCACTGCCCTGCTCCATCCCCATAGCACTGTATCAATCCCAAACTAATCCCACTGCCCCGCTCTCTCCCAGTAGCCCTGTATCAATCCCAAACTAATCCCACTGCCCCACTCTCTCCCCATAGCCCTGTATCAATCCCAAACTAATCCCACTGCCCCACGATCCCGATAGCCCTGTATCAATCCCAAATTTATCCCACTGCCCCGCTCTCTCCCCATAGCTCTGTAACAATTCCAAACTAATCCCACTGCCCCACTCTCTCCCCATAGCCCTGTATCAATCCCAAACTAATCCCACTGCCCCACTCTACCGATAGCCCTGTATCAATCCCAAACTAATCCCATTGCCCTGCTCACTCCCCATAGCCCTGTATCAATCCCAGACTAATCCCAAAGCCCCGCTCTCTCCCCATAGTCCTATAACAATCCCAAATTTATCCCACTGTACTCTCCCTATAGCTCTGTATCAATCCCAAAGTAATCCCACTGCCCCGCTCTCTGCCCATAGTCCTGTATCAATCCCAAACCAATCCCACTGTCCCGCTCTCTCCCCATAGCCCTGTAACAATCCCAAATTTATCCCACTGCACTGCACTCTCCCTATAGCTCTGTATCAATCCTAAACTTATCCCACTGCCCCACTCTATCCCATTGCCGTGTATCAATCCCTATCTAATCCCACTGCCCCACTCTCTCCCCATAGCCCTGTATCAATCCCAAAATAATCCTACTGCTCTGCTCTCTCCCCATAGCCCTGTATCAATCCCAAACTAATCCCACTGCCCTGCTCCATCCCCATAGCCCTGTATCAATCCCAAACTAATCCCACTGCCCCGCTCTCTCCCAGTAGCCCTGTATCAATCACAAACTAATCCCGCTGCCCCACTCTCTCCCCATAGCCCTGTATCAATCCCAAACTAATCCCACTGCCCCACGATCCCGATAGCCCTGTATCAATCCCAAATTATTCCCACTGCCCCGCACTCCCGCCATAGCCCTGTATCAATCCCAAACTAATCCCACTGCCCTGCTCCATCCCCATAGCCCTGCATCAATCCCAAACCAATCCCACTGCCCCGCTCTCTGCCCATAGCTCTGTATCAATCACAAATTTATCCCACTGCACTGCTCTCTCCCCAGAGCCCTGTATTAAGCCAAAACTCATCCCACTGCCCCACTCTCTCCCCAGAGCCCTGGATCAATCCCAAACTAATCCCACTGCCCTGTGCTCTCCCCATAGCCCTGTATCAATCCCAAACTATTCCCACTGCCCCACTCTCTCTGCCGATAGCCCTGTATCAATCCCAAACTAATCCCACTGCCCTGCTCTCTCCCCATAACCCTGTATCAATTCCAAACGAATCTCACTGCCCCGCTCTCTCCCCATAACCCTGTATCAATCCCCAATCTACTCCCACTGCCCTGCTCTCTCCCCATAACCCTGTATCAATCCCCAAACTAATCCCATTACCCCGCTCTCTCCCCATAACCCGTATCAATCCCAAACTAATCCCACTGCCCTGCTCTCTCCCCATAACCCTGCATCAACCCCCAAACTAATCCCACTGCCCTGCTCCCTCCCCATAGCCCTGTATCAATCCCAAACTAATCCCACTGCCCCACTCTACTGATAGCCCTGTATCAATCCCAAATTATTCCTACTGCCCCGCGCTTTCACCATAGCCCTGTATCAATCCCAAACTAATCTCACTGCCCCGCTCTTTCCCCAGAGCCTTGTATTAATCCAAAAGTCATCCCACTGCCCCACTCTCTCCCCAGAGCCCTGGATCAATCCCAAACTATTCCCACTGCCCCACTCTCTCTGCCAATAGCCCTGTATCAATCCCAAACTAGTCCCACTGCCCTGCTCTCTCCCCATAACCCTGTATCAATCCCAAACTAATCCCACTGCCCCGCTCTCTCCCCATAACCCTGTATCAATCCCAAACTAAACCCACTGCCCCGCTCTCTCCCCATAACCCTGTATCATTCCCCAAACTAATCCCACTGCCCCGCTCTCTCCCCATAGCCCTGTATCAATCCCAAACTAATCCCACTGCCCTGCTCTCTCCCCATCGCCCTGTATCAATCCCAAACTAACCCCACTGCCCCGGTCTCTCCCCATTGCCCTGTATCAATCCCAAACTAATCCCACTGGCCTGCTCTCTCCCCATCGCCCTGTATCAATCCCCAAATTAATCCCACTGCCCCGCTCTCTCCCCATAGCCCTGTATCAATCCCAAACTAACTCCACTGCCCCGCTCTCTCCCCATCACCCTGTATCAATCCCAAACTAATCCCACATCCCGCTCTCTCCCCATAGCCTTGCATCGTGCTCTGCTTGGAAAAAAAGGCAATTTTCACCCCTAAATATATCTCTCCTAATCCATCCTCATTCTCTCAGTGATCACTGATACCCTAATCAGAGGAGAAAATTGTTGCCCATTAACTATCAAAACCCTTCACATTTTTAAAAACGTTTATTCGATCTCCTCTGCTCCTGTGGAACAATATCTCAAGTACCCTGATGACCATATCCCCATCCCTTGGCCTCACCCTGGTGAACCTGTGGCGGGCTGATGTTGCAGTGTCTGCTTTGAATCAATGGCTCGGTTCAGCGATGCTGGCCGCTATTTGCCGCGCTCAGTGTTTCTCTCGCCGGTTAGCGAGGGCGCTGTGGCAGAGGGATGCTGTGTTGTGGCTTGGCGCGGGCGCTTTCTCTGTTTTGTCTGGCTTAGCGGGACACCTGCGGACCAGGGGGAGTTGCCGGCTGCTGGTCAAAGCTGCCTCCCCCGTTCTGCCCCGGGAGGGTCCGACACAATGGGAGTGTGTCAACACTGTCCGCGCCTTCGCTCAGCTGCACAGAAACATGTCAGTTATCCCAAGGTCGCGCTGGTGTGCGAGGAGATAAGAAGCCGTTCCTAGGCTGAATGTTCCAACACCCACCGAAGCTGGCTGAGCAATCTCACACAGACAGGACGGTGAGGGCACAGCAGATGGACCCGTCCGCTTGCGGTGTGCTGTAATCTCCAACATTCGGAACTTGTTTTTTTGAACATTTATCTGTTTGTTTGTGTTATCGGGAAGGGCTGACCTCGTGAAATCCCTGGAATTGGCTTGAGTTGACGGCGCTCGATCAACATGCTATCTCTTCCCATCTCCCTGGCAATCTTCGTCACGCTGGCTCCCTCCAGGATGTCGCATTTCCTTCCAGTTTCTGACGACCGCACTCCCAACTCCTCCGCTGTGTCTGCTCTTAACAGGTAAAACAAACACCTCTCTATCTGCCCAGCGACAGGAACACATTGCTTGGACCTCCTCCTCGGCTCTCAGTGAAGAGCGTCAGTGTGTCAGGTTCTTCAAAGTAGACCTCATTCTTCCAGGCTTGACCCTGCCCCTTTGGGGTTTTATTCTCTCCCACCACCCCCACCACCCCACCCCCTGCCTGTTCGCGTTTCCCAGAGAATTGACACCCAACCAGAGTTGGATCAGATCAATCGCTGCCCCTCAATCGTTAGCGGGGCATCAAAGGGACTTCGCCTCTGCAACTGGGCCCCAGACTCAATAGATTCTCCGCATGGCTCCCCAATCTGCTGGCTGTGCTCTAACCTGTACTGAAAGTTTCCTAATTATTCTGTCTCGATTGGAATGACTGACCGGAGAATTGGGCGGACACAGTTGAAGTCCAGGGAGTGGGGGGTGGCGTGGGTCATTCGGAACGGTCCCATGCGAAATCTTCACTCAGGACTCCAGACCCCGCGACACAGGGCACACTGGCAATCTCACTTGGTGTTGACAGGTCAGTGGGTGAGGGAGCACAAGCGGGAACCCAACAGTGACGATGGAGGCACAGTGTGGAAAGAAAGAGAAAGATTTGCATTTATACAGCGCCTTTCACAATCTCAGGACATCCCAACGCCCTTTACAGCCAATGAAGAACTTTAGAAGTCGCGCCACTGTTGTAATGTAGGAATATGTGCACAGCAAGGTCCCACAAACAGCAATATGATAATAACCAAATAATCTGTTTTTTTAATGCTGTTGGTTGAAGGATAAATGTTGATCCAGGACATTGGGAGCACTCCCTGCTCTTCAAAATAGTTCTGCAGGATCGATTAAATCCGCCTGAGAGAGTAGCCTTAGTTTAACACCTCATCCAAAAGACAACACCTCCGACAGTGCGGCACTCCCACAGGACTGCCCCTCCGACAGTGCCACGCTCCCTCAGTACCGCCCCTCTGACAGTGCGGCGCTCCCTCAGTACTGCCCCTCCGACAGTGCCACTCTCCCTCAGTACCGCCCCTCTGACAGTGCGGCACTCCCACAGGACTGCCCCTCCGATCAGTGCGGCGCTCCCTCAGTACTGCCCCTCCAACAGTGTGGCACTCCCACAGGACTGCCCCTCCGACAGTGCCATGCTCCCACAGGACTGCCCCTCCGACAGTGCGGCACTCCCACAGGACTGCCCCTCCGACAGTGCGGCACTCCCACAGGACTGCCCCTCCGACAGTGCCACTCTCCCTCAGTACCGCCCCTCTGACAGTGCGGCGCTTCCTCAGTACTGCCCCTCCGACAGTGCAGCGCTCCCTCAGTACTGCCCCTCTGACAGTGCGGCGCTTCCTCAGTACTGCCCCTCCGACAGTGCCACGCTCCCTCAGTACTGCCCCTCTGACAGTGCCACGCTCCCTCAGTACTGCCCCTCTGACAGTGCGGTGCTCCCTCAGTACTGCCCCTCCGACAGTGCCACGCTCCCTCAGTACTGCCCCTCTGACAGTGCCACGCTCCCTCAGTACTGCCCCTCTGACAGTGCGGCGCTCCCTCAGTACTGCCCCTCTGACAGTGCGGTGCTCCCTCAGTACTGACCCTCTGACAGTGCGGCGCTCCCTCAGTACTGCCCCTCCGACAGTGCCACGCTCCCTCAGTACTGCCCCTCCGACAGTGCCACGCTCCCTCAGTACTGCCCCTCCGACAGTGCGGCGCTCCCTCAGTACTGCCCCTCCGACAGTGCCACGCTCCCTCAGTACTGCCCCTCTGACAGTGCCACGCTCCCTCAGTACTGCCCCTCTGACAGTGCGGTGCTCCCTCAGTACTGACCCTCTGACAGTGCGGCGCTCCCTCAGTACTGCCCCTCCGACAGTGCCACGCTCCCTCAGTACTGCCCCTCCGACAGTGCCACGCTCCCTCAGTACCGCCCCTCTGACAGTGCGGTGCTCCCTCAGTACTGCCCCTCCGACAGTGCCACGCTCCCTCAGTACTGCCCCTCCGACAGTGCCACGCTCCCTCAGTACTGCCTCTCTGACAGTGCCACGCTCCCTCAGTACTGCCCCTCCGACAGTGCCACGCTCCCTCAGTACTGCCCCTCCGACAGTGCCACGCTCCCTCAGTACTGCCCCTCCGACAGTGCGGTGCTCCCTCAGTACTGCCCCTCCGACAGTGCCACGCTCCCTCAGTACTGCCCCTCCGACAGTGCGGCGCTCCCTCAGTACTGCCCCTCCGACAGTGCGGTGCTCCCTCAGTACTGCCCCTCCGACAGTGCCACGCTCCCTCAGTACTGCCCCTCCGACAGTGCCACGCTCCCTCAGTACTGCCCCTCCGACAGTGCAGCGCTCCCTCAGTACTGCCCCTCCGACAGTGCGGTGCTCCCTCAGTACTGCCCCTCCGACAGTGCGGTGCTCCCTCAGTACTGCCCCTCCGACAGTGCCACGCTCCCTCAGTACTGCCCCTCCGACAGTGCCACGCTCCCTCAGTACTGCCCCTCCGACAGTGCGGCGCTCCCTCAGTGCTGCCCCTCTGACAGTGCCACGCTCCCTCAGTACTGCCCCTCCGACAGTGCGGCGCTCCCTCAATACTGCCCCTCCGACAGTGCGGCGCTCCCTCAGTACTGCCCCTCCGACAGTGCCACGCTCCCTCAGTACTGCCCCTCCGACAGTGCCACGCTCCCTCAGTACTGCCCCTCCGACAGTGCCACGCTCCCTCAGGACCACCCCTCCGACAGTGCCACGCTCCCTCAGTACTGCCCCTCTGACAGAGCGGCGCTCCCTCAGTACTGCCCCTCCGACAGTGCCACGCTCCCTCAGTACTGCCCCTCCGACAGTGCCACGCTCCCTCAGTACTGCCCCTCCAACAGTGCCACGCTCCCTCAGTACTGCCTCTCCGACAGTGCCACGCTCCCTCAGTACTGCCCCTCCGACAGTGCCACGCTCCCTCAGTACTGCCCGTCCGACAGTGCCACGCTCCCTCAATACTGCCCCTCCGACAGTGCAGCACTCCCTCAGGACCACCCCTCCGACAGTGCCACGCTCCCTCAGTACTGCCCCTCTGACAGAGCGGCGCTCCCTCAGCACTGCCCCTCCGACAGTGCCACGCTCCCTCAGTACCGCCCCTCCGACAGTGTGGCGCTCCCTCAGCACTGCCCCTCTGACAGTGTGGCCCTCCCTCAGCACTGCCCCTCCGACAGTGCGGCGCTCCCTCAGCACTGCCCCTCCGATAGTGTGGCGCTCCCTCAGTACTGCCCCTCCGACAGTACGGCGCTCTCTCAGGACTGCCCCTCTGACAGTGCAGCCCTCCCTCAGCACTGCCCCTCTGACAGTGCAGCCCTCCCTCAGCACTGCCCCTCTGACAGTGTGGCGCTCCCTCAGCACTGCCCCTCCGACAGTGTGGCGCTCCCTCAGCACTGCCCCTCCGACAGTGTGGCGCTCCCTCAGCACTGCCGCTCCGACAGTGTGGCGCTCCCTCAGCACTGCCCCTCCGACAGTGCGGCGCTCCCTCAGCACTTCCGCTCCGACAGTGTGGCGCTCCCTCAGTGCTGCCCCTCCGACAGTGTGGCGCTCCCTCAGTGCTGCCCCTCCGACAGTGCAGCGCTCCCTCAGCACTGCACTGGGAGTGTAAGCCTGGATTATGCACTCAGGTCTCTGATGAACCACAACCTTCTTGTTCGGAGGCGAGAGTGACAATCGCTGAGCCAGGCTGTTAACTGCACGGGAAGCAGTTCATGGGATGGTGTAGAGGGAGCTTTATTCTGTATCTGACAGGTGATGATCATGCCCTGGGAGTGTTTGATGCGACAACCCTGCGCCCCCATCAACCACACACGGTGCCGCACTCTCAACCCCAAATTATCATCCCACAATCCAGATTCCCTCACACCCAGACTCTCACATGCAGACCCTCACACTCAGTCCCTCACACTCAGACCCCACACTAAGACCCTCAGACTCAGACCCTCACACTCAGTCTCTCACACTCAGTCTCTCACACTCAGTCTCTCACACTCAGAACCTTACACTCAGTACCTCTCACTTAGCCTCACACACTCATTGCCATCACACACAATCCCCTCATGCTCAGTCTCTCACACTCCGACCCTCGCATTTAATCCCCTCACACTCAGTCTCTCACACTCAATCTCTCACACTCAGTCTCACACACTCAGTCTCACACTCACTCTCACACTCAGTCTCTCACACTCAGAACCTCGCACTCAGACCCTCGCACTCAGACCCTCGCACTCAGACCCTCGCACTCAGACCCTCGCACTCAGACCCTCGCACTCAGACCCTCGCACTCAGTCTCTCACACTCAATATTTAACACTCAGTCTCTCGCACTCAGTCTCTCACACTCAGACCCTCACACTCAGACCCTCACACTCAGACCCTCACACTCAGACCCTCACACTCACTCTCACACACTCATTGCCCTCACACTCAATCCTCTCACACTCCGACCCTCACATTCAATCCACTCACACTCAACCCCCTTACACTCAGGCCCACAGTCAGACCCTCACACTCAGTCTCACACTCAGTCTCACACGCTCAGTCTCTCACGCTCAGACCCGCACACTCAATCCTCTGGCACTCGGTCTCTCGCACTCAGTCTCTCGCACCCACAAACTCGCGCACTCGCACCCTCGCACCCTCGCACTCGCACCCTCGCACTCGCACCTTCGCACTCGCACCTTCGCACTCACACCCTCACACTCGCACCCTCACACTCGCACCCTCACACTCGCACCCTCACACTCGCACCCTCACACTCGCACCCTCACACTCAGTCTCTCACACTCAGACCTTCACACTCAATCAACTCGCAATCAATCCCCTCACAGTCAGTTGTTACCCCACTATTCAAAAAGGGTGGTAGCGAGAAAGCGGGGAATTACAGACTGGTAAGCCTGACATCGGTAGTGGGGAAAATGCTGGAGTCCATTATAAAGGATGTAATAGCTGAGCACTTGGAAAACAGTGACAGGATCGGACAAAGTCAACATGGATTTACAAAAGGTAAATCGTGCTCGACTAATCTACTGGAATTTTTTGAGGATGTAACTGGGAAAATAGATAAGGGAGAACCAGTGGATGTGGTGTATTTGGACTTTCAAAAGGTTTTCGATAAGGTCCCGCATAAGGGATTAGCGTGTAAAGTTAAGGCACATGGGATTGGGGGCAAGGTATTGACTTGGATAGAGAACTGGTTGGCGGACAGAAAGCAGAGAGTAGGAATTAACGGGTCTTTTTCCGAGTGGCAGGCAGTGACGAGTGGGGTACCGCAGGGATCGGTCCTTGGACTCCAGCTATTCACAATATACATTAATGATCTAGATAAGGGAACTAGATGTAATATCTCCAAGTTTGCAGATGACACAAAGCTGGGTGGGCGTGTGTGCTGCGAGGAGGATACTGAGAAACTCCAGGATGATTTGGACAGGTTGGGTGATTGGGCAGAAGCATGGCAGATGCAATATAACGTGGATAAATGCGAGGTTATCCACTTTGGTGTCAAAAACAGAAAGCCAGACTATTATCTGAATGGCAATAGATTGGGAGACGGGGAAGTGTAACGAGACCTGGGTGTCCTTGTGCACCAGTCGCTGAAGGTAAACATGCAGGTGCAGCAGGCGGTGAAGAAGGCAAATGGTATGTTGGCCTTCATAGCAAAAGGGTTTGAGTACAGGAGCAAGGATGTCCTGCTACAGTTGTACAGGGCCTTGGTGAGACCACACCTTGAGTATTGTGTGCAGTTTTGGTCGCCTTATCTGAGGAAGGATGTTCTTGCCATGGAAGGAGTTTAGCGAAGATTCACAAGGCTGATCCCTGGGATGGCAGGAATGACGTATGAGGAGAGATTGGGTCGATTGGGCTTGTACTCGCTGGAGTTTAGAAGAATGAGAGGGGATCTCATCGAAACTTATTAAATTCTGACAGGTCTGGACAAACTAGATGCAGGTAGAATGTTCCCGAGTGTCGGAGAGTCCAGAACCAGGGGTCATAGTCTAAGGATAAGGGGTAAGCCATTTAGGACTGAGATGAGGAAGAATTTCTTCACCCAGAGAGTGGTGAACCTGTGGAATTCTCTACCACAGAAGGCAGTTGAGGCCAAGTCTTTAAATATATTCAAGAAGGAGTTAGATATATTTCTTAGAGCTAAAGGGATCAAGGGATATGGGGAGAAGGCAGGGACAGGGTACTGAATTTGGATGATCGGCCATGATCTCATCGAATGGCGGAGCAGGCTCGAGGGGCCGAATGGTCTACTCCTGCTCCTATCTTCTATGTTTCTATGTCTCTCACATTCAGACCCTCACACTTAGTACCTCAAACTTAGCCTCACACACTCATTGCCCTCACACTCAATCCCCTCATTCTCAGTCTCTCGCACTCAATCTCTCGCACTCAATCCCCTCGCACTCAATGCCCTCACAGTCAGTCACTCACACTCAGACCCTCACACTCAGACCCTCACACTCAGACCCTCACACTCAGACCCTCACACTCAGACCCGCACACTCAGAACCTCACACTCACTCTCACACACTCATTGCCCTCACACTCAATCCTCTCACACTCTGACCCTCACACTCAATCCACTCACACTCAATCACCTCACACTCAGGCCCACACTCAGTCTCTCACGCTCAGACCCCACACTCAGTCCCTCACGCTCAGTCCCTCACGCTCAGTCCCTCACGCTCAGTCCCTCACGCTCAGTCTCTCACGCTCAGTCTCCCTCACGCTCAGTCTCTCACGCTCAGTCCCTCACGCTCAGTCCCTCACGCTCAGTCTCTCACGCTCAGTCTCCCTCACGCTCAGTCTCTCACGCTCAGTCCCTCACGCTCAGTCTCCCACACTCAGTCTCTCACGCTCAGTCCCTCACGCTCAGTCCCTCACACTCAGTCTCTCACGCTCAGTCCCTCACGCTCAGTCTCTCACACTCAGTCTCTCTCACACTCAGTCCCTCACGCTCAGTCCCACACGCTCAGTCTCTCACGCTCAGTCTCTCACGCTCAGTCTCTCACGCTCAGTCTCTCACGCTCAGTCCCTCACGCTCAGTCCCTCACGCTCAGTCCCTCACGCTCAGTCTCTCACGCTCAGTCTCTCACGCTCAGTCCCTCACGCTCAGTCTCTCACGCTCAGTCCCTCACGCTCAGTCTCTCACGCTCAGTCCCTCACGCTCAGTCTCTCACGCTCAGTCCCTCACGCTCAGTCTCTCACGCTCAGTCCCTCACACTCAGTCCCTCACACTCAGTCCCTCACGCTCAGTCTCTCACGCTCAGTCCCTCACACTCAGTCCCTCACACTCAGTCTCTCACGCTCAGTCCCTCACGCTCAGTCTCTCACGCTCAGTCCCTCACGCTCAGTCCCTCACGCTCAGTCCCTCACGCTCAGTCCCTCACACTCAGTCCCTCACGCTCAGTCTCTCACGCTCAGTCCCTCACGCTCAGTCCCTCACGCTCAGTCTCTCACGCTCAGTCCCTCACGCTCAGTCCCTCACGCTCAGTCTCTCACGCTCAGTCCCTCACGCTCAGTCCCTCACGCTCAGTCTCTCACGCTCAGTCCCTCACGCTCAGTCCCCTCACGCTCAGTCTCTCACGCTCAGTCCCTCACGCTCAGTCTCTCACGCTCAGTCCCTCACACTCAGTCTCTCACGCTCAGTCCCTCACGCTCAGTCCCTCACACTCAGTCCCTCACGCTCAGTCTCTCACGCTCAGTCTCTCACGCTCAGTCCCTCACGCTCAGTCTCTCACGCTCAGTCCCTCACACTCAGTCCCTCACGCTCAGTCTCTCACGCTCAGTCTCTCACGCTCAGTCCCTCACACTCAGTCCCTCACGCTCAGTCTCTCACGCTCAGTCTCTCACGCTCAGTCCCTCACGCTCAGTCCCTCACGCTCAGTCTCTCACGCTCAGTCCCTCACGCTCAGTCCCTCACGCTCAGTCCCTCACGCTCAGTCTCTCACGCTCAGTCTCTCACGCTCAGTCCCTCACGCTCAGTCTCTCACGCTCAGTCTCTCAAACTCAGTCTCTCACGCTCAGTCTCTCACGCTCAGTCTCTCACGCTCAGTCTCTCAAACTCAGTCTCTCACGCTCAGTCTCTCACGCTCAGTCTCTCACGCTCACTATCTCACGCTCAGTCCCTCACGCTCAGTCCCTCACGCTCACTCCCTCACGCTCAGTCTCTCACGCTCAGTCTCTCACGCTCAGTCCCTCACGCTCAGTCCCTCACGCTCAGTCCCTCACGCTCAGTCCCTCACGCTCAGTCCCTCACGCTCAGTCCCTCACGCTCAGTCTCTCACGCTCAGTCTCTCACGCTCAGTCTCTCACGCTCAGTCCCTCACGCTCAGTCCCTCACGCTCAGTCCCTCACGCTCAGTCTCTCACGCTCAGTCCCTCACGCTCAGTCCCTCACGCTCAGTCCCTCACGCTCAGTCCCTCACGCTCAGTCCCTCACGCTCAGTCCCTCACGCTCAGTCCCTCACGCTCAGTCCCTCACGCTCAGTCCCTCACGCTCAGTCCCTCACGCTCAGTCTCTCACGCTCAGTCTCTCACGCTCAGTCCCTCACGCTCAGTCTCTCACGCTCAGTCCCTCACGCTCAGTCCCTCACGCTCAGTCCCTCACGCTCAGTCCCTCACGCTCAGTCCCTCACGCTCAGTCCCTCACGCTCAATCCCTCACGCTCAGTCCCTCACGCTCAGTCCCTCACGCTCAATCCCTCACGCTCAGTCCCTCACGCTCAGTCCCTCACGCTCAGTCCCTCACGCTCAGTCCCTCACGCTCAATCCCTCACGCTCAGTCCCTCACGCTCAGTCCCTCACGCTCAGTCCCTCACGCTCAGTCCCTCACGCTCAGTCCCTCACGCTCAGTCCCTCACGCTCAGTCCCTCACGCTCAGTCTCTCACGCTCAGTCCCTCACGCTCAGTCTCTCACAGTCAGTCCCTCACGCTCAGTCTCTCACGCTCAGTCCCTCACGCTCACTCCCTCACGCTCAGTCTCTCACGCTCAGTCCCTCACGCTCAGTCCCTCACGCTCAGTCCCTCACGCTCAGTCCCTCACGCTCAGTCTCTCACGCTCAGTCCCTCACGCTCAGTCCCTCACGCTCAGTCCCTCACGCTCAGTCCCTCACGCTCAGTCTCTCACGCTCAGTCTCTCACACTCAGTCCCTCACGCTCAGTCCCTCACGCTCAGTCCCTCACACTCAGTCCCTCACGCTCAGTCCCTCACGCTCAGTCTCTCACGCTCAGTCTCTCACGCTCAGTCCCTCACACTCAGTCCCTCACGCTCAGTCCCTCACACTCAGTCTCTCACGCTCCGTCCCTCACGCTCAGTCCCTCACGCTCAGTCTCTCAAACTCAGTCTCTCACGCTCAGTCTCTCACGCTCAGTCCCTCACGCTCAGTCTCTCACGCTCAGTCTCTCACGCTCAATCCCTCACGCTCCGTCCCTCACGCTCAGTCCCTCACGCTCAGTCTCTCAAACTCAGTCTCTCACGCTCAGTCCCTCACGCTCAGTCTCTCACGCTCAGTCTCTCAAACTCAGTCTCTCACGCTCAGTCTCTCACGCTCAGTGCCTCACGCTCAGTCTCTCAAACTCAGTCCCTCACGCTCAATCCCTCACGCTCAGTCCCTCACGCTCAGTCCCTCACGCTCAGTCTCTCACGCTCAGTCCCTCACGCTCAGTCCCTCACGCTCAGTCCCTCACGCTCAGTCTCTCACGCTCAGTCCCTCACGCTCAGTCTCTCACGCTCAGTCTCTCACACTCCGTCTCTCACACTCAGTCCCTCACACTCAGTCTCTCACGCTCAGTCCCTCACGCTCAGTCCCTCACGCTCAGTCCCTCACGCTCAGTCCCTCACGCTCAGTCCCTCACGCTCACTATCTCACGCTCAGTCTCTCACGCTCAGTCCCTCACGCTCCGTCCCTCACGCTCAGTCCCTCACGCTCAGTCTCTCAAACTCAGTCTCTCACGCTCAGTCTCTCACGCTCACTATCTCACGCTCAGTCTCTCACGCTCAGTCCCTCACGCTCCGTCCCTCACACTCAGTCCCTCACGCTCAGTCTCTCACACTCAGTCCCTCACGCTCAGTCCCTCACGCTCAGTCCCTCACGCTCAGTCTCTCACGCTCAGTCTCTCACGCTCAGTCCCTCACGCTCAGTCTCTCACGCTCAGTCTCTCACGCTCAGTCTCTCACGCTCAGTCCCTCACGCTCAGTCTCTCACGCTCAGTCTCTCACGCTCAGTCCCTCACGCTCAGTCCCTCACGCTCAGTCCCTCACGCTCAGTCCCTCACGCTCAGTCCCTCACGCTCAGTCTCTCACGCTCAGTCTCTCACGCTCAGTCCCTCACGCTCAGTCCCTCACGCTAAGTCTCTCACGCTCAGTCCCTCACGCTCAGTCCCTCACGCTCAGACCCTCACGCTCAGTCTCTCACGCTCAGTCCCTCACGCTCAGTCCCTCACGCTAAGTCTCTCACGCTCAGTCCCTCACGCTCAGTCCCTCACGCTCAGACCCTCACGCTCAGTCTCTCACGCTCAGTCTCTCACGCTCAGTCCCTCACGCTCAGTCCCTCACGCTCAGTCCCTCACGCTCAGTCCCTCACGCTCAGTCTCTCACGCTCACTATCTCACGCTCAGTCTCTCACGCTCAGTCCCTCACGCTCAGTCCCTCACGCTCAGTCTCTCACGCTCAGTCTCTCACGCTCAGTCCCTCACGCTCAGTCCCTCACGCTCAGTCCCTCACGCTCAGTCTCTCACGCTCAGTCTCTCACGCTCAGTCCCTCACACTCAGTCCCTCACGCTCAGTCTCTCACGCTCAGTCCCTCACGCTCAGTCCCTCACGCTCAGTCTCTCACGCTCACTATCTCACGCTCAGTCTCTCACGCTCAGTCTCTCACGCTCAGTCCCTCACGCTCAGTCCCTCACGCTCAGTCTCTCACGCTCAGTCTCTCACGCTCAGTCCCTCACGCTCAGTCCCTCACGCTCAGTCTCTCACGCTCAGTCTCTCACGCTCAGTCCCTCACGCTCAGTCCCTCACGCTCAGTCCCTCCCTCACAGTCTCTCACGCTCAGTCCCTCACGCTCAGTCTCTCACGCTCAGTCTCTCACGCTCAGTCTCTCACGCTCAGTCTCTCACGCTCAGTCTCTCACGCTCAGTCTCTCACGCTCAGTCCCTCACGCTCAGTCTCTCACGCTCAGTCCCTCACGCTCAGTCTCTCACGCTCAGTCTCTCACGCTCAGTCTCTCACGCTCAGTCTCCCTCACGCTCAGTCTCTCACGCTCAGTCTCTCACGCTCAGTCCCACACGCTCAGTCCCTCACGCTCAGTCCCACACGCTCAGTCCCTCACGCTCAGACCCTCACGCTCAGTCTCTCACACTCAGTCCCTCACGCTCAGTCTCTCACGCTCAGTCCCTCACGCTCAGTCTCTCACGCTCAGTCTCTCACGCTCAGTCTCTCACGCTCAGTCTCTCACTCTCAGTCCCTCACGCTCAGTCCCTCACACTCAGTCCCTCACGCTCAGTCTCTCACGCTCAGTCCCTCACGCTCAGTCCCTCACGCTCAGTCCCACACGCTCAGTCCCTCACGCTCAGTCTCCCTCACGCTCAGTCCCTCACGCTCAGTCCCTCACGCTCAGTCCCTCACGCTCAGACCCTCACGCTCAGTCTCTCACACTCAGTCCCTCACGCTCAGTCCCTCACGCTCAGTCTCTCACGCTCAGTCTCTCACGCTCAGTCCCTCACGCTCAGTCTCTCACGCTCAGTCCCTCACGCTCAGTCCCTCACGCTCAGTCCCTCACGCTCAGTCTCTCACGCTCAGTCCCTCACGCTCAGTCCCTCACGCTCAGTCTCTCACACTCAGTCTCTCACGCTCAGTCCCTCACGCTCAGTCCCTCACGCTCAGTCTCTCACGCTCAGTCCCTCACGCTCAGTCCCTCACGCTCAGTCTCTCACACTCAGTCTCTCACGCTCAGTCCCTCACGCTCAGTCCCTCACGCTCAGTCTCTCACGCTCAGTCTCTCACGCTCAGTCCCTCACGCTCAGTCTCTCACGCTCAGTCCCTCACGCTCAGTCTCTCACGCTCAGTCCCTCACGCTCAGTCCCTCACGCTCAGTCCCTCACGCTCAGTCCCTCACGCTCAGTCCCTCACGCTCAGTCCCTCACGCTCAGTCCCTCACGCTCAGTCCCTCACGCTCAGTCCCTCACGCTCAGTCTCTCACACTCAGTCTCTCACGCTCAGTCTCTCAAACTCAGTCTCTCTCACGCTCAGTCCCTCACGCTCAGTCTCTCACACTCAGTCTCTCACGCTCAGTCCCTCACGCTCAGTCCCTCACGCTCAGTCCCTCACACTCAGTCTCTCACGCTCAGTCCCTCACGCTCAGTCTCTCACACTCAGTCTCTCACGCTCAGTCCCTCACGCTCAGTCTCTCACGCTCAGTCTCTCACGCTCAGTCCCTCACGCTCAGTCCCTCACGCTCAGTCCCTCACGCTCAGTCCCTCACGCTCAGTCCCTCACGCTCAGTCTCTCACGCTCAGTCCCTCACGCTCAGTCCCTCACGCTCAGTCCCTCACGCTCAGTCTCTCACGCTCAGTCCCTCACGCTCAGTCCCTCACGCTCAGTCCCTCACGCTCAGTCTCTCACGCTCAGTCCCTCACGCTCAGTCTCTCACGCTCAGTCTCTCACGCTCAGTCCCTCACGCTCAGTCCCTCACGCTCAGTCCCTCACGCTCAGTCTCTCACGCTCAGTCCCTCACGCTCAGTCTCTCACGCTCAGTCCCTCACGCTCAGTCCCTCACGCTCAGTCTCTCACGCTCAGTCCCTCACACTCAGTCCCTCACGCTCAGTCTCTCACGCTCAGTCTCTCACGCTCAGTCCCTCACGCTCAGTCCCTCACGCTCAGTCTCTCACACTCAGTCCCTCACGCTCAGTCTCTCACACTCAGTCTCTCACGCTCAGTCCCTCACGCTCAGTCCCTCACGCTCAGTCTCTCACGCTCAGTCTCTCAAACTCAGTCTCTCACGCTCAGTCCCTCACGCTCAGTCCCTCACGCTCAGTCTCTCACGCTCAGTCTCTCAAACTCAATCTCTCACGCTCAGTCTCTCACGCTCAGTCTCTCACGCTCAGTCCCTCACGCTCAGTCTCTCACGCTCAGTCCCTCACGCTCAGTCCCTCACGCTCAGTCTCTCAAACTCAGTCTCTCTCACGCTCAGTCTCTCACGCTCACTCCCTCACGCTCAGTCTCTCAAACTCAGTCTCTCACGCTCAGTCCCTCACGCTCAGTCCCTCACGCTCAGTCTCTCACACTCAGTCTCTCACGCTCAGTCCCTCACGCTCCGTCCCTCACGCTCAGTCCCTCACACTCAGTCCCTCACACTCAGTCCCTCACACTCAGTCCCTCACGCTCAGTCCCTCACACTCAGTCCCTCACGCTCACTCCCTCACACTCAGTCCCTCACGCTCACTCCCTCACGCTCAGTCCCTCACACTCAGTCCCTCACGCTCACTCCCTCACACTCAGTCCCTCACGCTCACTCCCTCACGCTCAGTCCCTCACGCTCCGTCCCTCACGCTCAGTCCCTCACACTCAGTCCCTCACGCTCACTCCCTCACGCTCAGTCCCTCACGCTCAGTCTCTCAAACTCAGTCTCTCACGCTCAGTCTCTCACGCTCAATCCCTCACGCTCAGTCTCTCACGCTCAGTCTCTCACGCTCAGTCCCTCACGCTCAGTCCCTCACGCTCAGTCTCTCACGCTCAGTCTCTCAAACTCAGTCCCTCACGCTCAGTCCCTCACGCTCAGTCCCTCACGCTCAGTCTCTCACGCTCAGTCTCTCAAACTCAGTCCCTCACGCTCAGTCTCCCTCACGCTCAGTCTCTCAAACTCAGTCCCTCACGCTCAGTCTCTCAAACTCAGTCTCTCACGCTCAGTCTCTCACGCTCAGTCCCTCACGCTCAGTCTCTCACGCTCAGTCTCTCACGCTCAGTCCCTCACACTCAGTCCCTCACGCTCAGTCTCTCACGCTCAGTCTCTCAAACTCAGTCCCTCACGCTCAGTCTCTCACGCTCAGTCCCTCACGCTCAGTCCCTCACGCTCAGTCTCTCACGCTCAGTCCCTCACGCTCAGTCCCTCACGCTCAGTCCCTCACGCTCAATCCCTCACGCTCAGTCTCTCACGCTCAGTCTCTCACGCTCAGTCCCTCACGCTCAGTCCCTCACGCTCAGTCTCTCACGCTCAGTCTCTCACGCTCAGTCCCTCACGCTCAGTCCCTCACACTCAGTCTCTCACACTCAGTCCCTCACGCTCAGTCTCTCACGCTCAGTCTCTCACGCTCAGTCCCTCACGCTCAGTCCCTCACACTCAGTCTCTCAAACTCAGTCCCTCACGCTCAGTCCCTCACGCTCAGTCCCTCACGCTCAGTCCCTCACGCTCAGTCTCTCACGCTCAGTCTCTCACGCTCAGTCTCTCACGCTCAGTCTCTCACGCTCAGTCCCTCACGCTCAGTCTCTCACGCTCAGTCTCTCAAACTCAGTCCCTCACGCTCAGTCCCTCACGCTCAGTCCCTCACGCTCAGACCCTCACGCTCAGTCTCTCACGCTCAGTCTCTCACGCTCAGTCCCTCACGCTCAGTCCCTCACGCTCAATCCCTCACGCTCAGTCTCTCACGCTCAGTCTCTCACGCTCAGTCCCTCACGCTCAGTCCCTCACGCTCAGTCTCTCACACTCAGTCCCTCACGCTCAGTCTCTCACGCTCAGTCTCTCACGCTCAGTCTCTCAAACTCAGTCCCTCACGCTCAGTCCCTCACGCTCAATCCCTCACGCTCAGTCTCTCACGCTCAGTCTCTCACGCTCAGTCCCTCACGCTCAGTCCCTCACGCTCAGTCTCTCACACTCAGTCCCTCACGCTCAGTCTCTCACGCTCAGTCTCTCACGCTCAGTCCCTCACGCTCAGTCCCTCACGCTCAGTCCCTCACACTCAGTCCCTCACGCTCAGTCTCTCACACTCAGTCCCTCACGCTCAGTCCCTCACGCTCAGTCTCTCAAACTCAGTCTCTCACGCTCAGTCTCTCAAACTCAGTCTCTCACACTCAGTCCCTCACGCTCAGTCTCTCAAACTCAGTCTCTCACGCTCAGTCTCTCAAACTCAGTCTCTCACACTCAGTCCCTCACGCTCAGTCTCTCACGCTCAGTCCCTCACGCTCAGTCTCTCACGCTCAGTCCCTCACACTCAGTCTCTCACGCTCAGTCCCTCACGCTCAGTCTCTCACGCTCAATCCCTCACACTCAGTCCCTCACGCTCAGTCTCTCACGCTCAATCCCTCACACTCAGTCCCTCACGCTCAGTCTCTCACGCTCAGTCCCTCACGCTCAGTCTCTCACGCTCAGTCCCTCACGCTCAGTCTCTCACGCTCAATCCCTCACACTCAGTCCCTCACGCTCAGTCTCTCACGCTCAATCCCTCACACTCAGTCCCTCACGCTCAGTCTCTCACGCTCAGTCTCTCACGCTCAGTCTCTCACGCTCAATCCCTCACGCTCAGTCCCTCACGCTCAGTCCCTCACGCTCAGTCCCTCACGCTCAGTCCCTCACGCTCAATCCCTCACACTCAGTCCCTCACGCTCAGTCCCTCACGCTCAGTCTCTCACGCTCAGTCCCTCACGCTCCGTCCCTCACGCTCAGTCTCTCACGCTCAATCCCTCACACTCAGTCCCTCACGCTCAGTCTCTCACGCTCAGTCTCTCACGCTCAGTCCCTCACGCTCAGTCTCTCACGCTCAATCCCTCACACTCAGTCCCTCACGCTCAGTCCCTCACGCTCAGTCCCTCACGCTCAGTCCCTCACGCTCAGTCCCTCACGCTCAGTCCCTCACGCTCAGTCCCTCACACTCAGTGCCTCACGCTCAGTCTCTCACGCTCAGTCTCTCACACTCAGTCCCTCACGCTCAGTCTCTCACGCTCAGTGCCTCACGCTCAGTCCCTCACGCTCAGTCCCTCACGCTCAGTCTCTCACGCTCAGTCTCTCACGCTCAGTCTCTCACACTCAGTCCCTCACGCTCAATCCCTCACGCTCAGTCTCTCACGCTCAGTCTCTCACGCTCAGTCTCTCACGCTCAGCCCCTCACACTCAGTCTCTCACACTCAGTCCCTCACGCTCAGTCCCTCACGCTCAGTCCCTCACGCTCAGTCTCTCACGCTCAATCCCTCACACTCAGTCCCTCACGCTCAGTCTCTCACACTCAGTCCCTCACGCTCAGTCTCTCACGCTCAATCCCTCACACTCAGTACCTCACGCTCAGTCCCTCACGCTCAGTCTCTCACGCTCAGTCTCTCACGCTCAGTCCCTCACGCTCAGTCTCTCACACTCAGTCTCTCACGCTCAATCCCTCACACTCAGTACCTCACGCTCAGTCCCTCACGCTCAGTCTCTCACGCTCAGTCTCTCACACTCAGTCTCTCACGCTCAGTCTCTCACGCTCAGTCCCTCACGCTCAGTCTCTCACGCTCAGTCTCTCACGCTCAGTCCCTCACGCTCAGTCTCTCACACTCAGTCCCTCACGCTCAGTCCCTCACGCTCAGTCTCTCACGCTCAGTCTCTCACGCTCAGTCTCTCACGCTCAGTCCCTCACGCTCAGTCCCTCACGCTCAGTCTCCCACGCTCAGTCTCTCACGCTCAGTCTCTCACGCTCAGTCTCTCACGCTCAGTCTCTCACGCTCAGTCTCTCACGCTCAGTCCCTCACGCTCAGTCTCTCACGCTCAGTCTCTCAAACTCAGTCCCTCACGCTCAGTCCCTCACGCTCAATCCCTCACGCTCAGTCTCTCACGCTCAGTCTCTCACGCTCAGTCCCTCACGCTCAGTCCCTCACGCTCAGTCTCTCACACTCAGTCTCTCACGCTCAGTCCCTCACGCTCAGTCCCTCACGCTCAGTCTCTCACGCTCAGTCTCTCACGCTCAGTCCCTCACGCTCAGTCCCTCACGCTCAGTCTCTCACACTCAGTCTCTCACGCTCAGTCCCTCACGCTCAGTCTCTCACGCTCAGTCTCTCACACTCAGTCTCTCACACTCAGTCCCTCACGCTCAGTCCCTCACGCTCAGTCCCTCACGCTCAGTCTCTCACACTCAGTCTCTCACGCTCAGTCCCTCACGCTCAGTCTCTCACACTCAGTCCCTCACGCTCAGTCCCTCACACTCAGTCTCTCACGCTCAGTCTCTCACACTCAGTCTCTCACACTCAGTCCCTCACGCTCAGTCCCTCACGCTCAGTCCCTCACACTCAGTCCCTCACGCTCAGTCTCTCACACTCAGTCTCTCACACTCAGTCCCTCACGCTCAGTCCCTCACGCTCAGTCTCTCACGCTCAGTCCCTCACGCTCAGTCTCTCACGCTCAGTCCCTCACGCTCAGTCTCTCACACTCAGTCCCTCACGCTCAGTCCCTCACACTCAGTCCCTCACGCTCAGTCTCTCACACTCAGTCTCTCACACTCAGTCCCTCACACTCAGTCCCTCACGCTCAGTCTCTCACGCTCAGTCCCTCACGCTCAGTCCCTCACGCTCAGTCTCTCAAACTCAGTCTCTCACACTCAGTCCCTCACGCTCAGTCTCTCAAACTCAGTCCCTCACGCTCAGTCCCTCACGCTCAGTCTCTCAAACTCAGTCTCTCACACTCAGTCCCTCACACTCAGTCCCTCACACTCAGTCCCTCACGCTCAGTCTCTCACGCTCAGTCTCTCAAACTCAGTCCCTCACGCTCAGTCCCTCACGCTCAGTCTCTCACGCTCAGCCTCTCACGCTCAGCCTCTCACGCTCAGTCCCTCACGCTCAATCCCTCACGCTCAGTCCCTCACGCTCAGTCCCTCACGCTCAGTCTCTCACGCTCAGTCCCTCACACTCAGTCCCTCACGCTCAGTCCCTCACGCTCAGTCTCTCACGCTCAGTCCCTCACCCTCAGTCTCTCACGCTCAGTCCCTCACGCTCAGTCCCTCACGCTCAGTCTCTCACGCTCAGTCCCTCACGCTCAGTCCCTCACGCTCAATCCCTCACGCTCAGTCCCTCACGCTCAGTCCCTCACGCTCAATCCCTCACGCTCAGTCCCTCACGCTCAGTCTCTCACGCTCAGTCTCTCACGCTCAGTCCCTCACGCTCAATCCCTCACGCTCAGTCCCTCACGCTCAGTCCCTCACGCTCAGTCTCTCACGCTCAGCCTCTCACGCTCAGTCCCTCACGCTCAGTCCCTCACGCTCAGTCTCTCACGCTCAGTCCCTCACGCTCAGTCCCTCACGCTCAGTCTCTCACGCTCAGTCTCTCACGCTCAGTCCCTCACGCTCAGTCTCTCACGCTCAATCCCTCACGCTCAGTCCCTCACGCTCAGTCTCTCACGCTCAGTCTCTCACGCTCAGTCCCTCACGCTCAGTCCCTCACGCTCAATCCCTCACGCTCAGTCCCTCACGCTCAGTCTCTCACGCTCAGTCTCTCACGCTCAGTCCCTCACGCTCAGTCTCTCACGCTCAGTCTCTCACGCTCAGTCCCTCACGCTCAGTCCCTCACGCTCAGTCTCTCACACTCAGTCCCTCACGCTCAGTCTCTCACACTCAGTCCCTCTCACGCTCAGCCTCTCACACTCAGTCCCTCACGCTCAGTCCCTCACGCTCAGTCTCTCACGCTCAGTCTCTCACGCTCAGTCCCTCACGCTCAGTCCCTCACGCTCAGTCTCTCAAACTCAGTCTCTCACGCTCAGTCTCTCAAACTCAGTCTCTCACGCTCAGTCCCTCACGCTCAGTCTCTCAAACTCAGTCTCTCACGCTCAGTCTCTCAAACTCAGTCTCTCACGCTCAGTCCCTCACACTCAGTCCCTCACGCTCAGTCTCTCAAACTCAGTCTCTCACGCTCAGTCTCTCAAACTCAGTCTCTCACGCTCAGTCTCTCACACTCAGTCTCTCACGCTCAGTCCCTCACACTCAGTCTCTCACGCTCAGTCCCTCACGCTCAGTCCCTCACGCTCAGTCCCTCACGCTCAGTCCCTCACGCTCAGTCCCTCACACTCAGTCTCTCACGCTCAGTCCCTCACGCTCAGTCTCTCACACTCAATCCCTCACACTCAGTCCCTCACACTCAGTCCCTCACGCTCAGTCTCTCACGCTCAGTCCCTCACGCTCAGTCTCTCACGCTCAGTCCCTCATGCTCAGTCTCTCACGCTCAATCCCTCACACTCAGTCCCTCACGCTCAGTCTCTCACGCTCAATCCCTCACACTCAGTCCCTCACGCTCAGTCTCTCACGCTCAGTCTCTCACGCTCAGTCTCTCACGCTCAATCCCTCACGCTCAGTCCCTCACGCTCAGTCCCTCACGCTCAGTCCCTCACGCTCAGTCTCTCACGCTCAATCCCTCACGCTCAGTCTCTCACGCTCAGTCTCTCACGCTCAGTCCCTCACGCTCAGTCTCTCACGCTCAATCCCTCACACTCAGTCCCTCACGCTCAGTCCCTCACGCTCAGTCCCTCACGCTCAGTCCCTCACGCTCAGTCTCTCACACTCAGTCCCTCACGCTCAGTCTCTCACGCTCAGTCCCTCACGCTCAGTCCCTCACACTCAGTCCCTCACGCTCAGTCCCTCACGCTCAGTCCCTCACGCTCAGTCTCTCACACTCAGTCCCTCACGCTCAGTCTCTCACGCTCAGTCCCTCACGCTCAGTCCCTCACGCTCAGTCCCTCACGCTCAGTCTCTCACACTCAGTCCCTCACACTCAGTCTCTCACACTCAGTCCCTCACGCTCAGTCCCTCACACTCAGTCCCTCACGCTCAGTCCCTCACGCTCAGTCCCTCACGCTCAGTCTCTCACGCTCAATCCCTCACACTCAGTCTCTCACACTCAGTCCCTCACGCTCAGTCCCTCACGCTCAGTCCCTCACGCTCAGTCTCTCACGCTCAATCCCTCACACTCAGTCCCTCACGCTCAGTCTCTCACACTCAGTCCCTCACGCTCAGTCTCTCACGCTCAATCCCTCACACTCAGTACCTCACGCTCAGTCCCTCACGCTCAGTCTCTCACGCTCAATCCCTCACACTCAGTCCCTCACGCTCAGTCTCTCACGCTCAGTCCCTCACGCTCAGTCTCTCACGCTCAATCCCTCACACTCAGTACCTCACGCTCAGTCCCTCACGCTCAGTCCCTCACGCTCAGTCCCTCACGCTCAGTCTCTCACGCTCAATCCCTCACGCTCAATCCCTCACACTCAGTCTCTCACACTCAGTCCCTCACGCTCAGTCCCTCACGCTCAGTCTCTCACGCTCAGTCTCTCACGCTCAGTCTCTCACGCTCAGTCTCTCACGCTCAGTCCCTCACGCTCAGTCTCTCACGCTCAGTCTCTCACGCTCAATCCCTCACACTCAATCCCTCACGCTCAGTCCCTCACGCTCAGTCCCTCACGCTCAGTCCCTCACGCTCAGTCTCTCACGCTCAATCCCTCACGCTCAGTCCCTCACGCTCAGTCTCTCACGCTCAGTCCCTCACGCTCAGTCCCTCACGCTCAATCCCTCACGCTCAATCCCTCACGCTCAGTCTCTCACGCTCAGTCTCTCACGCTCAGTCCCTCACGCTCAGTCTCTCACACTCAGTCTCTCAAACTCAGTCTCTCACGCTCAGTCCCTCACGCTCAGTCTCTCACGCTCAGTCCCTCACGCTCAGTCTCTCACGCTCAGTCCCTCACGCTCAGTCTCTCACGCTCAGTCCCTCACGCTCAGTCTCTCACACTCAGTCTCTCACGCTCAGTCTCTCACGCTCAGTCCCTCACGCTCAGTCTCTCAAACTCAGTCTCTCACGCTCAGTCCCTCACGCTCAGTCTCTCACGCTCAGTCCCTCACGCTCAGTCTCTCACGCTCAGTCCCTCACGCTCAGTCTCTCACGCTCAGTCCCTCACGCTCAGTCTCTCACGCTCAGTCCCTCACGCTCAGTCCCTCACGCTCAGTCTCTCACTCTCAGTCTCTCACACTCAGTCTCTCACGCTCAGTCTCTCACGCTCAGTCCCTCACGCTCAGTCTCTCACACTCAGTCTCTCACGCTCAGTCTCTCACGCTCAGTCCCTCACGCTCAGTCCCTCACGCTCAGTCTCTCACACTCAGTCTCTCACACTCAGTCTCTCACACTCAGTCTCTCACGCTCAGTCCCTCACGCTCAGTCTCTCACACTCAGTCTCTCACGCTCAGTCTCTCACGCTCAGTCCCTCACGCTCAGTGCCTCACGCTCAGTCCCTCACGCTCAGTCTCTCACGCTCAGTCCCTCACGCTCAGTCTCTCACACTCAGTCTCTCACGCTCAGTCTCTCACGCTCAGTCTCTCACGCTCAGTCCCTCACGCTCAGTCTCTCACGCTCAGTCTCTCACGCTCAGTCTCTCACGCTCAGTCCCTCACGCTCAGTCTCTCACACTCAGTCTCTCACGCTCAGTCGCTCACACTCAGTCTCTCACGCTCAGTCCCTCACGCTCAGTCTCTCACGCTCAGTCCCTCACGCTCAGTCTCTCACGCTCAGTCTCTCACGCTCAGTCTCTCACGCTCAGTCCCTCACGCTCAGTCTCTCACGCTCAGTCTCTCACGCTCAGTCGCTCACACTCAGTCTCTCACGCTCAGTCCCTCACGCTCAGTCTCTCACGCTCAGTCCCTCACGCTCAGTCTCTCACGCTCAGTCTCTCACGCTCAGTCCCTCACGCTCAGTCCCACACGCTCAGTCCCTCACGCTCAGTCTCTCACGCTCAGTCTCTCACGCTCACTATCTCACGCTCACTATCTCACGCTCAGTCTCACACGCTCAGTGCCTCACGCTCAGTCTCTCACGCTCAGTCCCTCACGCTCAGTCTCTCACGCTCAGTCTCTCACGCTCAGTCGCTCACGCTCAGTCCCTCACGCTCACTATCTCACGCTCACTATCTCACGCTCAGTCCCACACGCTCAGTCCCTCACGCTCAGTGCCTCACGCTCAGTCTCTCACGCTCACTATCTCACGCTCACTATCTCACGCTCAGTCTCACACGCTCAGTGCCTCACGCTCAGTCTCTCACGCTCACTATCTCACGCTCAGTCTCACACGCTCAGTCCCTCACGCTCAGTCTCTCACGCTCAGTCTCTCACGCTCAGTCCCTCACGCTCAGTCCCTCACGCTCAGTCCCTCACGCTCAGACCCTCACGCTCAGACCCTCACGCTCAGTCTCTCACGCTCAGTCTCACACGCTCAGTCCCTCACGCTCAGTCCCTCACGCTCAGTCTCTCACGCTCAGTCTCTCACGCTCAGTCCCTCACGCTCAGTCCCTCACGCTCAGTCCCTCACGCTCAGTCTCTCACGCTCAGTCCCTCACGCTCAGTCTCTCACGCTCAGTCTCTCACGCTCAGTCTCTCACGCTCAGTCTCTCTCACGCTCAGTCTCTCACGCTCAGTCCCTCACGCTCTGTCTCTCACGCTCTGTCTCTCACGCTCTGTCTCTCACGCTCTGTCTCTCACGCTCAGTCTCTCACGCTCAGTCCCTCACGCTCAGTCTCTCACGCTCAGTCTCTCACGCTCAGTCCCTCACGCTCAGTCTCTCACGCTCAGTCCCTCACGCTCTGTCTCTCACGCTCTGTCTCTCACGCTCTGTCTCTCACGCTCAGTCCCTCACGCTCTGTCTCTCACGCTCTGTCTCTCACGCTCTGTCTCTCACGCTCAGTCTCTCACGCTCAGTCTCTCACGCTCAGTCTCTCACGCTCAGTCTCTCACGCTCAGTCCCTCACGCTCAGTCCCTCACGCTCAGTCCCTCACGCTCAGTCCCTCACGCTCAGTCCCTCACGCTCAGTCCCTCACGCTCAGTCCCTCACGCTCAGTCCCTCACGCTCAGTCCCTCACGCTCAGTCCCTCACGCTCAGTCCCTCACGCTCAGTCTCTCACGCTCAGTCCCTCACGCTCAGTCCCTCACGCTCAGTCCCTCACGCTCAGTCCCTCACGCTCAGTCTCTCACGCTCAGTCCCTCACGCTCAGTCCCTCACGCTCAGTCCCTCACGCTCAGTCCCTCACGCTCAGTCCCTCACGCTCAGTCCCTCACGCTCAGTCCCTCACGCTCAGTCCCTCACGCTCAGTCCCTCACGCTCAGTCTCTCACGCTCAGTCCCTCACGCTCAGTCCCTCACGCTCAGTCCCTCACGCTCAGTCCCTCACGCTCAGTCCCTCACGCTCAGTCCCTCACGCTCAGTCCCTCACGCTCAGTCCCTCACGCTCAGTCCCTCACGCTCAGTCCCTCACGCTCAGTCCCTCACGCTCAGTCTCTCACGCTCAGTCCCTCACGCTCAGTCCCTCACGCTCAGTCCCTCACGCTCAGTCCCTCACGCTCAGTCCCTCACGCTCAGTCCCTCACGCTCAGTCCCTCACGCTCAGTCCCTCACGCTCAGTCCCTCACGCTCAGTCCCTCACGCTCTGTCTCTCACGCTCAGTCCCTCACGCTCAGTCCCTCACGCTCAGTCCCTCACGCTCAGTCCCTCACGCTCAGTCCCTCACGCTCAGTCCCTCACGCTCAGTCCCTCACGCTCCGTCCCTCACGCTCAGTCCCTCACGCTCAGTCCCTCACGCTCAGTCCCTCACGCTCTGTCCCTCACGCTCAGTCTCTCACGCTCAGTCTCTCACGCTCAGTCTCTCACGCTCAGTCCCTCACGCTCAGTCCCTCACGCTCAGTCCCTCACGCTCCGTCCCTCACGCTCAGTCCCTCACGCTCAGTCCCTCACGCTCAGTCCCTCACGCTCTGTCCCTCACGCTCAGTCTCTCACGCTCAGTCCCTCACGCTCAGTCCCTCACGCTCAGTCCCTCACGCTCAGTCCCTCACGCTCAGTCCCTCACGCTCAGTCCCTCACGCTCAGTCCCTCACGCTCAGTCCCTCACGCTCAGACCCTCACGCTCAGTCCCTCACGCTCAGTCTCTCACGCTCAGTCTCTCACGCTCAGTCTCTCACGCTCAGTCCCTCACGCTCAGTCTCTCACGCTCAGTCCCTCACGCTCAGTCTCTCACGTTCAGTCCCTCACGCTCAGTCCCTCACGCTCAGTCTCTCACGCTCAGTCCCTCACGTTCAGTCCCTTCTCACGTTCAGTCCCTCACGCTCAGTCCCTCACGCTCAGTCTCTCACGCTCAGTCCCTCACGCTCAGTCCCTCACGCTCAGACCCTCACGCTCAGTCCCTCACGCTCAGTCTCTCACGCTCAGTCCCTCACGTTCAGTCCCTTCTCACGTTCAGTCCCTCACGCTCAGTCCCTCACGCTCAGTCTCTCACGTTCAGTCCCTCACGCTCAGTCTCTCACGCTCAGTCCCTCACGTTCAGTCCCTTCTCACGTTCAGTCTCTCACGCTCAGTCCCTCACGCTCAGTCCCTCACGCTCAGTCCCTCACGCTCAGTCTCTCACGCTCAGTCCCTCACGCTCAGTCCCTCACGCTCCGTCCCTCACGCTCAGTCCCTCACGCTCAGTCCCTCACGCTCAGTCTCTCACGCTCAGTCCCTCACGCTCAGTCCCTCACGCTCAGTCCCTCACGCTCAGTCCCTCACGCTCAGTCTCTCACGCTCAGTCCCTCACGCTCAGTCCCTCACGCTCAGTCTCTCACACTCAGTCTCTCACACACAGTCCCTCACGCTCAGTCTCTCACGCTCAGTCTCTCACGCTCAGTCCCTCACACTCAGTCCCTCACGCTCAGTCTCTCACGCTCAGTCCCTCACGCTCAGTCTCTCACGCTCAGTCTCTCACGCTCAGTCCCTCACGCTCAGTCTCTCACGCTCAGTCCCTCACGCTCAGTCTCTCACGCTCAGTCTCTCACGCTCAGTCTCTCACGCTCAGTCCCTCACGCTCAGTCCCTCACGCTCAGTCTCTCACGCTCAGTCCCTCACGCTCAGTCCCTTCTCACGTTCAGTCCCTCACGTTCAGTCCCTCACGCTCAGTCCCTCACGCTCAGTCCCCCACGCTCAGTCCCCCACGCTCAGTCCCCCACACTCAGTCCCCCACACTCAGTCTCCCACACTCAGTCTCCCACACTCAGTCTCCCACACTCAGTCTCCCACACTCAGTCTCCCACACTCAGTCTCCCACACTCAGTCTCCCACACTCAGTCTCCCACACTCAGTCTCCCACACTCAGTCTCCCACACTCAGTCTCCCACACTCAGTCTCCCACACTCAGTCTCCCACACTCAGTCTCCCACACTCAGTCTCCCACACTCAGTCTCCCACACTCAGTCTCCCACACTCAGTCTCCCACACTCAGTCTCCCACACTCAGTCTCCCACACTCAGTCCCTCACACTCAGTCCCTCACACTCGGTCTCTCAGTCTCTCACACTCAGTCTCTCACACTCAGTCCCTCACACTCGGTCTCTCGGTCTCTCACACTCAGTCCCTCACACTCAGTCCCTCACACTCAGTCTCTCACACTCAGTCCCTCACACTTGGTCTCTCGGTCTCTCACACTCAGTCTCTCACGCTCAGTCTCTCACGCTCAGTCTCTCACGCTCAGTCCCTCACGCTGAGTCTCTCACACTCAGTCTCTCTCGCTCTGTCCCTCACGCTCGGTCCCTCACGCTCGGTCCCTCACGCTCGGCCCCTCACGCTCGGCCCCTCACGCTCGGCCCCTCACGCTCGGCCCCTCACGCTCGGTCCCTCACGCTCGGTCCCTCACGTTCCGTCCCTCACGCTCGGTCCCTCACGCTCGGTCCCTCACTCTCGGTCCCTCACGCTCGGTCCCTCACTCTCGGTCCCTCACGCTCGGTCGCTCACACTCAGTCTCTCACACTCAGTCTCTCACACTCAGTCTCTCACACTCAGTCTCTCACACTCAGTCTCTCACACTCAATCTCTCACACTCAGTCTCTCACACTCAGTCCCTCACACTCAGTCTCTCACACTCAGTCTCACACTCAGTCTCACACTCAGTCTCACACTCAGTCTCACACTCAGTCTCACACTCAGACCCTCACACTCAGACCCTCACACTCAGACCCTCACACTCAGACCCTCACACTCAGACCCTCACACTCAGACCCTCACACTCACTCTCACACACTCATTGCCCTCACACTCAATCCTCTCACAGTCCGACCCTCACATTCAATCCACTCACACTCAATCCCCTTACACTCAGGCCCGCAGTCAGACCCTCACACTCCGTCTCACACGCTCAGTCTCACATGCTCAGTCTCTCACGCTCAGACCCGCACACTCAGTCTCTCGCACTCAGTCTCTCGCACCCTCACACTCGCACCCTCACACTCGCACCCTCGCACTCGCACCCTCGCACTCGCACCCTCGCACTCGCACCCTCACACTCGCACCCTCACACTCACACCCTCACACTCACACCCTCACACTCGCAGCCTCACACTCGCACCCTCACACTCGCACCCTCACACTCGCACCCTCACACTCGCACCCTCACACTCAGTCTCTCACACTCAGACCTTCACACTCAATCAACTCACAATCAATCCCCTCACAGTCAGTTGTTACCCCACTATTCAAAAAGGGTGGTAGAGATGAAGCGGGGAATTACAGACCGGTAAGCCTGACATCGGTAGTGGGGAAAATGCTAGAGTCCATTATAAAGGATGTAATAGCTGAGCACTTGGAAAACAGTGACAGGATCGGACAAAGTCAACTTGGATTTACAAAAGGTAAATCATGCTCGACTAATCTACTGGAATTTTTTGAGGATGTAACTGGGAAAATAGATAAGGGAGAACCAGTAGATGTGGTGTATTTGGACTTTCAAAAGGTTTTCGATAAGGTCCCGCATAAGGGATTAGCGTGTAAAGTTAAGGCACATGGGATTGGGGGCAAGGTATTGACTTGGATAGAGAACTGGTTGGCGGACAGAAAGCAGAGAGTAGGAATTAACGGGTCTTTTTCCGAGTGGCAGGCAGTGACTAGTGGGGTACCGCAGGGATCAGTCCTTGGACTCCAGCTATTCACAATATACATTAATGATCTGATGCGCTATCAATTACTCATAAAAGACTGAGAGTTAGAAGAGTAACTAAAGGCTTTTATTAACAACAGAATGGAGGTCTGCCTCGAGTGGTCGACCGGTCCAGGATACCAAGGGCTGGGGAGCAGTCACCTTTATACTAGGACCTGTGGGAGGAGTCAGCCGAGGCATGTCCAGGCATGTACACAGTGGAATACAAACAGGACAAACAGGAATACAAACAGTGGTTTACCACATTCACCCCTTGTTTAAAATTGAGTCCGGCGGGGTGAAGTGTATTAAAAGTTAGTGTATTGGAGTCTCTCCGGAGGTCTTGTCTGCCGCTGTGATCGGCGTGGCGACGGCAGGGGTAGTGAAGCTTCCGGCGTCGAGTCCAGCGTAGGCTGTGGCACAGGCGTGTCGTCCTCGTAGATGTCGAGCGGGTCGCGGGGCCCAGGCCTGCCGTCTGCTGGGGCTGGATATCGGATCGTGGGGGGGGGTGGTAGTGGGTAGTGGGTTACTGTGGTCCCCGAGGGTGCAAGGTCTCTTATGGAGACTGTGTCCTCCCGCCCGTCCGGGTATGCGATGTAAGCATACTGGGGGTTGGCGTGGAGGAGGTCGACCCTCTCGACCAGGGGGTCCGTTTTATGGGTCCTCACGTGTCTTCTCAGTAGGACCGGCCCTGGGGACGTCAGCCATAGCGGTAGCGATGTCCCTGATGTGGACTTCCTTGGGAAGACAAACATTTTCTCATGAGGGGTGGCGTTAGTGGCAGTGCAGAGCAGTGACCGAATAGAGTGGAGCGCATCGGGGAGCACATCCTGCCAGCGGGAGGTTGGAAGGCCCCTAGACTTTAAGGCTAGCAGGACGGCCTTCCAAACTGTCGCATTTTCTCTTTCCACCTGTCCGTTCCCCCGGGGGTTGTAACTGGTGGTCCTGCTTGTGGCAATACCCCTAGTTAGCAGGTACTGACGGAGTTCGTCGCTCATAAACGATGAGCCCCGGTCGCTATGGATATAGCTGGGGAAGCCGAACAGGGTGAAGAGGTTGTTCAGACATTTAATGACCGTGGCACTGGTCATGTCCGGGCAGGGGAAGGCGAACGGGAAACGGGAGTACTCATCAATAATATTGAGGAAGTACACATTGCGGTCGGAGGAGGGGAGAGGCCCTTTAAAATCGACGCTCAGGCGCTCGAAGGGGCGAGTGGCTTTTATCAGGTGGGCCCTGTCTGGTCTATAAAAGTGTGGTTTGCACTCAGCGCAGACTTGGCAGTTCCTGGTCATGGTCCTGACCTCCTCAATAGAGTAAGGCAGGTTGCGGGCCTTGATGAGGTGGAAGAACCTGGTGACCCCCGGGTGGCAGAGGTCATTGTGGAGGACCCGTAGTCTATCGATCTGCGCGCTGGCGCAGGTGCCACGCGATAGCGCATCCGGGGGTTCATTTAGCTTCCCGGGCCGGTACAAGATCTCGTAGTTGTAGGTGGAAAGTTCGATTCTCCACCTCAAGATCTTGACATTTTTGATTTTGCCCCTCTGCTTGTTGTTAAACATAAAAGCAACTGAACGCTGGTCAGTGAGCAGGGTAAATCATTTTCCGGCCAGGTAGTGCCTCCAATGACGCACAGCCTCCACAATCGCCTGCGCCTCCTTCTCAACAGCGGAGTGTCTGGTCTCCGGGCCTTGGAGGGTTCGTGAAAAGAAGGCCACGGGTCTCCCTGCCTGATTGAGGGTAGCGGCCAGGGCAAAGTCGGACGCGTCGCTTTCCACCTGGAAGGGGATGGATTCGTCCACTGCGTGCATGGTGGCTTTGGCAATGTCCTCCTTGATACGGTGGAAGGCTAAGCGGGCCTCTGCCGTCAAGGGAAAAGAGGTGGACTTGATCAGCGGACGGGCCTTGTCCGCATAGTAGGGGACCCACTGGGCGTAATAGGAGAAAAACCCTAGGCACCTCTTCAGGGCCTTGAGGCAGTGGGGCAGTGGAAGTTCCATAAGGGGACGCATCCGGTCGGGGTCGGGGCCGATGACTCCGTGTTCCACAACACAGCCAAGGATGGCGAGGCGGTTTGTGCGGAATATGCACTTCTCCTTGTTATATGTCAGGTTTAGGAGTTGGGTGGTGCGGAGGAATTTTTCGAGGTTTGCGTCATGGTCCTGCAAGTCACGGCCGCAGATGGTCACATTGTCCAGATATGGGAAAGTGGCCTGCAACGCATTTTGATCTACCATCCGGTCCATCTCCCTTTGGAAGACGGAGACCCCGTTGGTGACGCCAAAGGGAACCCTAAGGAAGTGATAGAGGCGGCCGTTTGCCTCAAAGGCAGTGTACTGGCGGTCCTCAGGGCGGATGGGGAGCTGGTGGTACGCTGATTTCAGGTCAATGGTCGAGAAGACGCAGTACTGCGCGATCTGGTTGACCATATCAGCTATACGGGGGAGTGGGTAGGCGTCCAGCAGGGTGTAGCGATTTATTGTCTGGCTGTAGTCGATGACCAGGCGCTGCTTCTCGCTGGTCTTAACGACCACAACCTGGGCTCGCCAGGGGCTGGTGCTGCCCTCAATAATCCCTTCTTTCAGGAGCCGCTCCACTTCGGTTTTAATGAAAACCCTGTCCCCGGCGCTGTATCGCCTGCTCTTTGTGGCGATGGGCTTACAGTCGGGGGTGAGGTTAGCAAACAGTGGTGGGGGGGTGACTCTGAGTGTGGAGAGGTTGCACCTGGTGCGCGGCGGGCAATTTGGAAGCTGCTGGCTGCGGACTGTGAGTGGGGGTAGGGGTCCACCGTACGCCATCGTAACACTTTTAAGGTGGCACTGAAAATCTAACCCCAGCAGGACGGCAGCGCAGAGGTCAGGCAGGACCAGAAGTTTAAAATGATCGTACACGGTCCCGTCTACTACGAGTGTCACCACGCAGTAGCCGCCGATGTCCGCCGACTGGGACTCGGAGGCCATAGAAATCCGCTGTTGCGCAGGCAGGACTGGGAGAGAGCAACGCCGCACCGTGTCGGGGTGGATGAAGCTCTCCGTGCTCCCAGAGTCAAAAAGGCAGATTGTATCGTGACCATTTACCTTAATGTCCATTGTGGAACTGGCCAGTTGGTGCGGTCTCGCTTGGTCCAGTGTAACGGATGCCAGCGTAGGGGTCGGTGTGTCGCTGCGGGTATCAGATGAGGCGGTGTCGGGGGCCTGCTGCGTCCCGGCTGTCGTCCAAGATGGCGGCGTCCATGATCCCCATGTGGCTGGAGGCGTCCAAAATGGCTGCTGTACCGGTGATTCGCACACGGCCGGGGAGGTCCAAAATGGCGGCCCGCATGGCCCACACGCGGCGCTGCTGGGGTTCGGGGTGGCTTTGGCCCTGCAGACGCTAGCGTAGTGTCCCTTCTTCCCGCAGCCCGAGCAGATCGCGTTTTTCGCCGGGCAGCGCGCTCTGGGGTGTTTTGCCTGGCCACAGAAGTAGCATTTCTGGCCTTGGGGCACTGCTGTCTGGCCTTGGGACACTGCTGCGGTAGTTGGGCCGTTGTTGGGGTGTGGCTGGGGTGGCACGGCGCTATGAGGCGGTCCTACCGTGTCCCAGGCTGTCATTCCCCGCGGCGTCCACGGTGCAGAGGAGTAGGCATCCATGCCCTGGTAGGCTGCATCCAACGATAGTGCGAGTTCAGAGGCTTTGTTGAGGTCGAGGTTACTCTGCTCCAACAGTCGCTGTCGTGTGTAATTGGATCTGTGGCCCGCTACAAAAGCGTCCCGGATAAGTTCCTCTGTGTACACGGCGGCCTTTACATCCTTACAACCACAGGCCCGGCCAAGCACAGACAGTGCCTGAAGGTATTCCACGGTCGATTCCCCAGGTTGTTGTTTACGACTCCCCAGGAGGTGCCTTGCGTACACTTCGTTCACTGGGCGCGTGTACTGGTCCTTGAGGAGCTTGATAGCATCCGCGTACGAGGTCGCGTCTTGGATGACCGAGTACACTCGGTGGTTCACTTTGGAGGTCAGGACATCCAGTTTGTCCTCGTCCGATTTGATTGCTTCGGAGGCGGTCAGGAATTTTTCGAAACACTTAAGCCAGTGAGTAAACTTGGTGGATGAGTCCGCCTCCCGATGATCTAAGTCCAGGCATGCTGGTGTGAGGATCTTCTCCATTATAAAAATGTTGTTAATAAAATTGATGCGCTATCAATTACTCATAAAAGACTGAGAGTTAGAAGAGTAACTAAAGGCTTTTATTAACAACAGAATGGAGGTCTGCCTCGAGTGGTCGACCGGTCCAGGATACCAAGGGCTGGGGAGCAGTCACCTTTATACTAGGACCTGTGGGAGGAGTCAGCCGAGGCATGTCCAGGCATGTACACAGTGGAATACAAACAGGACAAACAGGAATACAAACAGTGGTTTACCACATGATCTAGATAAGGGAACTAGATGTAATATCTCCAAGTTTGCAGACGACACAAAGCTGGGTGGGCGTGTGTGCTGCGAGGAGGATACCGAGAAACTCCAGGATGATTTGGACAGGTTGGGTGATTGGGCAGAAGCGTGGCAGATGCAATATAACGTGGATAAATGCGAGGTTATCCACTTTGGTATCAAAAACAGAAAGGCAGACTATTATCTGAATGGCAATAGATTGGGAGACGGGGAAGTGTAACGAGACCTGGGTGTCCTTGTGCACCAGTCGCTGAAGGTAAACATGCAGGTGCAGCAGGCGGTGAAGAAGGCAAATGGTATGTTGGCCTTCATAGCAAAAGGGTTTGAGTACAGGAGCAAGGATCTCCTGCTACAGTTGTACAGGGCCTTGGTGAGACCACACCTTGAGTATTGTGTGCAGTTTTGGTCGCCTTATCTGAGGAAGGATGTTCTTGCCATGGAAGGAGTTTAGCGAAGATTCACAAGGCTGATCCCTGGGATGGCAGGAATGACGTATGAGGAGAAATTGGGTCGATTGGGCTTATACTCGCTGGAGTTTAGAAGAATGAGAGGGGAGCTCATCGAAACTTATTAAATTCTGACAGGTCTGGACAAACTAGATGCAGGTAGAATGTTCCCGAGGGTCGGAGAGTCCAGAACCAGGGGTCATAGTCTAAGGATAAGGGGTAAGCTATTTAGGATAGAGATGAGGAAGAATTTCTTCACCCAGAGAGTGGTGAACCTGTGGAATTCTCTACCACAGAAGGCGGTTGAGGCCAAGTCTTTAAATATATTCAAGAAGGAGTTAGATATATTTCTTAGAGCTAAAGGGATCAAGGGATATGGGGAGAAGGCAGGGACAGGGTACTGAATTTGGATGATCGGCCATGATCTCATCGAATGGCGGAGCAGGCTCGAGGGGCCGAATGGTCTACTCCTGCTCCTATCTTCTATGTTTCTATGTCTCTCACATTCAGACCCTCACACTTAGTACCTCAAACTTAGCCTCACACACTCATTGCCCTCACACTCAATCCCCTCATTCTCAGTCTCTCGCACTCAATCTCTCGCACTCAATCCCCTCGCACTCAATGCCCTCACAGTCAGTCACTCACACTCAGACCCTCACACTCAGACCCTCACACTCAGACCCTCACACTCAGACCCGCACACTCAGAACCTCACACTCACTCTCACACACTCATTGCCCTCACACTCAATCCTCTCACACTCTGACCCTCACACTCTGACCCTCACACTCAATCCACTCACACTCAATCACCTCACACTCAGGCCCACAGTCAGTCTCTCACGCTCAGTCCCTCACGCTCAGTCCCTCACGCTCAGTCTCTCACACTCAGTCCCTCACGCTCAGTCCCTCACGCTCAGTCCCTCACGCTCAGTCCCTCACGCTCAGTCCCTCACGCTCAGTCCCTCACGCTCAGTCCCTCACGCTCAGTCTCTCACACTCAGTCCCTCACACTCAGTCTCTCACGCTCAGTCTCTCACACTCAGACCCTCACACTCAGTCTCTCACGCTCAGTCCCTCACGCTCAGTCCCTCACACTCAGTCTCTCACACTCAGTCCCTCACACTCAGTCTCTCACGCTCAGTCTCTCACACTCAGACCCTCACGCTCAGTCTCTCACGCTCAGTCTCTCACGCTCAGTCTCTCACGCTCAGTCCCTCACGCTCAGTCCCTCACGCTCAGTCTCTCACGCTCAGTCCCTCACGCTCAGTCTCTCACGCTCAGTCTCTCATGCTCAGACCCTCACGCTCAGTCTCTCACGCTCAGTCTCTCACGCTCAGTCTCTCACACTCAGTCTCTCACGCTCAGTCCCTCACGCTCAGTCTCTCACACTCAGACCCCACACTCAGTCCCTCACGCTCAGTCCCTCACGCTCAGTCTCTCACACTCAGTCCCTCACGCTCAGTCTCTCACGCTCAGTCTCTCACGCTCAGTCTCTCACGCTCAGTCTCTCACGCTCAGTCTCTCACGCTCAGTCCCTCACGCTCAGTCCCTCACACTCAGTCTCTCACACTCAGACCCCACGCTCAGTCTCTCACGCTCAGTCTCTCACACTCAGTCTCTCACACTCAGTCTCTCACACTCAGTCTCACTCACGCTCAGTCTCTCACGCTCAGTCTCTCACGCTCAGTCTCTCAAGCTCACTATCTCACGCTCAGTCTCTCACGCTCAGTCTCTCACGCTCAGTCCCTCACGCTCAGTGCCTCACGCTCAGTCCCTCACGCTCAGTCCCTCACGCTCAGTCCCTCACGCTCAGTCCCTCACGCTCAGTCCCTCACGCTCAGTCCCTCACGCTCAGTCCCTCACGCTCACTATCTCACGCTCAGTCCCTCACGCTCAGTCCTTCACGCTCAGTCCCTCACGCTCAGTCCCTCACGCTCAGTCTCTCACGCTCAGTCCCTCACGCTCAGTCCCTCACGCTCAGTCCTTCACGCTCAGTCCCTCACGCTCAGTCTCTCACGCTCAGTCCCTCACGCTCAGTCCCTCACGCTCAGTCCCTCACGCTCAGTCTCTCACGCTCAGTCCCTCACGCTCAGTCTCTCACGCTCAGTCCCTCACGCTCAGTCCCTCACGCTCAGTCTCTCACGCTCAGTCTCTCACGCTCAGTCTCTCACGCTCAGTCTCTCACGCTCAGTCCCTCACGCTCAGTCTCTCACGCTCAGTCCCTCACGCTCAGTCTCTCACGCTCAGTCCCTCACACTCAGTCTCTCACGCTCAGTCCCTCACGCTCAGTCCCTCACGCTCAGTCCCTCACGCTCAGTCCCTCACGCTCAGTCCCTCACGCTCAGTCCCTCACGCTCAGTCCCTCACGCTCAGTCCCTCACGCTCAGTCCCTCACGCTCAGTCCCTCACGCTCACTATCTCACGCTCAGTCCCTCACGCTCAGTCCTTCACGCTCAGTCCCTCACGCTCAGTCTCTCACGCTCAGTCCCTCACGCTCAGTCTCTCACGCTCAGTCTCTCACGCTCAGTCTCTCACGCTCAGTCCCTCACGCTCAGTCTCTCACGCTCAGTCTCTCACGCTCAGTCCCTCACGCTCAGTCCTTCACGCTCAGTCCCTCACGCTCAGTCTCTCACGCTCAGTCCCTCACGCTCAGTCTCTCACGCTCAGTCTCTCACGCTCAGTCTCTCACGCTCAGTCCCTCACGCTCAGTCCTTCACGCTCAGTCCCTCACGCTCAGTCTCTCACGCTCAGTCTCTCACGCTCAGTCTCTCACGCTCAGTCTCTCACGCTCAGTCTCTCACGCTCAGTCTCTCACGCTCAGTCTCTCACGCTCAGTCTCTCACGCTCAGTCTCTCACGCTCAGTCCCTCACGCTCAGTCCCTCACGCTCAGTCCCTCACGCTCAGTCCCTCACGCTCAGTCCCTCACGCTCAGTCTCTCACGCTCAGTCTCTCACGCTCAGTCCCTCACGCTCCGTCCCTCACGCTCAGTCTCTCACGCTCAGTCCCTCACGCTCAGTCCCTCACACTCAGTCTCTCACGCTCAGTCTCTCACGCTCAGTCTCTCACGCTCAGTCTCTCACGCTCAGTCCCTCACGCTCAGTCCCTCACGCTCAGTCCCTCACGCTCAGTCCCTCACGCTCAGACCCTCACGCTCAGTCTCTCACGCTCAGTCCCTCACGCTCAGTCTCTCACGCTCAGACCCTCACGCTCAGTCCCTCACGCTCAGTCTCTCACGCTCAGTCCCTCACGCTCAGTCTCTCACGCTCAGTCCCTCACGCTCAGTCCCTCACGCTCAGTCCTTCACGCTCAGTCCCTCACGCTCACTATCTCACACTCAGTCCCTCACGCTCAGTCTCTCACGCTCAGTCTCTCAAGCTCACTATCTCACGCTCAGTCCCTCACGCTCAGTCCCTCACGCTCAGTCTCTCACGCTCAGTCCCTCACGCTCAGTCCCTCACGCTCAGTCTCTCACGCTCAGTCCCTCACGCTCAGTCCCTCACGCTCAGTCTCTCACGCTCAGTCCCTCACGCTCAGTCCCTCACGCTCAGTCCCTCACGCTCAGTCTCTCACGCTCAGTCCCTCACGCTCAGTCCCTCACGCTCAGTCCCTCACGCTCAGTCCCTCACGCTCAGTCCCTCACGCTCAGTCTCTCACGCTCAGTCTCTCACGCTCAGTCTCTCACGCTCAGTCCCTCACGCTCAGTCCCTCACGCTCAGTCCCTCACGCTCAGTCTCTCACGCTCAGTCCCTCACGCTCAGTCTCTCACGCTCAGTCCCTCACGCTCAGTCCCTCACGCTCAGTCCCTCACACTCAGTCTCTCACGCTCAGTCCCTCACGCTCAGACCCTCACGCTCAGTCCCTCACGCTCAGTCCCTCACACTCAGTCTCTCACGCTCAGTCCCTCACGCTCAGTCTCTCACGCTCAGTCCCTCACGCTCAGTCCCTCACGCTCAGTCCCTCACGCTCAGTCTCTCACGCTCAGTCTCTCACGCTCAGTCCCTCACGCTCAGTCCCTCACGCTCAGTCTCTCACGCTCAGTCCCTCACGCTCAGACCCTCACGCTCTGTCCCTCACGCTCAGTCTCTCACGCTCAGTCTCTCACACTCAGTCTCTCACACTCAGACTCTCACACTCAGCCTCTCACACTCAGTCTCTCACACTCAGTCCCTCTCACGCTCAGTCTCTCACGCTCAGTCTCTCACGCTCAGCCTCTCACACTCAGCCTCTCACACTCAGCCTCTCACACTCAGCCTCTCACACTCAGCCTCTCACACTCAGCCTCTCACACTCAGCCTCTCACACTCAGCCTCTCACACTCAGTCTCATGCTGATTCTCTCACACTCAGTCCCTCACACTCAGTCTCTCACGCTCAGTGTCACACTCAGTCTCTCACACTCAGTCTCTCAAACTCAGTCTCTCACACTCAGTCTCTCAAACTCAGTCTCTCACACTCAGTCTCTCACACTCAGTCTCTCACACTCAGTCCCTCACACTCAGTCCCTCACACTCAGTCCCTCACACTCAGTCTCTCACACTCAGTCTCTCACGCTCAGTGTCACACTCAGTCTCTCACACTCAGTCCCTCACGCTCAGTCTCTCATGCTCAGTCTCTCACGCTCAGTCTCTCACACTCAGTCTCTCACACTCAGTCTCTCACGCTCAGTGTCACACTCAGTCCCTCACGCTCAGTCCCTCACGCTCAGTCCCTCACGCTCACTCCCTCACGCTCAGTCTCTCACGCTCAGTCCCTCACGCTCACTCCCTCACGCTCACTCCCTCACGCTCACTCCCTCACGCTCACTCCCTCACGCTCAGTCCCTCACGCTCAGTCTCTCACGCTCAGTCCCTCACGCTCAGTCCCTCACGCTCAGTCCCTCACGCTCAGTCTCTCACGCTCAGTCCCTCACGCTCAGTCTCTCACGCTCAGTCCCTCACGCTCAGTCCCTCACGCTCAGTCCCTCACGCTCAGTCCCTCACGCTCAGTCCCTCACGCTCAGTCCCTCACGCTCAGTCTCTCACGCTCAGTCCCTCACGCTCAGTCTCTCACGCTCAGTCCCTCTCGCTCAGTCTCTCACGCTCAGTCTCTCACGCTCAGTCCCTCACGCTCAGTCCCTCACGCTCAGTCTCTCACGCTCAGTCCCTCACGCTCAGTCTCTCACGCTCAGTCTCTCACACTCAGTCTCCCTCACACTCAGTCCCTCACGCTCAGTCTCTCACGCTCAGTCTCTCACGCTCAGTCCCTCACGCTCAGTCTCTCACGCTCAGTCCCTCACGCTCAGTCCCTCACGCTCAGTCTCTCACGCTCAGTCTCTCACACTCAGTCCCTCACGCTCAGTCTCTCACGCTCAGTCTCTCACGCTCAGTCTCTCACGCTCAGTCTCTCACGCTCAGTCCCTCACGCTCAGTCTCTCACGCTCAGTCTCTCACGCTCAGTCTCTCACGCTCAGTCTCTCACACTCAGTCTCTCACACTCAGTCCCTCTCACGCTCAGTCTCTCACGCTCAGTCTCTCACACTCAGTCCCTCTCACGCTCAGTCTCTCACGCTCAGTCCCTCACGCTCAGTCCCTCACGCTCAGTCCCTCACGCTCAGTCCCTCACGCTCAGTCCCTCACGCTCAGTCCCTCACGCTCAGTCCCTCACACTCAGTCCCTCACGCTCAGTCCCTCACGCTCAGTCCCTCACGCTCAGTCCCTCACACTCAGTCTCTCACACTCAGTCCCTCACACTCAGTCCCTCACACTCAGTCCCTCACGCTCAGTCTCTCACGCTCAGTCTCTCACGCTCAGTCTCTCACGCTCAGTCTCTCACGCTCAGTCTCTCACACTCAGTCCCTCACACTCAGTCCCTCACACTCAGTCCCTCACACTCAGTCCCTCACGCTCAGTCCCTCACGCTCAGTCTCTCACGCTCAGTCTCTCACGCTCAGTCTCTCACGCTCAGTCTCTCACACTCAGTCCCTCACACTCAGTCTCTCACACTCAGTCCCTCACACTCAGTCCCTCACACTCAGTCCCTCACACTCAGTCCCTCACACTCAGTCCCTCACACTCAGTCCCTCACACTCAGTATCTCACTCAGTCTCTCACCCTCAGTCTCTCACGCTCAGTCCCTCACGCTCAGTCCCTCACGCTCAGTCTCTCACGCTCAGTCTCTCACGCTCAGTCTCTCACGCTCAGTCCCTCACGCTCAGTCTCTCACGCTCAGTCCCTCACGCTCAGTCCCTCACGCTCAGTCTCTCACGCTCAGTCCCTCACGCTCACTCCCTCACGCTCACTCCCTCACGCTCAGTCCCTCACGCTCAGTCTCTCACGCTCAGTCCCTCACGCTCAGTCTCTCACGCTCAGTCTCTCACGCTCAGTCCCTCACGCTCAGTCCCTCACGCTCACTCCCTCACGCTCAGTCCCTCACGCTCAGTCTCTCACGCTCAGTCCCTCACGCTCACTCTCTCACACTCAGTCTCTCACGCTCAGTCCCTCACGCTCACTCTCTCACACTCAGTCTCTCACGTTCAGTCTCTCACGCTCAGTCTCTCACGCTCAGTCCCTCACGCTCAGTCTCTCACGCTCAGTCTCTCACGCTCAGTCCCTCACGCTCAGTCTCTCACGCTCAGTCTCTCACGCTCAGTCTCTCACGCTCAGTCTCTCACGCTCAGTCTCTCACGCTCAGTCTCTCACACTCAGTCCCTCACACTCAGTCCCTCACACTCAGTCCCTCACACTCAGTCCCTCACACTCAGTCTCTCACACTCAGTCCCTCACACTCAGTCCCTCACACTCAGTCTCTCACACTCAGTCTCTCACACTCAGTCCCTCACACTCAGTCCCTCACACTCAGTATCTCACTCAGTCTCTCACGCTCAGTCCCTCACACTCAGTCCCTCACACTCAGTCCCTCACACTCAGTCTCTCACACTCAGTCCCTCACACTCAGTCTCTCACACTCAGTCCCTCACACTCAGTCCCTCACACTCAGTCCCTCACACTCAGTCCCTCACACTCAGTATCTCACTCAGTCTCTCACACTCAGTCCCTCACACTCAGTCTCTCACACTCAGTCCCTCACACTCAGTCCCTCACACTCAGTCCCTCACACTCAGTCCCTCACACTCAGTCCCTCACACTCAGTCCCTCACACTCAGTATCTCACTCAGTCTCTCACGCTCAGTCCCTCACGCTCAGTCTCTCACGCTCAGTCTCTCACGCTCAGTCCCTCACGCTCAGTCCCTCACGCTCAGTCTCTCACGCTCAGTCTCTCACGCTCAGTCTCTCACACTCAGTCCCTCACACTCAGTCCCTCACACTCAGTCCCTCACGCTCAGTCCCTCACGCTCAGTCTCTCACGCTCAGTCTCTCACACTCAGTCCCTCACACTCAGTCCCTCACACTCAGTCCCTCACACTCAGTCCCTCACACTCAGTCCCTCACACTCAGTATCTCACTCAGTCTCTCACACTCAGTCCCTCACACTCAGTCTCCTTCACACTCAGTCTCCTTCACGCTCAGTCTCTCACACTCAGTCTCTCACACTCAGTCTCTCACACTCAGTCTCTCACACTCAGTCTCTCACACTCAGTCCCTCACGCTCAGTCTCCTTCACGCTCAGTCCCTCACACTCAGTCTCTCACACTCAGTCTCTCACACTCAGTCTCTCACACTCAGTCTCTCACACTCAGTCCCTCACGCTCAGTCCCGCTCAGTCCCTCACAGTCTCTCACACTCAGTCTCTCTCACGCTCAGTCTCTCACGCTCAGTCTCTCACGCTCAGTCTCTCTCACGCTCAGTCTCTCACGCTCAGTCTCTCACGCTCAGTCTCTCTCACGCTCAGTCCCTCACGCTCAGTCCCTCACGCTCAGTCCCTCACGCTCAGTCCCTCACGCTCAGTCCCTCACGCTCAGTCCCTCACGCTCAGTCCCTCACGCTCAGTCCCTCACGCTCAATCCCTCACGCTCAGTCCCTCACGCTCAGTCTCTCACACTCAGTCCCTCACGCTCAGTCCCTCACGCTCAATCCCTCACGCTCAGTCCCTCACGCTCAGTCTCTCACGCTCAGTCCCTCACGCTCAGTCTCTCACACTCAGTCCCTCACGCTCAGTCCCTCACGCTCAGTCCCTCACGCTCAGTCCCTCACGCTCAGTCCCTCACGCTCAGTCCCTCACGCTCAGTCCCTCACGCTCAGTCCCTCACGCTCAGTCTCTCACGCTCAGTCTCTCACGCTCAGTCTCTCACGCTCAGTCTCTCTCACGCTCAGTCTCTCTCACGCTCAGTCCCTCACGCTCAGTCCCTCACGCTCAGTCCCTCACACTCAGACCCTCACACTCAGTCCCTCACGCTCAGTCTCTCACGCTCAGTCCCTCACGCTCAGTCTCTCACGCTCAGTCTCTCACGCTCAGTACCTCACGCTCAGTCTCTCACGCTCAGTCTCTCACGCTCAGTCCCTCACGCTCAGTCCCTCACGCTCAGTCCCTCACGCTCAGTCTCTCACGCTCAGTCCCTCACGTTCAGTCTCTCACGCTCAGTCCCTCACGCTCAGTCTCTCACGCTCAGTCTCTCACGCTCAGTCCCTCACGCTCAGTCCCTCACGCTCAGTCCCTCACGCTCAGTCCCTCACGCTCAGTCCCTCACGTTCAGTCTCTCACACTCAGACCCCACACTCAGTCTCTCACGCTCAGTCTCTCACGCTCAGTCTCTCACGCTCAGTCTCTCTCACGCTCAGTCTCTCTCACGCTCAGTCCCTCACGCTCAGTCCCTCACGCTCAGTCCCTCACGCTCAGTCTCTCACGCTCAGTCTCTCATCACGCTCAGTCCTTCACGCTCAGTCCCTCACGCTCAGTCTCTCACGCTCAGTCCCTCACGCTCAGTCTCTCACGCTCAGTCTCTCATCACGCTCAGTCCTTCACGCTCAGTCTCTCACGCTCAGTCTCTCACGCTCAGTCCCTCACGCTCAGTCTCTCACGCTCAGTCTCTCACGCTCAGTCCCTCACACTCAGTCCCTCACGCTCAGTCCCTCACGCTCAGTCTCTCACGCTCAGTCTCTCACGCTCAGTCCCTCACGCTCAGACCCTCACGCTCAGTCTCTCACGCTCAGACCCTCACGCTCAGTCCCTCACGCTCAGTCCCTCACGCTCAGTCTCTCACGCTCAGACCCTCACGCTCAGTCCCTCACGCTCAGTCTCTCACGCTCAGTCTCTCACGCTCAGTCCCTCACACTCAGTCCCTCACGCTCAGTCCCTCACGCTCAGTCTCTCACGCTCAGTCTCTCACGCTCAGTCCCTCACGCTCAGTCTCTCACGCTCAGTCTCTCACGCTCAGTCCCTCACGCTCAGTCTCTCACACTCAGTCCCTCACGCTCAGTCCCTCACACTCAGTCCTTCACACTCAGTGCCTCACGCTCAGTCCCTCACGCTCAGTCCCTCACGCTCAGTCTCTCACGCTCAGTCTCTCACGCTCAGTCCCTCACGCTCAGTCTCTCACACTCAGTCCCTCACGCTCAGTCCCTCACACTCAGTCCTTCACACTCAGTCTCTCACACTCAGTCTCTCACGCTCAGTCCCTCACGCTCAGTCCCTCACGCTCAGTCCCTCACGCTCAGTCCCTCACACTCAGTCCCTCACGCTCAGTCTCTCACGCTCAGTCTCTCACGCTCAGTCCCTCACGCTCAGTCCCTCACGCTCAGTCTCTCACGCTCAGTCCCTCACGCTCAGACCCTCACGCTCAGTCCCTCACGCTCCGTCCCTCACGCTCAGTCTCTCACGCTCAGTCCCTCACGCTCAGTCCCTCACGCTCAGTCTCTCACGCTCAGTCCCTCACGCTCAGTCTCTCACGCTCAGTCCCTCACACTCAGTCCCTCTCACGCTCAGTCTCTCACGCTCAGTCCCTCACGCTCAGTCCCTCACGCTCAGTCCCTCACGCTCAGTCCCTCACGCTCAGACCCTCACGCTCAGTCCCTCACACTCAGTCCCTCACGCTCAGTCCCTCACGCTCAGTCCCTCACGCTCAGTCCCTCACGCTCAGTCCCTCACGCTCAGTCCCTCACGCTCAGTCCCTCACGCTCAGACCCTCACGCTCAGTCCCTCACACTCAGTCCCTCACGCTCAGTCCCTCACGCTCAGTCCCTCACGCTCAGACCCTCACGCTCAGTCCCTCACACTCAGTCCCTCACGCTCAGTCTCTCACGCTCAGACTCTCACGCTCAGTCCCTCACGCTCAGTCCCTCACGCTCAGTCCCTCACACTCAGTCCCTCTCACGCTCAGTCTCTCACGCTCAGACTCTCACGCTCAGTCCCTCACGCTCAGTCCCTCTCACGCTCAGTCTCTCACGCTCAGTCTCTCACGCTCAGTCTCTCACGCTCAGTCCCTCACGCTCAGTCTCTCACGCTCAGTCTCTCACGCTCAGTCCCTCACACTCAGTCCCTCTCACGCTCAGTCTCTCACGCTCAGTCTCTCACGCTCAGTCTCTCACGCTCAGTCCCTCACGCTCAGTCTCTCACGCTCAGTCTCTCACGCTCAGTCTCTCACGCTCAGTCCCTCACGCTCAGTCCCTCACGCTCAGTCCCTCACGCTCAGTCTCTCACGCTCAGTCTCTCACGCTCAGTCTCTCACGCTCAGTCCCTCACGCTCAGTCTCTCACGCTCAGTCCCTCACGCTCAGTCTCTCACGCTCAGTCTCTCACGCTCAGTCCCTCACACTCAGTCCCTCTCACGCTCAGTCTCTCACGCTCAGTCCCTCACGCTCAGTCTCTCACGCTCAGTCTCTCACGCTCAGTCCCTCACACTCAGTCCCTCACACTCAGTCCCTCACACTCAGTCCCTCACGCTCAGTCCCTCACACTCAGTCTCTCACGCTCAGTCCCTCACGCTCAGTCCCTCACACTCAGTCTCTCACGCTCAGTCCCTCACGCTCAGTCCCTCACGCTCAGTCCCTCACGCTCAGTCCCTCACGCTCAGTCCCTCACGCTCAGTCCTTCACGCTCAGTCCCTCACGCTCAGTCTCTCACGCTCAGTCCCTCACACTCAGTCTCTCACGCTCAGTCCCTCACACTCAGTCCCTCACGCTCAGTCCCTCACGCTCAGTCTCCTTCACGCTCAGTCTCTCACGCTCACTCCCTCACGCTCAGTCCCTCACGCTCAGTCTCCTTCACGCTCAGTCTCTCACGCTCAGTCCCTCACACTCCGTCCCTCACACTCAATCTCCTTCACGCTCAGTCTCTCACGCTCACTCCCTCACGCTCAGTCCCTCACGCTCAGTCCCTCACGCTCAGTCCCTCACGCTCAGTCTCTCACGCTCAGTCCCTCACACTCCGTCCCTCACACTCAATCTCCTTCACGCTCAGTCTCTCACGCTCAGTCTCTCACACTCAGTCCCTCACGCTCAGTCTCTCACGCTCAGTCTCTCACGCTCAGTCACTCACGCTCAGTCCCTCACGCTCAGTCCCTCACGCTCAGTCTCTCACGCTCAGTCCCTCACACTCAGTCCCTCACACTCAGTCCCTCACGCTCAGTCTCTCACACTCAGTCCCTCACGCTCAGTCTCTCACGCTCAGTCCCTCACGCTCAGTCCCTCACGCTCAGTCTCTCACGCTCAGTCCCTCACGCTCAGTCCCTCACGCTCAGTCCCTCACACTCAGTCCCTCACGCTCAGTCTCTCACGCTCAGTCTCTCACGCTCAGTCCCTCACGCTCAGTCTCTCACGCTCAGTCCCTCACACTCAGTCCCTCACGCTCAGTCCCTCACGCTCAGTCTCTCACGCTCAGTCTCTCACGCTCAGTCCCTCACGCTCAGTCCCTCACGCTCAGTCCCTCACGCTCAGTCTCTCACGCTCAGTCTCTCACGCTCAGTCTCTCACGCTCAGTCTCTCACGCTCAGTCTCTCACGCTCACTCCCTCACGCTCAGTCTCTCACGCTCAGTCCCTCACGCTCAGTCCCTCACGCTCAGTCACTCACGCTCAGTCTCTCACGCTCAGTCTCTCACGCTCAGTCTCTCACGCTCAGTCCCTCACGCTCAGTCCCTCACGCTCACTCCCTCACGCTCACTCCCTCACGCTCACTCCCTCACGCTCACTCCCTCACGCTCACTCCCTCACGCTCACTCCCTCACGCTCAGTCTCTCACGCTCAGTCCCTCACGCTCACTCCCTCACGCTCACTCCCTCACGCTCACTCCCTCACGCTCAGTCTCTCACGCTCAGTCTCTCACGCTCAGTCTCTCACGCTCAGTCTCTCACGCTCAGTCTCTCACGCTCAGTCTCTCACGCTCACTCTCTCACGCTCCGTCCCTCACGCTCCGTCCCTCACACTCAATCTCCTTCACGCTCAGTCTCTCACGCTCAGTCCCTCACGCTCAGTCCCTCACGCTCCGTCCCTCACGCTCAATCTCTCACACTCAGTCCCTCACGCTCAGTCCCTCACACTCAGTCCCTCACGCTCAGTCTCTCACGCTCAGTCCCTCACGCTCAGTCCCTCACACTCAGTCCCTCACGCTCAATCTCTCACACTCAGTCCCTCACGCTCAGTCCCTCACGCTCAGTCCCTCACGCTCAGTCTCTCACGCTCAGTCCCTCACGCTCAGTCTCTCACGCTCAGACCCTCACGCTCAGTCTCTCACACTCAGTCCCTCACGCTCAGTCCCTCACGCTCCGTCCCTCACGCTCAGTCTCTCACGCTCAGTCCCTCACGCTCAGTCTCTCACACTCAGTCTCTCACGCTCAGTCCCTCACGCTCAGTCTCTCACGCTCAGTCTCTCACGCTCAGTCTCTCACACTCAGTCTCTCACACTCAGTCTCTCACACTCAGTCTCTCACACTCAGTCTCTCACACTCAGTCCCTCACACTCAGTCTCTCACGCTCAGTCTCTCACGCTCAGTCCCTCACGCTCAGTCCCTCACACTCAGTCTCTCACGCTCAGTCTCTCACACTCAGTCTCTCACACTCAGTCTCTCACACTCAGTCTCTCACACTCAGTCTCTCACACTCAGTCTCTCACACTCAGTCTCTGACACTCAGTCTCTCACACTCAGTCTCTCACACTCAGTCTCTCACACTCAGTCTCTCACACTCAGTCTCTCACACTCAGTCTCTCACACTCAGTCTCTCACACTCAGTCTCTCACACTCAGTCTCTCACACTCAGTCTCTCACGCTCAGTCCCTCACGCTCAGTCCCTCACGCTCAGTCTCTCACGCTCAGTCCCTCACGCTCAGTCCCTCACGCTCAGTCTCCTTCACGCTCAGTCTCTCACGCTCAGTCTCTCACGCTCAGTCCCTCACGCTCAGTCTCTCACGCTCAGTCTCTGACGCTCAGTCCCTCACGCTCAGTCTCTCACGCTCAGTCTCTCACGCTCAGTCCCTCACGCTCAGTCCCTCACGCTCAGTCTCTCACGCTCAGTCCCTCACGCTCAGTCCCTCACGCTCAGTCTCTCACGCTCAGTCTCTCACGCTCAGTCTCTCACGCTCAGTCTCTCACGCTCACTCCCTCACGCTCAGTCTCTCACGCTCAGTCTCTCACGCTCAGTCCCTCACAGTCCCTCACGCTCAGTCTCTCACGCTCCGTCCCTCACGCTCAGTCTCTCACGCTCAGTCTCTCACGCTCAGTCCCTCACAGTCCCTCACACTCAGTCTCTCACGCTCAGTCCCTCACGCTCAGTCCCTCACGCTCAGTCTCTCACGCTCAGTCTCTCACACTCAGTCCCTCACACTCAGACCCCACACTCAGTCCCTCACGCTCAGTCTCTCACGCTCAGTCCCTCACGCTCAGTCCCTCACGCTCAGTCCCTCACGCTCAGTCCCTCACGCTCAGTCCCTCACGCTCAGTCCCTCACGCTCAGTCCCTCACACTCAGTCTCTCACGCTCAGTCCCTCACGCTCAGTCTCTCACGCTCAGTCTCTCACACTCAATCCCGCACACTTAGTGCCTCACATTCAGTCTCTCACACTCAGTCCCTCACACTCACTCTCTCACACTCAGTCTCTCTCACTCAGTCGCTCACACTCAGTCTCTCTCACGCTCAGTCTCCCTCACGCTCAGTCCCTCCCTCACAGTCTCTCACGCTCAGTCTCTCACGCTCAGTCTCTCACGCTCAGTCTCTCACACTCAGTCTCTCACACTCAGTCCCTCACACTCAGTCCCTCACACTCAGTCTCTCACGCTCAGTCTCTCACGCTCAGTCTCTCACACTCAGTCTCTCTCACACTCAGTCTCCCTCACGCTCAGTCCCTCACGCTCAGTCTCTCTCACTCAGTCTCTCACACTCAGTCTCTCTCACACTCAGTCTCCCTCACGCTCAGTCCCTCACGCTCAGTCTCTCACACTCAGTCTCTCACACTCAGTCTCTCACACTCAGTCTCTCACACTCAGTCTCCCTCACGCTCAGTCCCTCACGCTCAGTCTCTCTCACTCAGTCTCTCACACTCAGTCTCTCACACTCAGTCTCTCACACTCAGTCTCTCACACTCAGTCTCCCTCACGCTCAGTCTCTCACGCTCAGTCTCTCACACTCAGTCTCTCACACTCAGTCTCTCACACTCAGTCTCCCTCACGCTCAGTCTCTCACACTCAGTCTCCCTCACGCTCAGTCTCTCACACTCAGTCTCTCACGCTCAGTCCCTCCCTCACAGTCTCTCACGCTCAGTCTCTCACGCTCAGTCTCTCACACTCACTCTCTCACGCTCAGTCTCTCACACTCAGTCTCTCACACTCAGTCCCTCACACTCAGTCGCTCACACTCAGTCTCTCTCACACTCAGTCTCCCTCACACTCAGTCCCTCCCTCACAGTCTCTCACGCTCAGTCTCTCACGCTCAGTCTCTCACGCTCAGTCTCTCACGCTCAGTCTCTCACACTCAGTCTCTCACACTCAGTCCCTCACACTCAGTCCCTCACACTCAGTCCCTCACACTCAGTCTCTCACGCTCAGTCTCTCACGCTCAGTCTCTCACACTCAGTCTCTCTCACACTCAGTCTCCCTCACGCTCAGTCCCTCACGCTCAGTCTCTCACACTCAGTCTCTCACACTCAGTCTCTCACACTCAGTCTCTCACACTCAGTCTCCCTCACGCTCAGTCCCTCACGCTCAGTCCCTCACGCTCAGTCTCTCTCACTCAGTCGCTCACACTCAGTCTCTCTCACACTCAGTCTCTCTCACGCTCAGTCTCTCACGCTCAGTCTCTCACGCTCAGTCTCTCTCACTCAGTCGCTCACACTCAGTCTCCCTCACGCTCAGTCCCTCACGCTCAGTCTCTCACGCTCAGTCTCTCACGCTCAGTCTCTCACGCTCAGTCCCTCACGCTCAGTCTCTCACGCTCAGTCCCTCACGCTCAGTCTCTCACGCTCAGTCTCTCACGCTCAGTCTCTCTCACTCAGTCGCTCACACTCAGTCTCTCACACTCAGTCTCTCACGCTCAGTCCCTCCCTCACAGTCTCTCACGCTCAGTCTCTCACGCTCAGTCTCTCACACTCACTCTCTCACACTCAGTCTCTCTCACTCAGTCGCTCACACTCAGTCTCTCTCACACTCAGTCTCCCTCACGCTCAGTCCCTCACGCTCAGTCTCTCACGCTCAGTCTCTCACGCTCAGTCTCTCACGCTCAGTCCCTCACGCTCAGTCTCTCTCACTCAGTCGCTCACACTCAGTCTCTCACACTCAGTCTCTCACGCTCAGTCCCTCCCTCACAGTCTCTCACGCTCAGTCTCTCACGCTCAGTCTCTCACACTCACTCTCTCACACTCAGTCTCTCTCACTCAGTCGCTCACACTCAGTCTCTCTCACTCAGTCGCTCACACTCAGTCTCCCTCACGCTCAGTCCCTCACGCTCAGTCCCTCACGCTCAGTCCCTCCCTCACAGTCTCTCACGCTCAGTCCCTCACGCTCAGTCCCTCACGCTCAGTCCCTCACGCTCAGTCTCTCACGCTCAGTCCCTCCCTCACAGTCTCTCACGCTCAGTCTCTCACGCTCAGTCTCTCACGCTCAGTCTCTCACACTCAGTCCCTCACGCTCAGTCCCTCCCTCACAGTCTCTCACGCTCAGTCCCTCACGCTCAGTCTCTCACGCTCAGTCTCTCACGCTCAGTCTCTCACGCTCAGTCTCTCACGCTCAGTCCCTCACGCTCAGTCTCTCACGCTCAGTCTCTCACGCTCAGTCTCTCACGCTCAGTCTCTCTCACACTCAGTCTCCCTCACGCTCAGTCCCTCACGCTCAGTCTCTCACACTCAGTCTCTCACACTCAGTCTCTCACACTCAGTCTCCCTCACGCTCAGTCCCTCACGCTCAGTCTCTCACGCTCAGTCTCTCACGCTCAGTCTCTCACGCTCAGTCTCTCTCACACTCAGTCTCCCTCACGCTCAGTCCCTCACGCTCAGTCTCTCACGCTCAGTCTCTCACGCTCAGTCTCTCACGCTCAGTCCCTCACGCTCAGTCTCTCACGCTCAGTCTCTCACGCTCAGTCTCTCACGCTCAGTCTCTCTCACGCTCAGTCCCTCACGCTCAGTCTCTCACGCTCAGTCTCTCACGCTCAGTCTCTCACGCTCAGTCTCTCACGCTCAGTCCCTCACGCTCAGTCTCTCACGCTCAGTCTCTCACGCTCAGTCTCCTCACGCTCAGTCTCTCACGCTCAGTCTCTCACGCTCAGTCTCTCTCACGCTCAGTCCCTCACGCTCAGTCTCTCACGCTCAGTCTCTCACGCTCAGTCTCTCACGCTCAGTCTCTCACGCTCAGTCTCTCACGCTCAGTCCCTCACGCTCAGTCCTCTCACGCTCAGTCCCTCACGCTCAGTCTCTCATACTCAGTCTCTCACGCTCAGTCTCTCACGCTCAGTCCCTCTCACAGCTCAGTCCCTCACGCTCAGTCTCTCACGCTCAGTCTCTCACGCTCAGTCTCCTCACGCTCAGTCTCTCACTACTCAGTCCCTCACGCTCAGTCTCTCACGCTCAGTCTCTCACGCTCAGTCTCTCACGCTCAGTCTCTCACACTCAGTCCCTCACGCTCAGTCTCTCACGCTCAGTCCCTCACGCTCAGTCTCTCACGCTCAGTCTCCCTCACGCTCAGTCTCTCACGACTCAGTCCCTCACGCTCAGTCTCCTCACGCTCAGTCTCTCACGCTCAGTCTCCTCACGCTCAGTCTCTCACGCTCAGTCCTCTCACGCTCAGTCCCTCACGCTCAGTCTCTCACGCTCAGTCTCTCACGCTCAGTCTCTCACGCTCAGTCTCTCACGCTCAGTCTCTCACGCTCAGTCTCTCACGCTCAGTCTCTCACGCTCAGTCTCTCACGCTCAGTCTCTCACGCTCAGTCCTCTCACGCTCAGTCTCTCACGCTCAGTCTCTCACGCTCAGTCTCTCACGCTCAGTCCCTCACGCTCAGTCTCTCACGCTCAGTCTCTCACGCTCAGTCCCTCACGCTCAGTCCTCACGCTCAGTCTCTCACGCTCAGTCTCTCACGCTCAGTCTCTCACGCTCAGTCCTCTCACGCTCAGTCCCTCACGCTCAGTCTCCTCACGCTCAGTCTCTCACGCTCAGTCCCTCACGCTCAGTCCCTCACGCTCAGTCCCTCACGGCTCAGTCCCTCACGCTCAGTCTCTCACGCTCAGTCTCTCACGCTCAGTCCTCA